>NC_090447.1:473080862-473694925 GCF_031143425.1 Pleurodeles waltl | reverse complement strand
AGTATAAGGAATCTATAGTTGTGTGTAATTGGTAAAAAGGAAGATGTTTGTGGATGGTGTGATGGCTGAGTATAGGTTTCGTCATTATAAAAAGGGGTCTGTTATGAGTAAGTAGACGAAAGAGCTGGTGTTTTGTATGAACAGGGAGTGTGTCTGGATGCATTATAGTTTCATATAATGTGGCTTTGTGTTGTGTTTGTAATGTGTTGATATGTTAGTGATGTGTGACAGAGTTGTGTTTTGTGTTGGGGTAGAATGGAGTAAAGGTGTGTTTATGCCATTTTCTAGTAGTTCTTAAGACATTGAGATCTGTATGAGGTTTATTTTAGGTGTATATATAGAACGCACATGCTGGTATTGTGTTTGGATGTTGGAGGATGTGGAAGGATTAAGGTCCTTTGTGAAAAATTGAAAATTGGACAGCATCTCTGGCCCTAGTCCAGACCAGTCCTGACCTGGCCCAAACAGGCAACTGTCATTATCTTCTCCGCCCTTAGCCTCGATGCCCGAGTTGAGACGCCCTGAGCCCTAGGCTTAAAAAGCCTTATTGGCCAATAGTACCCTACCCCTAACCAATCAGAATCCAAAGCCTAAACCCTAGAGCCAATGGAAGACCTGGCCTGATTAACCAATCACAGCCCTAGCCCTAACAGCCAATGAGAACTGTTACCCTAGAACCTTAGTTCAATAGGAACCCTATCCCTACAGGCCAATCAGAACAGTAACCCTAAACCCAATAGAAACCCTAGCCCTAATACCAATCAGAACACTAGCTCTAACAGCCAATCAGAACAGTAACCCAGGACCTTTGGTCCAGTCGCAACCCTATCCCCAGTGCCGATCAGAATGCACAACCTAGACTCTTACTCCAGTAGGAAATCCTAGTCCTAGAGCCAATCAGAACACAAAGCCAAGCCCTAAAGAGAATAGAAATACTACCCTCAACAACCATCCACAACTACAAATGCAACAACTAATGGAAATCTAAATAAGGGCTAAGTTACTTGAAGCCCAGGCCCCTGTGTAAGGGAGGAGGAAGGTATTCCTCTATTCAGAATTTTCTTGGCTACAGACAGGCACAATCGATACTTCCAAGCTAGCAGATTCTACATTTCAGATTAGACACAATTTTTAAGCCACTAAAATACTGCTTGTCGCACACTCAAAGATCTCTCTTTTTCAAGCCAAAACCAAGTGGTGCATATTCTTTCCAAACACAGTTTAACCCACAGAGCAGATTAAGCAGTCTCCTAAATACACTGTGGGTAGCCACTGAGGCATATATAGCATTTTGTAAACATGTGTGTGTATGGGGGGGTTACTTTACTGCAGTCTTTGTAAAAAACTAGCATTGAAAAATTCAAACAGTCCTGGGTAAATAAAACAGCAGTTTGAATACACCAAATTTGCAGAAAAACAGGGGCAATTCTTTTTACAAATAACAAGAATACACACAAAGTCTGTGGTCTTACCACCTTCAAGGACCCTTGCTCACTGGGCTGTTTAAAGTGCACAGAAGCTGGGCTCACAAAAAGAGTTGGCTGTCATTGGGTTCCCTCCCCAAACTCAAAGGCCCGGTGCAGGTGTAAGTGGAGGATGTAGGTTGGTTGGAGCTAGAGAGACAATCACCAAGCACAGGCCCCTGCGGAAGTGAGGAGGGAGGTGCTCCCCTATTCAGAATTTCCTTGGATACAGACAGGCACAATCCACACTTCTAAGCTAGCAGATTCTACTTTTCTGGTAAGGGACAATTTTGAAACCACTGAAATACTGCTTGTCGCGCACTCAAATATATCACTCTTTCAGGCCAAAAACAAGTGATACATACACCTTCCAAACACAGTTTAAACCACAAAGCAGATAAAGCTGTCCCCTAAATGCACTCTGGGTAGCCACTGAGGTATATGTAGCCTTTTGTAAATCAAGAGTGGGGGGTGGGTCGCTTACTGCAGTCTTTGTGAAAAACTAGGAGGAAAAATTCAAACAGTCACAGGTAAAAAGAAAAAACAGCAGTTTAAAGTCACCAAGTTTGCAGAAAAACTGTTTAGAGTGCAAAGAAGCTGAGCTCACAAAATGGAGGCACGTCATCCTTCTTGCTTTCCTTCTCCCTCTACATGTCTTTTTCACACAAACACACATGATGTCATTCTGCATACATCAGCAGAAGTCAGTGTGTGAATTGGATTTGAAAATGTATGGGAAATCACGATCATGACACGCATTATGCTGAGTAAATTTTTAATGCAAGGAAACTAGAATCCTAATTTGCACACCTAATTCACACAATTCCTCCTTCATCAGAAAATCTGAAGAGGTATCCAAACACAAGGTACTAGAACCTCTCTTCTCAGTAATCCAAACCATGAAGAACCTTAACACAAGAGCTCACATCACATACAACAGCCACTTAAGCGCACAGTCTCCCAAAGTGTAGTATGCTACCCGTTCAAGACAGCACTTGCCACAATGTATAAGTATAAGGCATTGTGCACACTGCACAATACAATACAATGCCACTGTGAAAACGCAATGCCAACACTTAAGACATTCTCACATAAGCAGATAACATTTAAAACAAGTATTCAATCCATAAGTTTATTCGGCGTATAGCATGCCAATAAGATGTTTTGAAGGTTAACAATGTGTTAATAGGTGAAAAATGTCACTGTTTAAATTATATTGGAAGCAACAACTTATTTTAATAGAATAATTTTGACACTTAACAATGAGCCCATTTTCTTGCCAAGCAACAATGTCAGCCCGTCTATGCTGGACGTTCTGGACTCTCTTTTTACCCCACAGATGTGGTGAATGAGAAATTCCACACCACTCCATAGTTCACAAGTTTGTTCAAGGGGCATTCCCATCCCCACTTGACCTCCATCAGCCAACATACGTGGCAAGTATCGGATGATTCAAAATGTCAAGATACCCAGTTCATGTGGAAAAAATATATTTCTGTAGGAAAAGTAATATTCATTTAGGTCACAGAAGTAATCTCTACCCTTACTGTGACCACACATGGCCACTGGCACAAATCTGAGAACATAAAACATAGGAGAGGTTAAAGAAAAGACAATAAGAGGGAATATAAGTGAAAAGGAAAATTCAACAAGTAAAATGTAAAAAAAAAGTTTACAAAATGAAAGAAAGGGCAGGTATTGTGTGATGATATAGAGTAGGAAGGCTGGTTTTGGACCAGAGGATGCAAAACTGGAGATATTAAAACTTCCAAAGAATACCTGCCACACACAGGCACAACTAAAATCACACCCAACAACTTCCCACAAACCAAAATAATAGTTATATCCTGACATGCGCATACATGTCAGTCATTTGCACAACATTACATCACTTTTTGCAACAATGTAAGTTGAAGAGGAATTCTAAAAGGAATGATGTCCATTTAAAGATGTTCTGAAGCTCCTGAAGGACACTAATGCAAACCTAAAAGTCCCAACACCATACACAGATGATATATGTGGCATCATGTATTGTATCTGCACTAAATAAAACTACTGTGCTAGTAGCACTTTTTAACTTTAGTATGTGAAATTATGTAGAGGACAACTTTTGTCTGCTCTTTGTATTTGGTACTTTGTGATGTCATGTTTCAGTTTTTTTTAAAAGAAGAACAGGGTTGGTGTGCTATACTTTAGTGTAATGGTTTACACTTCTGTTATAAGTTTATTTTCAACATACGTTAAGTGTGGCTTGCATTTTTGTGCCTTCCTGTGTACCTGTGTTCACATCTAATTATACAGAAGGAATTCCTATACCCATAAAAGATGGTACAGACGGAATGTTAGAATATATAGATATGGCATCAATAATTTGACATTTATACTAGTGATATTCTTGTTACAAGTAGCCTCATTCCACAAGAGCATGTTCTATACCTACATGCAACATGTCGATAGTTATATAACCTGGCAATTTCCAACCCTACTAGCATATAACACCTTCATTTAGGTATAATACCAGCAGACAATGGTCAGTAGCCTAACAAATTTGCTTCAATATCCTGACTCTCAGTTGTCCTGTACGAGGTAGTGAAGCCCATGTTCACAACTTGAAAATTCAACTTCGAACTGACCACTTTCCCACATGCGGTTGAAGATTCATATTATAGGATGCAAGTTCTAAGATTCATGCTTGGTCAGAGAGTCTCACCTAATCTTTAAGCCATTGATACTAACAACATTCTATAGTTTATATGTATCTGCCATGTATTGCTACTATTACAGATCACAATGACTACTAACAAATGTTTTTGTTTTGCATGCTTTTGAATGTAACATGAGGTTTATGAGTCTATGGACCCCGCACACTTCGATATATAGGAGTTTTACCTTTCAATTAATATATAATATCAAACTTATTGCATGTTGCACCATATCTCATATAGGATTCTATCCACATTGACAGGGTACGGATGAGAGTAGATACTAGTTATGATAAAATACACCTTGTGTTCCATCCATGTAATCATGGCCTACTAGACAACCTCAGAATATCAAATCAAATGTGTAAAACTAACAGTAGAATTCTAAGTTTGAAAGTTGTGTACACATGGCGAAGATGATGCTGAAACTCCTTGCCATTGTATGGAATTAATTTCTATTTCAAGTGAAGGTGGTAAATGAGGCCTATCAGCTAATTGTTAGAGTAAGATTGATGTACAGTCAAATGGTCTTTAGACTATACATAAAAGATGTATAGTAAAGCCTCCCAGATGAAGACGCATCTACCATGAGAACATCAATACATAGCTAAAGATCTGGTTGAGAACGATCCACCCACCACCCATTTGCTCACAACAGTGGCCAACAGGGGCCAATGGTGTGTTCATCTTTAGGTAGATCAACAAATGGCTTTGGTGGTACAGTTGAGGGCTCAAAGGATATAACATGCTGCTATTTGTGCCACTTTATGTATTAATAAACATGGAACAACTCTGTAGGGGATAAGAGATATAGATGAACAAAACATTGGAGAAAAGGATAGCTAAATCAAAAAATGTAAGGTGGCTGTGCGTAAATGGTGTAGAAGATGGATTGCAAAAAAATAATTGGTTACAATGCCCAGTCCCTTTCTGATCCATTCTTGGGAAACTCTGTCTGATCTGGGTCCAGAATTTAGTTGCAAATGTTATTTTATGCCTTTGCCATCATGTGTTTAGACAAGAAGGATAGCACCTCTTGAAGTTTTTTGGGCAAAATGCAGCTCCCCTTAATTACGTCAGACACCATTTTAGGACTCTATAGGAGTTCCCTCCAGACAGTATTCCAAATCAGCAGTCAATGATGATATGCATTCCTTGATGAGCTGAATTGTAAGACACTTCTGCTGGGATTTGAGGTTTTCAAAATGGTTTCATGGTCATACCCCTGGTCACCTATGCTGTGGTGAGATAAAGGTAATTCCTGTTCGTCTTCCTAATCTTGTGAGATGATAAGACAGGAGAAGTAAGTTTCTCCTTAATGCAATTGTAAATTTTAAATGTTGATTTTAAATGTTTTTGGTAGAAGTTGAGACAGTCATGACGGAGCTGGAACAATTACCACCACTCACAAACATTGCCATTACCATTAAGGGTACACCATTCCTCACTACTGAGAATCTGTTCCAGACATTATTGAGCACCACGTGTTAAGCATTAGCCCAATATTAGATGTACCTTCTAAGTTATGGGGCACTGCAAATCATTTGCTTCATGACGGAAATATAGACATCATGGATCGAAGATAATTTTGAACTGTCATTTGGTACCAATAATTAGGGAGTGTAGTTTTAATGTATTTTATGTAAAATATGGACCTGATAGGTAAAGAGGACAAGGCAGTGAGCCATTTACAATGGCAGACTGTTCACAGTTGACTGCATATTTAATATCAATGGTGGTGAGCCTTGGCCTCCTACCCATTTACCCTTTGTCAGTCACTGAAGATGGTTAGTAAAAATTGGTTCTAAAAGTGTTGAGTCACTGTGTCAGGGGCTAACTTTACATGATTGTTCAGCTGCACGCAACTTACAAGGTGGAGACCCTGACATAGCAAGTCCTCCAGCACATACCCAGCATCCCACATGAAGTATGATATGCAGACACATGGGTCATGTTAGACCTGTCAGCCTTATGGTGATCTCCTCCCAAAACTTTTCACCTTCTCACTCCTATTGTAATGGATTCATTTTTGCTGGCCTTACGACTATATCAATTCTAACCAGTGCTAAAGTGTTTCTACACATTCCCTAAAACATGATGATAATAGCTTACACCTGACTGGCATATTTAATTTACTTATAAGTCTCTATTGAAGTGACAAAGCAGATACCCAGAGCCTATGAATTAAATGCTTTTAGTGGGCCTAAGGCATTTCTTGTGCCACCAACTTAAGTAGCCCCTTGAAACATGACTCAGGTCTGCCATTACAGCATGTATGCAATTTTAAACTGTCAATTGGACTTGGCAATATAACCCCCTTGCCAAGCCTAAAACTCACTTTTTTTTTCCATATGAGCTACCCCTAAGGTAGGTCCTGGACAGACCATAGGCCAGGGTGCATTGTAAATAAAATGTTGAACTAGTACCTTTAGGTTTTATGTGTAGTGGTAATGTAAAACTCACAAATGCATTTTTCACGACTGTGAGGCCTACCTTTTCTATAGGATAACATTGATTTACCTTATTACAGTTACAAATTGCTAACTTGACTTGGAACAGGTAGAAAGTCTTGTCCCGTCCGTTTCATACCTGCTATTATTACAGATCACAATGACTACTAACAAATGTTTTTGTTTTGCATGCTTTTGAATGTAACATGAGGTTTATGAGTCTATGGACCCCGCACACTTCGATATATAGGAGTTTACCTTTCAATTAATATATAATATCAAACTTATTGCATGTTGCACCATATCTCATATAGGATTCTATCCACATTGACAGGGTACGGATGAGAGTAGATACTAGTTTTGATAAAATACACCTTGTGTTCCATCCATGTAATCATGGCCTACTAGACAACATCAGAATATCAAATCAAATGTGTAAAACTAACAGTAGAATTCTAAGTTTGAAAGTTGTGTACACATGGCGAAGATGATGCTGAAACTCCTTGCCATTGTATGGAATTAATTTCTATTTCAAGTGAAGGTGATAAATGAGGCCTATCAGCTAATTGTTAGAGTAAGATTGATGTACAGTCAAATGGTCTTTAGACTATGCATAAAAGAAGTATAGTAAAGCCTCCCAGATGAAGACGCATCTACCATGAGAACACCAATACATAGCTAAAGTCCTGGGTGAGAATGATCCACCCACCACCCATTTGCTCACTACAGTGGCCAACAGGGGCCAATGGTGTGTTCACTTCAAAAAAGACACCAGGGATAGAAGACACCAGGGATGAATAGAAGACTTTCAGGTCCACTCTTCTATTCCCTCCTGGACCTGTTGCAGAGGTTGCCTCCCTCTGATGTCCATTTCACTGCCTGATTGCTTAAGGAGTCATACCCACATAACATTTTGCTGCCCATACTTATGTATATGTACAAATAAAGACACATATGCAGTTGCTGTGATCTACAGTGTTTTTGTGCATACAGGGACAAACAGTTGATGAGTAGGGTTGTGGTGGATGAAATAATCATAGTAGGTGGCACAGCTGTAGATAGCATTCAGTTTCCAAGAGCCACAGGAAAATGGTGGGATATACTTGAACTGTCAACAGGGTGTCTCAGTGGCACCCAAGAGAGTAAAATCAAGAGAGGGTCACTTCATGGCAGTGGTCTTGACATTTGATCCAGCTGGATGTCTGGATGGACATCCATATTTGCATGGGAGTTCTTCAGCTACAGAGAGAGGGTTGCCAGAGGCCTGTGATTCCCCTGGCAGGGCCTCCATTCCACTAGTTGCTGCAGATGTTGAAGGCTCAGATGTTATGTGGCTAGTGAAAGGGGCCTGCTAGTGGGTGGAGGAAGCACGCATAGTGGGGCAATGTCCCTGAGCACCCCTGTAGTTGGAGGCCATGGTGCCATTGTGTTCCTGCCACTGCTGCATGACCTCCTGGTGTTATTACCGGCGGCCTTTGGTTTTCCCCCAACATGGTGATTATCTGGGCCATCCTGTCCTGGGATTGATGGTATGCTCCCAGGACTCAGAAGATGGCTTCTGGTCAGGTGACTGCCTTGAGCGCCCTGTCCTATGGCCCACAGGTTCCCTCCCACGCCACCTGCCCCCATGCGCCTGTGCCCCTGGCATGGTGTGGCCACTCCCAGTCTCAGCAGGACCTTCATTGTCTTGGGTGTGAGGGGTCGACTCAGGTCCCTGTACTGTGGCACACTATTGATTGTACATTGTTGTATTTCCACATAGATAGGTGTTAATGGTCCTCCTGATTTGGGTCATCAATGGTGGTGTGATGTGTTCCTTTCTCTATGCGTGTGCTGTGGGAGGGTACTGATTGCATGTAAGGTAATATCTCATCTCTAATGTGTGTACTCTATGCAGGTTGCAAGATTCACATCTACTATGGACATGCCTGTATTGTGCTCTGGGTCTTGCATTCTCCTGTTCTCATGTCCTTCAAGCGAGTTACGGTGCACTGTGAATCTTTGCCTCGCCTACTTATTGCTTGGGGTATTCCTGTTCATTAGCCTTTGGTAACTGTTTACATAGTAGAGGTTTGGCCATTACAGCTGCCAGCTACAGTGTTTTGTGATGTATTTTCTGAGACTGGTGATGTGACATCTGTTGTGCCCTGTTTAGTTGGCAATCTACACTGGACACAACAACTATGAACCGCATTTGTGTTTTGTGTGCTACAATGCCTACTATTCCAGATGGAAGTCTCCGTCATGGTCTTTTTGCAGGTGGGAAAAGTGGATATACACTGGTTTGTGGCTAGACTAGTGACTCCTCTACATCTGCCCTGTGACATATCACAGAGGACAGCCTTCTGCTATGACCTTCTGTGTATTTCAGAAGGACTTCATTGCTGCACCAAGAAGGACCGCCCTCTGTTTCAAGCCTGCTATGAACATCCTAGATGGCTTGCCTTTTGATCAGAGCCTCAGGGTCAGAAGACAACCATCTGGAACCCGTATTTGCACCCTGCCTGAGGGAGTCTTGATCCTCCAACTGGTGCCTCTCCAGTCCTGGGCCTTTGGAAGTGGTGTGAAAGGTCCCCAGATAGCAAAAATCCAAAACTTGGGATTTAAAAAATGTTTGGCTAAAAAGTGCTCTGAGAGCCGAAATGAGACAAGGACCTACCCACTACATTCTTTTCCATAACAGCAAATCCTGTTCAGTGGTCCTTTGCAGAAGGGGTATCCAGCCTCATGGAGCCCTCATCGGTTGTGAACGCATTTTTCATCCTTTGCAGAAATAAAATGCGCAATGAGGCCAAAGGACCTTTGGACCCAGAAAGATGTGTGGGGTACCATCAATAATATTTCAACACTATCCCAACAATTTAGACATCATAACCAATGTGGCCGTGAAAGTAAAACTCCAATCGGTAATAAAGTTAGAAGATTTGTTACAAACACAAGCTCAAAGTCATGTAGACAACGAGCAAAACAAATGATAAAGATACATAATCACTAAGGGTTGCCCAAGGCGTCGAAATAAATTCAGGCGAGTTAATGTTAATAAAACTACGCATTAGCGAAGAAAAAAATACATAAAGCAATAAGAATTTCTGTGATACAGATATCACACAATGCTGAGAATTTACAATCATTAGTCAATTCAAATATAGCAGAGTCAATAATCCTTCGCTGGACACAGGCCAACCCTACAGCTAACCAAATTAGGGAAATATATGTGTGGGGTGAAACACATGCAGGCAAAATAAAAAAAGTACAAAAAGGACAAAAATTATTTGGAAAAAGATTAGCTTGCACTGCCAAATACTAACTAACGTTTACAAATGATTAGTCAAAAGAGAAAGTATCAGCATGTCAGAAGCTCAGGCATGAGTGTTCTGAAAGGGCAGGTTGAAAAGGACTGCTAAATATAAAAAGGACATTTCAGGGAAAAGGGCAAATGACAGAGAGGAAGATACCTCTCCAATGGATACAGCATTCAAGGAATCTCCATCAGCAAGACTCCAGGATCAGCAAAGTATTTGCAAGCCTCTGGAGGCCTCTGCATGCTCTGAGGACTCATCAAGGCTCATCTAGAGTGCGCAAGACTGACCAAAGTTCAAATGTCCATTAGTATATCAATTCACAAAGAACGTTCTGATTTGTCAAAGGTGTCAGTTCATGTTAAATTGAATAGGCATCATCAATCATAACTTATCACAGACTCTAGGTTAAGAAAACGCTTATAAAATATAAACTAATACATTTAGCATTAGTAAGACCCACATTTCAAGTTAAGCAAAAAGCTCTGTCATTGCATTCCATTAGGTATAACAGAGAATTGCATTTTACTCATTGTGCACATATTTTGAAAACTCATTAATCATTCTTTAATCACAAGAAAATCAATATCATTTCTATAAGCATTGTTAGCGTAAAGTTTAAGTTAGAATTTAACATCAGTTTTAACCTTCTAACAGGAGATTTAATTCAAAGGCACCTAAGTCAAACTCTGAAGCACAAGAAATTACCCATTTGAAATGCATATAAGTGCAGCTTTCTACCTTAGTTTTTCGGCTCTTTACTGTCACAAAATAAAATTTATCACAGTCTGATTACTTTTCTGACACAAAGGACAGCACTACAATGTATGCTCTATCATCTGATACAACCTGGTGCTTCATCTCGCTGGAGATTTTCATCTTAATATAAAAAAGACTAAGAGCCTGATTTAGATTTCGGAGGACGGGTTACTCCGTCACAACGTTGACGGATATCCCATCCACATAAATCCCAAAGGAAATAATAGATTTATATTCCAGCGGATGGGATGTGTGTCACCATTGTAACGGAGTAACCCTTCTGCCGAAATCTGATCATGCCCTAGGTCTTAATGTACAAATATTCACCTCTACTTTGTCCAGTGGCTCCCCGCCAACAACATTGCATCCTTGGACACTGCCGGCACCTTCTCCTGCAGATATTTATCTTCTCATACATTTTTTCACGTTTTTTTTTTTCTAAGTTCAAAGATAAGCTGAGACCAGGCCCAATCCAGTCTTTGTATCTGAACCGCTCTCCATCAGGTTAGGCTATAACTTTAGAATTTGCCCCTGTCCCACATGTCTAGATGGCCACAGTTGGCGCTCTGATCATGTATTTTGATACTAAAGAAAGGTACAGTTCCTAGTGACAGAAGAGAGAAGCAGAATAATAGACAGACCTAAAAAGGGGATGCCATAGATTGTTTTGTGGTGCCCTAACACATCCTATAGGGATGTCATGCTTCATCATAGGGCATGCCCCTCGTAGGACTTGCCCTGCAATGTCATAAGGGCGCCTCAAAGGGTCACTTAAGCAGATATCTTTTTTCGTAATGACGTATGATGAGGATGGTGAGTATGGGGGTGTCCTAGGAGGGCCAGGTGGAGTGACAGTGTATATGTGAGTGAGGGAAATAAATGTAAAACCGTCTAAGAGGTACCTACTATGTCTTTTATTATTGTGCCTCTCTTGATGGAATTAAAAAAAAACATACAAATGGTTGGGCTGATATGGGAATGTAATGTGCCCAACTAGCCGAAAAAACATTGATGATATCAGGTTAACATGTCTCGCGCACAGAGGCCAAAGAAAAGGATCCAAGGTGCTACCTCAGGACCAAGAAAATGTGTAAGCGTAGTCTTACCCCACACCTAATAACTTCAAGGTTAGATAAGGTATTCCCATGAAAGAAAATATCTGTTATTTTATAAAGTGAAAACATATATTAATGTCCAACATGCAAAGATAAGGGAAAGAAGACAAGACAAGATAGAGCAAAATAATAAGAAACTCATAATCAAGACAGATGTTTTTTACCATATTACTGCATGATTGCTCACCCAGTAGATCATGTCCTGGCAATAGGCATGCACATGTTGTAAAGAAAGGTGCTATATTAGTCGCCATTTATCAAGATCTGGTTACGATGTGATTGTACGCACAACAAACAGGACATATAAACAAAATGGCCATGAATGAAATATATAGCACCCAAACACATTTGCAGGTGTCACACGGTGAGTTATAAGTGCCTGCAATACTTTTAGGTGTGAGAGGCCTTACCCTTTACACTGTGGCACTGCGTGCCTCATAGGTTGAGGCCAAAGGTTAACGCATAGCTGCTAACTGTAAGAGTACAATAAAACTGGTTAAAAAGATGTATTAAATGTCAAGCAAAACGGCACCAGAGCTCAATATGGTGCAGCCATACGTACAAGTCTGTAATGCTGAGAGAGCGACTGACCTTCCCTACTCTGATCATCTGAAAGGAGAATGAGCAGAGGAAGTGGTCCGTTTTTAAAGACAGGCTGTGCTGCACCCCTCTAATGTTTAACTTTGATACAGGTAGGTGGTGGTCCCTGGGGCTAGGGCTCTGTGACTGAAACCCTATGTCATTTTCTTTCAGCCCTGGGAAATTGGCAGTCCACAGGGCTGCAGGGGGCCACACAGCCCCCCAAACACATTAATTGCATATTTAGCCCCTGGAAGGTGGTGGTCACTGGGTCTGCAGGGGAGAAAGTACATGCCTCCCCCATTACAAATAAATGTTTTGCCCTGGAGAGGGTGTGGCGGCGCTCCCCTGCATATTTTTGCATCATCGCTCCAGGGAGGTGGCGGTCCCTGAGGCTAATAAGCCTTAAGAGGGGGACATATGCACCCTGCCCTTTTTTAAGCCTCTAATGCCCCCGGGACCTGACTCAACTAGGAGCAAAACAAAAAAAATGGCAGGAGAATTGCCTTTTTTTTTTTATAAATCAGATCCATCAGCTGATTATTCTGAGATTTTTCCTTTAAAGAAATGCCTTTTATCCCTTGCGGGGTCACTTGGGGACCCCTGCACCAAGGTTAGGGACTTAGGGTGTCCCTACCCAAGCCCCTTTTCTTTTTGTTGCCTTTTATAGTGGGACACGGCTGAAGCTGAGTTTCAAGATGGCTGCCTTCGCTTCCTTGTTGAATTGTTGACAGTCAATCACATATCAGCATGGGGACACTTGGATCTGCGGAGGAGCCACGTCTCTAGATATTTATATTTTTAAACGTATAATATCTCCAAAAGTTCTGAACGGATTTACACTAAATCACAAATGCCACAATCTGTGGAACAGGATTTAACTGACTGCCAAATGTGGTGCAATTCCATTCAGCAGTTGGGGCTGTAGGCGTGTTTAAAAGCCCTATGGAAAAATTAATGGGGAAAACAAGTTTGGGATCCCCCCTTTTCTCAGCCCCCACTTAATGGATCACCTCAAAACTTTCAAGACAGTAGCTGAACTGACTAATGAATACGTTTTAAAAATGTTGTGAAGATTCGTCAAGCGGCGCCAAAGTTATTGGCAAAAAAACGACTCTCTTCCAATGAAAACAAGGTCCTAACTATAACTACTTTCTGCCAATTACCTACTGGCGATGGCCAGTAAGTAATATTTATATATATATATATATGTATGTATATATATATACATATATATATATATTTATATATATTTTACCTACCCAAGTATGTATTGACTAACGCACCTATATATATTACCTAAGGTTAGGTATAGAAAATGAAAACGTGAAGGGCCTTACTTTTAGGTTGTTTGTCCCTTGATATCATGACAATATTTTGTCATGTTGATATTTGGGATTTGATATTCCCAGCCTACACCCACTCTACGATGTCAACACCTGAATTTCATACAACTGAAAGGTAAGTCATAATGTGACACTGGACTGAAACCCTTCACTAACCATAACTCCTCTACATGCTTTAACCTATCGACTTATGTGTCATATTCATCTCACTGTACTCCTTACTGAAAAAATACTTCTCTCAAAGCATTGGTTTAGGTTGTAGCACTTAAGAAGTATGAGCTATGGCCACTGCCAAGGTATTTTGACACATTTGTGAAACACTATGTATGGTCACATATGACACGTGTATTAAATGAATAGGTTCTTATTTAAATTATTGATGTGAGAAAGTAACAGAATATTTGGCCAAGTGGGATCGGTCCACTGGACCGGGATCATTGGAGAAACTTAAGGAAAGTTGCCGGCCAAGTCATGGGTGCTCCAGTCAGAGTGCGGCTGCTACTGGTCCTGCTGTGTGGAAAGTCAGCACACGCACAGCCCTCATGTGCCACAGGAGGCAGCAATTTTGATGATGAACTTGGCCTTTGTTATTACCATCAGCTCCCAATTTGCATTTGTATTAACAGGTAAGTCTGCAAAAGAGCAGCAGCTTAAAAGAAGCGTTACTTAACCTTGGTCTATCGAAGAGCGCTTCCATTGATGTGCATGGTGTTGCATTGCACATTGGTGTAAGCATCATATGGTGGTTATTGTATGTGGATTGCTGTCATTCACGTGGTATACATAACCTTTCAGGAAGAGGTCTGATTGTGAACCTCAATAATTCTCTGTAGCTTTAAAAATATACAGTCAAAAACTGCATCTGAATGTAAAATTAGATGGCTTGTTGAACATCCTTCCTACTTTTATCATTTAAGATAAGAAATGGAAAAGTTAAGAGGTAGGAAGCTTGTGAAGCGGTGAATAAGTCAAGCAAGAGAAATGCAGTAGCTTGTCAGTGTTGTCAAGGTATGGAAATGTGCTTGAGCCTCTGTTTATAGTTGTACCAATCATTGGTTGCATGTACTGGTGAAAGGTATGGCTGTTGCCATGATGGACTGGTTGTTATCTTGGTTAGGGTCATCAGCAGAAAAGGCTTGGTCCCTCTTCTACATCACTGCCCCCAAGATGGAGCAAGTGTTCTTTAGGGTTCTCCCTGAAGTAATCGATCTGCACCATCCTGACATGACTCTTCATCAGTAGCCAGGCACAGCGAAAGAGGGATACTATGGCACAGAATCAGAATCCCAGCTTGGTGAGAGTGATGGCCATGAAGCGAGTGTCTGTGATCCTAGAATGAGACATGGCAGCTTTAAAATGTATGTGTGTATATATGTGGTGAGGGGGGCAAGCACTGGGAATAGGTGAGCAGCAGCTCTAGGCTTGGGGGACCTGCACGTCAGACTACTCTGTGGCCTCAGTGCGAAGGCCAGAACTTGGTTGTGCTGCTGTCTCAGGAGGTACCCTAGATCTTATAAATTTGTTTTGACTCCTGGTGACAAAAGAACGACAATGTGCTTACCCACAACACAACTTATTGGCCCCTGGTGTGCGTCCTTTTATCAGGGCCTCTCTTGGGCCCAGTGGCAGCTTGCAATATGAAAATATGGTGGGACACAGTGACGCAAAAATCATCAATAAATGCTACATCCAATCAGGTGAGGCACTTCTTTCCTGGCGGGATCCTAGTGACCACGAGTAGGAAAGAGAAGGAATTACTTTGTCCCTACTGGAACATGAATCCAGCCAATTCTGGAGCTGCTTTTCAGCATGGGAGCTGCTCCAGAACTGGTTGGAGCAGGCTAACCTAGCACTCATTTTGAGCCTGAGGATCTGTGCTAGCAATCCCCTGGCTGTTTCACAGCCTGACGATAGCTGTGTTTCCAGTGTGCATGTCAGGCTGGCTGTCGCAAGACAGCCGGCTGATCTGACATGCGCACGGGCAGCAGTCATCCTGAAATTGCAGGATTCAGCCCTACCCCCTGCCCTCACACTCACGCTGCACATAACCTGAGCCAGCAGCAAAATAAAATGCCATTGACATGCCATTTTTTATATTTATTTGTGTTTACCTGCTGCACTCGCAGCAGGCAGGGCAACACTAACGCCCTTTAGGAGGAACCGCCCCTGCTTGGGCCGAGTGTCCAACTGTCAGAGGTCCCTCATGTTTCTCTTTTTATCAAGGCCTCTCTTGGGCCCTTAGTAACCTTCTCTGAGTGACCCCTGGTGTGTCTCCTTTTGTCAGGGCCTCTCTTGGGATTCTAGTGTCCGACTCTCAATGGCCCCGGATCTGTCTCCTTTTATCAGGGCTTTCTCAGCCCCGCTGCCACATTGCACTCTTGGTAGCACCTGGTGTGTCCCCTTTTTCAAGAGCTTCTCTCCTGGGCCCTTGGAGCCACATGCATCTTCTCTCCTGGGGCCGTGGATCACTACCCCATCTCATGGGCACACTGGTTTCTTTTCTGTTTCTTCCATTCCTGCCACCATTATTCCTAATCAACCCTATGTCCTTTTCAGGGCCTGACTGCCCACCTTCCCAGTGAATCTCTTTATACACTGCAATCTCTTCCATTATCTCTTTTATACATATATACTGTTTCCATGTAGTCACGTAGCTATATAATACATTTTTGCTGCTGTAGAAGAGAAAAGAAAAAACATAACATTTCACTTTCTCCAATGTACTACTCTGTCTCATCCTATAACTATGTGAATCTATCCCCTATCTCCACCCTCTTTACTCATTCCAAACCTCATTCTACGACTGGGATCTCCAAGATAACCCTTTCTAGAATCTTTCATTCTCCATCTCCCCTGGCTCACCCCAAACCTCAGTTTTTACTATTATGATCTCCCAAACAACCCCCTCTAAATTCTTCCCTCATCTATCCCTCCTTTGACTCGCCCCAAACCTCATTTTGCTACTATGATGTCCCTAATCCCTTTCTACAGACTCTTCCCTTCTCCATATCTCCTTCTTCAGGTCCCAAACCTCATCTTACTACTATGATCTCCATATTACCACTTTCTAGACTCTTCTAACCCTCCATTCAATCCATCTAAATAACATGCATGTCCACTGATCAAATTAACTCATATTTTCCAATACTAATCCACCACTAATACTTTTGGGCTTTTGTGTAGCGTTACTTGCAGAAAAAGTGCTTCAACACCTCGTCAGGGATACTAAGTGCTATATAAATACAATTACAATTACAATGACGAGTGGAACAAAGTCCACCTAGGTACAATCAGTTGCACAACAGATGGGAAGTGGGCTTTCTGGAAGAACCTTGTATCACTTCCCTGGGTGACACACCTGTTTTGGGGAGCCTGAGATGCTGGGGATGATTGTTAATACAGCCTCTAACGCGCATCAAAGGAATGCAGTTCCGGCACTCAGTGACACACCTGCTAGTGGTGCATATGCATTTTTGAACGAGCCAGATGTCAGAACATGGAGGACCACCATGAGTTTGATACATTCTGGTATGACATGTAACCTGTTAGTGGTGGGCTCATGTGAAGCCTCTATCTGGTGTAGAAGGCACTTTATCTTATTCATGCTCGGTCTCTAAGTGTTTCTGATGTCTGACTCACGAGTGCCAAAGAGTGTGGTCCTTACACTTCAGATGTTTCCCTTCTGCTGCCTTAATCTTATGTCAGGTGCAAGTCGGCACTGTTCATACTGCAAGAAAACGACCTCTGCTGACACTTCCCAATGGAGAGGAGTAGTAGTTTTGCTTCTTTTTATTTCATTGGTAACACTAGATGGACTTTTTTGCACATGCTTTCTCCTGCTCCTATATTTTTGAAGGTTTTGCTGCTTTGCGGGAATTTGTCAGTACAGTCGAACGTGGTTCTGTGGGAATTCTTTAACATCTTTTAAATATTGCAAACAATGCCTTTGAGAGGTCCCCTTTCAAACAGAGTATTTTTCAATAATGATAAACCAAGGGCTTTATGTTTATTTCAAAGGTGTATGAAACATATATTATCGGAGAAATTTGCATTCCATTACTGTTATAATAAATCAACATTGGACAAGATTTTCTTGTTCAAAAGTGACAAATAAAGTGCTTGTAAAGTGCAAAAAGGCGCTCCAACCTATTAAAGAAGTTGAACGACCAATTATCAAATACTTTCAAAGCTTGGCTACGTTTCACTTGATTACACCCTATGTACGTCAGGACACTGTTGTTCACTTCTTCCCACTATGTGTGAGTAGTACAAGCTGTGTCTTCTAATCTGCATCACATGTTGATTTATTTTATTAAAGCTCTTGGCAGGGTATGTGCTGGAAATGGCCCTTCTGCAGGGTTATCCCCAGACTTTTTGCCTTCCTCCGTCTCTTTTTCTGACCTCATTTTTGCTGACTTTTAGACTCTGCGCACTTTAACACTGCTAACCAGTGCTAAAGTGCATATGCTCTCTCCCTTTAAACATGGTAACCTTGGATCCTACCTGATTGGACTATTTAATTTACTTATAAGTCCCAAGTAATGTGCACTATAGGTGCTTAGGGCCTGTAGATTAAATGCTACTAGTGGGCCTGCAGCACTGGTTGTGCCACCCACTTAAGTAGCCCCTTTACCTTGTCTCAGGCCTGCCATTGCAAGGCCTGTGTGCGCAGTTTCACTGTCACCTCGACTTGGCATTTAAAAGTGCTTGCCAAGCCTAAAACTTCCCCTTTCTCCACATATAAGTCACCTCTAATGTGTGCCCTAGGTAACCCCTAGAGCAGGGTGCTGTGTGGGTGAAAGGCAAGACATGTACCTGTGTAGTTTACATGTCATGGTAGTGTACAACTCCTAAGTTCGTTTTTACACTACTGTGAGGCCTGCTCCCTTCATAGGCTAACATTGGGGCTGCCCTCATACAGTATTGAAGTGGTAGCTGCTGATCTGAAGGGAGTAGGAAGGTCATATTTAGTATGGCCAGAATGGTAATACCAAATCCTGCTGACTCGTGAAGTTGGATTTAATATTACTATTCTAGAAATGCCACTTTTAGTAAGTGAGCATTTCTTTGCACTTAAATCTTTCTGTGCCTTACAATCCACGTCTGGCTGGGCTTGGTTGACAGTTCCTTGTGCATTCACTCAGACACACCCCAAACACAGGGTACTCAGCCTCACTTGCATACATCTGCATTTTGAATGGGTCTTCCTGGGCTGGGAGGGTGGAGGGCCTGCTCTCACACAAAGGACTGCCACACCCCCTACTGGGACCCTGGCAGACAGGATTGAACTGAAAGGGGACCTGGTGCACTTCTTATCCACTCTTTGAAGTCTCCCCCACTTCAAAGGCACATTTGGGTATAAAACAGGGCCTCTGCCCTACCTCATTAGAAACTTGCTGGAGAAGAAACCTGAACCAGAACCTGCATCCTGCCAAGAAGAACTGCCTGGCTGCCTAAAGGACTCACCTGACTACTTTCTACAAAGGACTGCTGCCTTGCTGTTGCCCTGCTGCCTTGCTGAACTCTTGTCTGGCTGAAAAAGTGCTCTCCAAGGGCTTGGATAGAGCTTGCCTCCTGTTCCCTGAAGTCTCAGGACCAAAAAGACTTCTCTTTTTCATTTGGACTCTTCGTGTGCCGCAAATTTCGACGCACAGATTGCTCTGCGGTGAGAAAAACGCCGCACACCGACGCTGATCGACGCGAAGCCTTGGGTCGGCCGGAACTTCAACGCACGGCCTCGCAAGGACAACGCCGCCCGACTTCCAGAAGGGAAATCAACGCGACGCCTGCCGTGAGAGCAAAACTTCGACGCAAAGCCCCGCGGAACGACGCGCAGCCGGAAAACAAGCAGGAGAATCCATGCACAGACCCCGGGACATCTGGTAATCCTGCGACCCACAGAAAGAGACTGTCCGCACGCCGAAAAACGACGCCCGACTTACCTGCGTGAAAAATAACGACGCAAGTCCGTGTGTGCAAGGGAGAAATCGACGCACACACCATTTTTCCACGTATCTCTTCTTTTGCGGCCCTTTGCGGAGATTTTCCACTTTAAACCAGGTACTTTGTGCTTGAAAGAGACTTTGGCCCTCATTCTGACCCTGGCGGATACAATCCACCAGGGCCAACGGGCGCGGGAGCACCGCCGACAGGCCGGCGGTGCCCCTAAGGGCATTCTGACCGCGGCGCTAACGCCGCGGTCAGACAGGGAAAACTGGCGGTCTCCCGCCAGTTTCCCGCTGCCCTGGGGAATCCTCCATGGCGGCGCAGCATGCTGCGCCGCCATGGGGATTCCGACCCCCTTCCCGCCGGCCTGGCTCTGGCGGTTCTTACCGCCAGAACCTGGCAGGCGGGAACGGGCGTCTTGGGGCCCCTGGGGGCCCCTGCAGTGCCCATGGCATGGGCACTGCAGGGGCCCCCTAACAGGGCCCAACTAGGCTTTTCAGTGTCTGCGATGCAGACACTGAAAAGCGCGACGGGTGCTGCTGCACCCGTCGCACGCCTTCCACTCCGCCGGCTCGATTCCGAGCCGGCTTCCTTGTGGAAGGCGCTTTCCCGCTGGGCCGGCGGGCGATCTGAATCAGATCGCCCGCCGGCCCAGCGGGAGAGTCAGAATACCCCTCGCGGTCTATTGACCGTGGGGCGGTATTCAGGCGGCTTCCGACGGGCGGGCGGCAACCGCCGCCCGCCTAGGTCGGAATGACCACCTTTGTTTGCTTTTTAAAGACTTAAGACACTTTATATCACTTCTCAGTGATATCTCTACAATTTCACATTGCATCTTTATTCGGTTTGACCTGCAATTATCCAGATGAATATTATATATTTTTCTAAACACTGTGTGGTGTATTTTTGTGGTGCTATGTGGTGTTGTTGTATAATTTATTGCACAAATACTTTACACATTGCCTTCTAAGTTAAGCCTGACTGCTCGTGCCAAGCTAACAGAGGGTGGGCACAGGATAATTTTGGATTGTGTGTGACTTACCCTGACTAGAGTGAGGGTTCTTGCTTGGACAGAGGGTAACCTGACTGCCAACCAAAAACCCAATTTCTAACAGTATGTTATGTATCAGGTGTGCGTTATGTTATGTGGCTGTTATTCGTATTATGTTACATAATACATAGCTGCTGCTTCTGCTGCTATCTGTACCCTTTAATCGCTAGTTATGTTGTCTAGCTGCTGTCTATGCTGTTATGTTATGCATATGTTGCTCTCTTATGTAGCAGGTTTATGCCATGGTGTGACTGTCGTCTGTTACGAGTTATGTAATAGCTGCCTCTTGCGTTCCCGGTTTCTTTTTGTTGCTTCATAAAATGCACAATGTCGATGTTGATTTGGGTCGGCTCTGGTTCAGCTCGACCCCCGAATTTTCTGTCTCACCCACAGCAAACGGATAAGTGGTGCTAGAACCCATTGCAGTGATCTGTGTGTAACTCGTGTAGAACCCATTATCAGGTTTCTAAGGTCGATACAGATTCTAATTATTGAGGTAATATTATTGACTATCGTTTAAGCGTCTGGAGACATAACAGACCACAGACTTCTCAGCACAACTGGTCAATATTATTCATTGTTAGATATCCCTTGGAATCACACTACTACAGGCTATTGCTATGAATTTGTTTCTTCTAAATACATTATTAAAATTAGAGATCGAGATATTCCAGGAGTTTAATTATAAACCAGCCCAGCAGAGTGGGTATACAGTCCTTGCAAACTTTAGAAGGGGAAAAGGCGTGCGCACACAAGATGGAGAGAGGAAAGTGCTTGTGTTACCCAGCAGGTGCCAGGCACCCACATTATATGCCGCCGCCGCTTGCAGACTTTCCAATATTTTCTCATCCTCTTTCGCTCATACGTATTGCAGCTTACAGCAGCGGCAATCATTTCCTATGTTTGAAAAAGAGATGAAAGCATTCATGGATGAAAGGAAGTGGGATTTAATCTCCTTCTCTCTCATCCGCTGGAACTGTACTGATCACGCCCTCCCCACCTCCCGAAAAAACAAGACTTAAGCTCATTTTTTTGTCATGACAAAACTAGTTTCAAAATAATCAGATGCCAATGCACAGTGTACACAATTCTAATATAATTACCAGGAGGGACCGTAGGGGGAGTTGCAGGTTTGAGATAAAGAAAAGCCTGTGAATTTTGTATTAACGTCCTCGGCTGTCTTATTTGTGCAAGTAATCAATCTTTCAGAAAGCAGAATAGTAATTCTGTGTGGATTTTTTTTTTGAGGAGAGTAATTCTGTGTGGAGAAAACTGCAGAGAGTCTGAGGAAGAAAGAAGATAATCTGAGTTTCATTCTGTACACAGCGGGTCAGCTGTGATTGACAAGGCTCATCACAAGCGCCCAGCTCCTGGAATAATCCCGGGGCCGGGGTTTCATTTGCAGCCCGAGCAGTGTTAATGACATGTTTAACAGCTGCGCGTCCAAGTCCGGAATCTGCATTAACGAGCCGAGCGGCGAGCAGAGAGGAAGGGAGGCTGTTCAAATCAAGCCTGCGTTGTGCTGACAGTCCAGGTTAAGGAGTGGGGTGGGAGGGGTCCTGTGGGGGGAACATGAAGCGGCAGAAAGCCAGATTAGACGGAGACATAGGCAGTCAAGATGACAACAGTGTCCCATCAACAAGCAAAGAAGAGGAGAACTGAGTGGTGCTCCAGCATGCAGACATTGAAAGCGAAAAGGAAGTCTTAATGATACATATAGTAGGAGGATGAAGGCAAGGTGGCAGCACCAAGGGGTTATGCAGTACACAGAGCGAATCCTCAATCCGACTCAGCAAGTGCCTAAAGGGTCCCAGACCATAATCTGCCGGATTTTAGAAGGGGCTCGTAAAAATAAAGCAAATGGTGCCCGGCACAAAGTTCATTAGCTAGGCCGGTGTTCGTCGGTTGAAACTCCCCGTCTGTTCATGCCCTCTTAGCTTGTGCCTATTTGCAGCATTAGACGCATGCGCGCAAAAAAGTATCATCTATCCTGTATTTCTAAACTCTCCGTACTGGAGCTCCGTTGTAAATTAGAAGGGGGTGGGGTCTTTCCCCACGAAAATTTTGGGAAAACGGTGCATTCTACGAACAATTGTCATTACCTCCCGTCCCTCCCACACCTTCCTTATAACCAATGAGGCTCCCTGCCTCCCCCTAGACCCCTCCCTTCCCCTTAAACCCCCCCACCATCCCCACTACCTCCTGTTCTTTTTTGTCTAGCCCCGCTAGACTTACCTTCTTCTTCCTCCATGGCAGGGCCTGGGGGACATCGGCTGCACTCTCGACTAGCGCAGAGCTCCTCGTGGAGAGTTCCCGGCGGTCGCGTCTTCAGGAGGCAGGCGTTGCTGCCTTGGAGACGCATCCAGGGAGTCGGCTGACGGGGTCGGTCGGCTCTTTCTGGCCAGGGCTGTACTTCCGGATCTTCGGCTCGCAGGGATGATCTGATGTGCCGGTTGTGTTTTTTTGGCATTTTTACAGTAGGACGGACGTTCTGCCCGCATTTTAGTAGTTTGGGCTAATTGTTGCCGCCTTTTCATTTGCTGCTATTTTTTTAGGGGGGGGGGGCTTTCTCCTTTATTTAATGGGGACTGGGACCTCTGGCTTGCATTTCTTATTAAAATTATGCCGAAGATTCCTGCTAAGTGACAAAGGTTCCCCTCTCCACTCCTGGGGGTCACCAGGGGACGGTGGGGGCTTCTACACCTCTCATGTCCAGAGAAGAGGTTCAGGACATGATTGAGGTGGCTGTGTCTCGTGCTCTCCAAGCAGGGGTGGCCAGGCCTGGACGTTCTTCCGCTGCCCGTCCTCCTGGGGCTGCGGAAGGGCCCTCTTCTTGTGATGATGATGACGCACCTTCTACTTCTTCTGGTGGAAATATGTCTCCAGAGAAGAGATGTGGGAGGTGATGTCTCATGTTCGGGACAATTTAGGTTGTCCTGTTTTTCAACCTACAGGGGCGGATTCGCACTTGTCCTCTCAGTATCAAACACCTTCGAGGTTTGCCATGCCTTTTCAGGGCCCTGTGAAGGGTATGGTACTCCGGGAGTGGAAGGATGTGGACAAGTCTCAGGTTCCAAGGTTCCTTCAGAAACTATACTTGCTGGAAGGGGAAGATGTGTTGCCGCCCTCAGTGACACTAGATTCCATTTTGGCAACTCTGATTGGCAAGACGGCGGTCAATCCGGAGGATTGTGTGCCTGCTGATGCCACTGACGTAAGGTGGATTCTGGTGTTAAAAGGGCATTTGCGGCTTAGAATTTGGCCCTCAGAGCGGGTATTTGTTCTGCTTATTCGGCACAATCTTTGGTGCAGGATTTTGACAAGCTGGCGGTGGCTGTTCAGGAAGGTTCGGACTGCTTGGAACATCTGGCTGTTATGGAGCAAAAGGCTAGGTTGCTGGCGGACATGTCTTCTGATGTGGCCCGTACTTCGGCTCTGGCTTCTGGAGCTTTGATTGGGGCTCGTAGGTCCCTCTGGTTGAGGATGTGGAAGGTAGATCCTGGAGAGAAATCTGCTCTCCTAAGACTGCCTTTTGAAGGGGGCAGTTTATTTGGGGATCTGGTGCCTTCCATGCTGTCGAAGGCCTTTAAGGAGAGGAAACACGCCTTGCCTTACAAAGGTGGTTCTTCTTCTGGCAAGGGTTGGCGGAAGCATTCGCGGTCCTCTCTCAAAATGGATTCCAAATCTTTTTATTTCAGGAAACATCGTTTTCAGCCCCGTTTTTCTCCTAAAAAGTCTGCTCCTTCAGTGCGGGGAGGATTCAAGAAGGGGTCCTGACTATCATTGTGGGCCTGGAAAAAGGCCGGTTGGGGGACGGCTGAGGCACTTTCTTTCCGTTTGGCAGGAGAGTGTCAGCGATTGCTCGGTGCTGGACATTGTGACCATTGGCTATGCCATAGATTTCGAAGTTGTACCTCCAGATTCCGGGGTGCGTCCCACTCCACTGCCTGCGGACAGGGCCAAGCGGCATGCGTTGTTGGCAGGGGTCTGGGACTTGCGTCTCAAGGGGGCCATCTCCCACGTTCCTGTAGGGGAAAGAGGTATGGGCACTTGTTCCTGGTTCCAAAGGTGTCAGGGGGCTTTCGTCCTGTCCTCAATCTAAAGGGGGTGAATTCCTGGATCAGGATGGTGCATTCCCGTATGCTTTCCATTCATGTGATTTTTCCTCTGGTCAGTCCAGGGGATTTCCTGGCGTCTCTTGCTCTGCAGGATGCTTACCTGCATGTTCCAGTGGCTCTGTCTTCTCAGAGGTTCCTCCGCTATGTGGTGGGCCAGGACCATTTTCAGTTTTGTGTTCTACCATTTGGCCTCAAGTCCTCTCCCCGAATTTTCACTAAGGTGCTTGCCCCTCTGGTGGCTCTTCTTCATTCTGAAGGGTTGTTTGTACATCCTTATCTGGACAATATTCTAATCCAAGCACCCTCTCAGGTGATGTTACAGAGGCACGTGGCCCGGGTTATGTTGGTCCTGCAAAACCACTTTTTTGGGTCAACTGGGGGAAGTCAGATTTGGTTCCTTCCCAGGATCTGGTTATTCTCGGGGCACGGTTTCTGACTCTTCAAGGCTTGGTGACTGTGTCGGAGAAGCGGTTAGTGGACCTCCAGTCTCTGGTGGGGTCGATCTTGTCTCAGCCAGCTCCTAGAGCCCTTCAGTGGTTACGTGTGCAGGGTCATTTGGCGTCGGTGATTTTTCTAGTGCCATGGGCACGGTTCCATCTTCTTTGCCTGGTGAACTGCTTTCTTCTTCATTGGTCTCCGGGGTCGAGTTCTTTTCGGGCACGGATTCCGGTGTCAGGGTTTGTACGCAGGGAGTTGGGTTGGTGGCTGGTGCCGGCTCATCTCCGTGTAGGGGTGTCTTTATCTCCTCGTCTCCCGGTGGTGGTGACGACCGATGCCAGCCTCTCCGGTTGGGGGGCTTGGATGGGGTCGGCTCAGGTCCAGGGGTTTTGGTCACCTCTGGAAGACCGACGTTCCTCTAATTGCCGGGAGTTGAAGGCGGTGCTTCTGGCTCTGATCCATTTTCAGGACTCCCTGAAAGGTTTAGAGGTTCTTATTCAGACATACAACTTGGTGACCAAAGCTTATGTGAACCAGCAGGGGGGGGACCAGGTCGTGGGCGCTGTTCCGCATTGCAAGAAAAATATTTGTTTGGGCACAACGCAGGGTTCTTTCCCTACGAGCCACCTACATTCAAGGGGTGGTCAATGTTCAGGCGGATCTTCTGAGCAGGGTCATTCCTTCGTCTCAGCTTTTCTCCCTCCAGTTGTCTCTGTTTCGTCACCTGGTTCACCTGTGGGGTCTTCCGGTGGCAGATATGTTTGCCTCTCCAGAGAATGCGAAAGTCAGTCGCTTTTGCTCCCGGTTTTGTTGTCCTCAGGCTTGAGCGGTGGACGGGATGTCGTGTCCTTGGCCTCAGGGTCTTTTGTACGCATTCCCACCCTTCCAGTTGCGCCGTGCGTTTCTGGTGAGGGTACGTCTTCTGAAGGCCAGGGTTCTCTTGATCGCGCCCTATTGGCCGAGGGCAAATTGGTTTCCGTTGCTTCGGTTGATGGCTTCGGATCACGTGTGGACTCTTCCTCTTTGTCCGTCGCCTCTGGAGTTTCCTTGCCTCCCAATGGGGTCGTTTAGGCGGTTGCACTTGATGGCATGGAAGTTGAACGAAGGGGTTTGACGGGTTTAGGAGTTCCGGTAGCTTTGAGTTCTACTTTACTGGCTTGACGGAGGAGTTCCACTTTGTTGTCTTATGGTCGAAAGTGGAAGTTTTTTTTCTTCTTGGTGTTTCTGGCATGGGTTAGATCCTACGTCTGCTTCTCTTTTTGAGGTGATGCAGTTTTTACAGGATGGGGCCCAGTTGGGTTTGTCTGTGGCTTCTCTGAGGGTGCAGTGGGCGGCGATTCAGGCTTTTAGGGGTCCATGGCGTAATCTGTCTGATGAGGGTCATTTGATGCCTCGGTTTTTCCAAGGTCTTCTTAACTTGTTTCTTCATCCAGTGCGGTCCTTTTCTTCCTGGGATCTTTCGTTGGTATTGGATGCTATGACTGTTTCTCCCTTTGAACCTCTGGATTCCTGTGACTTGCGTCATCTTTCTTTGAAAACTTTTTTTCTGGTGGCCATTACTTCAGCCCGCCGTTTGGGCGAATTGGGGGCCTTGGCCTGCTCTTTTCCTTTTTGTAAGGTTTTTCCAGATCGAGTGGTGCTTATCCCGGTTCCTTCGTTTGTTCACAAAGTGAATTCGTCTTTCCATGCTCGCCAAGAGGTTATACTTCCTTCTTTTTGTCCTGAACCCTCCTCGGATGATCAGGTTCGGTTGCATTTGTTGGATGTGCGGCGGGCCTTGTTGGAGTATCTGCAGGTGGTTGCTCCTTTCCGGAAAGGTGATTCTCTGTTTGTGAATTTCAGTCTGGCTCGTAAAGGGGAAAAGCCGTCCACGGCTTCCTTGAGTCGGTGAGTTCGCTCTCTGATTTTGATGGCTTATTCTTTGAAAGGGGTGGTTCCGCCCCAAGGGATTCAGGGCCGTTCTACCAGGGGTAATGCTTGCTGCGGTGGCGGAGCTTCAGGGCGCTTCTGTGGGGAAATTTGCAGGGCTGCTACTTGGGCCTCACCTTCGACCTTTGTTCGTCATTACAGACTGGCGGACTTGGGCAGTTTGAAGTCGGTATTGGGTCACTGTGTCTTGTCCTCTATGATGTAATAGGAGGGTGTTTTTTCGGTGTCCTTTATTGGTTGTGATTAAACTTGTTGCAACTCAGTGTCCGTCTCCTGTTTTCTCTTGCTATGTCTCATTGGTTATAAGGAAGGCGAGGGAGGGACGGGAGGTAATGCGTCCATTACTTACGTTGATGGCATTACTCCTAGTCCCACTCCCTCGCCTTCCTTTCTGTTCCCTCCCACCCTCCCGGTACGGACCGCCTGAGTTGCTGCTTGGGCTTGATTTTGTACAGGAGGTAGTGGGGGGAGGGGGGGTTTAAGGGGAAGGGAGGGGTCTAGGGGGAGGCAGGGAGCCTCATTGGTTATAAGGAAGGTGAGGGAGTAGGACTAGGAGTAATGCCATTAACGTCAGTAATGGACGCATTATATATGTAATTGCATTAGATTTTAAAACATAATAAATGATGACGTTACAGTGCACCAGGAAGAGACAATGTTTGTTGGGACGCCTTAATAATTCTCTCACTATCACCCTCCAACAGTGCCTCTCTCACATGTATTGTATTTGTTTATTAGCACCTCTTATACCAGTGTAGTGTGTAGGAAGCACTTTACATCACATACGGAGACAATGAATCCAACATGTGTATAGATAAACAAAGGGGACTACAAGGTGTAGAATTCACATACCAGCTATACTGCTAGACACTTTTTAAGAGTGCTTGGTCTGGAGAAGCACACATTGGGGATTCAGATCATAACACAGTGGTTAGGGTTGACTTTAATAATAGGAATTTATTTCTACCCAAATAAACCTTTTTTTTTTTAGCAAAATCAGGATAATGGAAGACTGAGAAAAACTGTAACTTTCAACCCTGCACCATGCAGCTCTTTGATAGCATTTCATAGCTCACTGTGCTAGATTATGATTGTGATTTATGAACTTCTCAGTAATAAAATAATCTCTGTGACAAAAGCAGTAACCCACTGAGCTACGCACTTAAAATATTGTTCTTTGCTATGCATGGTACACATTCCTTGCAACAGGCATATTAACCTTCTTCACTATCTAGATGAGTCAACACTGCCACTAGACAAAACTCTGATCTCTCTCCAGGGGTAAATTAATCACTAGAGTTATCTTGCCACCTTTATTGTTGCCTGAAAACTGCTGAATATACAAGGAACTTTGTAGTGTCTTTAAAACTGCTGCACTACTACAAAGTCTGCCCCACTAACAAAACCAGCCCCTCACCCACCCATCCTCCCTGGGAAATGCCTGATACCCGGTGTATGAAAGGACCCTGTTTTTGGCATGGTTACTGTTAGAAATGGGGTCTTTGGTTGGTAGTCAGGTTACCACTGCTCCAAGCAAGGACCCACACTCTAGTCAAGATAAAGGAGAATCATACTCAGTTCACCCCCACTCAGCTCTTGGTAGCTTGGCACGAGCAGGCAGGCTTAACTTCAGAAGAAATGTGTAAAGTATTTGTACCAACACACACAGTATTACAGTGAAAACACTACCAAATGGACACCACACCAGTTTAGAAAAATAGGTAATATTTATCTAAATCAAACAAGACCAAAACAACAAAAATCTAACATACACAAGCCAAGATATGAATTTTCAAGAGAATAAGAGTCTTAGGTGGTCATTACAACCCTGGCGGACGGTGTTAAAGCGGCGGTAAGACCGCCAACAGGCCGGCGGTAAAAAAAATGGGAATTATGACTGTGGCGGAAACCGCCAACAAAGACAGCCACTTTAACACTCCGACCGCCACGGCGGTACAGACAAACAGCTTGGCGGTCACCGCCAACAGACAGGCGGGAGAAAATGTACCGCCCACAGTATCACAACCTACCAATCCGCCACCTTTTTCGGGGTGGCTTCACCGCGGATAAAAACACGGCGGAAATAGCCATTTCAAAGGGAAAACGCTCACCTCTACACACTCCACGAGGAAGGAGAGCACCATGGAGCCGGAACTCCATATTCTTCCTGCACTAGTCTTCCTGCTCCTAGACGACGATCATCAACGCCGGCGGCGAAGACAACGTGGAGTACTGCACCTACGACATAGGGGAGGGGGAGGCAAAAGACAGGGACACACACAATCAACATCCCAACCCCCACCCCAACCGTCACCCACTACAACACACACACCAATGCATATCCAAACATTACAGTAACAACCTCCAACCCCCCCGGAAGAATGCAAAGACAAAAGGAAATGAGTTCAACCATTGTAATATATCAAAATACAGTAACCAAATATATACAGATATATATATATATATATATACACATTAAAGAAAATATACATCACGATTAGTAGTGCAGGTAATGCACCATTCATTGTCCGTGGACCACTGGGCCCAAAATGCATGGGCGAGGCCCACACGAGATACCTGATCAAAACAAAGAGAACACTGCCAGGGCATCAGATAGTAACACAACAGGCACCTCAGGGGCAAGGGAAGGGGGGGGGGCACCTCAGCCGGATGAGTGCACCACGCCAGATCCACGAGGGGGCTCCATGCCCATTGATGTATCCTGAGGAGTGCAAAGCCACAGTCTCTCAAGTCTCTACAGTGGGTGGGTTGCCCA
This sequence comes from Pleurodeles waltl, assembly GCF_031143425.1. Taxonomy (NCBI): domain Eukaryota; kingdom Metazoa; phylum Chordata; class Amphibia; order Caudata; family Salamandridae; genus Pleurodeles; species Pleurodeles waltl. The sequence continues at coordinate 473,664,954 of NC_090447.1, read as the reverse complement.
CTGTACCATCCTGGGGAGTGCAAAGCCACAGTCTCTAACGTCTCTACAGTGGGTGGGTTGCCCACTGTACCATCCTGGGGAGTGCAAAGCCACAGTCTCTCAAGTCTCTACAGTGGGTGGGTTGCCCACTGTTCAATCCTGGGGAGTGCAAAGCCACAGTCTCTCAAGTCTATACAGTGGGTGGGTTGCCCACTGCCATATCCTGGGGAGTGCAAAACCACAGTCTCTCCAGTCTCTACAGTGGGTGGTTTGCCCACCGTACCATCCTGGGGAGTGCAAAGCCACAGTCTCTCAAGTCTCTACAGTGAGTGGGTTGCCCACTGTACCATCCTGGGGAGTGCAAAGCCACAGTCTCTCAAGTCTCTACAGTGAGTGGGTTGCCCACTGTACCATCCTGGGGAGTGCAAAGCCACAGTCTCTCAAGTGAATAACAGTCTCCACAGGTTCTGGAGGGGGACTGGTGCCCAGAGTGCTTCATCCTGTGAAGGACAGACGGAGTGGATGCATGTCTCCACTTGTTCCGAAGGGGGACTGGTGACCAGAGTGCTTCATCCTGTGAAGGACAGATGGAGTGGATGCATGTCTCCACTGGTTCTGGAGGGGGACTGGTGCCCAGAGTGCATCACTCACCCCGTGAGGGTCCCAGTTGCGTCACTGCCCCTGCCGCCCATTGGCTAGCGGTGCTTGCGTTGGCGGTCTTTGCCCTGTTCAGCGGTGCTTGCCCTGTTCAGCGGTACTTGTCATGGCGGTCTTTGCCCTGTTCAGGGGTGCTTGAGTTTGCAGTTTCTGACCTGTTCAGCGGTGCTTGCCCTGTTCAGCGGTGCTCGCCCTATTCAGCGGAGCTTGCCATGGCGGTCCTTCATTGCCCAGCTGGGCTGGGGCTGGCGGTCCTTGATTTGGCAGCTGGGCTGGGCTGCCGGGGCCCTCCTGTGCAGCTGAGCTGTGGCTGGCGGTGGCCTCCTGGGCACTTACTTTGGCGGTGGCCTCCTGGCCAGTGACGATCGGGCTGCCCTCCTGGGCACTGACGCTGGCGGTGGCCTCCTGGCCAGTGACGATTGGGCAGCGGGGATGATGACGGTCTTCTCCGCTGTGCTGCTCCTCCCAGACTTTGGAGATTTCTTCTGCCCCTTCCCTACTTTGGGAGGAGTCACAGCTGAGTCGACACTCCCCCCGGGACCCTTGTGAGCGGCTTTGCTTTGCTGGCTGGAGTCTTCACCCTCTCCCGCTGGGCACTGTCCAACTTCTGGTGCTTCACAGGGGGGGGGCTGGCTGTGCTGTGGCTCCGTGTCACACTGGCTGTCCTGGTGGCTTGTGCACTCCATATACCTGTAACAACAGGCACCACTGGTTTCGGAGATTTTTTGGCTGAGGTGCTAGTACGGGACCTATGATTTGGAGGGGGGGTGGGAAACAGGTCAAGCTTGGTCAGGAAAAGTTTCTTAGGAACACTGGGACGGATAGCTGGGGGGTTTGGGAGTGGAGGAAGAGGTAGTGGTTGTAGGAGGTGTACGTTTGGTGACTTTGGATGAAGGTGCATGGGCTGGAGGCTGTCGTGAGGTGGATTGCTGTTGGGTGGGTGTGTGCCTGAATTTGTGTATCTTCGGAGGGGGCGTCACAGACACAGACACACTGGGAGAGGAAACAGGGGACGTGTAAATGGTAGTGGGGTGGTGAGTGCACGTGAGTGTGGTGTGGTGGTGGGTGCGCTGGTGCGGGACATAGTGGCTGTAGTGGTAGTGCATGCAGGTGAGAGAGTAGACAACACTGGGAGGGAGGAGGGAGACGACGACGAGGGGGACACAGTGGAGGCAGTGGATGTTGCTGTGTCTGTATGTGTGTGATGCTTGCGTGAGTGCCTGTGGGATATGTGGTGCTTATGTTTGCCTGAGCTTCCCTTGTGTGTTGACGTGTGTGCATGCTGGTCGGATGGTGTGCTTGGGATAGGCTGGGGTACAGGGGATTGGGTCTGGGTGGAGGAAGTTGGTGGGGGGAGGCTAGAGACAGGGACAATGGCTGCCATCAGTGCTGAGGCCAGAGTTTGCAGGGTTCGATGAAGGGCTGCCTTACCAGAATGAATGCCCTCCAGGAATGCATTTGTGTGTTGCAATTCCCTTTCTACACCCTGGATGGCATTGAAAATGGTAGACTGCCCAACAGTGAGGAGGTCAATGGCCTCCTCACTGAGAGCAGCAGAGGTGACAGGGGCAGGGGCTGAGGTGCCTGGGGCGAAGGTGATGCCCACCCACCTGGGTGAGCAGGCACAGGGCGAAGGCTGAGGGGCTGCTGGGAGGGCGGTGCTGGTAGGGGGGGTGGCGGCACTGTTGGGCTCTACAGATGCAATTCCTGGGATATATGCTACATGGCTATGGTCGACATCTGCACACATAGATGACACAGGGGCATGTATACCTGTACTTGGCACTCTACAGAGGTGGGGTGGGGTGGGGTGCCACATGGCCTGCATTACGGAGGGGCCTAGCCTACGGAACTCGCCCTGGCCTAGGGAAACCCACAGCCCTCTTCCCCCACCTAGACACCGTCACTGAGCGCAAAGTCCGCAGAATGATGTTGTACGCACCCCCTTGTGTCTGTGGTGATGCCCTCAAGCGCCCATCCAACTCAGGGTAGGCCACTGCCAGGATCCGGAACATCAGAGGGGTCATGGTTCGTCTGGCACCCCTCCCACGTTGGGAGGCCATCCCCAGCTGAGCCTCCGCCGTCTTCTTGCTCCAGCGGCGAATGTCCTCCCATCTTTTCCGGCAGTGGGTGCTCTGTCTGTGGTGGACCCCCAGGGTCCGGACGTCCTTGGCGATGGCACGCCAAATATCCTTCTTCTGGTGGGCGCTGACCTACATGAAATGTACAGGGGAAGAAGAGAAGTCATTACCAACTGCACCGTCGAAGTGAGTGGCCCACATCCCTAGCTTTGCCATGTGGCACATGCATTCACAGTCCTTCGTGCACGCAGAACTGTGCCCCCTTCTTTCTTACAACCAGCCCTCTCCACACAGGCATAACCCATACAACGTGCTCCCTGTGTACTTACCTGTTGGTCTAGAGGACCGCAGAGTGGCGTGTACTGGGGGAGAATCCCGTCCACGAGCTTCTCCAACTCCTCTGCAGTGAAGGCAGGGGCCCTTTCCCCAGACGCACAAGCCATTGTCTCTTCCAGACCGAGGTCAAAGCAGCACTTGCAGTGTAGGTCCTCTCCTGTCGAAGATCAGGTATCGAGTGATTGAACAGATAGAAAATGACGGTCACGTCCGCGGCAGTCACGTCCACGGCGGTGCGTACCATCACCGCCGGCGTACATTGTCATTGGCTCCTGGGACCCATAGGGTCCAATTTTAACCAATGCAGCATTGCACCGCGGACTCCGACTGCCTACCGCGACGGTGTACAATGCCAGCGCAGTTACCTCACATCCCATTGTCCCACTTTAGAGGTCAGGCAGCCGCCATTTCAGGGGCCCACATGGCCTGATTCACAACTGCGTCACACAGACCTAGGCCTTGTTGCACAACACAAATACAGGCCAGATTCTGTGTATGAATGGTGTTCTATGTAGACTGTGGGTACATACCTCTGAGTTGTTTGACTCTGTGGTCGCTGTTGTCCTTCCTAGGCACCGTCTGCTGGGACATGTGAGGAGATGGCGGAATCCTCCGGTGTACCGACCGCTGGTGGACCTGTTGACAATGGAGGAGCGACATTTGATCATCACCTACAGGTTTGACCGTGCCACAATCCAAGAACTGTGTACCCAGTTGGAGTCAGACCTGATGTCATCAATCCGCCATCCCACAGGGATCCCCCCTCAGGTGCAGGTGCTATCAGTGCTCCATTTCCTTGCAAGTGGGTCATTTCAAACAACAGTGGCCATGGCATCAGGGATGTCCTAGCCTATGTTTTCCAACGTGTTGTTCAGAGTGTTGTCTGCCCTTCTGAAACACATGCGGAGCTACATCATTTTCCCTCAGGTGGAGGATTCACCTACAGTTAAAGGTGACTTCTATGCCCTTGGACATATCCCCAACATCATAGGTGCCATTGATGGGACCCATGTAGCTCTGGTCCCCCCTCCACAGGAGTAAACAGGTGTACAGGAACCGGAAGAGTCATCATTCCATGAATGTACAGATGGTATGTTTGGCAGACCAGTACATCTCCTAGGTAAATGCTATGTTCCCTGGCTCTGTGCATGATGCCTACATCCTGCGGAATAGCAGCATCCCTTATGTGATGGGTCAACTCCAGAGGCACCATGTGTGGCTATTAGGGGACTCTGGTTATCCCAACCTGTCATGGCTACTGACCCCAGTGAGGAATCCCAGGACCAGGGCAGAGGAACGCTACAATGAGGCCCATGGGCGGACTAGGAGGGTGATCGAACGCACCTTCGGCCTCCTGAAGGCCAGGTTCAGGTGCCTCCATATGACAGGTGGTTCCCTATTCTACTCACCAAGGAAGGTTTGCCAGATCATCGTGGCCTGCTGTATGCTTCAAAATCTGGCTTTGCAACAACAGGTGCCTTTTCTGCAGGAGGATGGTCCAGATGACGGTGTTGTGGCAGCTGTGGAGCCTGTGGACAGTGATGAAGAGGAAGCAGAGGAAGAAGACACTGACAACAGGGACTCAGTTATCCAGCAATATTTCCAGTGACACACAGGTGAGAACACATTCCTGCCTACTACAAGTACTTTCACACTTCTACCTCTATCCTGTCTGTCGATTTCAACCAGTATATGGTAACTGAGTTGTACATTTCCATTACGGTTTCACATGTGTGGTTACCAACGTGTGTCATCTGCTTGCATTTCTCATGGACTTGAGATGTGTTACATAGGTATGTTGACATTACATTTGAGAACGGATTTTGTCACTCTCATTGCTAATACACATTTTCTAAATCACAGACTGACTCCAGATTGTTTTGTGCTTCAAGGGTGTTTATTGCAGTGCTAAATATTAGAGGGGGGTTGTAAAATGGTGAGGGGTGATGGTGGATGAATGTCCATGGCAGAGTCCAGTCTATTAGTCTCACAGGTGCATTCCCCATATGGGCATAGGAAGTGGAGCTGGGGCAGTTCCAATATGGACAGGGTTACAAAGTGGGACAGTAGGATGACAATCAGGGTGGTCTCATTTCTTGGCGGGGGTCTTGGCATCGTGCTTTATCTTGTTCCTGAATGTCAGGGACCGTTTGCGGGTTGGTTCTCTGTCTGCAGGGGGTGGGGTGCTGCTGTGGTGGTCCTGTGGCGGGGCGTCCTATCCACTAGCGCCGGCGGAGGTGGTGGGCAGTTCTTCGTCCATTCTAGTGTCAGGGGCCCCTTGGAGTGCCACAGTGTCCCTCCTGTTTTTAAGTATCTCCTTCAGCACCCCTACGATGGTGCCCAGGGCGGTGCTGATGGTTCTGAGTTCCTCCCTGAACCCCAAATACTGTTCCTCCTGCAGCGCTGGGTCTCCTGAAACTTGGCCAGGACCGTTGCCATCGTCTCCTGGGAGTGGTGGTATGCTCCCATGATGGAGGAGAGGGCTTTGTGGAGAGTGGGTTCCCTAGGCCTGTCCGCCCCCTGTCGCACAGCAGCCCTCCCAGTTCACCTGTGTTCTTGGGCCTCCGTTCCCTGGACCGTCTGCCCACTACCATTGCCCCCAGGTCCCTGTTGTTGTTGGGGTGGTGGGTTATCCTGGGTTCCTTGTAGTGGTGGACACACATCTGATTGACGTGTCCTGGGTACGGAGGTAGGGACCCGCTGGGTGGGTGCTGTGCTGGTGTTACCAGAGGGTGGAAGGTCTGTGGTGGCCTGTGACTGGGTGTGGGGAACCGACTGTCCCCAGGCCCACGATGGTCCGGGCTGGTCATCTAGATCCAGTTGGACAGAGCTGCTGTCATGCAGTATTGCTGCGATGGTAATACTGAAAGGGGCTTTATAAGGTAGAGAACCAGAAGGAAGGCGAGTTTCAAGTGGCCAGGTTGTGCAACACGCAACATGCAACGATGATCTGGCACACCTTCTTGGGTGAGTAGTACAGGGATCCACCAGTCAGATGGAGGCACCCGAACCTGGTCCTTAGGAGGCCGAAGGTTCTCTCAATAATCCTCCTTGTATGCCCATGTGCCTCTTTGTAACGTTCCTCTGCCCTTGTCCTGGGATTCCTCACTGGGGTCAGTAGCCATGAGAGGTTGGGGTAAACAGAGTCACCTGCAAATGTCGAGGGACAACTGTTATACACACACAACCCCATACCCAGACACCTTCCTATAGTGGGTGGGGACCTCGGGCTCACTTAGTAGCCACACCCGGTGCCTCTGGAGTTGGTCCATCACATATGGGATGCTGCTATTCCTTAAGATATAGGCGTCATGCACAGAGCCAGGATATTTGGCATTCACATGGGAGATGTACTGGTCCGTCAAACACACCATCTGCACATTCAGAGAGCGATAGCTTTTTCTCTTTCTGTAAACCTGCTCATTTCTCCGGGGGGGGACAAATGCCAGATGTGTACCATCAATGTCACCAATGATATTGGAGATATGTCCCAGGGTATAAAAGATAGTTTTCACTGTGGCCAATTCATCCACCTGGGGGAAAACGATGTAGCTGGGAATGTGTTTCAGTAGGGCAGACAACACTCTGGTCAACACGTTGGAGAACGTAGGTTGAGACATTCCTGATGCCATGGCCACTGTTGTTTGAAATGAACCACTTGCCAGGAAATGAAGCACTGACAGAACCTGCACTAGGGGGGGATTCCTGTGGGCTGGTGGACAGCTGACATCAGGTCTGGCTCCAATTGGGCACACAGCTCTTGAATTGTGGCACGATAAAGTCTGTATGTGATGACAATGTGTCTGTCCTCCATTGTCAACAGGTCCACCAGGGGTCTGTACACCGGAGGATGCCGCCATCTCATCATCTGCCTCAGCGGTTGTAGCCTATGGAGGAGAACGGTGAGCATAAGGTCATATTTCCACATTGAAAGCACAACTGTTGCTGAAGTTAGGTCACAGAAGCAGTATGTGAAGTCGAGAGTCAGTTGATGGGCCAATGTCTGCTGTGACGCAGTTAGGTGCCATGCCATGCGCCCCCTTGAAATGGTGGCTGCCTGACCTGTGAGGAAGGGCAAGTGGAAATGAGGTAAGTGCACTGGTATTGTGAGCCGTCGCGGTAGGCGGTCGATGACTGCCGCGCAACTTCGCATTGGTTATCATTGGGCCCTATGGGTTCCAGGAGCCAATGGCGATGTACGCCGCGGTGACGGTACGCACTGCCGCGGACGTGACCGCCATTTACTAACAACTCACTCATTTGCTACCTGACCGTCAACAGGAGAGGACATACACTGCAAGTGCTGCTGTGACCTGAGTCTGGAAGCGACAATGGCTAGAGTGTCTGGGGAAAGGGCCCCTGCCTTCACTGCGAAGGAGTTGGAGAAACTGGTGGATAGGCTCCTACCTCAGTACACGTCACTCTACGGTCCTCCAGACAAACAGGTGAGTTCACAGAGAGCATGAGGTGTGGGCAATGCATGTTTTGAGTGGTGTGGATGTAAGCCACATGTTGGAGGGTGCTGAGGTGTCCTGGCCTCAGTGCTGCATAAGAGGTGTTCTGTGTATGTGCGTCAGGGCATGGGTGTGAACTGGGGGCAATGAGTATGCCGGTCCGTATGGGTGAGTAATTTCCTTTTCTCCTGTCTTTTCTCTCTAGGTCAGCACCAATCAGAAAAAGGGTGTTTGGCGTGCCATTGTCAAGGAGGTTCGGACCCTGGGGGTCTATCACAGGTAGAGCACCCACTGCTGCAAGAGATGGGAGGACCTGCGCTCTGGACCAAGCAGACGATGGAGGCCCAACGGGGGCTGGCCTCCCAACGTGGAAGGGGTGCCCGTCGCACCATGACCCCCCTGATGTTCTGCATCCTGGCAGTGGCCTATCTGTAGTTGGATGGGCGCTTGAGGGCATTACAGCATCCACAAGGGGGTGAGTACAGATTCTGAATCCTGACTTTGTGCACTTTAGGAGCTGTCTGGGTGGGGGATGTGGGCTGTCGGTGCCCCTAGGCCAGGGCGATCATGGTAGGGTAGGTCCCTTGTGTGCAGGCTCTGAAGCACTCCAAAACCAATGGTGTTATTGGGCATATACTACTGGGCAGGGTCCTGTGGGTGTCAGGTGTGCAGATGCTGACGTTAGCCATTGTACCCCGTGGGCTTGTGACTACCTTAGTGACTGGTTGGGCACGGCCTAGTGCATAGGGCTGATGCCTGTGTGTTTTTTATGCCAACGGTAGTGGTGTTGCTGGCATTAACCAAGTGTATCCTCTGTCCCTCCCACCCCTTTTTGTTTTGTCACCCTATCCTTGTGTGCATTAGCATCATCTTGTGGAGGAGCAGAGGCACCAGTGACGGAGGGAGCTGCATCCCACATGGCCCATGAGGGCGAATCCACTGAGGGTGAAAGCACCAGTGGGACGGAGGGTGAGGGGAGCACCACGACGGGGACAGGAGGGGAGACCAGTGACAGCGACTCCTCCTCCAATGGTAGCTCTATGGCAGTGGCAGACACCTCTGTGCCCACCCCAACAACAGGTACAGCTGCCACCCCCCTACCAACAACACCCTCGCAGCAGCCTCTCAGCGTGTTTCCCGTGCCCGCTTACCCAGGACGGTGGGCATCTCTTTCGCCCCAGGCACCTCAGGCCCTGCCCCAGTCAGCCCTGGTGCCCTCACTGAGGAGGCTATTGACCTCCTGAGATCCCTCACTGTTGGGCAGTCTACCATTCTGAATGCCATCCAGGTTGTAGAGAGGCAGTTGCAACAAACAAATGCATACCTGGAGGGCATTCATTCTGGCCAGGCAGCCCAACAGCGAGCATTTCAGGCTCTGGCCTCTGCACTGATGGCAGTCATTGTCCCTGTGTCTAGCCTCCCCCCTCCAACCTCCTCCACCCAGACCTAATCCCCTGTACCTCAGCCTATCCCAAGCACACCATCAGACCAGCATGCACACACCTCAACACACAAGGGTGGCTCAGGCAAACATTAGCACCACACATCCCACAGGCACTCACACAAGCATCATACCCATGCAGACATACCAACATCCACTGCCTCCACTGTGTCCCCCTCCTCCACGTCTCCCTCCTCCCTCCCTGTCTCGTCTCCACTCATACCTGCATGCACTACATCTTCAGCCACTACCTCCATCACCAGCACGCCCATCACCACACACCGCTCACGTGCACTCACCACCCAACTACCATTCACACATCCCCTGTGTCACCTCCCAGTGGGTCAGTGAGCCCTCCTCCTAAAGTACACAAATGCAGTCACCCACCCACCCAACAGCCATCCACCTCACAACAGCCTCCAGCATATACACCTTCACCCAAAGTCAGAAAACGTACACCTCCTACATCCACTACCTCTTCTTCCACTCCCAAACCCCCTCCATCTACCCGTCCCAGTGTGTCTAAAAAGCTTTTCCTATCAAATGTTAACCTCTTCCCTGCACCTCCCCCGTCCTGTCCCCTAGGGCCCACCTTTCCAGGTCCCAACCCAGCTCCTCAGCCACCACATCACCGGGCACAGTGGTGCCACTAATAGCCTGATTTTGGAGTGTGCCAAGCAACAGGGCTGCCAGTGTCCCAAGGAGCGAGGGCAAGGACATGTCCCCACCTCCAAAACTGAAAAAGTTGCCCACATCCCAGAGGGAGAAGATGAAAACACCTGCCACCAAGGGCTCAGGCAAAACAAAAGTTGAAAGTGGCAAGACAGCTGCGCCACCATCCAAGGTGGGGAAGAGCCAGAAAATCAAAGGCAGGTCCACATTGACGCCAACCTCATGGCGGACAAGACCGCCACCAGTACCTCCACCTCCACCTGCACCGCCACCACAGACACCGCCGCCAGCACTGCAGACACTGAGCCCACCACCAGCACCGCAGACACTGAGCCCGCCAACCAGCACCGCAGTCACAAAGACCGCCACCAGCAGCGCAGTCAGTGAGCCCGCCACCAGCACCGGCACCACAAAGAACACCGTCATCACCGTTTCCACAGAGCCCGCTGCCAGCACCGTTTCCACAGAGCCCGCCGCCAGCACCGATGCCACAGAGTCCGCTGCCAGCACCAATGCCACAGAGTCCGCCGCAAGCACTGATGCCACAGAGTCCGCCGCAAGCACTGATGCCACAGAGTCTGCCGCAACCACTTCCACTACAAACACCGCCGCCAGCACCGCCAGCGGCCCCACGACATCCTGAGTCAGTGGCACCACCGCAGACATGGCTGCCATCCCCAGTGGTCAGTCCTACGAGGCTGGTGGTCAGTTCCAGGAGCCTGGCCAGCTTGCATGTTGCACCACCATCAGTGGAGTGTCACATCCACTACCTCAGTACTTGGCAGGATAAAGCACTCTCGGCACAAAGCCCCCTCCAGAACCAGTGGAGAAAGGCATCCATTAACTCAATCCTTGGCAGGATGAAGCACTCTGGGCACAAAGCCCCCTCCAGGTCCATCGGAGAAAGGCATCCACTTGAGAGACTGTGGCTTTGCACTCCCCAGGATAAAGCAGTGGCAACCCACCCACTGGAGAGACTTGAGAGACTGTGGCTTTGCACTCCCCAGGATAAAGCAGTGGGCAAACCACCCACTGAAAAGACTTGAGAGACTGTGGTTTTGCACTCCCCAGGATAAAGCAGTGGGCAAACCACCCACTGAAAAGACTTGAGAGACTGTGGCTTTGCTCTCCCCAGGATAAACCAGTGGGCAAACCACCCACTGAAAAGACTTGAGAGACTGTGGCTTTGCACTACCCAGGATAAAGCAGTGGGCAACCCACCCACTGAAAAGACTTGAGAGACTGTGGCTTTGCACTCCCCAGGATACATCAACGGGCATTGAGCCCCCTCGTGGAGCTGTCATCGTGCACTCATCCAGCTGAGGTGCCCCCCCCCTTCCCCCTGAGGTGCCTGTTTCATTTCGATCTGATGCCCCAGCAGTGTTCTCTCCGCTTGGAGTCTGGTATCGAGTGTGGGCCTCGCCCATGCATTTTGGGCCCAGTGGGCCATGGATCATGAATGGTGCACTATCCGGACTTGTATAGTTGGTGTACATAATTGTTTATACTGTATTTCAAGTTTTGACCAATGGATTTTTATTGATTACAATCGTTACAATCATTTCCTTTTGTCATTGCGTTCTTCCAGGGGTGGTTGGGGGGTGTAAATCTAATGTTGCAGCATGTATTGGTGTGTGTGTTGTTGTGGGTTAGGGTGGGGGTATTGCGTCTTGCGTGTGTGTATCACTCTCTTTTCCCTCCACCCTCCTCTGTGTTGTAGGTGCAGTACTCACTGTGGTCGTTGCTGCCGTCGTTCGTGCTCCTGGTAGAGGAGCAGGAAACCTATCGCAGAGAGAATTTGGAGTTCTGGCTCCATGGCGTCCTGGTTCCTCGTGGGTTGTGTAGAGGTGAGTGTTTCCCCTTCCAAGACCTGTTTCCGCCGTATTTTTGTTTGCGTTGGTTCCGCCCCGGAAAAGGTGGTGGATTGGCCTCTCATAATTGTGCGGGCGTTACATTGTCTTCCGCTTGTCTGTTGTCGGTGACCGCCATGCTGTTTGTTTGTACCGCCGTGGCGGTCGGAATGTTAAAGTGGCCGTCTACGTTGGCGGTTTCCGCTATGGTCGTGATTCCCTTTTTTTTACCGCCGGCCTGTTGGCGGTCTTACCGCCGCTTTAACACCGACTGCCAGGGTTGTAATGAGGGCCATAGTAATGTGTTTTATATGTCCTGACAGTGAAATATTGCTAAATTTGTTTTTCACTGTTGCAAGGCCTGTCCCTCTCATAGGTTAACATGGGGGCTACCTTTGAATCTGATTAAAGTGTAGATTCCCTTTGGGAGCGGATGGACATGTGGAGTTTAGGGTCTCTGAGCTCACAATTTAAAAATACATCTTTTAGTAAAGTTGATTTTAAGATTGTGTGTTTCAAAATGCCACTTTCAGAAAGTGAGCATTTTATTGCCTATACCATTTCTGTGACTCTGCCTGTTTGTGGATTCCCTGTCTGGGTCAGTTTGACAGTTGGGCTGGTTTCACCTCACACTAGACAGTGACACAAAGGGGGCTGGGGTGTAGTCTACATTTCCTGATGAGCCATCTGTGCTAGGAGGCAGGGGAGGAGTGGTCACTCACACCTGAAGGGCTGTGCCTGCCCTCACAAAATGCAGTCTCCAACCCCCTGGTGAGTGTCTGGGCCTTGCTTGGGCAAGGCAGGATTTCTAATTCAAAAGCGACTTTACTTTGAAGTAGGCGTACTTCAAATGAGAAATTGGGTATAAGAAGGGCACCCAAAACCACAGACTGGAGAAATACTTCTGGAAACAAGAGGAACCTCTGCCTGGAGAAGAGCTTAAGAGCTGAGGAAGAAGAGCTGCCCTGCCTGTGACTGTGCATTGTGGAGCTATCCTGCAGTTGCTGCTTCTGCCAGAGTAAGAGGGCAAAGACTGGACTTTGTGTGCCTTCCATCTTTGGAAGAAATCTCCAAGGGCTTGATTTAGAGCTTGCCTCCTCTTGTTTGAAGTCTCAGGGACAGCAAGACTTCTCTCTGCCAGCACCTGGATTCTCTGGAGAGACTCCTAGTCTGCCCTGTGATGCCCATCCAATTCCTGGGACCCTGAAAGGAGAAGCTGGCAGCCTAAGAGGAAGAAATCCACGAACAGAGTGCCATTTGGGGAAAAGATCAACGCGTCTCCTATCTTCGGCTGAACAAACGACGTGCTGCCAGCTCCACAGCTGAGAAACGACGCTCGCAGGAAACGCAACCGAGGAATAGATGCACAGAGCAGGAGAAATGACGTGCAGCATCGCTGACGGAGGCTGGGAGATCACAACCCGTGCTGTGGGGTTTTCGGATCCTCATGCGGCTGGGTTTCTGACTCAAGTACCGCTGTGTGTGGAAAAACAACGCCAGGCCTGCCTGGACCCGTGGTGCTGACCAGAACGACGCATCACTGTCCTGTGGAGAGAAGAAACAACGCGCCCCGATCCGGCGAAAGGAGAAACGATGCACGGTCCCACTCGTGAGTGGAATTAACACATCGCAAGCCCTTTGTTGACGCGCACTCGCCCATGCGGGGTTATTTTTGACGCACTCAATGTACTTTTTCACACTGCGTTAGTGTGTGTTGGAAACTACTTAAAGACTCTGTTTGATTTTCAATTGTAACTTGACTTGTGTATTGTGGATTTTTGTCGTTTTGGTCTTGTTTTGTTTAGATAAATATTTCCTATGTTTCTAAATTGGTGTTGTGTCATTTTGTAGTGTTTTCATTAAGTTGCTGTGTGTGTTGGAACAAATGCTTTACACCTAGCACTCTGAAGTTAAGCCGCTTATGTTTTATGTACGCAACTGTGCTATTTGTTTTACACACGTGACAGCCAAATTGGTCTGGAGTCTGTGTGTGGGGTGGTCCATGTTTTCATGTGCTCTACGTTGATTTTCTAGGTTTTAAGACATCAGGCTTTTGTTTCCTCACATTTTTTTTCCATTGTGGTCATTTCCTTCTTGGCATAGATAGGTATGAGGGAAACGTTTTGCTACAGATAGCCTTACTTTTGCTTGGGTCATACCTATTCATTTCCTTCTCTTTGCTTCTCTTCATTATACCCCCAGATTAGCATGGTCTATTGTTGTGTTCTTGTTTCCACAGACTTATCGAGGTCGTAGCCTTGTATTGTTTTAGAGCATATCATACGTTATACTTACACATGACGTACATTGGACTCAGGATATGTCCACGATATAGGACACTCGCCATAATCTGTGCAATTTTGGTTCAGCCTTTTCATTTATTGTATGTAGTCGTTTGTGTGTATTTATTGTGTGATTTGCATGATGACTGACACTCTTGGTGTATATTTTTTGGGGAACTTTAGGACTGGACTTTAGATAGGATTTATTATTTGTATTATTTATTCAGTTTTTTATGTACACATGCCAATTTTTTGTGAGTTGGCTACTTACGACTTGTTTATTTAGTTACTTGCGCATGTGTGCACTGGTTTGCATATAGGCACCTTTCTATTCTTCTTTGGGCACCATGTGTCTAATTTCACTAGGAAGTCACAGCTCTTGTTGGGACCCTTGTGTGTGCTGCTCTTTTACCTTCTCTTTTCAAATTTTTATCTCTACACTTTCAGCTGTGGAGCTCCTTTTGTGGAGGAGCAATGCACTTCTTGTTTTTATCAGAAATGTATTACTGTACTACTAAATGTTTCTTTTTCTGTATATTCGCTTTACAGCCTTGACAAAGGGGGTCATTCTAACTTTGGCGGGCGGCGGAGGCCGCCCGCCAAAGTAACCCCGTCGAAAGACCGCACCGCGGTCAAAAGACCGCGGGGGTCATTTCGACTTTCCCGTTGGGACGGCTTGCGACCGCCAAAAGGGTGCCCGCCGGCCCAGCGGGAAAGACCCTGCAACAATGAAGCCGGCTCCGAATGGAGCCGGCGGAGTTGCAGGGGTGCGACGGGTGCAGTAGCACCCTTCGCGATTTTCACTGTCTGCAAAGCAGACAGTGAAAATCTTAATGGGGCCCTGTTAGGGGACCCCTGCACTGCCCATGCCAGTGGCATGGGCAGTGCACGGGCCCCCAGGGTCCCCACGACACCCGTTCCCGCCATCCTGGTTCTGGCGGTGTAAACCGCCAGAAACAAGCTGGCGGGAAGGGGGTCGGAATCCCCATGGCGGCACTGCAAGCAGCGCCGCCATGAAGGATCCTCCGGGCCAGGGGAAATCTGGCGGGAAACCGCTGGATCCCCTTTTCTGACCGCGGCTTTACCGCCGCGGTCAGAATGGCCCTGGAAGCACCGCCAGCCTGTTGGCGGTGCTTCCGTTGCCCTCCACCCTGGCGGTCACACACCACCAGGGTTGGAATGAGGGCCAAAATCTTTTAGACGAAACACGTGTTTGCTGTTTGGCTGTTTTTCCATTGGACTTACCGTTGCTTTGGTTAGAATCTCTTGCCAACGGATGAATAAAATCCTCATGATGCACCATATACCCGTGTTACGCGCTGATTTGCAAGCACAGTAAAGATTGGACTTCTTGGACTTTTCGGAGTGCCCCGGTACATATTCTCTTTATGTTGGAGGTTGGTGTCTTCACCAACATAATTGCACCTTAAGTGGTTGGGTGCAGTACAGGTGGGCATCCTGGGCAGGAATAAGCACATTATATGAACAATACTTTGATATGCATACATAAGGAGGCACGAACCATCAGCATAGCCACTACTTTTTTTGGATCATATTCACTTTGGCGGTTCTGCACTCCTTGCATGTGTATTTCTATTCTGACTTTAATTCTGCTGTGTCATTATATTTGTTACATAATTATTTGGAAATGTCCATGTTTGATGATAATAGGAATTTATTATTAGGAGAACTTTTCAATACGAATGCCCAAGGAGCCGCTTTGTCAAATGTAACTAAAGATAACACAGAGGGTCTCAAATTGAAATTTGTGAGGTTAGAACGTTTAAAGAAACAGGAACTGTCTAGATGGTGGGACTATACCATCTTGGAAAAAGATATAGAGAACAAACAAATACAGAGAGGGCTACGAGTGGCTCTAGTTCCCGCCTTTGAAGACCTTAGTCCTGAATTACTCAAAGAATGGGAACAGTTGTTACTCACATCCTCTTTTGGGATGATGGATAACTTGATCAGAGATGCCAATTATAAGAGAGACAAATTATTGCTGGACATTAACAACTTAGAAAGAGAGATTAGGGATACCAGTTTGGCAGAAGTGATAGAAAAAAACTACTCAATTTTGAAGGGTGTTCTCCAGGAACACCAACAGTATATTATAGAAAAGAAATTGCGCAAACTCAAAAGGGATGCAAATGATTACAGGAATGGCAGAGTATTTACATATGCACGAAAATTAGATTACATTAAAATTGATCAGCAGCAAGGGACGAGTGTGGAGCAAAGTACTGAACCTGCATCAAGTGCATCTAACAGTGACATAGAATCCTCTAGTGTTTCTAGTCTCACAAGCAATTATATGATGCACATGGATCAGTTGCGGCAACAAACAAATCACCTTTTTTATTAGAACTCAAGAGGTTTCCCAAAGGGCAGAAACAGCCTTGCATGGGTTTAGAATCACACATATGAGAATCAGAAGAGGGAACAGGAAGGAAAAAAGGAACAGAGAAAGAAAGGGGAGGGGTCACAATGAGATCCTCTGCTCGCAACGAGAGGAACTAAGTCTCGATGCATAAACACACACTGTACAGCACAATGAAATTTCTGTTGTGAACTTGTCTAACATGGTGCTCAGTTCACAACAAATAAAGATTTTGAATTG
This sequence comes from Pleurodeles waltl, assembly GCF_031143425.1. Classification (NCBI taxonomy): domain Eukaryota; kingdom Metazoa; phylum Chordata; class Amphibia; order Caudata; family Salamandridae; genus Pleurodeles; species Pleurodeles waltl. Next base: position 473,648,579 of record NC_090447.1, on the reverse strand, counting down.
AGGTTTTAGTTTTGTCCCTACGTCTTTGCCAGATTTTTCAGAATTGCATATTAATCTATATAAATTTGTCTGAAAATGCAAGTTGTGCTCATTTTTTGAAGAAAAGAAGGCTCTTGCTCCCCCGACTGCACTTCCCAATATTCAAGTACAGAGGGACTTCACCATCCAAGATGTAAAAGACATGCAAATGTTATTATCCTTGGAGCACTCCTTTGACACTAGCTCCACACCCTCTCTTATGGAGATTCTGAATGACTTAGACATAGGCCCCTATGCAAGTACTGACAGTGGACTTAAAACAACCTCTAGGTTCACCCCATTTTATCATCTGACAATGTTATTGATACCTTCCACAAACGTATTACCATGGATCTCTATAGATTGGATGATCGATATAACACTAAACAAAACATTTTGAAACATAACATCAGTAGGCAAGAACAAGAAGCATTACGTACACTGTCGGAGGCACAGGACATTGTCATTAAAGAGGCTGATAAAGGGGGTAATATTGTCATCATGAACAGGGAGGATTATGTCAAAGATATTGACAGGCAGATATCTGACACTAATGCCTATTGCAAATTCTCACACAACCCAATGAAAGAGGTTAATGGTTATCTCCAGGATAAATTATGTTTTTGGAGGGATAAGGGTTTGTTAACTGACTTGGAATTTAGATACATTTATAATTGTACACTTAAATTTCCGTGCATATATACCCTTCCTAAAATACATAAAAAGAACGTTTTTCCATTGAGAAGACCAATAATTTATGGAATTGGTTCACCAACGAAGAAATTATCTGAATTTGTCGATATTTTTCTGCAGCCCTTTGTTTGCAGCTTACCTTCTTACATCAAGGATAAAAAAAGATTTACTTTCTAAGATCATTGATTTTGAATGGACATATGGGCATTTTTTAGTCACCTTGGATGTTGCCTCACTTTACACAAGCATTCCAAGAGAAAAGGGCATTGTCGCCATACAACATTTCCTTGATCAAAGAGATGTGACCTTACTAGAACATTCCAATATGTTGTTAGATCTAAAAGAAGCGGTGTTGAATAACAATGTCTTTTTGCATGATGGCTCTTGGTACCGAAAAATACAAGGAGTGGATATGGAGACAAAAGTTTCTCCATCCTTTGCTAACCTTTATATGTGTTTTTTTGCAAAGGAACACCTGTGGTACTGTTGTCCTCCTGAACTCATTCAACATATTATCTACTGGGGCAGATATATAGACGATGTCCTCATGTTTTGGTCTGGGGATGTTATATCCTTGAATTTGTTTTTTGAAAACCTGAATTTGAATCCCTTCAACATAAAATTCACCAATACTTACAGTTTAACCAAGGTGGATTTCTTAGATTTAACACTGTATGTGGAGGGTAACCGAATATGTTCTTAGATTTTCAGGAAACCCACTGCGTGTAACTCCATATTATGTGCTACAACTGCTCATCCCCAATCTCAAGTCAATGCTATACCCTTTGGCGAGGCTATTAGAATTAGACGTAACTGCTGTCAGGACGAGATCTTTACACAATAATTACCCAAGATGGAACAATGATTTTTGGCACGTGGGTATCCAGAGAAACCCCTTAAGGATACAAATAGAAGGATTAACTTGACTAATAGGCAAACCTTACTCACTGCCCCCGACAGAAAGAAAAATAAGAGTACATATATGTACAACTGTCATGAACAGACTAAACATTCTTTAGTTGTTTCATATAGCACCCTAAGCCTGGAAACCCATAAGATATGTTGAAAAAAACAGCCTCTACTTTTAGCAGACAACACCCTGGCCAAATTAATCAGGAACAGACCCAGTATTGTTCATAGCAGGGGACATACACTCCGCAATCGACTATGCCACAGTTTCCTGCCACCCTCTCCAACCAATAAAATGTGGCTTCCCAACCTACCCAATAGATTCCATAAATGTGGGCGAAGTAGTATTTGTTGCTATGTCAAGTATAACATTTCTTCTTATTAGTACCACATGCATAGAACACACAGATTCTCTAAATTCATGAATTGTAACACCAGATTCATAGTGTATTGTATAATTTGTACATGCAACCGCATATACGTGGGTAGCACAATCAGACCTTTTAAAGAGAGGATCCAGGAACACATCAGGGCCATTAGGCATAATAACACGGATTACCCCTTTGCGCAACACTACAACTCTGCCCATGAACTAAGAGAGGTGCTGGGCATCACCACACACGGCTTAGATGCCCTAGGCACTTGTCCAAGGGGAGTGGACAAGACACTGATGTTAAGACGTTTAGAGAGCAAATGGATAATCAAATTAAGAGCGGTGGAGGAGGGATCAAATGTGGGTAAGGATTTATGTGTTTTTTTGTAATAACATGTTTACTCTTGTACCAATCAAGGTCTGATACTGATGTTTTCTCCTACTCACCCCTATGTGTTTACAAAGACCTCAGGGTGGTTTCACCCCGTATGAAGACATTATGGAAAGTTAACCTATATATGGATGCTGTATTTACTTATTGTATATTTATGGAATAACCTCAGGGTGTTTTTCGCCCCCTTTAGGATTTACAATGTCTGAGCATTATTCATTATTACATATGTTTTTTCCTCTACATACAAGTATCATCTTCCTCTTCTTTCACTATATTTGGTAGGTCTCCCTCCGATATTTTTGTGTGCTTGGGTGTGGCAATAGTAGCACAGTACAGATGCATGAAGCACGGTGTTTTTACTTGTGGGCAGGGTTATCACCCTTTTTTTTGTTTTACTGGCTATACTCATTTATCTGCTTCATTATATTTATCCTGTATCTATCTATTTATTTTTCAAACTGACGACCACATTTCTGGTCCTCCGGATGTTTGGTTGCAAGCTCCAGTCCTTTTTTAATTTCTACTAATTTGGTCACATTGTGCTTTTATATTGGGCAGACGCTGCGCGAGCTTCCAGATTGCCCGTGTTCTCAAACATTGGAAGAGACCGGACCTCTCGGTGAGCCCTCCGTCCCTATTTGTATTTGATTATTGATAGCATGCAATAAATATTTCTTTAGGTGCACGTATCCTGTATTGTGGAACATGCCTTCCACTGTATCACTCACCTTCCTTGGGCGAGCGAGTCCCCCTTTTTGATTTCTGCATGGTTTTTGATGTGTGGGGCACAGCGTGGGCTCACCCCGTTTAGGCTTTCTTTTACTGCTTGACACTCTAGAGACACGCCAAACGATAACCGCTTATGTTTTACTTACGCGAATGTGCTACTTGTTTTACACATGAGAAAGCTGAATTGGTCTGGGATCTGTGTGTGGGGCGGTCCATATTTTCATGTGCTGTATGTCGAATTTCTAGTTTTTAAGACGCCCTAAGACATCAGTCTTTTACTTGCTCACCTTTTTTTTCCATTGTGGTAATTTCCTTCCTGGCATAGATAGGTATGAGGGAAATGTTTTGCTACATATACCCTTACTTTTTCTTGGGTCATACCTATTCATTTCCTTCTCGGTGCTTCTCTTCATTATACCCCCAAATTAGCATGATCTATTGTTGTGTTCTTGTTTCCACAGACTTATCAAGGTCATAGCCTTATACTGTTTTAGGGCATATCATACGCTATACTTACACATGACGTACATTGGACTCAGGATATGTCCACGATATAGGAAACTCGCAATAATCTGTGCAATTTTGGTTCAGCCTTTTCATTTATGGTATGCAGTCATTTGTGTATTGTGTGATTTGCATGATGCCCAGTGCACTTGGTGTATATTTTTTGGGGAACCTTAGGACTGGACTGTAAATAGGATTAATTATCTGTATTATTTATTCTGTTTTTTATGTACACATGCCAATTTTTTGTGCGTTGGCTACTAACGAGTTGTTTATTCAGTTACTTATGCATGTGTGCACAGGTTTGCATGTAGGCACCTTTCTATTCTTCTTTGGGCACCATGGGGGTCATTACGACCTCAGCGGTCTTTTTGCAAGACCGCCGAGGGATCGCCGTGCGGAAAACCGCCTGTGCAGGCAGTTTGCCGCTCGGCGTATTATGACTGTTGGCTGTTCTCCGTCGTTATTCTGAGGGAGAGCCGCCAACAGCCATACTTGCGGGCGGCGGGGAAGTGGAGGTTGCTCCACCTCCACCGCCACGCCAACAGAACACCGCCCAGCAAATCACGTCCTGTGATTCGCCGTGGTGGTGTTCTGTCGGCGGTTTGGTGTCGGCGGAGCTGCCCCCATGGCTCTCGTCCCCTCCCGGAGGATCGACGGACCAGGTAAGTCGATCGTCCTTTGGGGGGCTTGGGGGGGTGTTGGGTGTTGTGTGCGTGCATGGGGTTGTGCGTTTGTGTATATAGAGGGGGTGTGTGAGTGCATGTATGCTTGTGGGGGTGTTGTGTGTATGGGAATGAGTGCGTGTATAGCGTTGGGTATGTCTGTATGGATGTGTGCGTGTATGTTTGAATGTAGGTGTGCGTGTCTGACTGTGTGTGTGGATGTTGGCATGTATGTCGGGGTGTGTACGTGTGTGTGTTGGTGGTGCCTGCATGCGTGTCAGGTGTGTGTGAGTAATGTTATGTTGGGGGTCGGGGTGGGGAGGGGGGCCCTGCCACCTTTGGGGGGGTGGTGGGGTTTGTGGGGGGTGTAGGGGAGGGAGTCGGGTGGGGGGTGGGGGAGACCCCTATCAGTGCCAGGGAAGGAATTCCCTGGCACATATAGTGATTACCGCCATTGATTTCATGTCGGTTGAAACTGCTGGAAATCCACGGCGGTGAGCTGGGTCCAAATACCGCCGGCTGTATACTGACAGCCGCCGGGCTGGAGACCAAGGTCTCCAGCCCGACGGTCGTCTCAGCCCTGGTGGGCGGGACGGAGAACCGGCGGATGACCATTGCGGTAACCGCCATGGTCATAATACACCAAGGTAAGACCACCAGCCTGTTCTCGGCCATCCGCCAGGGTTGTAATGACCCCCCATGTGTCTAATTTCACTAGACAGTCACAGCTCTTGTTGGGACCCTTGTGTGTGCTGCTCTTTTACCTTCTCTTTTCAAATGTTGATCTCTACATTTTCGTCTGTGGGTCTCCTTTTGTGGAGGAGCAATAAGCTTCTTGTTTTTATCAGAAATGTATTACTGTACTGCTACATGTTTCTTTTTTGTATATTCATTTTACAGCCTTGAGGAAGTCTTTTAGACGAAACACAAGTCGGCTGTTTGGCTGTTTTTCCATTGGACATACCGTTGCTTCGGTTTGAATCTCTTGCCAACGGATTAATAAAATCCTCATGATGTACCATATACCCGTGTTACGCGCTGATTTGCAAGCACAGAAGAGATTGGACTTCTTGGACTTTTCGGAGTGCCCCGGTACATATTCCCTTTATGTTGGAGGTTGGTGTCTTCCTCAACATAATTGCACCTTAAGTGGTTGGGTGCAGTACCGGTGGGCACCCTGGGCAAGAATAAGCACAATATATGAACAATACTTTGATATGCATACATAAGGAGGTGCAAACCATCAGCATAGCTACTACTGTTTTTGGATCGTGACACAAAGGGAGCAGGGGTGTAGCCTGCATATCCTGAGGAGCCATCTGTCCTGGAAGGGAGGGGAGGAGTGGTCACTCACACCTGAAAGGGCTGTGCCTGCCCTCACACAATGCAGTCTACAACCCCCTGGTGTGTGTCTGCGGCCTGGGCAAGGCAGGATCTTACAAACAAGAGAGACTTCTTTTTGAAGATTGCCTACTTCAGAGTCAGAAAGGGGTATAAGTAGTGCACCCATACCCCTAAAAAATTAAATCACGTCTGGAATCAAGATGAACCTCTGCCAAGGAGAAGAGCTGAGGAGAAGTGTTGCCCCTGCTTGTGACTGTGCTTTGTTGGTCTGTCCTGCAGTTGCTGCTTTTACCTGTAAAAGGGGACAAAGACTGGACTTTGTTGTGCATTCCTGCTTGAGAAGAATCTCCAAGGGCTTGAATTGAGCTTGCCTCCTGTTATTGAAGTCTCGGGCCCTAAAATACTTCCCCTGCCAGCACTTGGACTCTCTGATGAGACTTTTGCCCTGCCAAGTGGTGCCCAATCCAGTCCCTAGGCCCTTGAAAGGTGAAGTTGGCAGACAAGAACTGAAAATCCATGCACAGAATGCTGTGTGTGGAAATATTTTGAAGAACCTTCCACAACGCGGCAGATAAACAAAAGACTGCAGGCTTCACGGCTGAAATTGGCGCTCCACCTGCATCGCGACTGGACATCGACCCATCGCGGCTGGAGAAATGATGTGCAACACCCCCTTACAGAGGCTGATAGCGATGCAAATCCCATGCAGCGCAGTTTTCTGATACCCTGCAACTGGATTTTTCGGCCATTGTCCCTGGGCGTCCAAGTCAACCCGACTCTGTGCGGATCTGAGGTGTCCCATCTGGAAATCGACGCATCGCTCTCTTGTGAGGGAGAAAAACAACACCGCTAACTCGACCGGAGAAGAAAATGACACACAGCTTCACTTTTGAGTAAGGTTTCGACGCATTGCTATGCCTTTCGGACGCACGCTTGCCCGTGCAGCTTTATTTTTTATCCTAAATAGGTACGTTGCTTAACAACAGCATTCGCCCTGTTTTCTAAGGGTTAAGACTCTTATTCTTTTGAAAATTCATATCTTGACTCGTGTTTATAGGATTTTTGTTGTTTTGGTCTTATTTGATTTAGATAAATATTACCTATTTTACTAAACTGGTGTTGTGTCCATTTTGTAGTGTTTTCACCGTATTACTGTGTGTGTTGGTACAAATAGTTTACACATTGCTTCTGAAGTTAAGCCTGCCTGCTCGTGCCAAGCTACCAAGGGGGTGAGTAGGGGCTAACTGAGTATGATTCTCCTTTACCCTGACTAGAGTGAGGGTCCTTGCTTGGACAAGGCTAACCTGACTGCTAACCACAGACCCCATTTCTAATCTAACAGTTACTCTCACTGTTTGCCTGCTGTCAGTGTGTTTTGACTGTGTTCACTGGAATCCTGCTAACCACTACCCCAGTGACTGTGCTCTCTCCCTCTAAATTTGGTTGCTTAGGAATAAGGAGACACCACAATTGGCATACTGGTGCCCCTACATAAGTCCCACTATATGGTACTTAGGTACCCAGGGCATTTGGGCACCAGGGGTTCCCCATGGGCTGCAGCATACATTGTGACACCCATCGAAGCCCATGCAAAATGTGTTGGCAGGCATGCCATTGCAGCCTGCATGAAAAGGTGCATGCATCCTTTCACTAAAGGTCACTGCACCAGGTCACTGAATGTCACCCCTATGGTAGGCCCTCCTAGCCTAGAGGGCAGGGTGCAGGTACCTGTGTATGAGGGCACCTCTGCATGACCAGAGGTGCACCTACGAACTCCAGCACCATTACATTGGACTTCGTAAGTGCAGGGAAGACATTTTAACCCTGTACTGGACACAGTGTCCCTCTTCATAATGGTAACTCCGAACCTGGGCATGTTTGGTATCAAACATGTCAGAATCATACCCCAAAGCTGTTGCCAGTATTGGTTGTATGATTCTATGCACTCTGGGGGCTCCTTAGAGGACCGCTGGCATTGCTCCTACTACTGTAGTCTCATGGGGTTTTCCAGGAAGCCCGTGCTGCTGCCACCCCTCAGACAAGTTTCTGCCCTGTTGCTCATTGACCAGCTCAGGCAGAGGAAGGCAAAACAAAGGATTTCCTGTGGGGGAGGGAAGTAACACCCTGTCCTTTGGAAATAGGTGTTACATGGCTTGGGAGGGGTATCCTTCCCAAGCCACCGGTATGCTTTGAAGGGCACATTTTGTGCCCTCCTTGCATAATCTGGTTTTCAACAGTCCAGGGACCATCGTCCCTGCTCTGGTGCAAAACTGGACAATGGAAAAGGGAGTGACCACTCCCCTGTCCATCACCACCCCAGGGGTGCTTGATTCTGTCATCTGGAATCAAAGGTGGGCAGAGGCCCCTGGGAGAATCCGAGTGGCCAGGTCAGGCGGGTGACATCACAGCCCCCTCCTGATAGGTGGTCACCCTGCTAGGTTATTAATCCTCCTTCCTGGGCTATTTAGGGTCTCCCTCTTGGGTGAGCCCTCAGAATCGATATGCAAGATTCCAGCAGGACTCCTCTGCATCATTTACTTCATCTTCTGGCCATTCGGACTGAAAATGGACCTTCCAGGAACTGACAATCTGCAACTCCAGTGACGACTCTGCTCTGCAACATTGTTTCTCCAGTTCCTTTCAGCAACTGCAACATTACCCTGGCTGTGCATCCTCTGAGGGCGACAAGTCTCCCATCTGCCCAAGAAGCAAGAAGGAATCTCCCTTGGAGTGAAGGAGTCACTCTCCTGCATCCGCATGCACCAACTTCAATGACAACTGGCTGAGTGGATCTTCTCTCCTTCGGAGCTGCATGGAGCGACCATCACAAGTGGTGGTCTGGAGTGGGCCCTTTGTCCTCTCTACCAGCTATCCAACTTAGGAGGTGGTAAGACCTTGCCTCATCTTGCAGGATAGTACCCCTGTGCACCACGACTCTTGCAGCTACCAAGATTCGCTTGTTCCTCCTCCAAGGGATCTTCAGGCTCTGTGTAGCCCTGGTCCCATCACTTCTTCCTGCAATGCACAGTCTCCTGTCTGCTGCTCCAGCGACGTGGGACACTTCCCCAGGTGTGCTAAGTGGACCTCAATGAGTCTGCTGTGCCTGCTGCCAGTGGGTCGCCTGTGGGAGCTGTCCCTCTTCTTGTGACTCTCCCAGCTGCTGGGAGTTACCTCGGGCTCCCCTCCTTGAGTCAAATCTGCTGGGCCCTGCTGGTCGGCTTCAGCCCTGCAAAACCTTCTTCTCCGGCTCTTGCGTTTTCCAAGGCTTGTTCGTGGTTTTCCAGCACCCCTGACAGACTGCATCACTACCGCCGACATGGGACATCATTTGCATGACTTCTGGAACTCCTCTTCCGCTCCTGTGCTGCACTGCTGACTCTCTTCATCCTCCGTCGACCTGGTCCTGCATCCACAGACACTCCAACTCAAACTGTACTTGGTCTCCTTCTTTTGCAGGTTCTCTTCTGTCAGGATCCACTTTTGATTGCTTCCAGTCTTGTTTGGGTCTTGCACAGTCCTTTTCCAAAATTCCCCCTGTTGGTCTTGATAAAAAACAGGTACTTACCTCTTCTCTCCTGGTCGCTGGAGTGCACTCAGGTTCTCACCTCTGAGGGTTCCTAGTTCCTCCAGCTCCCCTTTACTGATTCCACTTCCTTGGGTGGGGGACTGCCTTTCACATTCAACTTTTTTAGTAGATGGTTTGACCCTCCCCTAAGGCCCTCACCTTTTGCTATTGCTTTTACCTATGCCTATTGCTTTCTATGCTATTTCCTGCTTTCTCATGTGTATATAAGAGTGTGTTTACTCACCTCCAGTTGGGGTATTGCCTTTACAGAATTTTAATACTTGTGTTACCATAATAAGGCAACTTTACTGTATTTTTGTAACAATGTGTGGTTCTGTCATGGCTGTAAGTGTCGTGTGACTATAGTGGTATTGCATAAGCTTTGTATGTCTCCTAGATAAGTTTTGGCAGATCATCCACAGCTACCTCTAGAGAACCATGGCTTCCTAGACACTGCCTACATTTTACTAATAGGGGATACCTGGACCTGGTACAAGATGATAAAATCAAAGGTGCTCACCACACACTAGGCCAGCTTCCTACATTCAGTAAGGTCAGTCCCACCTTGCTGGCTGGGCTGTAAGCGCCCGGGCACGACATGCACAAGGATTTCTCCTTAATAAGTAAACGTATATTTGTAAAGCACTCAGCCAGATTTTGCGTATTGGAAGGTGCTCTCCTATGTGATAAGGAAAGGAAGGGAGGCACTATAAAGTAAAATGTTTGTCGAGGATCACGCTTTCTGGTTTCACATCATGCAGTTCTCCCACAAGCATATTTTGGTCCCTTCCTGCTGGTAACTTTCCACAGCATAATCAAACAACTTGCCTACAACACAACTTTCATCACATGTCTTCTAATGAGTAAACAAGGTGATCACCTAGATGCATGTGTTCATGGTTTTCGCAACAACTCATTAACTTTTTATACATAGAAACAGCCAAATACCTCATATGTGCTTTCATTAAATATAGCAGCCCACAGCCCCCAAATATACCATTATATGGCTACCTCTTTCTCCCCTTTTTAACACTATGGGTTTAAGCTTTATTTTTCATTCTTAGTCAAAGACATATTTCATAAATCAATATTACCTGCCAATACACTGATGTTTATCTATTACCTATTTGTCATATGAAAAGTGAAGGAGCTAACAAATTAACAGAGAGAGCTGAGCTAAGGGTTTGGCTTGGCTCCAGGATCCTGGCACAACACTCACAAGAGTTTCAGCTTAATACACCTGAGTATTTTTGTACAGCGCACACCCTAGACCCATGTATTGGAAGGTGGTCTCATATAATGCTTTTGAAGAAAAAGGATGCTCTGTAAAATAAAAAAATTGCCAAGTATCACTCCATTTGCTCTAGCAGAGAAGCTAGGACTCGAACAAGGTTTTCTGGTTTCACACCTTGCAATTCACCCACTATCTGATTACCTCTTTTTCACCTTATTAATACAAAGGGTTTATGCTTAATTTTCAGTTTTTGGCAGAAGATGTTAGTGTGTGGATGGCAGGCAAAAGCTACATTAAAGCTCAGCTCCTCTTAGGTTCAAGGGTACAAGAAGGCCTTGAGCTAAGACAGAGCCAAGCCTCTGGCTTGAACCTTAAATGGCTCCCTCATCAATATGTCACATTCATATTGTATTGCTTCTTAGGTTGTTGCTTTCCTTGCTTCTCAGCTAGGTTTGTGCTCTACAAGTAGCAATACACATACATAATGTGTTTGATGGGCTCCCTGTAGTTGGTACAGTGCCTGTACAATAGGGATAGGGCTACATTCAAGACTTGATGCCATGTTGCTTCAGAAAGAAGGATAGGAAGTGAAACATCTCATGAAATCCATTTTGTATTAGCTGCAAGGCTGTAGGCCATATATACTCTTGCCTATCAGTGGTGTACAGATAAACAATATATCTACTGTTCTCTTTCTTGGAACAAGGCAATGCATCTGTTGAGTAGAAATAGTCTGTTACATGCTTTTTCAAAAAAGGTTTTAATTGCTGTATTAGCATGTATATCAATGGTTGCCAGGCCTCTAATATAAGTCACTTCAGAGAATCTCCAACGTACCAGAATGGGCATTTGAAAACCTCAACTTCCGTCCCATGAGAAAGTGTTCTACCTAGTGCTGCTTAAGGCACTGAGATATACCCAAAGTTGGTGATTGGCTAGAAAATGTATACTTATTTGGCATGTTTATGTACTGTAAATAATATGCATTGCATTACTCAAATTAATAAAACACAATTTTGTGACCTCAGGAAGATGTGAAGGTGCTTTGGTGTTTTTACCATTCATTCTTGTGATCCACAGGTAACAAGAGGCACCACTTTGGGTGTTCAACTCACTGACCTACGTTTCACTGATTCATCACCACGTTTCTTAAATGACATATTGATTGACTGAAAAAATGAACCTGGTGTTTCTTAAAGTTGGTGTTGGACCTGGCCCTTACTGCAGTGTCACCCCCAAACATTTTGCCTTTTGACCTCCTTTTTAGCTGGATTCATTTTTGTTGGCTTTGGGGTTATAAGAACTTTACCATTGCTGTCCAGTGCTGAAGTACATGTGCTCTTTCTCTAAAACATGATTTAATTGGTATATGCCTAATGTCCCAGGCCTGACATTGCAGCCTGAATGCAATATTACACTGCCATGTCGACTTGGCAATTAAAACCCCCTGCCAAGCCTTAAACTCACATTTTATTGCATATGTCACCCTTACTTTAGGCCCTAGGTAGCACATAGGGCAAGTTGCTTTGTAAGTAAAAATCAAGACATACTTTTAAGTTTTAATTGTCCTCGTAGTGAAAAACTCTCAAAATAATTTTCCCTACTGCGAGGCCTACCTCTCTCATAGGATAACAATGGGGAGTCCTTATTACATTGAATAAGCTGTAATTCCTGATTGAGAAGGAGTAGACATACTATGTTTAGTACTTATGGAATTTTAATAACAAATCCTCTTTAATGGTAAGGTTGGATTTATTATTACAATCTTGAAAATGCCACTTTTAGAAATTCGTTTTTTCCTGCTCTAAGCCCTGTGTGCCTGCAGCCTGTCTCCAATGCATGTCTAGGGTGGGGTGGCAGCTGGACGTGGGCATCCCCTCTAGACAGCCACATACAAAAGGAGCTTAGGTGTAACTGATGGGCCATTAACACCCCCCGATGGGCCATCCTGGGCAGGATGGGAAGGAGGGGCTGACAGTTACACCTAAATAGGCAGTGTCCTATCCCCACACGAAGGGTTGAATACCCCACTGTAGTGAGTCTGGAGCCAGGGCAGGAAGGGAGGATCTGTATGCACTTCAAAGCCTTTCTTTGAAGTCTCCGCCACTTCAAAGGTACCCTTGGGTATAAGATCTGGACTTCTGACCCTACCAAATCAGTACACTTCTGGATCTGTGAATACTCTGATAGGAAGAAGGGCTGCTGAGTTGCTACACAGACTTGTACTCTGCTGGACTGCTGCTCTGGAAGAACTGTTTTCTTGCTGTGCTGACCTGCTGCTTGCTGCCCTCCTTGACTGGGTGAAAAGGACTGGACCTAAAACTCTTGACCTCAGAACCAGAGTAACTCCGAGGGCTTGCTGGTTTGCCTACTGTTCTTCTGAAGTCTCAAGGATACAAAAGAATTCCAACTTGTTACTTTCTGCACCTGGACTTTTTTGGCTGCAAGTCTTGTCTTGCCAACTGCTGCTAATCCAGTCTTGGGCCCTTGCAAGTGGATGTAAAGTGCTGCTCCAGTCCAAAGCCAATGCAACTATGCCATTGCGGCGCTCGGAACTGGTGCATCTCCATCGATGCCAATTTATCACCGCTGCTGCAAGGGGCAAGGACAACACATCGCTGTTGATGCAGGCACATCACTGCAAGGATCAGGCACACCGCATTGCCGACTGCGTGACACATCGCCTCCATTTCTGATGCATCTCTGACTTTGCGCAGCTCAGAACCGACACATCACTTGCCAACACCTTGCCTCTTTTGCTCCTCGCTTCTTGCTCTCGAGATCAGTGCATCCCCAACTCAAGGTACTGTTTTCAGTGGGCCAAGGCTGGTCCCTGTATTCGACCCGTGCTCCATCGTGGAAGGCCTGACTTTTCAGAGTTGACCCGGTCTAGTGCTACCAGATAGCACTGGTTGGCGCTTTATTCTTTTAAGCACTATAACTAAGTTTATTCTTTAGAAATTCATATCTCGACTTCTACTTATTAGAGTAATTTTGGTCTTGTTTTGTTCATTTAATTAAGCTTGATTTTACTGAACCAGGTGTGCTCTCTTTTTGTGGTGTTTTCACAGTTTTACTGTTTGAACTGTTGCCAAATACTTAATACTTTGCCTTTTAAGGGAAGCCTGGCTGCTCTGTGCCAAGCTACCAGGGGGGTGAGCACAGGTTAATTTAGGATTTGTTGGTGACTTCCCCTAACAGGATTGTGGTTCCTGCTTGGATAGGGTTCACACATTTGTCAACCAGAAACCCAGTTTCTAACAGTTGCTTTATAATATACTGTTATGTACTTCAGAGTTCTTTGGTTGCATCATGTGTTGTTGGAAAGTGGATTATTGATAAGGGCAGATAAGTACTTAAGCTTAGCAATAGGCCACTAATCCTCACTAGGTCCTGAAGGCAATTAGCCCTTTCCAACGGACTGTGACATCGCATTCATTGGTACTTCTGATTGCGTGATGATCTCAAATCATCGTAGTAATGTGGAAAACAAATCTAGGGGCATATTTAGAAGCTCCGTTAGCCATTGGTGCGTCACTTATTGTGATGCACCAGCGGCGCATAGTGCAGGCCTATATCTTCAAGGCCACAAAAAACCACTTTGCGTGGCTTTCCATGGCCTTGTAGATATGGTGTAAGGCAACGCAGCGCAAGGAGCTGCATTGTCTTACATTGCATCATAGAGGCGTACCATGGGCATTCAGTAGGTGTTCCCAAGCAACACCAATGGGTTTTGATGCATTTCCAGATTTGCAAGAATCTGTAAACCTGAGAATGCATCAAAACTGTATGCCCCACCAGGGCAAGTGCAATGAGGGGAACCATCTTTATTTCTCCTGGTTGTTTCCTCTTTCTATGTGTGGTGCATTCAGCAAAACATATAAAGAAAGAGGAAAATGCCTCCCAGGATTTTGTGTATGAGGAAATAATAACTCTTCTGACGACGCAGACGCCTTTGAACCATGGTGCAAGGTGGCATGCTTTAGTGCTAGGTAGCAATGTGTGCATCAGCGCAGGGGGAAAAGACAGATGGGCCTGTATCATGTAAATTCAGCGCATTTCTGCCCTTTCCACGTAGCATAGGGCAGCTCAGCAAAGTCACTTGCTGTACTGCCGTACACCAGGGGGCTTGTAAATATGCCTCTAAATGATTTAGATTTACCAGAGGTGTGAGGTCATTGGCAGGGTTGAGTAAGTGGGACAGATTGAGACATGCCCCTGTACTGATTGACTGGTGCCCAGTGCCCTTTTCATAGTCTTTGTACACTGGATCAGCAGTGGCGGTGAGAGATCCCAAAGCCAGGCGAATATTATTAAACCTGCCCACCAATTTAATTTACACTAATGATGCTATGGTCACCATGTCAAGCAAGCCATAACAGTCAAAGTGCCTGAATTAGAGACCTCAGTGATCTAGCACCATGACGATTTCCAACACATAAAAATGCATAAGTAGTTTTGTGAGAACTCATCTAGTACTCACAACTTTGTTAAAATGCATTTTGAAGTATGTCAGACTCCAGAAAATGTGCTCCTGTTACATTGGCTTAACAATACTTTTAATTTTTTCATCAATAATTCTGCACTAGTCAGCATCAGGATTAAGTTGGAGCTTCATATGTGCAGGACCTCATTACTAAAGGTCAAGGTGCACCATGTTTCTTATTGCTAGAATGAAAGCAACTCCCATAGGAACTTTATTCATGTCTTGGATCTCAACATCCCCTTTCTATTAAGCCACCAGTCTATTTCCAACAACTGTTACTCAAGGGATCACATTGATTTAAGTGCAAATAGTATCTTCTGGGATACATATGCCCCTCACCTGATATATGGATTGTTGATAGTTTTTTTGGTTATGGGCAACAGTGATCATGCATGTGTGCTATGACCTAGGCCTGTCTCACGGATTGTGGTCTCCTTAGATCAGGAGGGGCGCACCATGCACTACCCTTGTAGTGGTGAGGGGCTATGAGTATTCACTGCCCTTATCAGGAACTAAGTAGCAGAGGGCGGTGGTGGTAGCATACCATTTTTGTAATAATGTAATATGGCTAGGGCCATCTGTGACATATTAGTGGGGCCTACTGGCTCACTCATTGAAAGTTCTGTTTCTGTTTGCTTAGCTCACCTTTGGCCTACATTAGGATGGATGTGGGGTTGTCAGTGCATGTGCATTTGTGCTACAATACATGGGGGCTGCATTCATGTTTGTGCACAGGGCACTAGTATATATGTGTGAGAGTGAGTGGTACAATACATGGAGGGCTACGCGTGTGTTTGTGTGCAGCACTATTGATGTACATGTGCTTGTGAGTGGTACAGTGCATGGGGGTCTGTGGGTTTCATATTGGGAACCTCAGGGTCACCTGGAGATAGCATGTGAAGGTAAAGGAGCCTCCCCAGACAGATGTGTGAATTTCTATATTCCTGGAAGGTAGATAGGATACATACTGGTCAAAGGAGCCTGGGCACATCTCAGGAAGGAGGTGGGACTGAATCATAAGAAGTAAAGCTAAAACCCCTTGGTAACATTTTGTTGTGCATACATCAGTGAGGCTACCATCTAGGTGTGAACCTTAAGATCCTCCTATGGATTTTGCTGTGTCACTATCAAGTTTGGAGACACACTTGCTGTGATAAACTGCTCTCTGGAGGAAGGACACGTCAGAGGAGTGGGTACTTCAAAGTGGGCAGCATTCATAACAATAATTTCAATGACTGGGACATTAAGGGGGTCATTCTGACCCTGGCGGCCGGTGGCCGCCAGGGCCACCGACCACGGGAGCACCGCCAACAGGCTGGCGGTGCTCCCACGAGCATTCTGACCGCGGCGGTTCAGCCGCGGTCAGAAGCGGCAAGTCGGCGGGCTCCCGCCGACTTACCGCTGCTCGGGGGAATCCTTCATGGCGGCGGAGCGCGCTCCGCCGCCATGAGGATTCTGACAGCCCCTACCGCCATCCTGTTCATGGCGGGAAACCCGCCATGAACAGGATGGCGGTAGGGGGTGCCGCGGGGCCCCTGGGGGCCCCTGCCGTGCCCATGCCAATGGCATGGGCACGGCAGGGGCCCCCGTAAGAGGGCCCCTACAAGTATTTCACTGTCTGCTTGGCAGACAGTGAAATACGCGACGGGTGCAAATGCACCCGTCGCACCTTCCCACTCCGCCGGCTCGATTACGAGCCGGCATCCTCGTGGGAAGGATGTTTTCCCATGGGCTGGCGGGCGGCCTTTTGGCGGCCGCCCGCCAGCCCAGGGGAAAACTTGAAATACCCGCCGCGGTCTTTTGACCGCGGCGCGGTATTTTGGAGGGTGGAATTCTGGCGGGCGGCCTCCGCCGCCCGCCAGAATCAGAATCAGGCCCTAAGGCCCTCATTACAACATTGGCGGTAAAAGCCGCTTACCGCTGTGCAGAAGACCGCCAACACACCGCCGCAGAATTCTGCCACAGCTATTATGACCCACAGTTCGGAATCCGCCAAAATTTAGACACCCTACAAGTCCGCCACACCAAAGGTCAGTGATAATCTGGCAAAAACAAAACCTCCATCGTCACACCAACAGAAATACGCCCACACTATCACGACCCACAAATCCACACAGTGGTCTTTCAACCGCGGTATTCCATTGGCGGTACACACCGCCAAGCTCAAAATACACACACATATACAAAACACAGCCACATTGGACAATTCCAAATACACACACCTGATACACATACACACACCACTCCCACACACCCAATACAATATAAAACACACACCCACATCACCCACAAACCCTTACGACAACAACTCACGAACGAAAGCCAGAGAGAGACAGCATCAGCAACAGCACTAGCATCCACAGGCACACAACACCATCACCCACATAACTTCCACGCACCTCACACAACACCCCACTACATATCAGCACACTTATCACCCCACATACCACCCCACACATCACCTACACCACCTCGTAGCACAGCAAAAACACCCCAGGTCCTTAGAGGAGGAGCTCAGGGTCATGGTGGAGGAAATCGTCCGGGTAGAGCCGCAGCTATTCAGATCACAGGTGCAGCACACCTTAATTGCAAGGAAGATGGAGCTATGGCTAAGAATAGTGGACAGGGTCAACGCAGTGGGACAACACCCAAGAAATCAGGAGGACATCAGGAAGAGGTAAAATGACCTATGGGGAAAGGTGTGTTCCGTGGTCTCCAGATACCACCTGGCGGATCAGAGGACTGGCGGCGGACCCCCACCTCCTCCCCCACAACTAACAACATGGGAGGAGTAGGTCTTGGCGATTCTGCATCCTGAGGTCCTCGCAGGAGTAGGTGGAGGAATGGACTCTGGTAAGTCAAATCTTAACTATTACATCCCCCATCCTACCTGCATGCCAGCACATACCCTCACCCTCACCCTCACCCCCAGCACTCCAACTCCTCACAAATGTCCCAACATCACAAACCACACATCGCAACACCAAGCCCTGCATGCAACAACAAAGCATGGACACCCATCACTAAAGCATGCCCACTGCACATACCCATACACCCCACTAAACCATCATCACATGAGGTCCCACACAGGAATGCAAGCACTGGGGTTCACGGTCACCCACCCATTGCACACCATGACACACACAGATGTAATAACCATCCTTTTATACCCCTACAGGACCCCTACCCAACGTCCCCGGACAGGAGGGTCCACACATGTCCACACCACCAACAGAAGAGGCCCACAGTGATGACAGCACCTCTGTCCAACTGGATCTAGATGACCAGCCTGGCCCATCGGGGACCTCGGGACAGTCGGTTCCCCTGACACAGTCACAGGCCACTACAGAGCTTCCACCCTCTGGAAACACCATCACAGCACCCACCCAGCGGGCCCATACCTCCGTCCCCAGGACACGTCTATCAGCTGTGTGTCCACCACTACAGGGAACCCAGGCTAACCCACCACCCCAACAACAACAGGGACCTGGGGGCAGTGGTAGTGGGCACACGGTCCAGGGGACGGAGGCCCAGGAACACAGGGGAACTGGGAGGGCTGCTGTGCGACAGGGGGTGGACAGGCCCAGGGAACACACTCTCAACAAGGCCCTCTCCTCCATCATGGGAGCCTACTGCCACTCCCAGGAGACAATGGCAATGGTACTGGCCAAGTTTCAGGAGACCCAGGGCCTGCAGGAGGAATAGTATATGGGCTTCAGGGAGGAACTCAGAACCATCAACTCCACCCTGGGCACCATCGTAGGGGTGCTAAAGGAACTCGTGAACACCAGGAGGTACACTGTGGCACTACAAGGGGCCCCTGACACTAGCCTGGATGATGAACTGCCCACCACCTCCGCCGGTGCTAGTGGACAGGACGCCCCGCCACAGGACCACCACACCAGCACCCCACCCTCTGCAGAGGGAGAACCACCTCGCAAATGGTCTCTGAAATCCAGAAACAAGACAGAGAACGATGCCAAGATCCCCGCCAAGAAATGAGACCACCTGGATTGTAATCCTACTGTCCCACTTTGTCACCCTGCCCATCCTTAAACTGCCCCAGCTCAACTTCCTATGCCCAAATGGGCAATGCACCTGTGAGACTAATAGACTGGACTCTGCCATGGACATTCCTCCACCATCACCCCTCACCATTTTACTACCCCCTCCAATATTGAGCACTTAAATAAACACCCTTAAAGCACAAAACAATCTGGAGTCTGTCTGTGATTTCGGAATACTGTATTAGCAATAACTGTGTCAAAAAGCTTTTTTCATTGGTAATGTTAACATACCTATGTCACACAGCTCTAGTCCATGAGGAATCAAAGCAGATGTCACACAGTGGGATCCACATCTGTGAAATCATAAGGGAAAGTGACAACTCAGTGACCATACACTGGGTGAAAACGACAGACAGTAGAGAGGCAGTAGTGTTTAAGTACATGTAGTAGGCAGGTCTTTACTCTTACCTGTGTTTCACTGGAAATATTGCTGGATCACTGAGTCCCTGTTGTTCATGTCTTCTTCCTCTGCTCCCTCGTCTTCACTGTCCACAGGCTCCACAGCTGCCACAACACCTCCATCTGGACCATCCTCCTGCAGAAAAGGCACCTGTCGTTGCAAAGCCAAGTTGTGAAGCATACAGCAGGCCACGATGATCTGGCACACCTTCTTTGGTGAGTAGAATAGGGATCCACCTGTCATATGGAGGCACCGGAACCTGGCCTTCAGGAGGCCGAAGGTCCGCACGATCACCCTCCTAGTTCACCAATGGGCCTCATTGTAGCGTTCCTCTGCCCTTGTCCTGGGATTCCTCACTGGGGTCAGTAGCCATGACAGGTTGGGGTAACCAGAGTAAACTGCAAATGGCGAGGGACAACTGTTAGACACACACTAACCTGTAGGGATATCCCCAGACCCAGACAACAACTCCCACTGGCTAGCTTCCAGGTGCTCATCTAAGAGCCACACACGGTGCCTCTGGAGTTGACCCATCACATAAGGGATGCTGCTATTTCGCAGGATGTAGGCATCATGCATTGAGCCAGGGAACATGGCATTCACATCGGAGATGTACTGGTCTGTACATTCATCGAATGATAACTCTTCCGGTTTCTGTACACCTGTTCACTCCTGTGGGGGGGGACCAAAGCCACATGTGTCCCATCAATGGCACCTATGATGTTGGGGATATGTCCCAGGGCATAGAAATCACCTTTCACTGTAGGCAAATCCTCCATCTGAGGGAAAACGATGTAGCTCCGCATGTGTTTCAGCATGGCAGACAACACTCTGGACAACACGTTGGAAAACATAGGCTGGGACATCCCTGATGCTATGGCCATTGTTGTTTAAAATGACCCACTTGCAAGGAAATGGAGCACTGACAGCACCTGCACTTGAGGGGGATTCCTGTGAGATGGCGGATAGCTGACATCAGGTCTGGCTCCAGCTGGGTACACAGTTCCTGGATTGTGGCACGGTCAAGCCTGTATGTGATTATCACATGCCTTTCCTCCATTGTCGACAGGTCCACCAATGGTCGGTACACCGGAGGATGCCGCCATCTCCTCACATGTCCCAGCGGACGGTGCCTATGAATGACAACAGCGAGCACAGAGTCAAACAACTCAGAGGTACGTACCCACAGCTTACACAGAACACCATTTATACTCAAAAAGTGGCCTGTATGTGTGTTGAGTCTAAGCCTAGGTATGTGTGACGCAGTTGAAAATGAAGCCATGTGGGCCCCTGAAATGGTGGCTGCCTGACCTGTAAAGTGGGACAATGGGATGTGAGCTAACTGCGTTGGCGTTGTACACCGTTGAGGTAGACGGTCGAAGACCGCGGCGCACTGCTGCATTGGTTAACATTGGACCCTATGGGTCCCACGAGCCAATGACGATGTACGTCGGCGGTGACGGTACGCACTGCCGCGGAGGTGGCGGCCATTTTCTGTCAGTTCAATCACTCGATACCTGATCTTCGACAGGAGAGGACCTACACTGCAAGTGCTGCTGTGACCTCGGTCTGGAAGAGACAATGGCTTGAGTGTCTTGGGGAAAGGGCCCCTGCCTTCACATCGGAGGAGTTGTAGAAACTCGTGGACGGTGTCCTCCCCCAGTACACGCTAATCTACGGTCCTCCAGGCAAATAGGTAAATACACAGGGAGCATGATATATGGGTTATGCCTGTGTGGAGAGGGCTGGATGTAAGAAGGAAGGGGGGAGGGTGTGGCGTGCATGAAACGACGGTGAATGCATGTGCCACATGGCAAGGGTAGGGATGGGGGCCAATCACTTTGACGGTGCAGTTGGTAATAACTTTCTCTTCCCCCTGTACAATTCATGTAGGTCAGTGCCCACCAGAAAAAACATATTTGGTGTGCCATCGCCAAGGACGTCTGGACCCTGGGGGTCTACCACAGACGGAGCACCCACTGCCGGAAAAAATGGGAGTACATTCGCCGCTTGAGCAAGAAGACGGCGGAGGCTCAGCTGGGGATGGCCTCCCAACGTGGGAGGGGTGCCTTTCGCACCATGACCCCCCTGATGTTCAGGATCCTGGCGGTGGCGTACCCGGAGTTGGATGGGCGCTTGAGGGCATCACAGCAGCCACAAGGTGGTGTGTACACTCGCATTCAGCTGACTTTGCCCGCAGTGGAGGGGTCTGGGTGGGGGAGGTGGGTTGTGGGTTTCCCTAGGCCAGGGCGAGTTCCGTAGGCAAGGTCCCTCCGTAAGGCAGGCCATGTGGCACCCCACCCCACCTCTGTAGAGTGCCAAGTACACCTAGTCATGCCCCTGTGTCATCTATGTGTGCAGATGTCGTCCATAAGCTTGTAGGCCATTTCCAAGGAATTGAACAGTGGAGCCTAAGAGCGCAGCGTAGTGCAGGGGGCTTCTGTGTCTGTCGTGTCCGCCAACGGTAGCAGTAATGCACTCAACATGTCTTTCTTCTGTCATCCCCCCCCTTTTTTGTGGTCTCCCTGTTCTTGTGTGCATTAGCATCATCAGGCGGAGGAGCAGTGGCACAGGAGCACCAGGGGGCTGCATCCCACATGGTCATGGAGGGCCACACTACGGAATCAGACTTCACCAGTGGGACGGAGGGCACGGGGTGCTCCACGGCAGGGACATGAGCTGAGACCAGTGACACGGACTCGTGCTCTGATGGGAGCTCCCTTGTGGTGGCGGCAACATCTGTGCCACCCCCATCTACAGGTACAGCCGCCACCCCCTCTTCCAGCACCGCCCTCCCAGCAGCCCCTCAGCCTTCGCCCGTGCCCGCTCACCCGGGAGGGTGGGCATCACCTTCACCCCAGGCACCTCAGACCCTGTCCCAGTCAACCCTGCTGCCCTCAGTGAGGAGGCCATTGACCTCCTCAGATCCCTCACTGTTGGGCAGTCTACCATTTTGAATGCAATCCAGGGTGTCGAAAGGCAGTTGCAACAAACCAATGCATTCCTGGAGGGCATTCATTCTGGTCAGGCGGCCCTTCAGCGAGCTTTTCAGACTCTGGCCTCAGCACTGATGGCAGCCATTGTCCCTCTGTCTAGCCTCCTCCCTCCAACTTCCTCCACCTAGACCCAATCCACTCTACCTCAGTCTATCCCAAGCACATCTACAGACCAGCATGCACCCACGTCAACACACAAGGGAAGCTCAGGCAAACATAAGCACCACACATCCCACAGGCACTCACACAAGCATCACACACATGCAGACATACCAACATCCACTGCCTCCACTGTGTCCCCCTCCTCCTAATCTCCCTCCCTGTCTCATCTACACTCACACCTGCATGCACTACCTCTACAGCCACTATGTCCCTCTCCAGAACACCCACTACCACACCCCGCTCACGTGCAGTCACCAACCCCACTACCATTCACACGTCCCCTGTGTCCTCTCCCAGTGTGTCTGTGACGCCCCCTCACAAGATACACAAGGGCTTGAGTGATGGTCATTCTGGTGTCAATTGGGAGCCACCTGAAGATCTTACAGAGCCAGCATAGGGTGTGGAAACAAGACTGGCTTTATCTGTTTCTGCAAAGATAACTTGCTGTCCAAGAGGATGCTGAGTTTGTGGGTGTGGTCTGTCGGGGTGAAGGAAGGGGCAAGTTCAGCAGGCCACCAAGTGCCATTTCATGGTGAGATGTTTTTCCCACAAATGAGGACTTCTGCCTTGCCTCTGCTGAGCTTGAGGCAGTTGTCCTTCATCCAGTTGGTGACATTCACCATACATCTGTGGAAGTTGATACTGTTGATGGATGGGTCTTCTGACAGTGAGAGTATGAGCTGAGTGCCATTGGCATAGGACATAATGTTGAATCCATGAGATCTGATAGTGTTGGCCATGGGGGACATGTATGTGTTGAAGAGGGTGTGGCTGAGTGGCAATCCTTTTGGGATGCCGCTGATTATCTCCTTGGGTTCCGAGGTGAATATTGGAGGACAGATTCTCTGGGTTCTTCAGGTGATGTATGAGGCAATCCATTTGAGGGCATCTCCCTGGATTCCGATTTGGTGGAGTCTGTTTATCAAGATGTGGTGGGAGATGTCATCAAAAGCGTCTCACGGGTCCAGTAGAGTGAAGGCTACTGTTAATCTGTAGTCTAGGAAGGCCCTGATGTCATAGGTGGCTGTGATCACGGCTGTCTCGGTGCTGTGGTTGGCTTGGAATCCAGATCGAGTTGGGTCCAGGAGGTTGTAGTGTTCCGAGTGTTTGGTGAGTTGCTCATTGATTGTCTTTTTAGAACCTTGGCAAGTAAGGGGAGAAGGGAGATGGGCTGGTAGTTCTTTAGATCTGCTGGATCAGCAGATGGTTTCTTCAGTAGGTGCCTTACTTCAGTGTGTTTCCATTCTTTAGAGAAGGAGGCTGTGGTGATGGAGGCATTCAGGACTTTCTTGAGCTTGTCGCCAAATATCTTGCTACAAAGGTTGAAGATGTGGTGGGGAAATGGGTCTGTGGATACTCCCAAGTATACGGAGTTCATGATGAACATCATGGCTTTTGTCATGAGAAAGTCCCAATGTGTGAGAAGGTGTTCTGGGTTTGTATTGTGGGTGTGAGTAGGTTGATGCTGTCAGCAGTGGGTGGTTGAGGTTTGGAGTTCTCGTAAATGGCTGAGATCTTGTGGAATAAGTCTGCCAGGGTGTCACATAGTTCTTGAGAGGGGATGATGTTAATTCCTGACGGCTGTGGGGTTGGAGAACTCTTTTACATTGGTGAAGAGCTCTTTACTGTGGTTTACACAGGTTTTTATATGATTTGCTAGAGCTTTCTTCTTTGTTTCTCTCAGGAGGTGGTGGTAATGGTTAAGTGCTGTTTTGAAAGTGGTATGGTCTTCTATCCTTTAGCTAGTATGCCACTTCCTTTCTAGTAGCTGGCAGTTGTGTTTGGAGGATATCAGCTCCGGTGTAAGCCAGCTCGCTCTCCTGGCTGGTACTTTGGGTTTGTCTGGCTGGGTGGGGGTTTCTTTGATGGCATAGTCTGTGATCCCAAAAGGTTTTTTGCAGCCTTTTCAGGGTCGAGTGCTGTGACTGGGACGTCGGAATTGAGAGCATTGTTCCACTGGTCTTCTGATACCTTTATTCCAGTTTCTAAATGTGGAACTTGAGGGCATGGTGCCAGTGTTGATAGATCCTGAGATGGTGAAGTGGAAGCTATAGTGGTTGGTCCAGATGAGCTGTGAGATGTGGTTGTATTTGACTCTGCTGTTCAACATAAGAATGGTGTTGAGTGTGTTTCCTGTGACGTGGGTGGGGTCAGCGACAAGCTGCTGGAGGCCGATGTTGCTCGTACGTTCTAGGCAGTAAGTTGTGTTCTTGTCGTCAAGGTTGTTGAGATAGAAGTTGAGGTCTCCTAGGAAGATGTATTGCTCTGAGTCAATGGTAATCGGGGTGATGAGGTCAGGGATGGTGTTGCAGAAGCTGGGGCAGGGTCCTGCTGGTCTGTATGGGTGGGTGCCTCTAATGGTGCTTTTTTCATCTGTGTACAGTTGGAAATTGAGATGATCCATTATCGAGGTCATGCCATCTGAGGAGGTTGTGCAGCAAATGGTGTGTTTGCAGATGATGGTAATTTCACCTCTGTGTTTGTTGATTGGGTCCTGGTGTGTTATCTTGTAGCCTACGGGTATGGTGATGGTGATGTCTGGCGTGGAGATGGGGTTCAGCCAGGTCTCTGTGAGGAAGATGATGTCTGGGGAAGGGATGAGGTTGTGTTCCAGATCTCTGCGGAGTGTTTGCTTGAAATGTTTTCCTTTAATAATATTATTGTAGAAAGCCGGGTTACCAAGGTGGGAGAAGTCTCTCATCTCAGCCATAAATTATCTCCTTGAGATTAGGATTTTTTTCCCTTTGGTAACTACTTCATACAAGATAGTAGCCTCTTTCCATATCTGGTGTGCAGACAGTATCAAAATGGCTCTCAAATCAAGAAGTTAGTCAGTTACGCTCCAACACCAACTTAGTAAAATTAAACAAGCATTTTAAAATTAAAATAAGACTAAAATGAAAAAACCTCAATGATGTAGCATTTCATAGTAACATTTCTACACCACATCTTTCCGTTCTGCATGGACAGTCAGTAAGAGTTACTCTGCATTGCTTAAATGTGACCAATGGAGATGTCCTCCACCCCAGGAATACATCACTTCTCCCAGCTCTATGCTACTTCCTGCCTTCAGTCAGGGGGAGTGGCTGACTGAGAGTCAATAGACTTGTTCAGGCTAGAGTCAATAGACTTGTTCAGGCTAACACGGTTGACAACTTCCAAACTTCCACTTTGAATAGTGTTCCTGCCTTATCCCCTCAAGGTAGATAGAGTATTTGGTTTCTCTTTTTCTACCAGGAACATTAGACTGGTTCCTACTTTTCTTCAGCTCACATCTTGAAAACACACACAACCTGGGGATCTGAGTGTCTGGTGGGTCCTTTCTCATTTAGAGTTCATTTAGCTTTGGGTCAGATGTATGGAGAATCCACTTTGCGATTCTCTAATAGAGATTTTTAAGAAATCGCTATTTCTGATTCGCAAAATGGTATGTATCATATTTGCGATTCGGTACTAGCCATTTCTTAAAAATTGCAAATGCTATTACAGAATCACAAATAGCAATGTTGAGCCCATTCGCACCTCTGGGCCGGTATGCCCATATTTGCGATTTTTTTGCATTTCCCAAATTGCGAATTCCTAACTGGAATTCTCAATTTAGGAAAGGCAAAATCCCAGGGTGCCGGTGGCCTAAGGCCCCTTCTGCTGCACCCCAAAAGAATATTTTAGCACATGTAAGGCGCACACATGCCAAAGGCGCATGTGTGTGATACATGTCAATTTTAAAAATGCATTTTTAAAATTTACACATGGTTACCACAAAGTTTTAGTTGGTGGTAATTGTGATTCCTTAATGCCAAATTCACATTAAGGAAAGGCTTCATACATGTGCTTAAGAAATCACGAATAAGGATTCCTTATTTGCGATTTCTTATTTAGAGAATCGCAATTTGCGATTCTCTAAATGGGCTCGCAATTTTAAGAAAACCCTATTTTAGCGATTCCTTAAAATTGCATTGCCAATGCCTTTCAAGGCACTTTTGCATTTGCAAACTGGCATTCGCACCGTTTGCGAATGCAAAGCTGCTTGATACATCTGGCCCTTAGTCCCTTGGGTTCCTCTGTTCTCCTTTCTGTCCCCCAATTTCTTTGAGGTGGCATAAATCCATGGTGGGTAAAGATTCTGCATGAATTCCACATAGAAAAGTGTGTATTCTGTGGGGTTTACAGGGGAAATGGGTGGGCAGCTTTTTAATATATGTTTGTATTGAATTTTTTGTAAAATTTGCTGAATGGGTGATGAAATGATATTTTATCAATTTAATTTTCTGTTTTGCATTTAATATTTTGTCTTATATGAGAACCTATTTGTTAAAATATTTTGACTTTTTTTCAATACTTTCTAATTATTTTTGTATTTTTTCATATTTACTTAATATGTTTGATAGTTTTGCCATATTCTAGGAATCAATTTACTTTAATTTGTGTTGCTAATATTTTTATTGTTTGTATTCAGTCAATATTTTGTAAAACAAATTGATTTATAGTCTGAAGTCTTTACAATATTTTGGTTGAAGCTGTTTATTTATGGTATAATGTTAATTTTTATCTATTTAATTTATTATGTAGGTATGTTAATATTTAAGGGCCCAATTACGAGTTTGGCGGTTGGAGCACTAGACCGCTGTGTTGGTGGTCCTAAAAAGACCACTGCACCAGCGGTTCCTAGCCCCTTGTATTACAATGCAAACAGGCAGAACTGACAACAGCAAATCAAAAAGGCAGACCGCCAGCAGCACGGTGGCCTTGTATCGAAGCAGTCCAACCTCCAGTGCATCAGCGCGATGTCCAACCTCTGAACCTATTAAAAACACACAGTTGAAATGGTGGTCTCCTTGTGGCAGTTAGCCAATGGCTGTTGACACCAAGGTATGCGTCCAGCAAAGGAACAGACAAGTACACATTGGATGAATTCAAAAATAGCACAGCTGACACACAATGGTCAAGGGAACACACCTGCAAATAACACTATAAAACACACCCCTCTACTGACCACAATCCTTTGCATTTCTGATGGGAAACAAAGAACCTCAAGCACTGTTTTTGGTATTTTTCAAAGAGTAGGCACACTTTTTTTCACCATCTCATAGAACACCTTTAACACACTTTTGTACATCCAATCCCTATTGCACTTCCTCTGTTAATTAAGTACCTGTCACCCACTTTAGTTGTCCACCATGTCACGTCCCAAATATCCCCATTTTTCAGGAGACGAGTTGAGAGTCATGGTGGATGAAATCATAAGAGTAGAGCCACAATTGTTTGGAGCCCAAGTCCAGCATACTACTCTCAGTAGGAAAATTGAATGTTGGCAAAGGATCATTGACATAGTGAATGCTATAGGCACCACCCTGCACACAAAGGAGGACATCAGGAAGAGATGGAATCACCTAATGGGCAAGGTCCGTTCCCTGGCTTCCAGGCAACATATGGAGGCCAACAAGACTGGTGGTGGTCCTCCCAGTGCCCCATTTTGACACTTTAAATGGGAAGAGAAGGTCTTGGCCATCCTGCATACTAAGGGCATGACAGGAATACCTTGGGGACCAGAGACCGGTAAGTTACCGCCCAAAAAACATCACAAAAATGCAGTGTCCTGCATGACCACAGATCAGCTTTTGCCACTGTGTTGTTCATGTTCTTCACCAACATTGAATACCCAGAGTATCTGAGATATAATACTGTCAATGTGTAATGTTAGACCCAACAGCACAGCTACCAAGGCCCAGCACATGCCATAAGTCGAAATGGTGCCTGTAAGTCTTTCAAAATCAAAAAATCATCCTGGGAATCATGGTATGTCTCAAAATGTAAATGTATGCTCTAACCTAAATGCAGTCTACCTACAGAGCTGTAATACCCAACATTTGCCAAGGTTTGGGAAGTAGAGGGAGTGACTTACTGCAAAGGCCAATATGCCCTGTTTCTCTAACTCCAACCACCAGCCCAGTATTCACTTGCCGCTATACCCCTGTTTGTTAGCTCACAAATTAAGTTTACTCACTTGGGAGGATACCATTTGTCAAGTTTTAGTAAGTAGAGGGAGTGACCTGGCTGCAACTCCCAATAGGGAGTATCAGCAGCAAACACATTGACACAGCACTGTGCACATTATGACTGCAGTCACATATATAACAAAGTCCTGTGTTTGCCTGTATCTCACTCAACTTGGCCACCAAATGGTAAAAGGCATATGTTGCCTCCCCACTGTGTTGCCTTCACTGTTGGTAAGGTGTCATTTACATTACATCATCCAAAGTGCAACTGATATGCACATCTCATGAGCTGCTCCAGCCAAATAGTTTAGGAAAGCTTTGTAGTGAATCCTAGTTTGCCTTAATGGGAAACAGGAGTTAGCTTAGCCTTTGGCTTGCAGACTGGTGCCCTCGTCACCTAGTGACTTTTACCCTACTTAGTTTGCTCTGTTTTAGAGAATTTATTTAGTGATATATTTTAAGATGGCTGCCTTATGTCTAGTTAGGCCAATGTTTTAGTTCCACGTTATCAGTGCAACCACGCTAAGGCGTCAATATCAAGTGACAAAGATAAACAAACTGTAGGTGTTCTCATTAGGTACTTTACCTCTTCACACCTTCAAGGGATTTGTTTACACAAATTGCCATCCCAAGGATGTCTTGTTATCTATTGTTTGGGTCTAAGCAGATCTGTATAAATGCACCTCGCTTAGACAGATAGTCAGAGGGATTACGACCAGATGCCATCGCTGCTATTAATGCTGCACATCGCCTTGATGCTGACCCAGTCCTCATGTCCCTAAGAAGTCTAAACTAGAAACCTCATTCCAAGGTAACGAGGGTTGGGGGCTCTTATCATAGACATGGCATTGGCGGATTAGGTTTAACACACCTAGCTCTCTCTTAGATTAGAGATTAGGTACATGACATTCGGGTATAAGGACATATTTCACACCTAATGTCATTTCATGTCATTGCAAGATGGTGGGGGTCTTTGTATTAATTACTCTTGTCTTCACCATTCTGTTTCTTGCATTATTCATTCTCCTAATCATTGCAGCCCATGCAACTTATCATAGATTGCAGTTTTGTAAAATAAAACCTATTGAAAACTTTACTGCATCTTATTCATTGCCTGTGTTTGATTGAGACAGTTTGTTCATGTGAGAAAGGGGTAGTCTCTGTTTAACCACAACACTCCCTAAGATATCACACTCTTAAGTCCATCCGTAAAGGCTGCCACAAATCACCTTTTACTGTGGGTTTTTTGGTGAGGTGCTGCTTGTGAGCCGGGAGGGTTGGGACGACAGTTGAAACTTGTTGCAGGACTGGCATAGTCACTTACAAATATAAGTACTGTCATCCTTGAAACAGCAGTCTTGCCTAGTGCAAGAGTCAAACTACAACAGCTTCACACATGTCATGTCAAATGCCCCAATACCATGGTAACATGGCACAAAAGGCTAACCTGCACCTTAAGAATGTCCAGTGTCTCTGCTTGCTATAACACAAAACCTTTGGTAGTAGATGTCACACTTCAACCGGTAACTATGTACTTCCTTCATTAACAGGTCAAGTTGCCACTAGGCACCCGAAGGACACTAAACAGACTACTACAACCCCCATGGATGAAGCCCTCAGTGATGACGACACTCCTGGACTTGTGGACGTGGAGGAAGGTACTGGACTATTCGGGCAACTTGGTCAGACGGTAACAGTGAGTCTCTCTATGGCAACAACATCACCTCCCAGTTCTCCCAAAGACGACGCCTATACCTCCTAAGAAACAGCCCAGCCCTCCCAAACTTAAACTACCCATCCCAAATCCACCCCTTCTCAAGCATCATCCCTGAGGTGCCTGTATGCCCACTTGAAGCCCCTTCCTGTGGATGTTTCCTGGCAGTGATTGGAGTCAAGCTCGAGCAAACTATTGTTCATGAACTAATATGGACTGGCCAATTGCCTTTGATCTGAATTATTTGCATTCATTGAACCCAAGCTGTTGCTTTTTAGGTACACATTTGTCCTGCTATCATTTTTCAACCTTTTTGTTATTCCTGAGTAATTTGTGTTGTATGCATACAGTTGTGTGTGTTTCACCCTGATTGCTGACCCTGTGCTGTAGTTGTCAAGATCTGACTTTGTGGGCAATGGTAGTATCACCCTTGACAAGGGTAGATGCTCACTGTGTGGATATGTGGGAAGTAATCCAACTGGGGTGTACTTGCATTGTGTTTTGTTTGATATATTAAGTATTTCATCTTGGGTGGGCCAATGTCAGTATGTACTGTGTTAGATGTGTCTCCCTGTTCCTGTGCAAATGTTGTTTTAGGGGTATGTGAAAAGTGAAATGTGTCCCTGAATACCAACCTTCTTTGAGTGCCCCTGATGCCCCCATACATATTGTGCAGGTATTGTTTCCATTGTGAGCTTTGGGTATTAGTCTCACAAAATATTGTGCATCCCATTGGCCTTCCATTGTTTTGCAATGTGGATGATATGTGCGGGTCCATTAGAGGGATGTTGCATGGAAGGGCTGTTTGTGTTAAATGATGCATCCATACATATGTGTCTTCAGTCTCACGACAATCCATGGCATGTGAGCGATGTGAGGGTTTCAGTTTGATTTGTGTGATGTTGATGTGGTGTTTCTGTTGTGTGAAACAATGTTCTGTACACTTCACTGTCCCTGCAACTGTGTTGAGCAGGGTTGTGTTTTACTGAAGTGTGGCGGTGCAGTGTGAATGACCTGCACAAAGGGGGCATCATGTGGCTATGAATGGGTCATTCTTTGTGTACGACTCTGACCCGGAAGACAATGACAAGTGTACTTCGTCCACTTAGTGTAATCTACATACCAGGTGGATGGCATTGCCTCAATCTGTTGGTGAATTGTAGTGCGTGGATAGCTTTGTGTTTGGTTGCGTCCATGGCGGCATGGATTTTGTGCTCCACCTACAAGCAGTAGCAGTGGCAGGAAGTGTGTGATCGGCTCTATGGCGGCACAGGACTTGTGACACTGCCTGCAGGTGAGTTCCTTCCTTTAATGTCTATGTTTCTGCCAGGTGGGATGTGGTGGTTTGACCATCGCATTGATGTTGGCGGAAGGCAACATCATAATGTGTCTGGCTTAGATTGGAGTGGGAATAGTAAATGCCACAGGTTTGATGTGGAACAACTTCCCCTAAATGGCTTAAACTGGACTGTTTGCAGGTATTGGGATCGGTTTAATATACAATATAACCCACAAAATGGTTTCAATAGAAGTTTAAGTTAGTGCATAACATGTTTATCATAATATGTTATATCACAGTGTGGGTATTAGATTTGAAACTTAAAAAAAAAAAACATCTATAACCCTTTTGCATTTTTCATACACACACCATTAGCAATGTTTTTTTAAGACAATAAATAACATATTTTCAGATTTTTGTATTGTTCTTTATTTAGTTTTTATATTTAATTCAATTTATAGGGTTACTTTTTTTAATATATATATATTTATATATATATATATATATATATATATATGTATATATATATATATATATATATATATATAAAATAAACAATAACAAGTTGCTATTCTCATTTTTAATTATTTTTTTATGAAATACAAAATATGTTATGCTGTGGAGCAAGGACTGCTGTGGTCCTGCCGTGTCACCTCCAGGCAGCACAGGCTGCAGCGGTCACAAGGCTGCACAAACAGGCTGGCGGAGCCTGTGTTTCCGCTGGACACATTACGAAGTTGCACACTGTCAATGTGACCATGAGAGTCCAACCACCACTTCTCAACAGGCAGAAACGGGGAGTATAAAGGCAACACTCACCTTGAGCAGCATTACATGGTGCCCATCACTCACGTCCTGCTGCTGATAATCAAAGGTGCACAAAATCCACGCCAGCAATGACACAATCAACCATAAGTACACACACCTACCTGTGTCAATACGCTCAACAATAGATCGTTTCGCCTTCATCCACATCATATGGGGGTCACGCTACAGGTACCAAGTAACCTTGTCATTGTGTCCAGCATCAGAATCAGAGACATATAAGGATACATTCACAGTCACAATATGCCCCCTTTGGGCAGGTCATTCACACTGCACCACAACATTACACAAAAACGCATGTCTGCTCATCTCAGGCACAGGTACAGTGAAGTATACACAACATCGTGTCACACAATACCAACAACACAGCAACATCTCATCTATAAACACATCTCTCATACTCACATTACACACATGACATGGACTGTCATCACATTCAAGACGCATATGTATGGATGTGGCATGGACACAAACACCGCCACCATTAAACAGCCCTGCAATGGATACATGCATCACCCACATTGTAACACAATGGAAGGGCAATGGGATGCACAATAGTCAGAGAGACAAATATGGAAAGTTCACTATGCAAGCAATACCTGCATAATAGGGATGGAGGCATCAGGAACATTCAGGGAATGAGGCTGCACTGGGACACATATCAATTTGCACATGCCCCTTAAACAACATTTGCACAGGAACTGGCCCTACATATATCTCAGGGACAAACAATACTAGAGCCAAATGTCATATCTATTTGCACAATGTGGAAGTGCAAGTCAACAAAGCACATACAACTCCAACTGCATGGGACATTCCTCTTCATGAAATAGCTGCAAAAACAGTCAAATGAAAGGAAGCTATCACAGTTAAAAACACTCCATGTCTGCACAAACAGAACTCAAGCTGCCATACACATGAATCCATAATTCTTATCAGGCAAACAGATCTAACACCATACATGCTTACATTGGACAACACAAGATGAAATGATTACCATACCATACAGAACACCCTGTCATGACACCACAGTTGCATTTATACCCACATATCCATACAGTCAACATATACCCTTGTCTTGGGGGACACCAGCACTGCCCACTAAGTCAGATACTGCATATCTAACACCAGACATGCTTACATTGGACGACACAAGATGAAATGATTACCATACCATACAGAACACCCTGTCATGACACCACAGTTGCATTTATACCCACATATCCAGACAGTCAACATATACCCTTGTCTTGGGGGACGCCAGCACTGCCCACTAAGTCAAATACTGCAAACAACAGCAAATGGATCAGCAAGTAGGCTGAAACACACACAGCTGTGGGCAGACATCACAAGTAACTGAAGAACAACATAAAGGTAGAAAGGGAATAGCAAGCCAAATGTGTACCCAGCAAAACAATTGTTTTGGTTTATTAATATTGAACTGTGAAAAGTCCAAGGTCATTGATCAGTCCATTTTGAAATGCACAGGCACATCACTGTGCTGCCACTGGACTCCTACCTGCCAGGGAACCTCCACAGCAAGCGGCATCGAGTGGACAGGCAGGCACCTCAGGGATCATCTTTGGGGGGGCAGATTAGGAATAGATGGGTTTGGATTTGGGATTGGGAGCAGTGGACTGCTTCTTAGGTGGTGTGGGTGTCTTCTTCAGGGGAAGGGATATGGGTGCTTGTCAAGGGGGCAGGTATAACAGGGGAGGACTTGGGGTGGAAGAGATAGTTTGGGTGGTGGGTGGGGCCTCTTGCATTTGCAACGGGGTGGAGGGAGCAGGGGAAAGGTCAAGGTCAAACAAAAATCTTTCTTAGGTACACAGGGACGGTCAGCAGAAGGGGGGGATTTGGAGATCGAGGAAGTGGTTGTCTGCTGTGTCAGTGTGGAGGTCGTGGTTATGGGTGTGTGGGAGGTATGCTTGTGTTTGGATGGTGTCTGTTGCGTGGGGGGAGTGTGGGCATTTGTGTCTCTTGGGTGGCTGGGAAGCAGAGGTGCTGGGTGTTGAAGTAGTAGATGTGTATGTGTCTATTGGGGTGGTGTCTGCGGGTATGCTGGATGTGGTGGATGTCTGTGTGTCTGTTTGAGTGGTGTCTGTTGGTATGGTGGTTGTGGTAGATGTCTGTGTGTCTCTTAGGGTGGTATTTGTGGGAATGCTGGGTGTGGAGCTCATGTCACTGACTGTTGTGGTGGTACCTATGGGTATGCTTGATGTCATGTATGGTCTGTTGGGGGTGGTGGGCGTGTCTGGGAAGTAGTGACTGATGTGTGCGAGGGTGTCTTGTTTTTTTGCGTGCTGGTGCATTTTGCGGTGCTTGTGTCTATGTGTGCTGCTCTTGTATGTTGAGGTAGGTGGGTGTGGATCTGTGTGCTTGGGGTAGATAGGGGAGTGGGGGATTTGGACTGGGAAGAGGGAGGTGGAGGGGGATGGAAGGTAGGGGTGACTGGCTACCATCAGTGTGGAGGCCAGAGACATTGCACCATGAATGCCTTCTAGGAATGCATTGGTCTGCTGCAGTTGGGTTGCCAATCCCTGGATGGCATTCGCAATGGCTGTCTGACCCACAGAGGTACTCCTGTGGGCATCAATAGCCTCCTCACTGGGGGCAGCAGGGGTAACAGGAGCTAGGGCAGAGGTGTCTGCAGCAAAGGAGACAACCACCCTCTTGGGTGGGTAGACACGGCCAATTAGGTGGGAAGCAGCAGGGAGGGTGGTGATAGAACAGGGGTTGGCAGATAAAGATAGTGCAGGGGTATGCCCCAAAGAGTCTTGCACCTCTAGGGAGTATACACTGGAGGATATTCAGATGAAGAAGATGTTGTTCCAGTCTCACCCATAGTACTCTCCTCACCCTCTGGACATTGGATCCCTCCATGCCTGTGGTGTCTTGACCCATGGTCCGTGGCCAGGTGTGTCCCCACTTATCTCTGCCCTGTCTCCTTCACTTCACTGGGTTGATGCTGCAGTTACAATGAGAAATAGGGTCATTACATGTCCATGATCACACTGGAACAACAGCTCTGACTTTACAATGGTAGGCCAATGCCAAATGTGTTCCCACAGATCCCACAGAAGGTCATGGGCACATCTATTGGTCACATTCACAATGACCCAACAATAAGAAATTATGTACCAAAATACTGTCACATTGCTGACAAAGTACAATAGCCTGGAGAAGGTGACGTGGAAATACTCACATCACACTGGCAGTAGCTACAAAATGCACACTTCACAGAGTGATATTTGTCCCATTAGAGTCATGGAGGTAGTACTAATGTTGCTCAGATAGGCCACACATTTGGCATGGAAATGGACACTGCAGACATCATGTGCAGTACGTCAGGAAGAGATGTCTCTGAACTCTACAACACAATGAGTCAGCAAGCCCCAAGGAAATCATCACTAATGTCTGTCACCCATTATAATGACATACTCATGTCATCAGTAGACACTTTATTCCCTTGGATGTTGGAGAGGCCGAGAGATTTGCAAGTACTTGTTAAAGGCTCATCCATGTTGCCTCATTGGAAGCTACATCACTGTCTCTATTATGGTCATTCAGACCCAGATGTCTGTGGATGAATGGTTGTACCCAAACACATGTGATTTCAATATAACTGCAAGTCACACATTTCACATGTGCTAAGCACTTTGCTACAAGATTGTACATTGTGGCTAAAAACTAGGCCTACTTGTCATGTCCCTCAATGCTATAGCAAATGTACATGCCAAATGACATGCTATGATGCATGAGGGTATGTGTCAGCCAATAAACAATGGTGACACGCTCCTGAATGTGGCACAACATGAAATGTGCCCCATAATAAATGTTTTACTCTCAATACAAGTTGCCATGCACATATATGTGAGGGAATTCAGGGCATGTTTTGCTACCAGATCATCATACTGGCCCCATGACAGGATCTACAGGGGTACAAGTATTGGGCACAGTGCCACAATTGCATAACCACAGTGACACTCCCACTGCCTAGACTATGTTCCATACTCAGAGATACATTTGACAGGCTCTGGTCTCTACAGGTTGAGTAGACAGAACCTACATGGGTGGCAGTAATCTCTCTTTACCTAGTAATGTGCATCCAACACAAGGATGATAAAGGACCCCAAACACCTCTCACAATACAGTGTGACTGAGCTTAACATATGGCACTGGCCGCCAATACCTGCACATTGTCCATCCCATTGATGCCACACAGACTGCAACAAAAGGCAAACAGAAAGATAACTGGCACATATGGGCATATTCTAGCCTGTGAGGATGGAAAGGATGGTGAAGTACAGAGAAAATTATGCACATGCGGTACTTTCCTGCTCCTCTGGTGAGCAATAGAGCTGTCGATACAGGTGTAGACCTCAGTCACCAGCCTCTCCAGCTCCTCTGGTGAGAAGGGAGAGGCTGTATCAACTGCAGGACGTTGCATGGTTGCTCCCAGAGGCAGCGCACAGCAGCTCAGGTCTTGGAGGTGTTGCTAGCAGCAGGGTAAGGAGTCAAGTAAGTGAATCTGCAGAACATGGTGGTCACATCCACCACGTACATCAGTGGAAACAGCCATTGGCCTGTAACCACCACTGGCAACAATTTTGGCCTATGGCTGTGTACCGCGGTTGCAACTGCCTTCTGCCATGATGACTCCCGCAGGCAGTTGCAGGCAGTTCTTAATGTCAAGTGGAGTGGGTCAGGCAACAGCCATTTTGGAACCTGAAATGCTGTATTGGGCTTTAGAAACTGCCTCACACCATCAAAAATTGATTTTTTTACCTAACAAACATTCTTATCCTGTTTTGTCATGCAGGTCCTACTACTCAAACAACATTGTAGTATGTTGCAGGGCACAAGTGGCATTTAACAGTGGGACACAGTCTACCACCCCCAAAGGTAATTTTGACGGTCAGGCTACACAGTAACATTTCAAGGGTCAATTGCGTTGCACATCTTTGAGTTTGGTCCATATATATGTTGTGGACACATGTGTGGAAAACCATGTGGGCCACATGTGACCCTTGTGTTATTTGCAGCTGTGATGTGTACTGGTTGCCATCTCTACCCATTTGGAAATGCCTTATCAAATGATATCATTGACATGTATCATGTATACTGCTGTAGAAACACTAACTAATGTTAGAAATCATGTGTTGCCATACAGCGAGAGGAGGGATGCGACAACCTTCTGTCTACCGTCTACTGCCAAGACCTTCAGACCATGGAGCAAAGGCACATAATAACGTATTACCATCTGGATAGGGAAACAATAGTGGACTTATGTTATCAGTTTAAGCCAGATCTGATGCCAGCTAATAATTATCCAACCAGCATACCACCCATTATACAAGTCATGTCCGTATTGCACTTCCTAGCCACGGGGCCCTTCCAACATATAGTGGCCCTATCTGCTGGTATGTCTCAACCTAAGCTCAGTCGGCTGTTGAAGGATGTCCTCTCAGCAATGTTGAACCACTTTGACAGCTATATCCACTTTCCCATATGTGAGGGTTTAGCCCATGTAAAGGCTGACTTTTATTGCTTTGCACACATCCCACATGTGATGGGGGCCATTGATAGCACACATGTTGGCTTGGTCCCACCACAGGCAAATTAGTAATATTATCGCAAAAGAAAGAACTTCCATTCCATCAACGTAAAAGTTGTCTTCAGAACAGCGCCATACCCCAGCTGATGTCACTACTGTACCCAAGGAGGACCTGGCAGGTTGGTAAGTCACATCTGTCCTTTTTGTGTGTGTGCAATGTCAGGTGCTACAATCATGAAGTGAGTGACTCATTGTTGCACATATGTCCCATTCCTTAACAGGAGACTCTGCATATCCAAACTGTCCTTGGTTGTTGACACCACTAAGGAATCCAACTACACCAGGGGAATTCCCCTTCAATGAAGCCAATGTAAGAACACATCTGGTAGTGGAGTGGGCTTTTGGGCTCCTGAAGGCCAGATTTAGGTGTCTGGACAGGGCTGGTGGATTCCTCCTCTACACACCTGGAAAAGTGTGTCAGATCACTGTGCCATGCTGCATAGTTCACAACATCGTCCTGCAGAGGAGTATACCGCACATCCCAGAGGAGAGGGAGCCTGCAGAGCCACCAGGTGGGAATTCTGAAATGTCAAGTGAGGATGACAGTGGTGAAGAGGAAGGAGCTGACTTGCGGGAAGACCTCATCAACAGCTCCTTTTCATGAGTTTAAGTATGTCATGTGATGTAATGACTGTGACTGTACAATGAACTGTAGTTGTGAGAATGTATGAAGTTGAGTGTTGTAGCAACAGCTAGGGAGCTGATACTCTGCAATATTCAGCCAAAGGCTTCTTGAGGAATTACCCTTTGACATATCCCCACCTTGATGCTGTTGCTTTGTTTCTGTCAGTTTCCATGCATTCTAATTATGTTTCCAGCTGTTTGATATGTGATTTGTGTATCTGATATGTTTTCAAGCCTATACTCTTTGTTTTGTCTTTGTACAACTACCTTCACCATGACAGCCTCAAGTGGGTATTTCAGAGTTGTGACATTGACAAATATCTGATGCTGTTATTGCATACAAAGTGAACATGGCTTGTTCCAGGTAATGTAGGTCACATATTTGGGGTGTATGAGACCTTTGCCAAGGAAGCTTGCCCAATGTTTTGGTGGAAGGTCAGAAGTGCACATTGGACTTGTTTTGTGTGCTGCTTTGGGCCAATTGCATCATGTTTGTCATCATGTGGGCATGAAATATGTAGTCATCAATTGCGAGCAAGTCATTCACCCTTCACAATGGACAATCACTGCAGGCCACAGTGCCTGTGCCACAACACTAACATATGTTTGTGTCATACCACCAGATGCATGGTCATTGGATTATGATGGGCCTGTGATGAGGGACTGTTGTACTGCCATCTGTCTGTATTTTAGATTTTGTGATGTTGGATTACCTTGGTGTGGTATGTGATAAGGCATAAGCTGCTGATATCATCCACTTCAATGTTTGCCTATTCTGCAGCACAATGTCTGACATATCTTTCCCCTCTGTGGTCTGGGAGCTGTACCCTGGAACATATACCTTGACTCAGTATGAGTCACACATTTGTGTGTCAAAAAGTTCCAGGCATATGGACAGCTTATGTGCTGTACACTGGAATAGCATGTTTGGTGTAACCAGACACTTGTATGTATATGTTTGTGAGTAAAGGTTGTAATCCTGAGCAGGACCCTGTATACCTGTAACATATCCCTTCTTGCACAAGTAAGTTGTCTTCATCACATGGTCTTGCATCTCTTCATTGCAAAAGGTTGAAATTATGCAAGCAGACAATGAGTTTGTGATGGGTGATTTTATTGCAGTGCTGATACAGTAAATAAAATGTTGACAGAAAAGAAGAACAAAAATTAATTGAAGGTTTCAGTCATGGTGAATTAAATAATTGGAGTAGATGCCACACCACTGGGAATTGTAGAACAGTGCCTGCTGGGAGTTGAAGTCATTTCAGTCCCTGTATTACACATACTATACAAATGTCATCGCCCCAGGTGAGTACACTTCAATTGTTAATGGTCAAATAGAGGTATTTCAACTGGTGGGCACTGGGCTGGTGGGTGGAATGACAGTAAAAGTCGCAAAAGGTGAGCCGTGAGCATGCATGACATAGCATTTTGGTGACATTTTTAGTGTTGTAATGTACCAGACTCCACTCTCCGAGGTATTCCTGTGAAACTCTCAGGATACAGGATTGCCAAGGCCTTCTCCTCCCAGGAAAAGAGATGTAATGGGGCACTGGGATGGCCACCACCAGTCTTCTTGGCCTGCAGCTCGTCCCTGGAGACCAGGGAACAGACCTTACCCCTGAGGGCATTCCACCTCTTCCTAATGTCCTATTTTGTGCGCTGGGGGGTGCCTACAGAATTCACTCTGTCCACAATCTTATCCCACATTGCCATTTTCCTACTGAGGGGAGTATGCTGGCCTTGTGCTCCAAACAATTGTGGCACTAATATTATGATTTCATACACCATGAATCTTTACTCATCCTCAGAACAATTAGCTTTTTTTGAACATGACATGGAGGTAATAAAAAAAGGGAGACAGTGACTTACTTAACAGGAAAATTGCAATAAGGTGTGAATAGACAAAAGTGTGTGTAGGGTGTTCAGAGGGATGGTGAAACAAGGGTGCCTATTCTGTCTAATAATCGATATGTGCTGGTCCTGTCTCGTAGGCTCTGACTATAAATGGAAAGGATTCTCGTCTGTGAAAGGGTCTGTTTTATAGTGTCCTTTGCATGTGTGTCCAGTGTGGCAATGTGTGCCAGTTCAGTTGTTTTCAAATGTATCCAATGCACAGTTGTGTATTACTTTGGTGACCACGGACCCCCGTGGTTTGGACAGCCATTGGCTGACCATCATGGGGGTCCGTCATGGCGACTGTGTGCTTGTAATAAGGTCAGTGGTTGGTTGCAGTGCTGTCGGGGCTGGAGTTCAGACTGCCTTTTTCCAGGCCTCTGTGTCGCTGACTTTTTAGCTTTGCAGTTGGCGGCCCTGCCTGTATAACTCGTAATAGGGCCATCTGAAAGACCACCATCATGGTGGCCTTTTTTTAGGACCGCCAACATGGCGGTCTGGTGGCCCAACTGCCAAACTCATAATGAGGCCCTAAGTCTTTTGGCCTCTCGCAAAGGCGACCCATGAACCAGGCATGGAAATACCCAGAAATGGATAAAAACAAGACATGTTCCAACTGCAAAGAACACGCAGCACGAGCACTATACAGGATGTGCACAGTGATTTATTTAGGCAACACCAGCTTTATTATGCAACACATTTCAAAGATTCCCCGCCTTGCTCACAGGTCAAGTTTCAGAGAACACGTCCAACCATTATTTAAAGTGACAGTGCAATTAGATATAAATTTCACCATCACTTTAAATAATGTTTAGTATCTATGTATATTTGTTGTAATTACAATGTATTACATTACATTTTACATTTCTAGGTGACTTACTTGGCTACATTTTGTGTCTATTTCTAATGCTGTGTTGCTTATATTTAATTATTTGTTAAACATATTTTATCAGTTTCTTCTGTTATATACATTTTTTGACTGATGTGCAAAAAGAAGTTGTATAGTATTTCCTTCCTTTAAGTTACGATGGTGTTTACTTTCATTAAGGTTTGTTGGTTAGTGTGTAGGCAGCTAGGTGTTTTGTAATTGTGATTTTTCTATTGATTCTATGTAGTGTACTTCTTTGTTGTAAACCTCTATTAGAGGGACATAGGCTACTGCAATTCAGTTTTTAATTTCAAAGGCAAACCAGTTGTTTTCTGCATATTCTACACCTACTGCAGATTAAGGGACATGTCTCCAAATGCTTTGATTGAAATGGTGGTACCAGCCTTGAATTGCTGTGGGTATAGGTTAACTATTGTTTGTATCATGGCTTGTTCAAATTTGAATATTATTTGATGTGGGGAGTAGTTGTTTGTTTTAACGTTGATGTAGATTAGTAGCTTGCAGAAAAAGCTGCTTTGTTTATTAGGTAGCAAGGTGTACATGAGGGGTATATTAGTGGTTGGATGGTCACCATGTATCACATATTTTTGAGTAAATGATTTAGGCCACATTTTGAATGTTCCATACATCATCCATCATTGGCATTGGCTTAGTCTTAATTAATTATCTGCAGAAACTAATATAATGATTTGCTTTTGATTATTAAGGTTATCATGTAGGAAGAAGGCGTCTTCATTATTTGTAATATTAGGTGTTCAGAAGTTTGGATGTCTTCAGCAGGGGGTAGCAGGAGCATCAATGATGCCTTTCTTAGTTCATATTATTAATCATTGTAATGTGGGTATAGATGATAGCTGTCCTTCAATGCATTCAGGTACTTTATGGAATATATATTTTCAAATGTTGGTAGTGAGATCTTGGGAACTAATGCGGGCCTCTTCTCAAATCTAGAATCTAGAATCTAGAAGTACGTCTTAATTCAATTTCAGTGACAATTGAGGAACTGGTTGTGTTCTCCTGTGTTAATTACAACATCATTGTACGTAGTACCCTCCCCTACCAAATAGTATTTTGTACATTTCCAAATAACATTCTTGGTACTTTTACTTTCTTCCAAAATACAAGATGGAGGAACAGGGGGTGAATGAAGGTCCAGTATACAAGCCACCAATCATGCAATATAACTATAAGGAGTATGCAGGTCCTACAAAGAAAGGAGAGGGAATAGGTCAGAAGTAACCTGAGATACCAGATTCAATGATCTGATTACTCATGAGCAAGAGCCCACACACCCAAATGGGTGTCATGCTTCATCATCAGGCAGCTTGTCATTTGGCCTGCACTGCAGTGCCCAATGGGCCCTGCAAGGGGGCTCTTTGCTGGAGTCTTTTTGTATTTTGCCAATCTGAAGAGTGAGGTGCAATGTGCAGTATGTAAAATATGAGTAGACAGTGTAAGGTGCAGTTTAAAAATTAATAAGGGATACCCTAATCCTTTAATATATAGGTGCCTTTGTTATGATTAAAAATTATAATTATCCAAGGTTTGGATATAATGGTCCAAACTGGCTCAAAAAGTAAAATGTTAAAAGAAGGTCAACATGTTTTTTACCTTATTTAATGTCAACGGGTAACTGATCACAGCAATTCATCAGGACCAAAATCCTAATCTACTCATAGTTTTGGTCGCCAAAGGTGCAAGATTTTAAGATTGTTGCTACAGGTGCTCACACAAGTATTTAATATAACTTCAAGATTAACAACTGACCTAAAAAAAAAGGGAAAGACAAAAGAAAATAGATGAAGATGTTCACATTTAATAGCATGCCATATGTTGTGATATATTGCATGCTAACATGAGGTCCGCCTTAATAGTGCAGGGCCTCACATTAAAACATATTTGCACACATGAACAACAGAAATCATATATGTATGTGGTTTGATCACACAGTACAATTTATGGAAATGCAATGCAAACCAGAGAGGTGCCTGGATCCACAAAATGCAAGGCTTACCATATTAGGAAAGATATCTTGCCTCAACATGGGTGGCAGGAAAACGCTCACTGGTATTAGCAACAATCTGAAAAAGATAGTCAGCAACAGTTATTTGAGCCCCCAGTAAACTATGGCAGTGTAAAAGGAAAAGGAAAAACAACAATTAACCTGCAGCCTAACTTATGGGAGTCAGGAGCGCACTGCGCACTTGGTCTACCCTGTCTTCTGCCTCCACAGGGATGGCTATGAAGAACAGACAGTGTTATATAGCGAGCATACAGGTGTTAATGAGGGCCAAGTTTGTTAGGCGCCAGAAACTGGAATGTTGCAATGCGTACATCAACGTATGAGTGCCATCTTGAAAGTCGCGTCTCTAAAAGAGAAAACTAGAAAACTCACATAAGCATAAATTCACAAAATGCTGCTGTTAGAATTTGGACCTCTAGTTGCCAGAGGTCTACACCCTTGTCCAAGTAGTGACTACAATCCTAGTCAGGGTAAGTCCCGAAACTATCCAAATTATCCTGTGCCCACACTCTGGTAGTTTGGCATGGAGCAGTTAGGTTTAGCATAGAAGGCAATCTGTAAAGTATTTGGGCAATAATTCATATAGTAACACCGTGAAAACACCACAAAAGTACACAACACCAGTTTAGAAAAGTAGATAACCTTTATCTAAATAAAAT
Organism: Pleurodeles waltl; assembly: GCF_031143425.1. NCBI lineage: Eukaryota > Metazoa > Chordata > Amphibia > Caudata > Salamandridae > Pleurodeles > Pleurodeles waltl. The sequence goes on along the minus strand of NC_090447.1, from coordinate 473,604,518 downwards.
AAGGTACAAATGTCAAAATTCCAATGTACACAGGCAAAGGTTTTGACGCACAATCGGCGCAAACCCTGCCCCATACTTATACTTTGACGTCCGACCCCGCGGGCGTCAAAATTCCACCATGTGCGTCATTTTTTGGAAGGGGGAACCAGCCTTGCGTTAATTAAATGCAAGGTAGGCGTTCCCTTCCAAAAAATGACTTTAAAGCCTGTGCCCCATATTTATACTCTGACGTCATTTTGACGCACAGGAGGGGGTGGGCCTTAAAAAACGACGCACAGGCTGATGGGTGCCGTTTTTTAATGCCTGGTCAGGGCAGGCGTTAAGGGACCTGTGGGCTCGGAAGGAGCCCAGAGGTGCCCTCCCCTGCCCCCAGGGACACCCCCTGCCACCCTTGCCCACCCCAGAAGGACACCCAAGGATGGAGGGACCCATCCCAGGGAAGTAAAGGTAAGTTCGGGTAAGTATTTTTTTCAGATTTTTTTTGTGGCATAGGGGGGCCTGACTTGGGCCCCCCTACATGCCACTATGCCCAATGACCATGCCCAGGGGACATAAGTCCCCTGGGCATGGCCATTGGGCAAGGGGGCATGACTCCTGTCTTTGCTAAGACAGGAGTCATGTCAATGGAGGTTGGGCGTAAAAAAAAATGGCACAAATCCAGTTTGAGGCCTGAATTTTGCCTCAGACCTGACTTGCCCCATTTTTTGACGCACAACCCCCACTTTCCCATACGCCGGCGCTTCCTGGTGTGAGGCATTTTTTTTGACACACACCAGTCCGCAGCGCCGGCTAACGTCATTCCATAAATAAGGCGCCCGCATGGCGCGTTGGAATGGCGTTAGCCGGCGGTAAAATTTGTGACGCACAACTGCGTTGGCGCAGTTGTGCGTCAAAAAGTATAAATATGGGCCTAAATCCCAATAAAGTGCTTAGGAAATGCAATAGCTCCAACTGGGGCTTTCACAATGTCGTTGCCGGAGTCACTCCCAATAGCCTGATGCCACTGGCACCAGTCACAGACTCGCACGGACCCCCAGGCATAGTACCTTGGAAAACAAAGAAACAACGATGCTGCATGGAGTCAGGGAGGTGATTTATTACTGGAGCTGGTGCGGCGTCAGTCCCTTACCCGTCCGGTAAGGTAAGGCATTGGTTTCGTACTGCAAGGCAGGGGAGGCGAGGTGTCAGTTCAGTCTGTTTGCAGGAGAGCTGAAGCGGTGTCAATAGTGAGGCTTTGGTTCCTTGTGACCGAGTGGGGTCGATGTATCCAATCGTTCCGGACATGATGTGTCGACTTCACAGTATTGCATTCACACTGCAGGACGTCAGCAGCTTCACAGCGACATCAGACTTGCGTTGCAGGCCACGGGCATTGCGTTCAGCGAGGACCATGAAGCTGGAGCAGGCAGCAGTGCAGCGTCGCTGCTAGAGTCGATGAAGTCAATGAACTACTTAGAAGCTAGTAGATGAAGTCTTTGTTGGCCGTAAGACTTCAGAACAGGAGACAAGCTCAATACAAGCCCAGGGAGAGCACTTGTAGGGAAAGCAGAGTCCTTCCAGCTGAGTCAGAGGCCAGCAGGCAGCAGCGCAACAAGCAAGGCAGCAGCCCTTCTCAGCAAAGGAGTCCAGAAGAGCACTTTGGGCAGCCAGGTAGTATCTCTGACAGAGTCCACGTGTAGATTCAGAAGTGTCTGATTTGGTGAAGTCAGGGACCCAGTATATATACCCAAAAGTGCCTTTGAAGTGTGGGAAACTTCAAAAAGTGGTTTTGAAGTGCACAAGTTCCCCTTCAGCCCAGTCCTGTCTGCCAGGATCCCTGTGGGGTGTTATCAGTCCTTTGTGTGAGGGCAGGGCATTGGCCTTTGAAGTGTAAGAGAGAGCCCCATCCACCCTTCCTGCCCAGGGTGACCCACTCAGTGTGCAGATGAATGCAAATGTGACTGAGTATCCTGTGTTTATGGCTATCTAGGTGGAATGCGCAAAGGGGAGTTGTCACCAGCACAGGCCAGACGTGTAATGGAGTCAGGTTGTAAGGCACAGATGGCAGTAAGTGCAGAGAAATTCCCACTTTCTAAAAGTGGCATTTCTTAAATAGTAATATAACATCCAACTTCACTAGTGAGCAGGATTTTCAATTACCATTCTGGCCATACTAAACATGACAGGGCTACTCTTTTGAGATAAGAATCATCTACTTACAAGTATATAAGGGCAGGTATAATGCTGGCCTATTAGAGGAGCAGGCCTCACAGTAGTTGAAAACAAATTTGTGAGATCAGGACATGCAAAACACATATGTACATGCTCTGGCTTTTACTTATGTCGCACCCTGCCCTATAAGTCATCTAGGGTCTACCTTAGGGGTGACTTATTTGTAGTAAAAGGGGAGATTAAGGCTTGGCAAGTAGTCTCAAATACCAAGTCGAAGTGGCAGTGAAACTGCACACACAGGCCTTACAGTGGCAGGCCTGACACATGGTTAAGGGGCTACTGTGAGTGGCACAACCAGTGCTGCAGGCCCACTAGTACCATTTCATTTACAGGTCCTGGGCACCTCTAGTGCACGTTACTAGGGTCTTACGAGTAAATTAAATATGCCAAGAATCAATGTTACCATGTTTGGGGGAAAGAGCACATGCACTGCAGCACTGGGCAGTAGTGGTGAAGTGTGCAGAGTCCTAAAGCCAGCAAAAACAGGGTCAGAGAAATAAAGGGACCCAGGCAGGCAAAAACCTGCGGGATGACCATCTTAAGGCTGTCAGATCTAACAACTTCCAACTGATAAGGTAGTGCATAACAAAAATAAAACAGTGAAAAATAGAAAGTCAAAACTAAAAGTACAGGCCTCAAATATAACCAATAATACTCAAGTGACTATGGATGTGTCCAAAACAGTTATCTCAAAGCACACGTATCGGACGAAAAATGGGTGGATGGTTACCTATCCTCATCCCTTACAGAGTAAAAAGCTAGACAATTCAGTTTGATATGCGACCACCAATGTATGCTCCCCTGGAACTGTAATCAATTCTAAGGGCCTCATTACGAGTTTGGCGATAGGACGGGCTGACCACTAAACTCATGGGGAGGACACCACTGCATCCCCCCAAGTGTATTGCAAGGTTCCCGTCAGGCTGACTGGAGAACAACAGTGCTACGGTATTGGTCTCAGCTCCCTTGAGGGAGCCGAGGACAAATGCCATAGTCATCAGTAACATCAGAAAGAACACTGTCTGAAAAGCAGATAGTGCATATTCCGATGGTGCTGGGCAGGGGGCCACTATTGTAAGGCCAATCTCTCCCATGGGGTAACATGGGGATTGCCTTGAAATATCTTTTAAGTGCAATTTCAGATTGGAAGCAAATAGAGATGTGGAGTTAGGGGTCTCTGAACTCACAATTTAAAAATACATCTTTTAATAAAGTTGTTTTTGAGATTGTAAGTTTGAAAATGCCACTTGGCATTTTCTTGCTTAACCATTCTGTTCCTCTGCCTGGCTGCTAAATATATGTCTGGGTCAGAGTGACAGTTGGGCTGTTTGTGAAATCACTCTAGACAGTGACACGAAGGGAGCCGAGGTGTGTCCTGCATTTCCTGATGAGTTTTCCTGGGCTAAGGTGGGAAGGAGGAGATGAAACTTGCCCTTGATAGGGCTGCGCCTGACCTCACACAATACAGACTCCAACCCCTTAGAGTGTGGCAGGGGTTGGCAAGGAAGAGGCAGGGTCATGTGCACTTTAAAAACTTTCCTTTGAAGTTTGCCTACTCCAAAGGCAGAAATTAATATAAGTAGTGGACTGCTGACCCCACAATTTCAGAACACTTCTGAACTGAGGACATTCTGCCAGGAAGAAGAGCTGGAGGATGTAGAAGGAACTGCCACTCTGCTTGTTGCTTTGCTGTGCTGGCCTGCTGCTTGCTGCTTCTGTCCTGGGAGCGAAAGGACCAGACTTTGCTTTCTACATTCTGCTTTCCAAGGTTCTTGAAGGGCTTGAACTGAGTTTGCCTCCTGTTGTGATTTCTCAGGGACATACACCAGTGCCCTTGCTCTTCTGCTGAGAGTTCTGACTTGCTAAGTGGTGCTAAATCCAGTCCCTGGGCCCTTAGAGGTAGAAGCTGATGACCTGCATAAAAATCCATGCACTCAGGCCGTTGCAGCAGAAAAATTCACTCAGTGCCTGCTCTGCAGCTGAAAAATAGATGCAGCACCAGTGAAATTGACACTCTGCCAGCTCAGCGTAGATTGATTGCCGCTGTGCATCTGGATTTTCCACACATCACCCCTGGGCATCATTTCTCTATATCAACACTGCTCCACAACAGGAATCAACGTATCGCCATTCAGGTGGGAAAATAATCCACGCATGGCCAAACGGGGAGCAGGGGGGACAATCCACACATCACCAGCCGGGTGGGAAAAGAATCCACGCATTATCTGATCAGTGTGAAAATAATCAATGCATCACTTGCTTTTCTGACAAATCACCTTCTTTGCGGCCTGGATCATCTTTATTTTTGACACACTCAAGGTACTGTGTGTTGTAAGGGTACAACCACTGATTTCTCAGGATTAAGAGTCCTTTAAACCTTTTTTAAAAAAAGTTATAATTTTGTTTGTATATATTTGATTTTTGTCGCTTTGGTCTTGTTTTACTCAGATAAATATTGGCTATTTTTCTAAACTTGTGTTGAGTGCTTTTGTGGTGTTTTCATTGAGTTACTCTGTGTGTGTACAAATATTTTACACATTGCCTCTGAGATAAGCATGACCCCTTGTGCCAACCTTCCAAGGGAGTGAGCAGGGGTTATCTTAGGTGTGTTACTCCCTTACCATGACTAGAGGGAGGTTTCCTACATATACAGGGTGTAAACTGACTGCCAACTAGAGACCCCATTTCTAACAATAATGATACATTCTGTACAATCAACTCTGGGAATGTGGAGTAAATGCAGGGTGCTCTCCCAACTAGGAAAGGCACAAGGGAGGGGTACCCTCTCTTGGCTCTTATTTTTGCTCTAGTGGTTGAGCCTCTGGCAGAGTATATCCGCTGAGACTCTCAGCTATAGAGACTTAAATGGAGTCCAAACCATGGGAAACAAGTCTTGCTTTATGTGGACAATCTCCTTGTCTACACAGGGACTCAAGTCTTAGGAAACTAGACCGTTGAACATGTTCCCCATATATGCGGAGGCCTCAGGCCTAAAAGGTAACCACTCGCTGCACATCCCAAATCCAGGCCATAAACTGGACTATCTGGCTCCCAGGCACTTAGGCCATCTGAAGATCAAAATAGCAAAGATCCCACAACACCGTTGAAATCTTAACATCGCTCCTTGTTGCCCCGGATATGTAGTAAAGTGCTGGCATGGGTCATGTTGCCCTTCATGATATTGGACCACTGGGACCCTGTTCATAATGGTGATTTTACCATGTTTCTTACACATACTCCAAATATTTCCATACACAATATAAGAGACCATATTCAATAACATCAACACTATGGTAAGTAGATACCTCTAGTCGGGCATCCAGCCCCAGATTTACCTTGATAAATGTATACAAGCCCGATATAAAAGTGGGTTTATGATTCCAGATATCCATCTGTGGTGCTAAGCCTCATAGTTAGTGGTCATAAACAATTGGATTTTTGGGGACCAACTTGAACCTGCCTACACACTGCAAAGGAAATATCAATAGAGATAGCTGTTTCCCACTCATACAGCAGTGCAACTCTTGAAACTCACTTCAGCTTCAAGGTTTGTAAATAACTTCAGTCTTACCTGTGAGCGTGTTTTGTTGCTAGGTGGAGTGTTTTGAGGCTGGGAAGCAGAGAGGTCAGAGAGGTTAGACAAATAAAGAAAATGAAACAGATGAATGAGGTAATGTCAACGGCAGGGCAGTGCGCGATCTATTGGCGACTAGAATGCAAAAACCCAGCACTCTCAAAACAACGTAATTCATGCATTGTGCTGATATGTTGTTGTTTAACCTTTTGCATTGCAGAGTTCAATCCTGAAGACTTTTTTTTTATGTGCTTACAAATACTGTTCATTTGCAATGTATTGCTGCAGGCTTTCAGAGTGTGTTAGGGTGTGGTCCCTTTCCAGGTCCTTCCAGAGACTTTCCCTGCAGCATGCCTGGGTGTGGTTGTGGGCTAGGCCAAGACTCTATAAAAGGGAGCCAGCCCGACTCCAAGTGCTCACTATTCAGAGGTCCCGGTGCAGAGCAGCAGCTTCTTCCTGAGCTCCTGTCCCGGTGGCCTATTTGATCTTCCAGGCCTCTGCCCTTCATTCTTCATTTGTGGTCCTTGTTCTGGGCGGTAAGATGGTGGTTGGGCTGGCCCCCCCGACGCCGTTATTGAGAACTCTCATATTCTTGGGCCTAATTCTTTTATGATTAACAGATTACTTTGCGTGTGTGAAATGTGCGCTTGAGTGTTTGTGGCATTTACATGGTGGCTTACAAATCGGCAAGATGCGCGATTCGTTTCATGTTGATTTAACCTTGTTATTCATTGCGCGCTACCATTTCTTGACATTTACATGGTGGCTTACGAATCGGCATGACGCGCAATTCGTTTCATGTTGATTTAACCTTGTTATTCATTGCGCGCTACCATTTCTTGACATTTACATGGTGGCTTACGAATCGGCAAGACGCGCCATTCGTTTCATGGTGATCTAACTTTGTTATTCATTGCTCGCTACCATTTCTTGGTATTTACATGGTGGCTTAAGAATCGGCAAGACGCGCAATTCGTTTCATGGTGCTTTAATCTTGTTATTCATTGCGCGCTATTATTTCTTGGCCTTTACATGGTGGCTTACGAATCGGCAATATGCGTGATTCGTTTAATGGTGATTTAACCTTGATATTCATTGCGCGCTACCATTTCTTGACATTTTACATGGTGACACTCGAATCGGCAAGACGCACGATTCTCTCCTCGAGCTTAATTCATGTTGTTCATTGTATGCCACTATTCTCAGACATTTATTTGGTAAAATTCGAGTTGACAAGTTGTGTGATTTATTTCTTGAATCCATATTGTGTTATTCATGGTGCACAATCCTTCCATGGTGTTTACCATATATATGAAAACCTGCAATGTGCGCAATTTGTGTTGAAACCTTTCAAGAGAACACAAAAGCCCAGAGTTTTTTAATGCAATATTGTTTGGTCCTAATATGCATTCTCAAAAAAGGATTCATATGACTGGTTTAGAACTTATTCAGAATGTTTTCCTGATTCTCATGTAAAGGATAGTACTTGAATTTGAAAGTTTCATTTAATCCATCTTGATTCCCTTACAGGTATCCGGTCATCTTGAAACTTAGTCATTTTAAGCCTAATTCTTAGGTTGTTCATGTTTTCAGAATGACAATGCTTAGAGTCATAGTCTAGTATTGATTTCATGAGATGTAATTTTTTATATTGTGTGTTTTAACCTTTATTCTTACTACAGGTCTCCTTCCCAGCTGTTCCCTTCCTAATGCCCTCTTCCCCTCTTGAACTCTCTTAGCCTCTGTGATTTATCTATCAGAGTCTTGGAGCTGTTCAGTGGTGGACGTGTTGGGAACGTGCGCAGACCCCGAGTATCTGGTGACTCTGACAGGTAAAGAAATGGAATGAGGAGAGAGACAAAGGAAAGAACAAGTGGAAAGAATAATGCAAAAGTGAAATGGAGAAAAGAAAACACAAGGTTCAGAGAATGAAAGAAGAATATAAAGGCCATGAGAGGGGAAGAACATTTTACTGTGTTTTATTAAGAGACAGATAGTATACAATGAAAAAGCACAAACTTCCCTCAAATGCATATAATAACTTCTCATAGCCGACAAGTCTTTCTTTCTCATATGTGACCCCTTCTGGTAGACCTTCATTTTCAACCTAGAGCAAGATGGATTCTGGGACTTATAATTCATCTTTTATCATTACAAGTAAGGCCTCTGAAATTGCAGTAGCTAAGTGCTATTGGCTAACTCGCCAGGACTGGTTGAATCGTGTCATATGCTATGGGGTTAATTGGTAGGTATTCTCCTCCACAAAACAAAAGAGCAGCAGCAAAACCATCAACGGTATAAATAGTTGTTACTGTCAGGGGTTGCGGTTACAGTAAATCAAGATACAAACAAGGTGATTCCCTCTGTTGAGACACCAAAATTGAGAAAAAAGCCTTTGTCTAAATGTGTATGGATGTGTGTAGCATTTGTTTGGCCCATGTCCTGTCAAAAGACATTACAATGCTCTACAGGGTCAAAGGCAAAGTTACAGTCAATGAGTGATTAGAAGCATATCTGGATTCAAGAGTAAACTTGTATATTGCTATGCACTGTTTTTTTAAAAAAAGGTGTGACCTTTACCCACCTTGAAATATTGCTGGAGGGTTTTTGGTTGATATGTGGATGCTGTTCCACATACTTGGTACTTTCATGGGGAAGGGTCATTGTGTTTTTTAATTTTTCTCCTCCAGCCTTATTGTGTCCTTACTCCAGAAGATGATGTATATTTTTCAGCCAAATATAGAGTGATGCTGATTAAGATAGCTTTGTAGATGATTTTGGTTATGGTGCTGGCTAGCCAGAGGCAGCAGTATAATTTCATCAGGGTTTGGGTGATGTGGTCATGTTTCTTGGCTAGTTGCACTGCAGCATCTCATATGCTCTTAAGGGGAGTGTCTATGCTGTCTGGAAGGCCATGGGCATTGTCATCTAAAGATGAGAAAGTATGAGATCACTTTCTGATAAGAATATATTATCTGCTGTTGGTAGAGGGAGCTAGTAGCAGGCTATCTTGCTTCCTTTGCAATTTGCTCCTTAAAGGTGAGGCCAGTGTCAAGAGTTAATCCAAAATACTTGGAACTGGGTGAAAGTTATACTGCAAATCCATCCAGACCCTTATCGTTGAGCCAGGTTTGAACAACGTGTTGCTTGTTGTTCTTGGAAAATAGCCAAAATTGTGTTGTAACTATGTTGAACTTCAGGTAGGTTCTGAAAATCCTGGTCTGGGTCAGGTACAAGCAGTGTTTGCAGCATTGGCTATCTAGAGCGGAGTAGACTTTCAATCAGAATGTTACATTGGCATATGTGGTGTGGTGTCCAACACCTTAAGGACCAGGGGCACTGAGGGGAACAACCAGGATATTTGACAATGAAACTTAAGTTCTGAGGCATTTGTCTGTGGACCACTTTGATTCCTTTTCCTATCTGCTGTCCTATATGAGTGGAGATGCAGTAGATATACTTATTAAGTGCTCCTAAATGATTCTTCACTCATTGTTGCCTGTAAGCCCCTAAGCGTTAAGTCCATCAGTAACCAAGAAATCCAGGTTGGGGTCTGGCTCTTCACTTTTCTTATAACAATTCAGAAAATATAGAGTAGGATATAGTGGGCACTATACCCTAACCCTCTATTAGATACAAATGGCATTATTGAAATCACAACATTTTGAGACAATAACTGTATTTGAGAAGTCATAGCCAGACAATTCAATGACAAATTAATTCTGAGATGTGCTAAAACCAACCAAAACACTATTCTGCCCACTGGGTCAACAGCCTGGACAAGTCAAAGGTACATATGTTCTTTCATGATTTTGACCACTTTCCTCACAAGCAAGTTCAGGTGGACAATCATGCAATGTCTTTTCAAAAATAATACTAGGCCCTGATGTAATTTTCCCCTGCCAACCAGGCCAGCAACCTGAGAAGTCTTAATTTGGTAGAAAATATATAACTCATATAGAAAAGCCTCATAACAACATGAAAATATTTCACACTGGAAAGCCACAATGAAAGAAAATATTTTGCTCCAGTTAGCTCTTGGAAGTTGAGGTTCTAACCAAGACCCACGTGTATGTGTTTCTGCAGAACAGGCCTGCAGCAAGTATAGCCTGACACTAAATACCATAATTTTCCACAGGATCATCAGTCTCTGTTGCCAGTAAATGGTGTGTCTTCAGGCTGGTGTACTATACTAGTCACTAGTGTGAGCTACATATTCCTCCAGGGCTATGCCTGGATTGTTATATGTATAAGATTTATTTGAACCTAAAGCCCTCAGATGAAAAGATAATGCATAGTTATTAGACCTACCACGAGTAATGTGTTAGCTGAATCCGTGTGTCTACTTTCCCTCTTAGAATGCTGAAGATGTTTTTTTAATTCTTTCAGATGAGCTGAGTTGCATCCTCTTTTGGTTAATGCTTAGTTGTTTATACATTCACCCCATTACTGACAGTGTGGCTACCATAGGCTCTGGGATTAAAAGACTTATCTTCTTTGTTCTCAATGTACAGTTAGTTGTAAATAGGCAAGTCTTCTCTGTTAGTGAAGATCCTGAACCCTCTATGGCCTTTATGATAGAGGGCGAGTCACATACCACACAGGACATCCTGCCAAAAGGCCCAGTTTTCACACATATCCTCAAGGGGAAAGCTCTAAAAGGAAGACCAGATGCAGTCAAGATAATTCCAAATAGCCTATTGGAGCTTTAAGACAGAAAAGTATAATTTTATAAATCTTATAAGAGTTACTGTTACTATATTTGTTTCACAAATCTAACAAGTCAGACAACATTTGTAGTTCACAGGCACTTTTCCTCATCAACCTAGTGTATGAGATAATATGGGCTTCTGTCAACTGGTGACATTTAGTTTCCATACCATTGGTGTATTTTCTGCACCATATACTATGATTTTATTAGGAAAGTTAAATATGTCAGTTGGCAATTAGTTAATTTTACTTTGGTTTAAGGACTAGAACACATACACTAAGGACTACACAACAGTGCCCCAATGGACCCACCAGGAGACCGCCGTTCCTGCTGGAACATTGTTCCCAACAGGATGACAGCATCTGAGTTGTACTCAGCCAGGGCGGCACTGAACTCAGCGCCACCCGGCTGATTACAACTCATCTTCGTTCGTTAAACTTTATTTCGGCAAATATTGCCATAAAAGTCAAGACAAGAGATGAAATCAACATACATATATACATTTCACAATTAAATATAAGATACAATACATACAGTTGGCAAGAAATATATGGATGTCTCCATGATTAAGCAGTACCGCATATAAAACTATAAATAACAATTTATAAATTAATTAAAAGCCAGAACTAAAAAATTCATTAACTTGGATCGAAGAAACCGTGCATCATATACCTATACAAGGAAGGGAAAGAGCGGGCCACCTAACAAAATATTACAGTTTGTGACCAAATCGTTTTCTGATAAGGTACACATTAAATAAAAATCTACTCGTGCCAAACACCACTAATTGTGAAGTATTAGACTGAAATATGCGCTCTGCTTCTTTGTAGGATCTAACCCCCACATATTTACAAACGGGTTTGATCCAACAATCCCTTGGTTTCTTGTATACTGGGCAAAAGAAGAGTAGATGAACAACATCTTCTTTAGCCCCTAAGGTACAGAGAGTGCACAATCCACAACCTTTTACCCCTCCCCAAATGCATGTGTATGTATTAGTCTGTAAGACCCCATACCTAAACTGTAGATATAGGCCCTCATTCTGACCTTGGCGGTCGGCGGAGAGGCGGCGGTCGGACCGCGAACAGACCGGCGGTCAGAAAAATGGCATTCTGACCGCGGCGGTCACCGCCGCGATCGACCGCCACTTCCCCACTCCGATCGCCACGGCGGTCATGACCGCCGGGCTGGAGTTTGCGCACTCCGGCCCGGCGGTAGTCCCGAGACCGCCAATGGTATCATGACCCTGCCTACCGCCGCGGTTTCTGGCGGTCGGGAACCGCCATGCGAACCATGGCGGTAAGCACTATCGGGGCCAGGGAATTCCTTCCCTGGCACTGATAGGGGCCTCCCCCACCCCCCACTACCCACCCGAGTCCTCCCCCCACACCCTCCACCCCCCTGCCACCCCCCAGAGGTGGTACGAACCCCCTCCCCACCCACACCCCGACATGCACATACATGCACCCCGACATGCACACACCCCCAACATGCACATATACACACCCCCTACACACACATACACAACGGGGACACATACCCGCACACATACATGCAGACATGCGCACCTGCCGAACAGCACACATTACCCATAGACACAGCAGCACCCCCCGCCCGCATACACACACTCACACACCCCCTCTACACACTCACACCCCCATACACGCCCACATCACACAACACCCCCCCTCCCCCTCCCCTCACGGACGGTCAACTTACCTTGTGCGTTGGTCCTCCGGGAGGCGACGGGAGCCATGGGGAGGTGACCGCCAACAGAACACCGCCAACAGAAGACCGCCACACAGATATGTGGGTCGTAATTCTGTGGGCGGTGTTCTGCTGGCGTGGCGGTGGAGGTTGACCAGTCTCCACTTTTCCGCCGACCGCCAGTGTGGCTGCTGGCGGTTTCCCGGCGGAACGCTCCCAGCGGTCGGAATGCGCACAGCGGCATACCGCTGCGGTCTTCACCGCGGCGGTAACCCGGCGGTCTCGCGAAAAGACCGCCAAGGTCAGAATGAGGGCCATAGTGTTTTTGCCAGTGGAGGACCGATCTCATCCAAAAATTGTTCGAAATTAGGTGTGTCTTTTATGTTAAAAAAATTCAGAGTCAGAATACCAATCGATGAACTATGCAATAGCTCTCCGTTGACATAAGACCAAAAGGTGTCCTTTACATATTTCCTGGTACATATTGTCATATTCTGAGGAACATCCCATAGGTGTGATAAACCTAATCTCTCATACCACTTAGATACATATTTTAACCAAGGGGTATTCATATGACCATCTATCTGAGTTAATTCAGTCAATCCACTCTTGTAATCACTCAACTCCGGGGTTACCCATAACCTAACCCAATACCGCAATGGTCCTAATAATGCTTGATAATCTGCTCTTTTAAGGTTAATATCAAGGAAAACAGGGACTAGAGGAGTTCTCATCGGTATTTTAAGTAGCCTTCGTACAAAGTGGTTTTCCGTTTTTCCAAAATTATTATTACAATAGTAACCCCAGAGTTCAGCACCATAAAGGGCGGCCGATTGGGCCTTTGCTTTATATACTTCAAGTGCTGGTGAGATTGCTTTAGAATAGCTAGCTCCGTGTACTTTTAAAATAGGCATTGAGTTTTGTTTAAGGGATAAGATGCTTTTATCCATCTGTCCTTTCCAGGACAGGTTACTATCCAGCATTAACCCCAAATAATTAAAACTCCCTACCTCTTCCAGTTTTTGATTCTCCAAGGACAGATTATTCCTGAGGGATTTCTTGGGGTTTATGGACATATACTTAGTTTTGGTAGGATTTATTTCTAGCCCCTTCCCCACACAAATTTTGCAAGCCTCTCGGAGTTTGAGAAATAAGGATGGTATCATCAGCAAATAATAATGCCGTAACCGGCTCACCACCTAGCTTCGGGGAGTCATGTACACAATTCCTTAAATAGCTCAGAATATCATTAACATATAATGAGAAGAGTGTAGGTGCTAACACGCAACCTTGGCGCATACCACGATCTACAGGTATGGCCCTTGAGGTTTCACCTTCTTTTCCCCATCTAATTTTTGCATAGTTCCCTGTGTGAAGCTTGATAAGTTCTTTAAGTAGTTCCCCAGGGACCGCCATGTTCCTTAATGTAATCCACAACAAATTGCGCGGAACAAGATCAAAGGCGGCCCTTAGATCCACAAATGCCACATAGAGACTACCCTTCCTTATGTTTATATACTTCCAACAGATGCACATAAACCTAAACACCTGGTCAACCGTACTGATTTTTATTCTAAAACCAGCCTGATATTTGGTTAGTATTTTAGTCTCTTCAATCCAATCTATAAGCCTATTTAAAATGTGTCTGGCATATATCTTTTGTAAAATGTCTATTAAACTTATTGGGCGGTAATTACTTGGATCATAGCGATCACCTTTTTTTAAAATTGTTATGATTTCTGCCCCTTTCCATGAATCGGGGATCGGTGTGCCTGCCACAATGGAATTACTCAGGTAATTTATATAAGGCCCCCACACATCCACATTATATTTTAGTAGATCGCCGGGAATTTTATCAGGGCCTGGGGCTTTGCCCATTTTCACAGCTGATAAAGCCTTATTAGTTTCTTCTAAACTAAAAAGTAATGGAGCAGTACTCATTTCTAAGTTTGTCTCATAGTCCCCGAAGGACAAACTCTCCTTTTTGTTAGCATAGAGCTTAGTGAAGTGATCACACCAAGTACTTTAATCTAGGAAAATATCCTTTGTTGATCTACCCTGCTTATTTCCCTTAGCGATTAAATTCCAGAACATGCTCTGATCCCGTAACTTAGCTGCATTCAAGAGATCCTCCCAAAAACTTTCATCCCATACTTTTTTAGCTTGGGCCATAGTGTTTTTATAGGCTAGTCTACCGCTTTTTATATCCAAACAGTTCCCGGATTTTACTGCCTGGATCAGTCTTGATTTTGCTATTCGACAATCTTTATTGTACCATGGGTTCGCTGTCTCTAGATGGTTCCTTATCCTATTACCATCTTTTTTATAAATTTTACTCAATAGTGGAGTTAGTGCATCCACCAGCTTAAGATGTAAATCAAGAACACCTTGTGTTCCCACTAATGCTGACTGTAAGTCTCCTACCGTTTCAGTAAATACATTGTAAATATTTATCAGCGTCTTTTCTGTTCCCAAGATATATGGCCATCTTAGAGCACGCCTGTTATTGGTTACCTCTAGCTCCGTGACTGTGGTATTTAATAGGGTCTCTTCTTCGGATCTAATAATAAATGATTGAGAGTCTAGCCATAGTTGGAGGGGGAAATGATCACTTTCCGTCCTATGGTCTATCTTGAAATCAGTTATTTGGTCCCATATATTCCGGGTAGCCATTACAAAATCTATATGTGACCTGGAATTTCCCTTAAAATGGGTTGGAGCTGCTGGTCTGTCTGATCGGAATCGACCATTACAAGCCCTTAGATCATGTACCACAGTCAACTGTAAAATCTGTAAGGCGGCTTTTGTGCTTTTAGCTGAACTTGCAGATTCTAAGGGCAAGATATCATTAGCAGCATCTTGTTCATCAAGTAATTTTTCCAACCCCAAGACAGGCTCATATTTACAGTTAAAATCCCCACCAACTAACACCTTTACATTATCTCCTAATGAATCTAAAAAGGAATCCAAGAGTTCTACCACCTCTGATTCCTTGTTAGATGGGGACGGTCTATTATATATATTTATTAAATGTATAGTTTCTTTCCCTCTTGTATCAATTTTAAGGCCAAGTAGGTCCGGAGAGGGGATGGATAACTGGGTGACATCTATTTCTAGAGTCACTTTAACCCAGATAACCAGCCCCCCTGAGGCTCTACCTCTAGTTGATGGAATAGCATAAGAACAGTATGTTTTATACCCCAACCTATGGGGGGTTTCTACCATCCAAGTTTCCTGTAGGAATATGATGTCGTAATTCTCAATATAGGAACACCATACCACATCCTCAAGGTTCCTGGCTAAGCCAGCTATATTCCAAGATATCAATCTAATATTTGTTTTCCCTTTTACACAGGGTGAATCTAATACTATTGGTAGGTTGTCGTTTTCTATAACATCCTCTAGTTCAACAAAAGGATTTAACTCTTTGTCTTGATTATAATCTTTACTAACGTCATTAACCTCCATAGTCACTGTGAGGCACTTATCAGGTACGCCCAAACTGATTACCTCACTCAAAATAGAATAAGGGGATTTAACGCAGTTTACCAATTTAACTGTCCATGAATTTCTGGGGCTCGAAGGTACTATAAGTTTCGGTTCTAAATATTCTATACTCTGTTTTTGTTCCCACGTCTGGGTGTATACTAACATTTCTGTAATAGATTCCCCTACTCGTGGGATTCAATCGTTTTCATCCAAAGTACTCAGTCCCGAAAGTCTATTTTCAATTGGAATATAAAGATTTGCGTTTCTTCTATTAGTCAAGAGTCTGTGTGTTTTAGAAAATTCTGATGTACTGGCTAAATGTCTATAAAAATAACCCAGAGAATGCACACCCACGTCAGACTCCTCTACATCCAAAGAAGCTGCTCTAAGAAGAACAGTCGCAACATGTTGAGGGTGCCTAAAGTTAATAATTACACAATCCCCCTTACATTTTTTCTTCGCGTTTCTGATCCATGATACCCGTCTAGTGGACAGTATATGATCGGATAGATGTGGGGGGAAACCACAATTTTTGTTTAACCAAGCAACTGATTTCCGTTTGAGAGAATCATGTGATTCCTCACGGAAATTCATTGCTGTTGGGTCTAAGGGAGGAACATTCGAAAGGACTATGACATATGGTTCACAATCAGGTGGGAGATTAATATGATTTGGTCTGTTCATGGGAGTAGTGTACCTCACGATATTAGATGCAGCTGCTTTTATATGTGAGATACTATCCACCATACATGGTGGCTCCCTAGATTCTGGTAAACATGACCTCTGTGCTACAACCAATTGTGCAGAGTTACCGGGATGGACGGGTAACTCAGATTGTTTCATAGTCTGTTCCTTACACATCTTATCTAAAAGACCACGCAACCTAGATACCTCCGTAGATAGCAATTCAATTTTTTCCATAAGAGGTTTAGTCATATGGTCTAGTTTTTCCTCAAATAGCTTAGCGATGTGACCCAAGAGATCACAATTCACATCGTCCTTATTAATTATAATCTCGTTATTAGCTACATTACTTCTATGACCATATTCTATCGTTGGTTTAAGATGTACGTTCCCCCGCTTAATTTGCGTTTTTCTGCGTTTTCTAACAGCTCTCTTAGGAGGAGAGTGAGACAATGCGGACTCACTCGGGGGCTCCAATGGGTCTTGAATTGGTGGTTCTGAAACTAAGGGTAAAATGGCTGAGTTTTCTAAAGGGAAAGCTTCAATATTAAGGGGATCCACCGTAATCGAACTGCTGCCATCGTCTACAGAAGAAAAAAATTCTGAGGTGGACCCCTTCCCTAAGGATTTCCTTCTATCAATGTTTATCTTGCTCACCATTTTAACCAAATAATTATCCAGGGTGGAAATATTTTTAGCCATTCTACACCACCCTTGCGTATATAACAACCACTACTAGTATTGATAAAATACTCGATGGACTGTCTAGTATTTGTAGCCCTGCCCTACACAAAACTTTTATATCGTGACAAAGTATAGGGCGCCTACATATATCAGCAATAACACAAAACAACAAGTGTATATGACCCAGAAGGTACAATGACTAAATGGAGCCCAAGTATACAGCTTACTAAAGCATTAACAGATTAGATAGAAGCAATTAACAGCTTAGCGAATTGGCCCAACCCGACCCCTTCCGGCCCCCTAACGGCCACACAACGGCCCGCCCTTTGCCCGGGCTTAGCCCGGCGCGGCCCGCGCGCGGTCCTGCGAGGCGGGGGGCAGGATCAGTTTAATAGCACCTTCGGGCGCGCAAAATGCTTTGGTTCCCCTTCCGGGGTGCAAGGGGACCTGGGTAATGTAGTCCCGTCCTGTCCCGTCAAACGTTCCCCCCACACAGCGGTCGCGATGTCAGGCGACGGCGGGGGGGAGACGTGGAGGCCAGCAGAAGGAACAGCAGCCCCGAGGACCACAGGGGCACACAGGTATGCAGCACGATGCGGGCGTAGGTAAATTCTGCAATCAGCCCCCGCTCAGCCAGGGGCAGGATCAGTTTAATAGCGCCTTCGGGCGCACAAAATGCGTTGGTTCCGCTTCCGGGGTGCAAGGGGACCTGGGTAATGTAGTCCCGTCCTGTCCCGTCAAACGTTCCCCCCACACAGCGGTCGCGATGTCAGGCGACGGCGGGGGGGAGACGTGGAGGCCAGCAGAAGGAACAGCAGCCCGAGGACCACAGGGGCACACAGGTATGCAGCACGATGCGGGCGTAGGTAAATTCTGCAATCAGCCCCCCATCTTACCACCAGCCTTTCCATGGAGAGGAGCCCTCTTTGGAAAGGCTGGTGGTAAGGGTGTGCTGGGGGCCACAGGTCAGCCCCTGCACTGCCCATACCCATGACACTGCCAGTGCAGGGGCCCCCCTACCCAGTGCAGTTAGCATGCACACTGTCTGCTTTGCAGACAGTGTGCATTCCGAGGGTGCTGGACAGCCCCCCTGTGTGACGGCACTGGACTCGGTACCATGTAGACCCGAGTTCAATGTTGCCGCACAGTTTCCACTAGGCTGACCGGAGATTCCAGCCGGTCAGCCCAGTGGAAAACTTGTAATGGGCCAGGTGGGAGACCACCAGCATCGCAAGGTTTCCCCAAAGTAAACTCTATCAGATGGGATTTCCAACCTCCAGACTCATAAACATGCCCATAATTTGCTATTCTAATTACACCCTAAGCTACAATACGGAAAGAATAGGATTTTGGAGGACTTCCATTTTCTACTACTTTGTGATCTAAGCAACTGTATGGAAAGCACTGGACTTTCAGAATGGGGGTGTTAGATTTACTATTCCCACTCCAATCAAACAACAATAGGAAAATTGTAGAAAAATATCAAATACATATTATAAAATCTATTTTACAGAAACAGCATAAAAATATTATAAAAAATAAAAAAATCATTCAAAAGTATCATTTTTATTTTGAAAAATGCCTTACCTAACAAAAACTGTACTACATAACTAAAAAAATAACCCAATACTGACTCACTAAAACTGCTATTTAAAACATTATTTTTGTATTAAAAAACCCTAAAAACATTCACAATAAAAACACTTTGGCCCTCATTACAACCCAGGCGGTTGGTGGAATAGTGGAGGTATTACCGCCAACAGGCTGGCAGATACCTGCCTCCACTGTTATGACATTAGCAGTTTGGCTCAAGCCAAACCACCAGTGACCCACTCCGTCCGCCAGGGTGGTAACAGCCGCGGGACTGGAGACCACCCTCGGTATTATAACCCTGCCTACTGCCATGGTTTTCATGGCAACTCACGCCACGAAAACCATGGCGGTAGGCACTATCAGTGCCAGGGAATTCCTCCCCTGGCACTGATAGGGGTCTCCCCCGCCCCCTCCCAGAGTCCTCTCCAGACATCAACACACCCACACGTGCACACATACACACTCATACACACACATACCCACATCCACCCACGCATGCACACATACATACCCATACACAGCAACACACACTAACATACATTGTCGCACGCACACATTCACAACACACAACATACACGTACGCTTACATTCAGTCATTCACGCACGCATCCCACACGACTCACACCTGCATGCATGCATACAAAAACAGACACACAACCCCACACACACACAACACACCCACACATGCACACAACACCCCCGCCCCCCTTTCCTGTCAGAGAACCCGACTTACCTGCTTTCAGGGGTTCCTCCGTCAGGAGACAGGACGCAGCGCTGCTGCCAGCAGCAGCATCCGCCAGCAAAACACTGCCAGGCCATATCACGGTAGGCTGTGTCTTGCTGGCGTGGCACTGCTGCTGGCAGCAGCGTCACTTTACCGCCGTCTGCCGCCATGACTGTCAATGGAATTCCGCCAGCCTTCTGGCGGAATTCTGCCTACAGTCATAATGCGGTTGGCAGCTGGTAGCCACGGTGACGGTATGTTGGCGGCCGTCGCCGTGGCGGTAGGGGGCATTTACCGCCAATGTCATAATGAGGGCCTTTGTTCTCTACTCTCATATAATGCCAAAACCCCAAAATAGTTGAAAAATACTCGACAAAATACATCACACCAAATCATTAAAAAATAGGAAATATTCAAAAAACAAAAACATAACCTTTACAAATGTAATATTGCAATCAACTAAATAATAGAAATACAATAAAACAAATGACTAAAAATGTAAATATTTACTGAATTGAAACAAGTACTAAACTAATAATATGAACAACTACAACATAAATAACAATTTAATTCTTGTAAATTAAATAAAGTAACAATTAATTTCCATGATTGTTAATTTAATTAATCAGTTACAATTTTCAAATATTAAGAATATTTTAAAATATTAAAATGTATATTTAAATATCTCCCAACCCGATTCCCCCCCTACAAACCTAACAACCCACTAATAATGGAAACAATAAAATAAGTAATACAATTACTAAAACAGTGAAATAGCTTTTAAAATGTTTTGCAACAATTAAACAAACATATTAATAATTTTAAAAAACACCCTAACCATAAAACATTACAACATAATAAAAACAGAAACACAGGAAGAACACAGGAGAAAGGAATCTTCCATTCTCTAATCCACAGGACAAAGAATATATATATATATATATAGATAGATATATATTAGCAACGCAAGCCCAACCAACCTTTCAAAGAACAAACTAGGCAAACTAGGAAGGAAAATGGAACCAAATGTGTTTTATTTACATCACATTTCCAGCATGTCCTTGACACAGACATTGGGTCTCATTACAAGTTTGGCTGTCCATCCCCCGTCCGTAAGTACACACACCTACCTGTCTCATTAACTGCTCATTGTGGCATCATTTACATCATATGGGGGTCACACAACAGGCACCAAGTACACATCTCATAATGTACTACAATTCAAAGCATACATAAAGATGGGCTCAATCACAGCCACATTACACCACCTTTGGGCAGGTCGCTGACACTGTACTGCAACACTATACAAACACATGGCCAGACGTCTCAGGAGCAGAAATAGTGAAGGCTACACAACATTGTCTCACACATCACCAACAACACACCAACATCACACAAACAAATACAACTCACATACTCACATTCCTTAAGGGCATAGACTGTTGTCACATATGCACAAACATATGTATGGATGTGGCATGGAACACAAACACCACTACCATTAAACAGCCCACACAATAGACAGAAAGACAAATAGACAAAGAAAACTATGCTAACAATACCTGCACAATAGTGATGGGGGCATTAGAAACACTCAGGGAAGGAGGCTGCACTGGGACACATCACTTTGCACATGCCCCTGAAACAACAGCTGCACAGGAAATGGCCCCACATTTGTCACAGGGATACGCAGTACTAGACCCAAATGACCTGCCCATCTGTTCAATGTGAAAGTGCAAGTTAACAAAGCACATGCATCTCCAACTACATGGGACATACATCTACAGGAACTAGCTGAAAGGTACACAGATCTAAATGAACTCATGCTAAGTTAAACGCAAACAAAGCTGGCACAACTGAACACACTCCATGTCTGCACAAATAAAACTCAAGCTGACACACATCAGATGAATACATAAGCCATATCAGGGGGACAAGTCTAACCACATATATGCTCATATTGTACAACACAAGATGAAATACTTACCACAAAAAACAGTACACCATTGCATGAACACCCACATATCCATACACTCAACATATACCCTTGTCTTCGGGGACAACAGCACTGCCCACAAAGTCACATACTGCAAACAACAACAAAAGGAACAGCAAGCAGGCTGAAACACACACTACAGTAGGCATACAACACAAGTCACTCAGGAACAACCTAATGGTAGAAAAGGAATTGCAAGACAAAGGTGTACACAATAAAACAAAAACTGTTTGGGTTTATTATAACCAATATAATTATAATAAACACCATTGGTCAGTCCATTTTTGGTCAATAATAACACAGTTGTGTTCATAAACTTAACTCTTAACTGTCATGGAACCTCCACAGGAAGGGACATCAAGGAGGTAGGCAGGCACCTCAGGAATCATCATGGGGGTTGGATTTGGGAGAGGGGTTTGGGCTTGTGTTTGTGCTTGGGAAGGGTGGTCTTTTTGGGAGGGATGGGCTTCTTCTAGGGGTAGAGCTATGGATGCTTGTGGGGAGGCCAACTAGTCCTTTGAGGTGGAAGGGAGGGTCTGGGATGTGTGTGGTGGCCTCTAGGTCTTGGGACGGAGTAGAGGGAAAAGGGGAAAGGTCAATGTAAAACATAAAAACGTACTTAGGGACACAGGGACATCATCAGAAGGGGGTCAGAATTTGGATGTTGATGGAGTGGTTGTCTGCTGTGTTGGTGTGGATGTCATGGGTGCATGCGTCAGGGAGGTATGCTTGTGTTTGATGGGTGTCTGTTGGGTGGGTGACTGAGTGCATTTATTTGTGGGTCTTGGGTTCTGGAAGGTGGAGGTGTTGGGGGATGGATTGGTAGATGTGTATGTGTCTGTTGTGGTGGTGCTTATGGGTGTGCTGAATAAGGTGGATGCCTGTGTGTCTGTAGTTGCGGTGTCTGCGGGTGTGGTGCCTGTGGTGGATGTCTGGGGCTCTGCTGGGCTGCTGTCTGCAAGTATGATGGGTGTAGTGGGTGTGTCGCTGACTGTTAGTGTGGTCCCTGTGGGGATCCTGGATGTTGTGTGTGTGATGCTGGGGGACTCTAGAGAAATTGTGACTGTTGTTGTGTCTGTGGGTGACTGTTGTTTGTCTGCGTGCTGGAGTGTTTTGTTGTGCTTTTGTTATGTGTGCTTCTCTTGTGTGTTGATGTAGATGTGTGCAAATCTGTCTTTGGCTAGGTAGGGGTTTCGAGCAGGAAGAGTGAGGTGGATGGGGAACGGAAGGTGGGGGTGAGATAAGGTCATCATATGTCCATGATTACACTTGATCAACAGCTCTGATTAGCATACAGTGATACGATGTCAAGTAGGCCCCAGGATAGTGACTGGGCCCTAGCTGATTGTCATGCAGGCAGACCCAGGAGTTTGTTGTATACATGACTGGAGTCATCATGTGGTCAGTGCAGTGGGAGTGTGTCTGCTGCCAATACTATTCTGATGATGCATCTTCAGGGCTTTAGGATCATTCTTTGCACACTGGGTAAGCTATCCTTCCTGTCCTCAATAGTTTCATCTTGGGTTAGCTGTTGAACAAGGAGCTGGGTGGCCTGCCATATCTCTGAGTTAAGCATGATCTGTATCTTGGTCCCTCCCAGGTGAGTAAACCTCAAGTGAGAATTAGCAGGCATTAGCAGGCAAGGGTTTCTGGACAAGTGACTACTGTTCTGCTGTTTGGACTCACTTGAACAGTGCCTCCCAAGTGTTGCAGTCAGGTCACTCTTAATACTTCCCAACACTTGACAATAGGTATCCTCCCAGGTGAGTAAACCTCATTTGAGAGTACCGACAGATGCATTGTGACAAGTGGACACTGGACTGGTGATTGTAGTTAGCGAAACAGGGCCCATTGGACTTTGCAGTTCTGTCACTTCCTCTGCTTCCCAACACTTGACAATTGTAAACCTCCCAGGTGAGTAAACTTCATTTTAGAATTCACTGACAGATGCATTGTGACAAGTGGAAACTGGGCTGGTGATTGTAGTTAGCAAAACAAGACCCATTGGGCTTTGCAGTCATGTCACTCCCTCTACTTTCCAACACTTGGCAATTGGTAACCTCCCAGGTGAGTAAACTTCATTTGAGAGTTCACTAACAGATGCATTGGGGCAAGTGCACACTAGGCTGGTGATTGGAGTTATAGGAACCGCTACTCCTGGGAGTTGCAGTCAGGTTACCCCCCGGTGTTATACACAGAATACAAATGTTCTCCTCCCAGGTGAGTACACTTCCAATGAGAGTAGGCAAGCAAGGGTATTTGGAGAAGTAAACACTGGGCTTGTGTGTTGTGTAGGAGAGAGAGAGAGCCTCTGACCTTGGTTGTCATGTAACTCCCTCTACTTCACAAACCTGAGAAATGTCATCCCCCCAGGTGAGTACACTTAATGTGTGAGTTCCAAAACATGTATTTTGGAGAAGATAACCCTGGACTGGTAGTTAGGGTGGCAGTAAAAGAGCCTCCTGTGAAATCATGTAGCTTCCTGTGATACACACACTATACAAAAGATATCCTTCCAGGTGAGTGCAAGTCAATAGAGAGTTAAGACACAGGGGACTTTGGACAAGAGAACACTGTGCTGTTGTTTGGAGTTATAGAAACTGGACCTGCCAGGAGTTGCAGTCATGTCACTCTCTCTAGTACACACACTATACAAATGTCATCCTACCAAGTCAGTACACTACAATTGGGAGTTAACAAACAAGGGTATTTGGTGAAGAGGGCACAGTGCTGGCTGAGTGGAGTTACAGTAACAGTGCCTCCTGGCCTTGGCAGTCATGTCAATCCCTTTACTATACTCACTATTCATATGTTATCCTCCCAGGTGAGTACACCACAATTGGGAGTTAACAAACAAGGGTATTTGGTAAAGGATACACTGGTCTTGTGTTTGGAGTTGTAGTAGAGTGCATGCTGGGACTTGTAGTCATGTAACCCCCTGTAATACATACACTACATACAGATGTTATCCCCCCAGGTGAGTACACTTCAATTGTGAGATGCTAGACAGGGGTCTTTTGGCAAGAGGGCACTGGGCTGGTGAGTGGAGTGACAGTGAAGGTGGCAAAAGGTGAGCAGTGAGCATGTATGACTTCGCCTTTTAGTGACATTTTTAGTGTTGTGATTTACCACTCCCCAGGTATTCCTGTCAAGCCGTCAGGATGCAGGATGGCCAAGACCTTCTCCTTCCATGGATAGAGTTGTAATGGGACACTGGGAGGGCCACCACCAGTCTTCTTGGCCTGCAGCTGGTGCCTGGAGACTAGGGAATGGGCCTTTCCTCTGTGGTCATTCCACCTCTTCCTAATGTCCTCCGTTGTGCGCAGGGTGGTGCCTACAGCATTCACTCTGTCGACAATCCTGTCCCACATTTCCATTTTCCTAATGAGAGGAGTGTACTGGACTTGTACTCCAAACAATTGTGGCTCTACTCTTAGAATTTCATCCACCAGTGCTCTTAATTCTTCATCTGTGAAACAGGGGTTTTTGGAATGTGACATGGTGGGAAAAAAGAACACAATTGAAATTTAGAAGATTGACAGTGGCTTACTAAAATGGGGTAGTGCAAGAGAGTGTGACTGGACAAAAGTTTGTGCAGGGGGTTGTATGTGACAGTAAAACCAATGGTGCCTAGTATCTGGGCAGTGCAGGAAAAGAGACACTCCTTCTTGTTGGATCTTGCACTATAAATGCAAAGGATTCTGGTGTGTGAAGAGGTGTGTTTTATAGTATCCTTTGCTGGTGTGTCCAGTGTAGCAATGTGTTGCAGCTGTATTGTTTTCAAATTCATCCAATGTGCAGTTGTGTATTATTTTGGTGACCGCGAACCACTATAGATCAGACTGCCACTGACTGACCACTGTGACTTTGGGTTTGTAATAGTCAGTGGTTGGTCGCTGAGCTGTCGGGGCTCGAGTTTGGACCACCTATTTCCAGGCCTTCACGCCACTGCCGGTCTGACATTTTTGCTTGAAGGTCAGCGGTCCTGCCTGTGTAACTCGTAATACTGCGGTTTGTAACACCACCACCATGGTGGTCTTTTCAGGACTGCCAACATGGCGGTCTAACAGTCTGACCACCAAACTCGTAATAAAGCTCATTGTTTGAGCTCTGGAAGTACAGGTTTGAGAAGCTGCACAAGAGCTCCCACTTCCCTGCCCATAGGCAATCATTGGGGAGAAAGGCATAAAGGAGCTCAGGGATTTGGGACAGGCCAACTCTAAGACTGATTGGTGGATGAGATTTGCAGGTGATCTGACTGCTGGCCCATTAGCTTTCTGTGTTGACATGGGATAAATACATTGCTTAGGGTACATAACTAGTAAGGGAAATTACTAACAGCTCAGTCAATACAATAACCATGATTTATATTTCCCAACCAAAGTTAACATCAAAATATCAAGTGCAAAATATTCACCTACAAAAGAAAAACACTACCTTTTCCAAAGAAAAACTCCACAAACAAATGGTAAATAATCAGTTAATAGAATTACAAATTAAACAACGTTAAACCTAAAAAACTCCAAAATAAAACAAGCATAAATGTGAGGCTAGAATTAAACAATACATTTTTTAAACATATAATAAAAAACGTAGTGCCTGATAATGAATTTGACGGTCCGGGGACTGCCATGGCGGTGGTGGTCTGACCACCCGATTACTATCAGGGTGGTCAGACTGCCACCACCGGTGTCATTTGAGCTGCCACAGTGGTAGCAACCAAAATGGTCAATGGTGGCGATGCAGGCTTTGGCACCGCCGTGTGTAATATGACCTGCCTTTCTGCCGAAGGTCAGCAGAAAGGCAAGTAAAGGGCCACAAACAAAGGCTCCAGGATGAATAGACACATGTAGATTGTGGCCGAGGCCCATGTTGTTCCACACGATGCACGCACAGTTTGCAATGCATGACATGGTGCATGGAAGCAGTGCACTGAATTAGCTTGAGGCACAGTAGTGTATTCGACAGTTGCTTCAGGCTCTCTCCTAGAGCCAAGCCATGCTGCCTTGACTGCCTCACCAACACACCGCAGCCCAATGGAAATCTTATAATGCGGCAGTCAGGATGCCGCTGACTTAGCACCGTTCTCCCGACTGCCCTTTACGTGGGCTGTGGTGCAACCGCCAAACTCGTAACCATGCCCTAACTTTTTTTAACAGGTACAAATTAAGTACCTGTCTCTCACCTCAGCATAAATGACAACTTGAAAAAAGAATTCTACAAATTATGACAACTGCAAATATGTAGTAAGTATGAGTGAGAGGAATCAGTTTTTCTTGTATTTCACAAATAATTTGCTCCTTCGGCTTTACCAAAAGACTAATTAATTAAAGTATTATAAAATGCATGATAAAAATAAAAACAATTTAGTTGTAAAAAATGTATAAATACAAACCTTAAACAATATAATTTTCATTTTAAAACATACAATAATAAACAGCAAAGCAACTATAAACACAAATTGACAAACAATATCTAAATTATAAAATATAAATGTATAAACTATTTCATTACAAACAAAAAATTACTATTCCATCTTCATCTTATCTTACAGTAGGGAAATTGTTGGACTCTGGAGGGTTTAGATTTACTATTCCCACTTCAATCTCAGCAACAGTAGGGAAACTGTTGAAAACAAATCCACAGGGCATTCTGAGTGTGCTGTCGGCACCAACAGTGTGGAGGCATTGGCCTTGGTTCTACCAAGAGCCTAAGCCAATGGCGCCACACTGTTGGTGCCAACCGACCTGGCGGGGAACTCATAATATGGCTGTCAAGAGGCCACCGGATTCTCAACTGCCGTAGTGGTGGTCCAACGCTCAGACCGCCACAGTCTTAATGTGGCCCTTAGTATTCCCACAATGAACTACAAAAATATGGAAATGTTACATTTGTATTCCCACTCTGATCTACACAACAGTAAGACAAGTGTTGGACTATGGAGAGGTTACCTTTACTATTCCCAACCCAATTTAGGCAACAGTACGGAAAGTGTTTAACTAAAAATATCTACTATTCTCACACCACTTTAACAACAGTAGGTAAAGCACAGTATTGCAGAAAATTTAGAATTGCTATCAGACTCCTGTGAGGTTCGATTTACTATTCTGACTCCAATCTGCACAACAGTAAGGATAGTTTTGGACTCCAGAAGGGTTAGAATTACTATTCTCACTCAAGTTTAAGCAACAGTATGGAAAGTATTCCATTCCAGAACATCTAGATTTATTATTCCTCCTCCATTATAAGCTACAATAGGAAAAGTATTGGACACCCAAGGGGTTAGATTTACTATTTTCACTCCAATCCACATATCAGTAGAAGTAAGATTTATTATTCCCTCTCCAACATACACAAAAGTAAGGAAAGTGTTGGACCCTGGAGTGGGTTGATTTACTATTCCCACTCCAATTCACACCAGAGTAGTAAATGTTTTTGATCCCAAAGGGGTTACATTTACTATTCACACTCTAGTGAAATCAACAGTACAGAAAACATTGGAACTTGAGGGAGCTGCAGATAACATTTCACCTCCTCCTTATTTTGTACAACAGACATAAATATGTAAAAATAATCAGAGTACTTCTTTATCACTAAAAAGAGGAAACACCCAAAAAAATTAAAACAGCAAATTATTTTTGTAAATATTATTTCAAATGAAAAAAGTCATTATAGCTGTGCTTTACAGGCACCATTATTAAAATCCCTTACTATATTATAAAATACAAGAAATAGGGGGTCATTACAACCCTGGCGGACGGTGTTAAAGGTGTGGTAATACCGCAACAGGCCGGCGGAAAAAAAGGGAATCATGACCGTGGCGGAAACCGCCAACAAAGACAGCCACTTTAACACACCGCCCGCCACGGCGGTACAGACAAGCAGCGCAGCAGTTACTGCCAACAGACAGGTGGGAGACAATGTACCGCCCACACTATTACAACCCGCCAATCCGCCACCTTTTCCGGGGCGGATGCACCACGGATAAAAACACGGCGGAAACAGCTTTTGCTATGGGAAAACGCTCACCTGAACACATCCCACAAGGAAGTAGGACACCACGGAATTACAAATCCTACCTGCCCTTGTTTTTCTGCTCCTTTACGACCAACAGCTACGTAGGCGCAGAAGATACCGGTGAGTACTGCACCTACGACACGGGGGAAGGGGGAGGCAAAAGTTAGGGGGACACCCACCAAACACCCTCACCCCCACCCTCGCATATCACAACATACACACCAATGCAGTCACAAAAATCACAGTAACAACCCACAATCCCCCCGGAAGAATGCAAAGACAATGCGAAATTCGGGCAAACATTGTAATGTGCCAATATACATGTCATACAAAAATATACAGATATATATATCTCAAAATCACTCTTATTTACACATACAATCCGAGAAGTAGTGCAGATATGTACACAACAATGTCCTTGCACCAACAGTCCAAAAATGCATGGGCGAGGCCCACAATAGATACCTGACCAAAATCGGAGAGAACACTACCGGGGCATCAGATAGAAACACTGCAGGCACCTCAGGGGGAAGGGAAGAGGGGGCACCTCAGCCAGATGAATGCGAAGCCAGATCCACAACGGGGCTCCATGCCCATTGATGTATCCTGGGGAGTGCAAAGCCACAGTCTCTGAAGTCACTACAGTGGGTGGGTTGCCCACTGTGCCATCCTGGGGAGTGCAAAGCCACAGTCTCTCAAGTCTCTACAGTGTGTGGTTTGCCCACTGTGCCATCCTGAGGAGTGCAAAGCCACAGTCTCTCAAGTCACTACAGTGGGTGGTTTGCCCACTGTGCCATCCTGGGGAGTGCAAAGCCACAGTCTCTCAAGTCACTACAGTGAGTGGTTTTCCCACTGTGCCATCCTGGGGAGTGCAAAGCCACAGTCTCTCAAGTCACTACAGTGGGTGGTTTGCCTACTGTGCCATCCTGGGGAGTGCAAAGCCACAGTCTCTCAAGTAGATGCAGGTCTCCACTGGTTCTGGAGGGGGACTGGTGCCCAGACTGGATGAGTCTCCATGTGAAAGTGCCTGTCCTGTCACTGTCCCAGCTGCACATGGGATAAGGATGCCTGATGTGGCGGTCCATTCATTCCTACAAGGTGCATGCCCTGTTCAGCGGTGCTTTGCCATGGCGGTCTTTTCCCTGTTCAGCGGTGCTTTGCCATGGCGGTCTTTGCCCTGTTCAGCGGTGCTTTGACATGGTGGTCTTTGCCCTGTTCAGCAGTGCTTTGCCATGGCGGTCTTTGCCCTGTTCAGTGGTGCTTTGACATGGCGTTTCAGGACTGTTCAGCGGTGCTTTGACATAGCGGTTCAGAACTGTTCAGCGGTGCTTTGCCATGGCGGTTTTTGCCCTGTTCAGCGGTGCTTTGACATGGCGTTTCAGGACTGTTCAGCGGTGCTTTGCCATGGCGGTCTTTGCCCTGTTCAGCGGTGCTTTGACATGGCGGTCTTTGCCCTGTTCAGCGGTGCTTTGCCATGGCAATCTTTGCCCTGTTCAGCTGTGCTTTGACATGGCGGTTCAGGACTGTTCAGCGGTGCTTTGCCATGGCGGTCTTTGCCCTGTTCAGCAGTGCTTTGACATGGCGTTTCAGGACTGTTCAGCAGTGCTTTGCCATGGCGGTCTTTGCCCTGTTCAGCGGTGCTTTGCCATGGCGGTCTTTGCCCTGTTCAGCGGTGCTTTGACATGGCGGTCTTTGCCCTGTTCAGCGGTGCTCTGCCATGGCGGTCTTTGCCCTGTTCAGCGGTGCTTCGACATGGTGTTTCAGGACTGTTCAGCGGTGCTTTGACATGGCGGTTCAGGATCGTTCAGCCTTGCTTTGACATGGCGGTTCTGATACGGACATTGGTGTGTGGCATGACGATCTCTACACTGGGCATTGGTGTGTGGCATGACGATCTCTACACTGGGCATTGGTGTGTGGCATGACGATCTCTACAATGGGCATTGGTGTGTGGCATGACGTTCCATCATTGCCCAGCGGGGCTGTGGCATCCTGGCCCCTCATGGGCTGTGACTCCGGCGGTGGTCTCTGGACCAGTGACGATACTTGTGCCCTCCTGGGCTGTGACTCTGGCGGTGGTCTCTGGACCAGTGACGATACTTGTGCCCTCCTGGGCTGTGACTCTGGCGGTGGTCTCTGGACCAGTGATGACGGTGCTGGGGGATGTGTCTGGACCGCCGGAAATGATGGCGCAGTTCTCCGCCGTGACACTCACAACAGGCTGGGTAGACTTCCTCTGGACCTTCCCCACTTTTGTTGGAGTTACAGCTGACTCACCAATCCCCTTCGAACCCATGTCAGTTGTTGTCGCACCAGGATTCTTAAAACGGTCCCGTCGTCCACTCTCCATTTTCAGAGCCTTTACAGGGGGTGGGCTGCCAGTGCCTTGGCTCCGGGTCCTACTGCCTGCCCTGGTGGCCGGTGCACTCCAAAAACCTGGAACACTCACCACTGGTACTGGAGGCTTTTTGGCTGAGGCGCTACGACGGGACTGATGAATTGGAGGGGGGTGGGGGCAAAAAGGTCAATTTGACAGAGGGACAGTTTCTGACGAACACTGGGATGGGTAGCTGGAGGGTGTCTGGGAGTGGAGGAAGAGAGGGTGGTTGTAGGAGGTGTCACTTTAGGTGTTTTGGGTGCAGGTGCAGGTACTGGAGGCTGTGGTGAGGTGGATGGATGTTGGGTGAGTGATTGCCGGTGTTTGTGTACTTTGGGAGGGGGCGTCACAGACACATTGGGAGAGGACACAGGGGACGTGTAAATGGCAGTGGAGGTGGTGAGTGCAGGTGAGCGGCTTGTGGTGCTGGGTGTCCTGGTGCGAGTCCTAGTGCCTGTAGATGTGGTGCATGCAGGTGTGTGTGTTGACGAGACTGGGAGGGAGGAGGGAGAAGAGGAGGAGGGGGACACAGTGGAGACAGTGGATGTTGCTGTGTCTGTATGTGGGTGAGGCTTACGTGAGTGCCTGTGGTGTGTGTGGTGCCTGTGTTTGCTTGAACTACTTGTGTGTGTTGACTTGTGTGCATGCTGGTCTGTAGGTGTGCTTGGGATGGACTGGGGTACAGGAGATTGGGTCTGGGTGGAGGAAGTTGGAGGGGGGAGGCTAGACACAGGGACAATGGCTGCCATCAGTGCTGAGGCCAGAGATTGCAGGGTTCGCTGAAGGACAGCCTAACCAGAATGAATGCCCTCCAGGAATGCATTACCCTGTTGCAACTCCCTTTCTACACCCTGGATGGCATTCACAATGGTAGACTGCCCAACAGTGAGTGACCTGAGGAGGTCAATGGCCTCCTCACTGAGGGCAGCAGGGGTGACTGGGGCAGGGCCTGAGGTGCCTGGGGCGAAGGTGATGCCCACCCTCCTGGGTGAGCAGGCACGGGGCGAATGCTGAGGGGCTGCTGGGAGGGCGGTGCTGGTGGGGGGGTGGCGGCTGTACCTGTAGAAGTGGGGCACACAGGTGGTGCCGCCACCACAGGGGAGCTCCCATTGGCGGATGAGTCCGTGTCGCTGGTTGGTGATCCGGTGGCCGACATAAAGCTCCCCTCGCCCTCCGTCCCACTGGTGCATTCAGAGTCTGTGGTGTGGCCCTCCATGGCCATGGTGGATGCAGCTCCCTTGTGCTCCGGTGCCACTGTACCTCTGCCTGATGATGCTGATGTACAAAAGGACAGGGAGAGCAGGAAAAGGGGGGGAGACAGAACAAAGAGAGTTTTAGTGCATGGCATGCCGCTACCGTTGGTGGACAAGACAGACGCAGCAGCCCCCTGCATTACGCCATGCTCCTGACCTCTGCACATGCAATTTCTGGGACATGGCCTACATGGCAATGGTGGAAATCTGCGCACATGGATGCCACAGGGGCAACTATACCTCAACTTGGCACTCTGCTTGGGTGGGGTTGAGTGCCACATGGCCTACATTAGAGAGGGGCCTTGCCTACCTAACTCGCCCTGGCCTAGGGACACCCACAGCCCACCTCCCCACCCAGACCCCTCCACTGCATGCAAAGTCCGCTGAATAAGGTTGTACTTACCCTCTTGTGTCTGCTGTGATGTCCTCAAGCGCCCATCCAACTCCAGGTAGGCCACCGCCAGGATCCGGAACATCAGGGGGGTCATGGTGCGATGGGCACCCCTCCCACGTTGGGAGGCCATCCCCAGCTGAGCCTCCGCCGTCTTCTCGCTGCAGCGGCGAATGTCGTCCCATCTCTTACGGCAGTGGGTGCTCTGTCTCTGGTGGGTCCCCAGGGTCCGGACCTCCTTGGCGATGGCACGCCAAATGTCCCTCTTCTGGTGGGTGCTGACCTAATTGACATGCACAAGGAAAGAGGAACAGTCATTACCAACTGCACCGTCAATGTGAGTGGCCCCCTCCCTACTCTGGCCATGTGGCCCATTGATTCCCATGCATAACTGTTCTATGTACTCTGCCCCCTTCCCTCTTCTACCCAGCCCTCTCCATCCAGGCCTAGCCCATACAACGTGCTCCCTGTGTACTAACCTGTTGGTCTGGAGGACCGTAGAGTTGCGTGTACTGGGGGAGGACCCCATCCACAAGTTTCTCCAACTCCTGTGCAGTGAAGGCAGGGCCCTTTCCACAGACGCAGCAGCCATCGTCGCTTCCAGACCGAGTTCACAGCAGCACTAGCAGTGTAGGTCCTCTCCTGTCGAAGGTCAGGTATCTAGTGAGTGAACAGATAGAACATGGCAGTGACGTCCGCGGCGGTGACGTCCGGGGCGGTGACGTCCGCGGCGGTGCGCATCATCACCACCGGCGCACCTGTTCATTGGCTCCTGGGACCCATAGGGTTCAATGTTAACCAATCCAGCATTGCGCCGCGGTCTACGACCGCCTACCGCGACGGTGTGCAACGCCAGCGCAGTTACCCCACAATCCCATTGTCCCAGTTTAGAGGTCAGGCAGCCGCCATTTCAGGGGCCCACATGGCTTCATTTACTACTGCGTCACGCATAGCTAGGCCTATACTCATACAGGAAGGGTTTTTTTCTGGTGTAGTCTTGTGTGTAACTGTGGGTACATATCTGGAGGAATAGAGACTTCTTCTTCGCTGTTGTCCTTCTTAGGCACCGTCAGCAGGGACATATGAGAAGATGGCGGAATCCTCCGGTGTACCGACCGCTGGTGGACCTGTTGACAATGGAAGAAAGACATATCATCGTCACCTACCGGTTTGACTGTGCCACAATCCAGGAACTATGTACCCAGTTGGAGCCAGACCTGATGTCACCAATAAATCCCCCCTGACGTGCAGGTGCTGTCAGTGCTCCATTTCCTTGCAAGTGGGTCTTTTCAGACAACAGTGGCCATGGCATCAGGGATGTCCCAGCCTATGTTTTCCAACGTGCTGTCCAGAGCGTTGTCTGCCCTGCTGAAACACGTAAGGAGATACATCATTTTCCCTGAGGTGGAGGATTTGCCTACAGTGAAAGGTGACTTCTATGCCCTTGGACATAACCCGAATGTCAAGGTGCCATTGATGGGACCCATGTAGCTCTGGTCCCCCCGCAGGAGTGAACAGGTGTACAGGAACAGGAAGAATTATCATTCGATGAATGTCCAGATGGTCTGTTTGGCAGACCAGTACATCTCGCAGGTAAATGTTCCCTGGCTCTGTGCATGACGCCTACATCCTGCGGAATAGCAGCATCCCTGATATGATGGGTCAACTCCAGAGGCACCGTGTATGGCTATTGGGGGACTCTGGTTACCCCAACCTTTCCTGGCTATTGACCCCAGTGAGGAATCCCAGGACCAGGGCAGAGGAATGGTACAATGATGCCCATGGGCGGACTAGGAGGGTAATCGAAAGCACCTTCGGCCTCTTGAAGGCCAGGTTCAGGTGCCTCCATATGACTGGTGGATCTCTATTCTACTCACCGAAGAAGGTGTGCGACATCATCATCGCCTGCTCCATGCTCCATAATTTGGCATTGCGATGCCAGGTGCCTTTTCTGCATGACGGTGTTGTGGCAGCTGTGGAGCCTGTGGAGCCAGTGGACAGTGATGAGGATGAAGCTGAGGATGATGAAAACGACAACAGGGAGTCAGTCATACAGCAATATTTCCAGTGACACACAGGTGAGAACATTTTCTGGTTTAACATTACATTAACTTTCACACGTCTACCTCTATCCTGTACCTACATTTCACTCACTATTTGTTAATTGAGTTGTACCCTTCCATTTCAGTTTCACAAGTGTGGTAACCTACGTGTCAACTGCTTGCATCCTTCAAGGGTTTGTGATGTGTGACATTGGTATGTTAGCCTTACAATGGGTAACCCATTATGACACTGTAATTGATAATACAAAGTTCCAAATCATAGACTGACTCCAGATTTTTTTGGCTTTCAAGGGTGTTTATTTAAGTGCTAACAAAATCAAGGAAGGTTGTAAAATGGGGATGGTGGAGGAATGTCCATGGTAGAGTCCAGTCTATTAGTCTCACAGGTGCACTGCCCATCTGGGCATTGGAAGTGGAGCTGGGGCAGTTCCAATCTGGACAGGGTGACAAAGTGGGACAGTGGGGGGACAATCAGGGTGGTCTTATTTCCTGGTGGGGGTCTTGCCATCTTACTCTGTCCTGTTCCTGGATCTCAGGGCCCGCTTGCGTGGTGGTTGTCCGTCTGCAGGGGATGGGGGTGCTGGTGTGGTAGTCCTGTGGCGGGGCGTCCTGTCCACTACCACCGGCGGAGGTGGTGGGCAGTTCGTCGTCCTGGCTTGTGTCAGGGGCCCCTTGGAGTGCCACGGTGTCCCTCAAGGTCTTTTGAATGTCCGTCAGCACCCCTGCAATGGTGCCCGGGGCGGAGCTGATGGTCCTGAGCTCCTCCCTGAACCCCAAATACAGTTCGTCCTGCAGACGCAGGGTCTCCTGCAACTTGTCCAGGACCATCGCCATCGTCTCCTGGGAGTGGTGGTATGCTCCCATGATGGAGGATAGGGCCTCGTGGAGAGTTGGTTCCCTTGGCCTGTCCTCCCTCTGTCGCACAGCAGCCCTCCCAGTTCCCCGGTGCTCCTGTGCCTCCATCCCCTGGACCGTGTGCCCACTACCACTGCCCCCAGGTCCCTGGGGGCAGTGGTAGTGGTCCCAAGCATGCAGAAATACAACCCCTCCTCAAGAAACCTAAGGCTGACCTCAACGATCTCAAAAACGTCCGACCGATCTCCCTCCTCCCTTTCCCAGCAAAAGTCATCGAGAAGATCGTCAACGCACAGCTCTCCCACTACCTCGAAGACAACTCCATCCTAGACCCCTCGCAATCCGGTTTCAGACGCAACCACAGCACAGAGACTGCACTCCTCGCCGCCACAGATGACATCAGACAACAAATGGACAACGGCGAAACATCAGCCCTCATCCTCCTAGACCTCTCCGCTGCCCTTGACACGGTCTGCCACCGCAGCCTACTAAATCATCCTCCACGAAGCCGGTATCCAAGACAAAGCCCTCAACTGGATATCCTCTTTTCTCTCCGGCAGAACCCAGAGAGTCCGACTCTCACCCTTCCGCTCCGAAGCCACCAACCTCATCTGCGGCGTCCCCCAAGGCTCCTCGCTAAGCCCAATGCTGTTCAACGTCTACATGGCCCCCCTCGCACAACTGGCCCATCAGCACAACCTCAGCATCCTCTCCGACGACACCCAGCTCGTCCTCTCCCTGACCAAAGACCCACACACCGCCAAAGCCAACCTCCACGAGGGACTGAAATCCATCGCCGAGTGGATGAGCAACAGCCGCCTGAAACTAAACACCAAAAAAACAGAAGTCCTCATCCTCGGCCGCTCTCCCTCGGCCTGGAACGACTCCTGGTGGCCCACCGCCCTGGGCCCCCCACCCACCCCAGCCAGCCACGCACAAAACCTCGGCTTCATCCTCGACTCCGCTCTCACCATGTCCAAACAGGTCAACGCAGTCTCCTCCTCCTGTTTCAACACCCTCTGCATGCTCCTCAGAATCTTCAAGTGGATTCCAACAGGAACCAGAAAGACGGTGACCCAAGCCCTTGTCAGTAGCAGACTTGACTACGGCAACGCACTCTACACAGGCATCCCAACTAAAGACATCCAACGACTCCAACGCATCCAGAACGCATCCGCCCGCCTGATCTTCGACATACCCCGCCGATGTCACATCTCCCACCACCTGAAGGACCTCCACTGGCTCCCCGTAGACAAGAGGATCACCTTTAAACTCCTCACCCACGCACACAAAGCACTACACGACACCGGACCCACCTACCTGAACACCAGACTCAACTTCTACGTTCCCTCACGCCAACTACGCTCTGCCAACCTTGCCCTCGCCATCGTCCCCCGAATCCAGCGCAGGACCTCTGGCGGCAGATCCTTCTCCTACCTCGCCGCTAAGGCCTGGAACTCACTCCCGACCTCACTACACCAGACCCAGGACCTCCTCACCTTCAGGAGACTCCTCAATATATGGCTCTTCGAACGATAGCAGCTACCCCCCTATCCCCCTAGCGCCTCAAAACCCTTACGGGTACATAGCGCGCTTTATAAATCTAATGATTGATTGATTGATTGTTGTTGTTGGGGTGGTGGGTTAGCCTGGGTGCCCTGTAGTGGGGGACACACCGCTGATTGACCTGTCCTGGGTAGGGAGGTTTGGGCCCGCTGGGTGGGTGCTGTGCTGGTGTTACCAGAGGGGGGCAGCTCGGTGTTGGGCTGTGGCTGGGCAAGGGGAACCGACTGTCCTGAGGCCCACGATGGTCCGGGCTGGTCATCAGGATCCAGTGGGGCAGAGATGCTGTCGTCACTGTGGGCCTCTTCTGGGGGTGGAGTGGCGTTGTCTGGACCCTCTGGTGTGGTGACGTTCCTTCGGGTTCCTGCAGTGGTATAAGAACATGATTATTGCATCTGTGTGTGTAATGGTGTGCAATGGTTGGGTGTGCGTGATCCCCAGTGCAGGCATTCCTGTGTGGGGGCTTGTGTGGTGATGGTTGGGGGGGTGTTCTGGGTATGTGCAGTGGGCATGCTTTAGTGAGGGGTGCCCATGTTTAGTTGTGTCATGCAGGGCTTGGTGTTGGGATGGGTGCTTGGTGTCATGGGTAGATTAGTGAGGATTTGGGGTGATAGGGGAGGGTGTGAGGGTGGGGGTGTGTGATAGCATGCAGGTAGGGTGGGGATGTGATAGTTAAGATTTGACTTACCAGTGTCCCATCCTCCACCGACTCCTCCGAGGCCCTCAGGATGCAAGATGGTCAGGACTTACTCCTCCCATGTTGTTAGTTGTGGTTGAGAAGGTGGGGGTCCGCCACCAGTCCGCTGCACCACGATGTTGTGCCTGGAGA
Organism: Pleurodeles waltl; assembly: GCF_031143425.1. Taxonomy (NCBI): domain Eukaryota; kingdom Metazoa; phylum Chordata; class Amphibia; order Caudata; family Salamandridae; genus Pleurodeles; species Pleurodeles waltl. The sequence continues at coordinate 473,566,797 of NC_090447.1, read as the reverse complement.
CCGTTGAACGCACCTTCCCCCGTAGGTCGTTCCACCTCTTCCTGATGTCCTCCCTATTTCTTGGGTGCTGTCCCACAGCGTTGACCCTGTCCACTATTCTGCGCCATAGCTCCATCTTCCTGGCTATTGATGTGTGCTGTACCTGTGAGCCAAATAGCTGTGGCTCTATCCGTACGATTTCCTCCACCATGACCCTGAGCTCCTCCTCGGAGAAGCGGGGGTGTCTTTGGCGTGACATGGGGTGTTGTGTGTGGGGTGGTGTATGTGTTGATGAGTGTGGTGAGTGTAGTGGTATGTGGTGTTTTGTGCATGGATGTTGCGTGAGTGATGGTGTTGTGTGCCTCTGTGTGATGGGGTAGTCAATAGCTGTGCTGTCTCTCTGCCCTTCTCTCAGAATTTCTGGTTGTAGGGGTTTGTGTGTGATGTGGGTGTGTATTTTATATTGTGTTGGGTGTGTGGGAGTGGTATGTGTATGTGTATCAGGTGTGTGTATTTGGAAATGTCCAATGTGGCGGTGTTTTGTATATGTGTGTGTATTTTGAGCGTGGCGGTGTGTACCACCAATGGAATACCATGGTTGAAAGACCGCCGCATGGATTCGTGGGTCGTAATAGCATGCGCGTGTTTCTGTTGGCGTGGAGGTGGAGAATTTGTTTCCGCCAGTTTATCTCTGACCTTTCGTGTGGCGGTGTAGTGTGGGTGTCTGAATTTCGGCGGATTCCGTTATGTGTGTTATAATAGCTGTGGCAGTCTGCCGCAGCGGTGTATTGGCGGTCGTCTGCATGGCGGTAAGCACCTTATACCGCCAATGTTGTAATGACCCCCATAATGTTAATTTCTAAAATACTATGATACCAATACCCTCCAACCATTTCCACTACAAGACCAATAACCAGTTAGCAAAATATAGTGCTAATAAAAACATAAACATTTGAATATACTTTAACATGTTAACCTCTTAGCTGCTGGATCTTCCTCCCCCCCCCAGTGCTGAGCCCTTTTTTGGCTATTTGGGGTAGTTTGCGCTTAGGCCTTCATAAAGTTTTGTCCACATAAGCTATCCACGCCAAATTTGCGTCCTTATTATCCAACGTCCTAGGGATTCTAAAGGTACCCAGAGTTTCTGGGTTCCCCAGGAGGAGACCAAGAAATTAGCCAAAATACACCTAAAATTTTTTTTTTTCAAAAATATGGGAAAAAGGGGCTGCCGAAGAAGGCTTGGGGTTTTTACCCTGAAGATAACATCAACAAAGGGTTTGCGGTGCTAAAATCACCATCTTCCCAGCTTTCAGGAACAGGCAGAGTTGAATCAGAAAACCACATTTTTCAACACAATTATGGCATTTTACTGGGACATACTTCATTTTTACTATTTTTGGTGCTTTCATCCTCCTTCCAGTTAGTGACAGGAATGGGTATGGACCCAACACTAGATCCCGGAAACCTAAGTGGTTCTAAAAAGTAGATAAGATTCTGAATTCAGCAAGGGGTCATTTGTGTGGATCCTACAAAGTTTTCCTACAGAAAATAACAGCTAAAAGAAAAAATATTGAAATTGAGCTAAAAAAACAGCCATTTTTCTCAGTGTTTTACTCTGTAACTTTTTCCTGCAATGTCAAATTTTTTAAAGCAATATAATGTTACATGTGCTGGACTCTTCTGGTTGCAGGTATATATAGGGCTTGTAGGTTCATCAAGATCCCTAGGTACCCAGAGCCAATAAATGAGCTGCACCTTGCAATGGGTTTTCATTCTATACCGGGTATACAGCAATTCATTTGCTGAAATATAAAGAGTGAAAAATAGGTATCAAGAAAACCTTTGTATTTCCAAAATGGGCATATGATAAGGTATTGAGCAGCAGTGGTTATTTGCTCATCTCTGAATTCTGGGGTGCCCATACTGTAGTGTGGTTAGTTTTACGTATCCTTTGCGCATTAGCTTCAGGCTTTAGGCCTTTGTGCACTTTGCCCTGGATGTATTTTTATTCATTTGCTTGCAGTTTAGAGCCTCTGTGCACTTTGCTCTACATTCTTTTTATTAGGCTTCATACTGTTATTTTTCAAATAGCCAGTTCTACGGTCTTGTTTTATATTCATATCATACTGTTTAGCCTACTTCAGCACTGTAGTTCTACATAACACATTCTTGTTCACTCTGTGCTTCAGTCAAGGATACAGTCTGGTACATTGCCGATAGACGTGGTAGGAGTTTAGTCTTTGGCATTCCTGCGTAGGGACATTTTGTGATCACGCTGACATGTTAGTTATAAAAACACTTCCTTGTCCCAATACACGGGAGAGGGAGATTCCAACCAGGGAACCACAACTAGATGCTGACTGCCTCGTTGCAGATGCTGAACCAAGATCACAGGCCTTTGCTCAGGTATGAGGGCTGATGTCTCCCCAGGGATTCCGAAAGGCAAGTTAGAAGCTTAAAATGCTGTGCTCGAAATAGACCAAGCAGAGGGAGAGTAGAAACTATTAGACACCATGATAGCTTTGTCTTATGTTTTACTCTCCTGGTGACTATTTCAATCCTACTGTGTTGTATGGTTCTGGTTATTGCGGCTCACGCCTTATTATCTAAAATGCAGTCGTTTTATCAAAACATTATATAAAACTTATACTGCCTTTGTCATTTGTATATGAGATCATACTGTAAATGAGAGAGTTGGTTTGGATCTGAGTGACCACGACTTCCCTTAGAAGTTCCAAAGATGTCATGCGCTCGGCTGCCCAATCATCTCTTCCCCTTGGGAGAAATGAGGCACTGCTAGTTAGCCAGAGCAAAAACTGGATTTAGGGTGACAGAGTTCCTTACACGTGGGTCTGACTCAGTCCCCTACACCGTGATCAATCCTGCTGCCTAGAAATCCAGTAGTCTCATTTAGGATAATGAGAGCCCACACGACATGGCGCCGCCAACGATTGGTCTGGCTCTAATTTTTAGGTCCGGCTGACTCTCTCGGTCTCATATATATATTGACTCCTCGGTTCCGTAAGCGGAGACGTCCATGGGGCTGAGGATTTCCGCCACCACGCGATAGGTACATCCTATTACTTAGTGGTTGGTTGTTCAAGCTTGAACTTTGAAAGGAAAACCCGATATTGGTGTGCCTTCTCTGACCTAGTGCTGTTTTTTACAAATGGCGAATCCTAATGTAGTGAATATAGCAATCAATATGCGACAACCGCTCACAGGACATCTGGTGGCACATGGCCTGACGGTCCAGGGGGGTCTGGTCACTTTTGTGGTGGATGCCCATGCAGCCCATAGAACAGAACTTTTTTATTCTTGGGTCGTATTTCCAGCAGTTGATGGGGGTACAAACACTTTTCACGAATACACTGTTGCGAATGTCCCTGGACAGTACAGGGCATATGCATACTTAGAGATACCTTTATCTTATCAAGAACACCATAATTGGCTTGATGGCGCCCTCCCACACACAATAGCACAGGTAAGGTTAGGTCCACTGAGTAATGATGGTCCGACCTGGCCTTTATTGGCTACTTACACACCATATCCTGCGGTTGCTAACTTGGCAGTGGCTGATGTTCGTCGTTTATATATAGACTTGGAAACTACATACAGAAGACTGGTTCAGTTTGTAATGCAGGCATTAAATACTAATGCAGCGCGTGCTGCTCCGGCGCACCCACAGGTGGTGGTTCCGGGTATCAATCCGGCCACTGTACACTCAGTTATGGGTAAGGTACCGGCTAAACGTGAGGAAACTCCATTTTGGCTGGCGCAAAAAATTAATACGCTGGAAGCAGTATTTCCCCATACGGGACCTCAGGATAAACATAGTATATTGATGATGTGTTTGCCGTATGGGATGGTTCCTCCGGTGGACCTTTGTAATACCTGGGGCACGGTGTTTGCCGCGCTCTACACTACGGCACACGGTACACCGACGTTAGCTAATTTACCGGAAGTGCTTAAATAAATTCAAGATGAATATGGGGCTGCCCCTGCCTTAGATTTGGGCATGCAGTTGATGGGCAATTTTTCCGTGGTTTCTTCTATTATTTTGAGTAATCTCAAGGGAGAGGCAGTAGCGCTAGCAGTGCGAATGCGTCTTCGGGACGTTCCGCAGATTAATCAAGAGCGGGAACTCCCGAGAATAATTGCAGAAACATATTCTAGTATTGGTCGTGATAGCCTAGGGAATAGACCACAAAAACCCCAATTACAGGGTAAAAATAATAAAGACAATGCTAAACAACAGCAACCTGAGGGTACTAAAAAGCGCTGGGATAAAAAACAACAGCAAACACCTAAGAAAGATGGGGGACAGTCTCCGCAACCGGAGACCCCGCAGAATAGGTATAATCTCAGGAATAAGGATAATTTGAAGACCCCTGATAGATATCAATATACTGATACACGCCAATCTCGTTCCTTTCAGGACTCCTCGGACAAGAGAAGTGAGAGAGGTGGGTGGTCAGAGTGGAGATCTGAGTACGTGAAACCGAGACAGGAATCACAACGCTCAACTGAGGTTTCTGTTAAACAGGAAGAGAAACCTCTCCAACTAAAACAACAATTTAAAAAGAAGAAGGTGGCAGCAGTCTCAGTTAGACATGCCACTCAAGAAGAGAGTTCTCTTGACGAACAAGACATGGGCATTGGCACTGTTAGACAGCACGGCAGAGGTCACAATAGTTCGCCAGAGTCTTCTAGAGCATCTGGAGGTGAAAGCAACTGATGACTTCATACAAGTCGAAACGGCAGATATGCATGTCTCTGATCCTGATAGGGTATATAATGTGACTTTGCAATTAGAAGGGGATATTGACCGCATTGTACACGCCATCTTTTGGGACCATGTGGTAAAATCATATGACGTTCTGCTGGCCGAACAAGATTGGCCACATGACTTTGTTCGCGACTGTCCAGCTGGGGAGGAGGTTGTTACGCCTTCTTTCTCATCACTTGCTCCGAGAGAACTAGCGGAGTCCTATAGTAAATCATGGGCTCTAGCACAGGCCCCGCCCTATATAGAAATAACGTGGGGTGGGATGGGCAATCACCTTATCATGTAATTCCAATAAATGGGGAACCTCAGCCACAGCCGCAGTATCCTATCAAATTTGAGGCAAGGGCATCGGTTAGGAATATTCTTACACAATTGGAGTACCAGGGTGTAATTGAGCCCTGTGTCTCGCCGGTGAATAATCCCTTATTTCCAGTTGCTAAACCGGACCATTCATATAGGATAGTGGTGGATTACAGACATTTAAATGGACATACACGCACATATGCAATACAGAATTCACATAGCGCAGCGCTTATGAATAATATAGTGCGTAAAAAATACAAAACGACGTTGGATATCTTGAATGGATTTTTCTGCCAAAATATAGCGCCCGAAAGTTGGGACTAAACCAGTTTCAGTGCGTTTGGCTCTCAAAAAAAGTTTTGTCATTTGCCTCAGGGGTATAAGAATAGCCCAGGAATATTTTCTGCTCGTGTAACTGAAATTCTGCACGAGTTGGACCCTGAGGCGTTATCATATGTTGATGACATATATTTGACAGACGATGAGATTCTGCAACATCTAAGGCGTGTAGCACGCATTGTTGTGGGGTTTGCTGAAATTGGCTATAAGTTTAATTTTAAGAAATCGAAGATTGCCTTCCTCAGCGTCATTTTCCTGGGATATGAGTTGTCGAGTGAGGGCAAGAGCTTAGCGCCACATTTTTTGGAGAAATGTGCTTTATTGCAGCCTCCTAATACGGTTCGGAAGCTCCAGTCATTGTTGGGGTTTCTGAATTTTGGCAGAACTTACATTCCTGATTATGCTACACGTATAAAATCCTTATACGAGTTGATTCGCCTGAATTTTTCGAGTAGATTTTGGACGATTGAGCATACACATATACTACGAGATTTGCAAACTGATCTCTTAGCAGTTAAACATTTACACACACAGGACAATAAAACGCATTTAGTCATCAGTGTGATACCTGGGGCTGTTGGGTTTACATATGTCACCTTTAATGAGGGTGAGACAGTCCCGATTACATACAAGTCCCACTTGTATTCTGCTGCAGAACAACGATTTGCGCAAACTGAGAAAATACTCACTGCCGTACAGATGGCTGTGATTAAAGAAAGACCTCTTGCCCAGGGCCAACGCATTATTGTAGTTTCCTCGATTCCGGCCTTAGAGGCTGTTACAAAAGCGAGTGTCCCTAATTCGAAAGCTTTACACCTGCGATGGATACAATGGGCTACGTCTTTGACAGCCACTGATGTAGATTACATATTTGACCCTAAACTGCAGACTCAATAATTCCTTCAATATGAAATGGAGTACCCAGCTCCCACTGGCAAATTGCCTATTGACCAATATCAAGTGGTCATGTATACCGATGGCTCTGCGCAACCAGCGGTTGGGACTAAACAGCAGTATTCTGCTGCATGTGCGGTGGTGCGCGGCACCATGGAGGGGGAAGTGTCCTTCCCCCGACATACTTATACACAGACCTTGGGAGATTGTACGGCACAGCTGGCTGAGCTCAAAGCTCTATTGTTAGCATTGGAACACGCAGATCCGGCGACTCTAACTTTGCTGGTTTGTGACTCCTACTACTGTGTTCAGTCTTTCAATTAATATTTACACTACTGGAGGTTGAATGGGTTCAGAGATTCTAAAGGCAACACCATTAAACACAAATTGCTTTGGGGTAAGGTTGCGGGTCTGAAAGAAACGCTTCCTAAAGTCCATGTTGTACATACACTTGGACACCAGCGTGTTGGTATACACGTTGCTGGGAACACTTTGGCTGATGAAGCCGCAAAGTCGGCAGAGGCTGTCGCCACTGTGGCTGCAGTGACTCGTTCGAGTTCCAAACCAGACACAGAGATTTCGGCTGCCATAAAGGCTACGGCTGATGGCACGCCCTTTCCTAAAGGATTCCCTTCTAAATATAGTTACTGCTTGGGTGGTGCGCTAAATGCTGTTGTTAACATTCCAGGCATTGGTGTACGTGATATGCCCAATAAAACTGAGAGACCTCGATTAATTTCTGCAGCACATGAGGGGGCGGCATCTGCACATGCTGGTGTTGCTGCCACGATTTCACTTTTCCAGGCTCGTTACTGGTGGCCTGGTCTCTATAAAGAGACAAAGCAGTATGTCCTTTGTTGTGACGTCTGTCAACAAATTAAAGCTTCGACAGCTAGACGCCCGCAGCAGACGCCCCTTCTGATTTCAAATAAACCTTTACAGTGTGTGTACTTGGATCATTGTGGTCCGCTGACACCAGATAGTGCATACAAATATATTTTGGTTGCTGTAGATTCGTGCTCCAGATTTGTGTGGGTCTGGCCACAACGCTCGGCTGACGCTCGGACTGTTATTAAAGCTTTGCGCATCTTTGTCGATACATTTGCAGTTGCGGATTTTCATTCGGACCAGGGCCCTGCTTTTGCCTCTAAAGGATTCAGTGACACCATAGCTTCGTTGGGGGTCCAACTCCAATTCTCTTCTCCATTTCATCCCGAGGGAAATTCTGTAGTGGAGCGTTTAAATCGTGATTTAAAGCAATCCTTAACGGCCAGAGTTATAGGTACGGGTCGTAGTTGGCTAGCCCACCTGTATGGAGTACAGAGAGCACTTAATTACTTGCCTAGAAGGTCACTGGGGGGTCGTACTTCATATGAGTGCCTTTTTGGAACACAAATGTATGTTCCTGATCTAGATGGTCCTGGTGTGGAGGCGGCAGATACGCCCTTTGACATAAATGATCGTGTCACTGTTTTGCAGGATTTACAACAATTCCGTGAAGATAACTCTTCTGCAAGTGCTGCCTCCTCAGGAATTAAGGATGAGCCAGTAACTCCTACTGGTTGGATACCCAGGATTGGGGATCTAGTGCGTGAAAAGGTCGCAGTAAAGAAAGAATTTGGTCCTTCTTATCGAGCACCTGTCCCAGTGTTAGGGGTTAGCGGCACGAGAACTGTGATTTTACCGTTGCTGCAAGGGGCCAAAGGAAATCGCTTAGTTTCTATTGATAATGTCAAGTTACAACATGTGGCCGATTCTACACAGCAGACCAAGAGGGACACCCAGTAGTTACGGAATCCCTCTCACTACTGGGGAAGAAGTCCCGCTGCAGGTTATTTGCACCGATGCTGTTTCCTCTCCGAGCTTGGGGAGGGTGGAAGCTGATCTTGCGATTGTTCCACAGTCGACGATTAATTTGGGATCTTTTGATCAAGTCGCTGTATGTTCTACTGATGCTTCTGAACATGTGGTTTACAGTGTGCCAAGGCGAGAGCCTCCATCTGCTTCTTTGTTCACAGTTGCACCTTTTGCAAGAACTGCCTCTGGCTGCTTCAACGACACTGATGATGCCGTGTCAAACTCCTCGTCCTCACTATCTTCAATCCGAGGTCCACGTAAGCTGCTGTGTTGGCTTAAACGCACATATTTAGTTTTTCCTTGGAACTATTTGTGGCTTTTTATGGCTGTAATGACTCTTTTTTTGTGGTTGGGATTTGTGGTTACTTTTTTTCTGGTTATACATGGTCATTTTCTTCCTGAACGATCTGACATTGAGCACGTGGAGACAGTGTTAGAACCACATTTTTCGTCTCATATGGTTCGAAGAGACTTGTCCAATGTAAACATTTCTGCGATACCGATTCCGGATGGGATTGTGTGGGATAAAGTAATGTTTGATATATATGGTCCCTATGAATTAATTCAAATACTGTATGTTCTCAAGTTATCAATGAATGATATTGTTATACCAGGCATTGTTTCGGATGATTGGGATGTGAAGACAGTAGATTCTATGCTGACAGAATTGCAATATTATACTGTCTATGACGATGAAGATGCTTACCTATTTAGAGATAATCATGGTGACATGTTTTTCTACAACTATTATGGACACCACTTTATTCATAAAGCAAGTAGACCTAAGTCCATATTTGATTATGTGCAATGGGAACATTGCCCAACTCCTCCACAAGGGAGTTCAAAAACGTATTATGATAAATTTGCATACTTCTCTGGGCATAATCAACAAAATGCTAAGTCTTACTATTTTAAAGTTACTCCATATGCTAATAAGCAAATGTTATTGACCGATACTAAATTACTATATTCGAATTTGTTTGAGTCTAAACGTTTGGTTGAGGGGTAGGAATATTGGTTTAAGACTGTTGATTTGAAAAGTGTCTGGGGAACGAAAAATTGGCAAATGCAGGGCAGGGACACATTATTTAGAGCATGTATTATCCCTGTGCAGATGATTTTCCTCAATGAAACGGTACAACAGACTAGCTGTTTGGGCTTGGCAACGATTAGAGAGTTAAATTTGCCTAGTATACCTGTCCCTTCCAAATTGAACAATTGGCAGCGATATGTTAATGCTACGTTTAGTGAGATTACACACTGGGTCCAGAATGGTACGCTTAACACTTCATTGGTACATCCGGGCGGGTGGTTATTATGGCCTGTAGACACTAATAAGTGTCATCAACGTTTTGTCACCTCTTCAGGGGGGTTCAGAACTAGTAGGGCAGACCCTCGTTACATTTCACCAGAACATGCTGATATCATAACTACATACAGCGTGGGAAAGCTTTGTTAGCAATGGTTGAAGTCGTCCACGCTGGATGCAGTTAAATCACATCTCACGTTACCACGGAAGAAACGTTTTTTATATGAAGTACATAATGAGATTTGGAAGCTTTCACAGCAGGAGGCAGCGGCCCGGTTGAGGCAAATTGATCAGGAAAACCTGATGCAGGCTTTGTCTGTTGTAGATAATGGCATGCATACCCTTTCTGACTGTGTTTACACAATTGACAGCATTGTTTCCTCTGCTATAGACATTATTAAATCAGATATGTCTTCTTTATATCATGGGCAGAGTCAGACGCGGTCCATCATGCAGCTGGGTTGGACTCTTCAGACCTTGAAGGCAGGTCGCGTTCCTTGGCAGCCCATTCGTGCCAGAGAGATCTTTATCTCCTTTAATTTAACTCATCAACAACAGCTGATGGCTAAAAAGGAAGCGACGTATGTCATGTTGAATATTGAAAAATTGGAAAAACTGCCTTTCACGGTTGCTGAGATTCCGTCAGCTGAGTGGTTGATTCATGAAGTAATTAATCTGCCTATCTCCACTCTGCAATTTACTTCTTGTTTGAAGCACATTCCGGTGGGTAGATATGAACGGTTGGGAGACAGTTACATACACAAGGTGTGGGAGCTTCCCTTTCTATACAGATGCATTAATGGTTTGAGGGAGGTTTTTCTTAGTGGTAGTGAATGCGAAACTTCTGTCAGCCATTCCATGGTTTGTAAACAGCTGTCCTTGCACGGGGCGTGTAACGCTTCGATTGCTAACTTAGCTTGTTATCTGAAGGGAGTTCCAGTCCCGGTTATTAAAAACACTTTCCAGGTGCTTTCTAACGGCAGTTACATTGTTCTTAACAGCGAACGCTGTTGTGGCATGCGTGCCGGAATAGTTTACGTGGTCGTTGTCACCAAGGCCATTACATGCTGCGGGAATGTGTTGTTTCCCCCCACTCAAATTAGGGAGGTAGCAGACATCTGGCCTCATATTGCTACTTCCAAGGTGAATTTCGAAAAGTTGAGTCGACTAAAGGCTATATTGTTTCAAAAGCATGTGGCCCTTACATCTGCTAGTGAGACCTACGCACTTCAGGTGGCAAGGTCGTCGGCGGAAATACAGTCCCTTTTAAATACGAACTTTCCGAGTCACTTTGGTGAACTTGTGGGACGTATATTTAATGCATGCAGCACTGCTGGAATTGCACATTTTTTCAAAGCCGTTGGTGTTGGTTTTGCTCACACCTTCTCTTCCATATTCGGTTTAATACCTTTGGATATACACTCTATTTTCAGAAGCATTTTTGGGGGTTTCCCGATTACTTTGGCTTTATTGGCTGGAGTCTTGCTATTGCTGCTGTTCTTCCGCAATGGCTGTCCCACCACGACGAGATCCTATATTGCTGCTCCCGTCAGTGCAACTGTGTCGTGAACGCATGATGCAGTATTTTGGCGCAACACTCCTGGGACATTTGGAGTGTGACTGGTCACTGTCATTCCGACCAGTTTTGGATTGTGTGCAACCTGTGTTTCGGTGCCTTTTGTGCTCATTTGAACATGCACTGGCTCTCTGTCTCTCACTGCAGCGCCCTCCAGTGGTCGATACTGATCTGTTGATATTCCCGATTAGGGCTCATTCCCAGACTTGTGCACTACGGTTGCGTTTGCTTCGTGAGGCAGTTTATGAGATTCCCTTCCTGGAGAAAGATGGTATTGTCTCATTCATAGGCCCTGCACGGCGTGCCGCCCTGAATGGTTTTGGGGCTTTGGAACACACCTGCTCCATGGTACTTTTTGGCGTGGATCTTCCGATATTGACATATATCGAAGTGGAGGAGCTCCTGCTTTCTATTGCTTCTGTCTGACAATTGCATATTTTTTTTCCCTCGAAAATTGACATTATATTGTATTTGGCTTTATCGTCACATGCTTCCCACATTTATGACTTTGTTGTCCCCTGACCTTGTCGAAATATATATATTTTTAGGTGTTGTTTATAACTGGGGCATACTTTTATATTATTGGAACCACTTGCTACCGACAAGGTGAGGGTGCAGTGTGGTTAGTTTTACGTATCCTTTGCTCATTAGCTTCAGGCTTTAGGCCTTTGTGCACTTTGCCCTGGATGTATTTTTATTCATTTGCTTGCAGCTTAGAGCCTCTGTGCACTTTGCTCTACATGCTTTTTATTAGGCATCGTACTGTTATTTTTCAAATAGCCAGTTCTACGGTCTTGTTTTATATTCATATCACACTGTTTAGCCTACTTCAGCACTGGAGTTCTCCATAACACATTCTTGTTCACTCTGTGCTTCAGTCAAGGATACAGTCTGGTACATTGCCGATAGACGTGGTAGGAGTTTAGTCTTTGGCATTCCTGCGTAGGGACATTTTGTGATCACGCTGACATGTTAGTTATAAAAACACTTCCTTGTCCCAATACACGGGAGAGGGAGATTCCGACCAGGGAACCACAACTAGACACTGACTGCCTCCTTGCAGATGCTGAACCAAGATCACAGGCCTTTGCTCAGGTATGAGGGCGGATGTCTCCCCAGGGATTCAGAAAGGCAAGTTAGAAGCTTAACATGCTGTGCTCGAAATAGACCAAGCAGAGGGAGAGTAGAAACTATTAGACACCATGATAGCTTTGTTCTTATGTTTTACTCTCCTGGTGACTATTTCAATCCTACTGTGTTGTATGGTTCTGGTTATTGCGGCTCACGCCTTATTATCTAAAATGCAGTCGCTTTATTAAAACATTATATAAAACTTATAGGGGCATATTTATGCTCCGTTTGCGCCGGAATTGCGTCGTTTTTTTTTACGCAATTCCGACGCAAAACTAACTCCATATTTATACTTTGGCGTTAGACGCATCTAGCGCCAAAGTCCATGGAGTTAGCGTCATTTTTTAGCGTGGACACCTACTTTGCGTTAATGAGATGCAAGGTAGGCGTTCGCGTCTAAAAAAGTGACTCCGCGGCATGTGCGCCGTATTTACACTCCCGGGCAAAATTCACGCCCGGGAGTGGGCGGGTCAAAAAAAATGACGTACGGCCGCTTTTGCGCCGTTTTTTAGCACCTGGAAAAGGCAGGCATTAAGGGACCTGTGGGCTCTGAAGGAGCCCAGAGGTGCCCTCCCATGCCCCCAGGGACACCCCCTGTCACCCTTGCCCACCCCAGGAGGACACCCAAGGCTGGAGGGACCCATCCCAGGGACATGAAGGTGAGTTCAATTAAGTATTTTTTTTTTTTTTGGGTGGCATAGGGCGGCCTGATTTGTGCCCCCCTACATGCCACTATGCCCAATTACCATGCCCAGGGCACAGAAGTCCCCTGGGCATGGCCATTGGGCAAGGGGGCATGACTCCTGTCTTTGCTAAGACAGGAGTCATTTCTATGGGGGTTGGGAGTTGAAAAAATGGCGCAAATCGGGTTGAGGCGCAAAATTTGCCTCAACCTGACTTGCCCCATTTTTGACGCCCAAGCCCCATATCCCCCTACGCCTGCGCTGCCTGGTGTACGTCGTTTTTTTCAACGCACACCAGACAGCGCCGGCAGCTAACGCCGGCTAACGTCATTCAATAAATACGGCACCCGCATGGCGCTTCAGAATGGCGTTAGCCGGTGCTAATTTTTTTGACGCAAAACTGCGTGAGCGCAGTTTTGCGTCAAAAAGTATAAATACGGGCCATACTGCCTTTGTCATTTGTATATGAGATCATACTGTAAATGAGAGAGTTGGTTTGGATCTGAGTGACCACGACTTCCCTGAGAAGTTCCAAAGATGTCATGCGCTCGGCTGCCCAATCATCTCTTCCCCTTGGGAGAAATGAGGCACTGCTAGTTAGCCGGAGCAAAAATCGGATTTAGGGTGACAGAGTTCCTTACACGTGGGTCCGACTCAGTCCCCCACACCGTGATCGATCCTGCTGCCTAGAAATCCAGTAGTCTCATTTAGGATAATGAGAGCCCACGCGACAATACTAGCATGTGAATTACAGGCCATTTCTGAAATAGACGTCTTTTTTACACAATGTCTTACATTTGGAAGGAAAAAATGTAGAGAAAGACATTGGGTAATAACACATGTTGTGCTATTCTGTGTTCCCCCAAGTCTCCCGATAAAAATGGTACCTCACTTGCGTGGATAGGCCTAATGCTCGTGACAGAAAAGGCAATATGGACACATCAAATTTTTACATTAAAATCTGCTGTGTTTTTTGCAAAGTGCCTAGCTGTGGATTTTGGCCTCTAGCTCTACCTAGGGAAACCTACCAAACCTGCACATTTCTGAAAACTAGACACCTAGGGGAATCCAGGATGGGCTGGATTGTGGGGCTCTGATCAGGTTCTGTTACCCAGAATCCTTTGCAAACCTCTAAATGTGGACAAAAATACACTTTTTCCTCACATTTCGGTGACAGAAAGTTCTGGAATCTGAGAGGAGCCACAAATGTCCTTCCACCCAGCGTTCCCTCCAGCCTCCCGATAAAAATGATACCTCACTTGCGTGGGTAGGCCTAGTGCCCGCGACAGGAATTGCCCCAAAACACAACGTGGACATATCACATTTTCACAAAGAAAACAGAGCTGTTTTTTGCAAAGTGCCTAGCTGTGGATTTTGGCCTCTAGCTCAGCCGGCACCTAGGGAAACCTACCAAACCTGCACATTTTTTAAAACTAGACACCTAGGGGAATCCAGGATGGACTGACTTGTGGGGCTCTGATCAGGTTATGTTACCCAGAATCCTTTGCAAACCTCAAAATGTGGCCCAAAAAACATTTTTTCCTCACATTTCGGTGACAGAAAGTTCTGGAATCTGAGAGGAGCCACAAGTCTCCCGATAAAATTGATACCTCACTTGTGGGGGTAGGACTAGAGCCCGCGACAGGAAATGCCCCAAAACACAACGTGGACATATCACATTTTCACAAAGAAAACATAGCTGTTTTTTGCAAAGTGCCTAGCTGTGGATTTTGGCCTCTAGCTCAGCTGGCACCTAGGGAAACCTAGCAAACCTGCACAGTTTTGAAAACTAGACACCTAGGGGAATTTAAGATGGGGTGACTTGTGGGGCTCGGATCAGGTTATGTTACCCAGAATCCTTTGCAAACCTCACAATGTGGCCAAAAATACACTTTTTCCTCACATTTCGGTGATATAAAGTTCTGGAATCTGAGAGGAGCCACAAATGTCCTTCCACCCAACATTCCCCCAAGTCTCCCGATAAAAATGGTACCTCACTTGTGTGGGTAGGCCTAGTGCCCGCGACAGGAATAGATCACACAACGGTCAATGTTGGTACTTACATGAGGCAACTGTTGACCCTGGGGTGATCCATTCCTTACGCAGGCACTATGTATAGGCACTCAAGTGGGGTAGTGTTTTTATCATGACAGGTGAGGAATCACTGGGTGGAAGGAATTTTGTGGATCGCAGCATATTCCTGTAGTTTGTATGACAGAAATGCAAGAAAATTATAGTTTTTATTCAACATTTCAGCTTTGCAGGGTATTCTGGGTAAGAAAACTTTGGGGAATCCACACAAGTCACACCTCTGTGGACTCCCCCAGATGTTTAGTTTCCAGAAATGTTTGGGTTTAGTATGTTTCCCTATATAGCCGCCGAACCCAGGACCAAAAACACAAGTGCCTGCCTTACAAAACCAGTTTGTTTTGTGATTGATAATTTTGATGTCTCCACGATACAATTTGGGCAGTGGAATTCGGAGCTGATCTAAATTGGGGAGCTCCCAAGAGAGCACCCTCTCTGTGATTGCCCCCACATTCACCTGCTCTCTGGGTTGGGCTAACCCACTATTGCCCTGTTGCACAGACTGTGCTTGCGAAGGGACAACAGGACTGCCCTCATCACCTCCCTCACAATTTACTGGAAGGAGTCATCCAATGGGGCTCCTCCAACTGAAAAATCACTCCCAGAGTCTGCGCCATTGTCCTATCCCTCAGATGCTGTCTCAGTATCTGCTGTCTCAGTCTCTGATCCTATGTCAGAGCAGACCTCTATAACTAGAGTGACGTCAGCAGCAGTCATCCATCAAGATGCCATCTCTGCTATTGGCTAAACTGTTGATCTAAAACACTAGCCTACATAGACAGTCACAAAATTGCTGGTGTGTGTGTGGGATACGTGCAACAGTATAGGCTACCTTACCTGCGCTTCTTTCCTCAATCAGCACGTTCTTTCAAGACACTCAAGCACCTTGTCACTTACCATTCGTCACAGTCTTTAGTACCTCCTGCGCCCAGTCCAACAATCATTATTGGTGCTCCCACTCCCATGTCCTCCATCTCGGATCCCTCATTACCACCCAGCAAACGTGCTCTTCATCTCTCCATAGCCACCCCCCACCCCGCACATACATTTCATTTGTATTATAGCGCAGGTAGTGGCTGACTTTACTTACATACTCAGCTATTTACATAAAATACAGATTTGCTCTTTGCAGTAGTCATATAAACCTTTTGCGCTTCTTTATGGCACTAAAACTGCCACTAGACAAAAGTCTGATCCTTTTGTAGCAGAAACATAATCACAAGACTTATTTGATTTCTTTATTGCTGCCTAAAAGCTACATTTGAAATGCGTCAGTTTAAGTATGTGCACTGCTTTGAAGACGCAAGCTGCAACTGCAAGACAACTGGTGGCAAATATATATGTATATATATATATATATATTTCGATCACTTTTATATGTGGGTCTGGTTTTCCTGGGGGCCGATTGCAGCCCCCAGGGAAACCACACATGCACTGACAAAAGTGACATATATATATTTTGAAACTTGATGAAACATATGAGAGATTTAAGACTCGAGGATATAATGAAAAGATCCTTAAAAGAAATCTAAATATTATTCAGTCCAAAAAATGAGAAGAATTCCTGTTTAATAAAAGAGAAAGAGAATCCAAAGAAACAGTGTGAATGATCATGCACTACACCAAAGAGAGTACACTAATTAAAAATATTTTGTATAAACATTGGAGAATAATAAGTAGAGATCCGGATTTAGGACCCATAGTAGGCCCAAAACCTATGTTCTCATACGAAAAGGCACCTAGCATCAAGGATATATTGGTGAAAAGTCACTTTGTGTTAGAAAAAGATAGCAATTGGCTAGAGGTGGAGCAAAAGGGTTTCTTTAAATGTAATTGCTGTAAAGCATGTAAAATAGGACAATCAATGAAAAAAGTCAAATTATCAAATGGACAGGAATGGCTCATTAAACACAAAATTACATGTGACACATAATATGTAATTTACATTATAGAATGTCATTGTGGCCTTAAATACATTGGCAGCACAATTTGTGCGCTAAAGAAAAGAATCCTTGAACATATTAGAGCTATTATTCATAGAGATAACACATATGCAACAGCTAGACATCTACAAACACATACATTAAGTGATTGGAAGACACTGAGATATTACGGTATAGATCATATCCCAGATCATGAAAGAGGAGGGGATCGAGTTAGAAAGTTGAGGCAATTAGAATTGAGATTCATAATTCGGATGAAAACTAAGGCCCTTTTTGGGATGAACAATGATGAAGAACTTTATGTTCATTTATAGGTGCACCATCCAAATAATACATATAATAAATCTGTAATGTTAAACAATGCTTTGATCATGTTGAGAATTTTATTAACTGTCTCAATTATCTTGTGAGCATTCGATAGAAATTTTCTTTTTTAAGTAAGTCCTGATTCACACGTGATTTAAATTTGGAACAATATTTTGGTTATTTATTAAAGTCACATTCATTATAAAATTGTTTGAAAATGTAGGATGAAATAAATGGTAGTATAAAATTAATTGAATTAATGGCGAGAATAACAGAAGTTGAGTTGTAAATGAAAAATGAAGTGAATTTGTTTTTTGGTTACTTCTGTATATAATATTAGTATTTTATTATGATTGTATTCTCCCTTAGAAAAATTAACTTGTGAAATTCTGCTTTAAAATTACTTATTTACGTTTGAACTATAATTCCCAGCATGCATCATGTTGGTATAATACTTTCCACTATAAAAGAAATTTGCAGTGTGAATTGGATGTTTGAACTCGAGAAAGACCATACGGTCGAAACGCATTGTTCTGTTCCTTTGTTTCAAATTAAATCAAGAATTACTCGTACCTTGATGGAGTGCACTGCTAAACTTTGGATGGAATATATATATATATATATATATATATATATACATGGATATATCTATATATAGATATCTATATATATATATATATATGCATATATCTATATATATATATATGCATATGTATATATATAGATATATATATGCATATATATATATATATATATATATATATATATATATATATATATATATATATATATATATATATATATGGATATATCCATGTAGATAGACATATCTATTTACATGGATTGATATATCTATATATAAATATCTCTCTCTCTCTCTCTGTATATATATATATTTATATACATATATATATATATATATATATATATATATATATATATATATATATATATAGAGATCTGTATTTTTATGGGCAGTTGTAGGTTTCCTTGGGGCCAAAATGGCCCCCAGGGATACCCTACAACTACTAAAAAAAAAATTGCCCCCACAGGGGGTCACCCTGCCTATGGGCAACCCGCTGTCAATATTATTTTTTTTGTGTTTTAAACTAGCCCCTGGGGGTGGCGCGATCGCGCCTCCCCCAGGAGACCCACATTAAAATTCAAAAATATGGCCCCACAGGGGGGCGCCCTGCATATGGGCGACACCCTATCAATTACGTTTTTAATTTAAAAAAAAGAAATTAGCCCCTGGGGGCGCCCTGTTTTCCTAGGGGGGCTAACCCCCCCAAGTGAAATCCCTGGTGTCTAGTGGTGTTTCTTGGCCCTCGATCACAGCTGTGCTGCGACCGAAGGCCAGGAAACACATTCAGGAAGGCCTCTTATGTCCCCTTTCATACAAGGCCTTCCCGAACGTGGGGAGGGCCGTTTGCGGGCGTTTTCCCCATCGGAGCAGGAAGCGGCCCTATGGCAGCTTCCTGCTCCGATGGGGAAAACAACACTGTGACGTCAGCGCACCTCGCGGCACGCTGACGTCACAAAGGGGTGGGTGGGGGAGGGGGGAAGACACGGAAGCTCTTCCGTGTCTCCCAGGGTTTAAAAAAAAAAAAGAAAATCCTCAGGTGACCCGCACCAGGGAGGTAGTGCAGGCGTTGGGCAGTGGCCGACGCCCGCATTAAAGGGGTTAAAAAACATAAATTAATAAAACAAATATAAATTAAAACAATTACATAATTATTATTCAGTTACATATTTAACAGATACTCATTAATTAGCATAAAACTAAAATATCTTATAGTTTAAATAACAGTCCACTCTATTTCCCAACATGACCAACAATCCACTACTAAAATACAAACTACCAAAACAAATAAAAACATTTAACTGTCCTGCAAAACATTTCTTAAAAAACTATTGTAACAATTAAAAAATAAGACAATTTACATAAGAAATAATCAATAAATTGTGATTGAAGAATTAAAAATTAATTAGGATTAATAAAAACATGTAATTTAAAAATCACCTCATCCTATTTCCAAATTAAAGCCAATAATCCACCAATACAATAAATATAATTAATCAAAATGTAAAAAATGAAAACTATGCTAAAAAATGAATTAGATTTCGAATATATAAAATAACTATGAAACAATTTAAATAATTATAAATCAAATGAACATTTACTTTTTAATATAAAAATGTTTAAAAATAACATTAAAATAATTATAATTATAATTAAAATTACTTCTCATTGTAACCCAACAACCCGCTATTACAATATAAATTAGAAACTTTATCAAAAATAAATATTTTAAATTGCAAAATATATAAAAAATGATAAAAATGATACTAACAATACTAATTCTCAATTTAATATTACAACTAATACATATTAAATTACACAAAAATTATGGTGGTCATTTTGACTTTGGTGGGAAAAACTGCCTACTACCGCGGTGATGGCCGCCAAAATACCACCACCGCAGCTACCATCCGTCCACCATATTATGAGCACTTCTAGACTTCTGCCACAAGAAGGGCGGAAATGCAGCAGTGTTCATGGTGGTGGATGATGGTAAGGTGGCGATGCTACCACCAGCATTGCTACACCAGTAGAATGCCGCCAGCCGTATCATGACCTGTGATACAGCCTGGCGGTGTTCTGCTGGTGGGGTGCTGCTGACAGTAGCAGTGCCCCTTCCTGTTCCGTGCCAGAAGACCTCCTTGACAAAGGTAAGTCGGGCTTCCAACAGGGGAGGTGGGTGGGATGGTGGGGGGTGTTGTGTGTGTGTGTCTGAGTGAGTGAGTGTGTGAATCCATATGGTGGTGTTGTGTTGTTTGCGTGGTTGGATGCGTGTGAGTGAATGCGTGTAAGAATGGTAAAGTGAGTGTGTGTCTGCATGTCAGTGTGATTGGTTGTAAGAATGCGTGCGAGTATGTCTGAAAGTATGCGTGTATGCATACGTGTATGCCAGTGTGAGTGATTGGGTGTATGTGTGGTGCGTATCTGAGGGTGTGTGTGTGGATTGGAGTGGGGGGTGAGTGAGAAGATCGGAGGGGCTGGAGGGTGTGTGTTTGGATTGGGGGTGGGGTGTGTGTGTTTGGATCTGAGGGGCTGGGTGGGTGTGTTTGGGTCAGGGGTGGGGGTGTGTGTTTGGATCGGGTGAGGGGGTGTATTTGAATGTCAGGGGGTTAGTGTGTATATAGGTTTGGGGCTCTGGATGGAGGGGGTTGGGAGGTGTTGGGTGTGTGTTGTGAGAGGTGGGGGAGCCACCTACCAGTGACAGGGAAGGAATTCCCTGTCACCTGTAGGGCTTACCGCCATGGTTTTCGTTGCATTGCTAAAACCATGGTGGTAGACATGCTCATAATGCCGCCGCAGGTACTGTGCTGGCCACTGAGCTAGAGATTGATATCTCCAGCCCGGCAGCTCATACCGCCATGGTGGTATGAATGGCAAAGTGGCGGGTTGGCTGAAGCCAACCCAGCATTCTCATAATGTGGCGGTATGTACCGCCAGCCTGTTGACGGTACTACCGCCGGGGTCATAATGCCCCCTATATTTTTACTACAGTATATTTAAGTAAACAATATTAAAAAATACAATGTTACTTTAAACAATATTTCAAAATGAAAAAACACATTCTGTGACATTATGGGCCTGATTACGAATTTGGCGATTGGAACACCGATCGCTAGACCCGTGGTGAGGAGACCGTTGCAGTCCTGGTGCTCTCTCCACCTGCCCTATTACAACTTTCCCACTAGGCTAACTGTGAGAAAACAGGGCTGTTTGCAGAGGCCACCTATATTTTTGGCCCCATTTTTCATTTTTTGCTGGTGTTTTCCAGACTCTGATGGTGCCCTGGGTACTTCTAACCAGTCTCAGGACTTGTTCTTTGTATAAAATGAGTATGCAAATTAGACAAAGTATAACTGGCTATGTCAATCTACCTATACAGACCTACTATGTGGTATGGCATGTAGATTTAGGGACCACAACATATGTGGTGCACCCATAGTTGCACTGCTGAGGTGCCCTGGGTCATGTTAAAGGCAGGCCTGCCTTGCTGGCTGATTTTAAATTAAAGTTATATGCAAATTCGGCTTTGGAATTAAAAGTTCTTCCAAAGTCTTAAACTACCTTAATTTTACATATAAGTCATCCCTAAGGTGTGCCCTAAGTGCCCTAGTGGTAGGTGGATGTAACAATAAGCAGGGACCTTTTACAATTGTTTTATTAGCCCTGGTGAGGTAAAATAGCCACATTTATTTTTCCCTCACTGTAGTGAATAGCCTCCATAGTCTAACACGGGAAGACATTATTTTAATTTGCGAAGTCCCATAAGCGACAGATACCTAGAGTTTGGTATCAAATTAATTGTTATAATAAATCCCACAACTTGGTGCTGTTTGAATTAATATAACTAGTTCTGATAAAGAGTTTTAAAACTCTACCTGAAAGTTGCCAACTTCAGTTCTGTAGTGCCCTTCTCTGTTTGGCCAGGCTGCCTTGATGAGGTGTGAAGTGGCATGGGCTGAACACAAAGGATGTGCCTGGGGAAGGAGATCTGCTTGAGCAGATGGTGAGACAGGATGGGGGAGAATAGCCAAACTGGTCTTCGAAGGCAGGGAAGGACATTTGGAGCAGCTCAGGACCTCCCCCATTTCCTTCAACCCCAGACAATTAGGTGCCCTTTTCATTAGATTAGGAGAGGGCAGGACCAATAAGTCGGCTCAGCCAGATCTAACCTCTAAAAATCAGTTTCAGCCATTTTGGATTTTTGAAGAACGTTGCTCCCTGGGATTGATTTTTGCCACACTTCCCAGGATGTGGTCATCAAAGGGGGAAGGAGCCTGCCTGTGATTGAACAGTCGCCCCCCTGCTATTGCTAAGTGTAGGTACTTACCTGCCCTTACCAATAATACACTTTCCAACACTGACCAGCGGAAACCAAAGTTTCTACCAGTCATCCCAATTGGAGAGGTGTGGCGACATTGTCCCCGGCTCAAATATGAGCCGGCTGCATTGCTACGCACACAGGGTGCACCAGCTCCCTTGAAATGCACAGCAGACAGTGTGCATGTCAAGGGTGCTGGGCAGGGGTACCCCTGCACTGCCTATGCCACAGGCGTGGGCAGTGCAGGGACCCCCCTCTGGCCTCCTGCACCTGTTCTCCACCAGCCTTTTCATGGAGGTTAAACCACCATGAAAAGGGTGGCAGAGAACATGGTTGCAGCCAGCCAGGTGGTGCTGCGTTTAGCGCCGCCCTGGCTGATCACAACCAAGATAGATGTCAGCCCGTTTGG
The DNA here is from genome assembly GCF_031143425.1 of Pleurodeles waltl. NCBI lineage: Eukaryota > Metazoa > Chordata > Amphibia > Caudata > Salamandridae > Pleurodeles > Pleurodeles waltl. The sequence goes on along the minus strand of NC_090447.1, from coordinate 473,544,290 downwards.
ATCACGGTGGTGACGGCTGTAGGTTGGCGGGTCTGCCCTGCAACCGTATAATGTGCCGGTCAGGTCGCCACACCCACGGCAGTCCGACCACCACCGTGAGGCTGTCGGTCTTGAGACAGCTAGCCTCATAATCAGGCCCTACTTTTCTGAACTAACAATGCCACACAATGTGACACAATATTTTTGTGTCACAAAAAACATAAACTTGATATTTTGTCAGAACACCAGTGAGGCTAGCTGTCTCAAGACCGACAACTTTAATGGTGAAAAGAACAACTTACATCACCTTCCAAAAAAGAAAACAGTTACTGTTGCACATGGGATATATTTACAATCAGAAGAGCACTACTATGCTGATGCTTGTCGAGCCACGTCTACTACTAAAAATGATGTTGATGTAATGCTAGAGAGCATAATCACCCACCAAATGTGATATAATTAGTTGTGAGAAATATTTTGCAAGACATTACAGAAACAAGCATTTGTTCCTTAAAAGCAGCAGGAACCAATTTTTAAAATATCTTTACAAAAGTTCCTAATCACACTACAGGCAACTGCCAGCTATCCCACAATTAAAAAGACATAAAAGCTACCACATAAACCCATGCTGCTTTTAAAAAGTTCCAAGACATAAATATTCCTATTTATTTAACAATTGTGCATAGGGAAGACCCTTCCTCATGAATGATGACAATGACAAGAAAATATTAATTTATGCTACATAATAACTTGCTAAGTCTAAAACAAAGCCAGAGGTGGATGAAGGACAGCACTTTTAAATCATACCCACCATCATTCATGCAGATATACACCATACATTCTGAATATCACAATACAAACAAGGCACACAGTGAACATTGTGAGGGTATGGTTCTGGGCAGGAGGACCCCTGCAATGCCCATACCAAGTGCATGTGCAGTGTAGGGGCCCCACTATGGCCCCCAGCACCTGTTCTCCGCCAGCCTTTTTAAGTTGCTGAAACCACAATAAAAAGGCTGGCGGAGAACTAGGTTGTAATCTGCAGGGCAGCGCTGGCGGATAACGATCTCCGCCACCAGCAGGCCATTGGGATCATGTATTTCGGTGTTGCTGGTGGAACTCTGGCAGTCTGACTGCAAGGGTCTTTATGTGGCAGTCTGACTGCCTCAGCAGCAGCGGTCCTGACTGCCACTGCGGGGCGGGGGTCTGAAGACTTCCAGCCTCGTAATGAGGCCCTTAGCGTATTCACTGCTTCCTAACAAGCAATGTGCTACAAACCAGGACCCCAATCAAATCCTAAATGAACAACTACTATGCTCAAAAAGGTACCATTGAATTTGAGCAAGCAATAATAAGTGTAATAATAAAAATCTAACCACATGCAGCCATAGAGGGATATTTCCACTATTTTATCCATAGTATTTAGAGATGCCTCCAAAAATGTACACTAACTATATATTATTCTCTAAATGCTCAGTTTGCCAATGAGATGGAATACAATGAATAGGCCTGGCATATGTACCAATCACAGAAGTATCTAACTACTACATTTTCCTCATACAGTGTTCCTAACCAAATACATGAACTTCAAAACCTATTTTGAAGATGTTTGAAATGGTAGACTGCACTGTTACAGCCACAGATACCAACCTGAGTACCAAATATCATGGTGTGTTGCTACAGTGACACAACAAGCTGAAAAAACTTTTTCACTGGAAAATCAGATGCCCATTTTCAACTGGACCGGCCTTGGACACTACAAAACTTTGGCAGGAGCAAGCCCTAAAAATCTAAGGAACTTCCTATGACGTCTGGCAGCCTTACATGAAGAGTTGAGGTAAAAAGAAACCAAACTCTTTTAAGTTTGGACCTCTGGAGTAATGGAACCAACCACCAGAGTCATTCCGGTAAAGGTGTGACCTCCCTTGGCTGAAGAAACTTGTGCTCTTCTTGAAGTTTCTCTGCAGCAGCAAATTCATTTTAGCTGGACCTTGTTGAGAAAATATCTGGTGTTGTTTTCCTGAAATTTGGAGTGATGCAGTAATCAAACCTATACATGGAAAAGATGATACTGCCTTACCTAAAAACTATTGCTTAATTAGCTTTAATGAAGAGACAAAAGTGTATGCTAAAATTATGTTGCAATATTGAAAAGATTGGATTGATAACCAAATTCTGTTTCCTGTCAAACAGGGACACTTTGGAGTGGTATTTCGATCATTAGTCATTATTTCAGTCTTTCGACAATTGCTCCCTAATAGATAGAGCAAGAGATGGAAATTTTTGCTGTTTTAGATTCAGAGGGCCTTTTGCAAAATGTGTTTTTTTGTATACTGGCTTATATTTGGAAGCCAAAAATGCAAAATGCACAGAATTCCGATTGGTAATCATAAATGTTCTACTATTCTGTGTACTCACATATCTCCCGATAATAACTATGCCATACCTGTTTGGCTGGGCCTACAACCTGTGACACAAAGCACACCAAAACATGATCTAAAGACAACACCTTTCACCCACCAAAATCTATGCTTTTTCATAATCTGGGTAACTGCAGAATTTGGCCTCCAGTTCAGCTGCCACCCAGAGAAACCTATCAATCCTAGACATTTCAGAAAACTAGACACCCAAGGAGTCCAGCAGTCCACTCTGGATTCCACAACATTTTCTTACCCATAGGAGCATGCAAATATCAGACTTAGACTAAAAACACAAACACATGCATTTTCCTCTTATTTCTGTAAGCAAATGTTTGGAAGCTGCAGGGATCCACAAACTTCCAACACCCTGAATTTACACACTTTGCCAGATACAAAATGGAACCCCTCTTGTGTTGCTGGGCCTAGCACCTGCAGCACAAAACACCCTAAAACACAACATGAGGAAATCAGTATATCTGATAGAAAACCAAGCTGGTCTGGCATTGTGGGTAGATGCTGAATTTGGGTCCGAGATCTGTCATCGTCCAGTGAAACCTACCAAACTGTAAAATTCCTGAACATTAGACTTCCAGGAAATTCCAGAGTGTTGTGTCTCTTGGGTCGCTTGATATTTTCTTACACATAAGGCCTTGCAAACCTGAAACTATGGGAAAAAAATGTACACTCCTCCTCACATTTCTGTGAGTGAAATCTCCAGAAACTAAAGGAATCTACACATTTCCTGCCACACAAATTTCCCACACTTCTCCCAAGAAAAACAGCCCCCTACTTGCCTTGTGGTTCCTGCTCACACAACAGGAAATGTCTCAAAATGCAACATGGGCAGAGCAAGATTTTCCACTTAAAACCAAACCTTTTTTGCAATGTGGTTAAGTGTGGATTTCAGGCCTAGGCTCCGCAGCCAATCAGGGAAACCTGCCAAACCAAAACATTTTATGAGTGACTAGGGTGATGTGACTTGCATGTATCCCTGACATTTTCTCATCAATCAGGCTTTTCAAAACTCAAACTTTGGCTGAAAAACACCCATTTTCCTCACATTTCTATGAGAGTACATTCTGAAAACTATGGGCCAGATTATGATCTTGGTAGATGGGATACTCCGTCACAAACATGATGGATATCCCACCTGCTGTATTGCTACTGCCATACGATACAATGGAACATGTAATGCGGCAGAAGGGATATCCTTTGTGTTTGTGATGGAGTATCCCATCTGCCAAAATCATAATTAGGTCCTGTATGTTGTAGTTGTGTTACTTAGTGTGGTAGGCCTCATTATATTAGAGTAAAAGGTTATTCTGTTTGTATTGATATTTATTGATGATGTGTATTTTTTTTTGTCTATTGTACTGTAATGTTTATGTGTTGTGTAGGCGGGTATTTTGTGTTTCTTTTGCAGGTTTATTTTTTGGGTCATCAAAGATATAGATTTTTTGGATGCATTGGTTGGGTATGCATCAGTGACCAGAAAGTACAGTCTGCCAATCCAAGAATCTTCAAAGTAGTCCAGTACTGGATTTTTTATATATCTTTGATTGTAATGTGTTTCTGTTAATAATAATAATATAAAAATGATAAAGTGTGCGGCTACTCAGAGAGTGTCCCAGGGCTAAACAGATTAAATGGCCCATCTTAACCAAAGACACCTACTCATATTCTGAGAAGAATAGCCATGCTGTCAAATTTTGCTAAAAGCACTGTTTATATTTAATAGCCCATAAGGGTGTAAAGGAGGCCAAGGAAGTGCACCCCAAACATTTTCCTTTTAAATCAAGACACCACAGCCAACATGGCATCAGAGGAAGGTATAGAGTCAACCTGTTGGTAAAATATGCCAGGCCACACTGGCAGTAGGGATTATGGGCCAGTAGAAGATCTTTAAAATGTATTCTCTCCTTAATTGGTCACCAATGCAGCTCCATAAGATGTTAATTTATATGAGGCCCCTCTCAGTAGCTTGTAATGTTTTGCTTCTTCACTTAACAGGACATAAGCTAGATAAATGAGTTTTTTTTTAAAGTGTGGGCAAATTCAGCATTTGTGGAATATTCTACGCATAGGCTGATGTTTGCAGATGTGTCCATATACTTTGTTTAAAGTGGAAGTGACATCCTTGAGTGAGTATATATTTTTAGAATGGTACAAATCATTGCTTGCTCAATGCTGATGTTGATAATAATTATTTGTGGATTGAAATTGCTGCTTTTGGATTTTATTTCATTAGTGTTTTTTGGTATGTTGCACTTTGTTCATCTGGTAAAAGGGGTAGACAAAAGAGATGTTGGAGTTTTAATATTCACCATGGAGTGTGTTGATTTCTGGGCATGGTGGAGGGCACAATTTGACCATGCCATTCTTCATCCATGTGTTGTTGTGGGTAAGTTTTAGTAGGTTATTGTTAGAAGCATATATTATTATTATTCTCTCATTGTTACCAATGTTGTTCACAAGAGAAAGTGTCACGTACAATGCTAATGTTAAGTCTTAAGGGTTTTTTATGTGTCCAAATCTTTTTAGAGTACTAGGTATTTTTCTGGTTGTCTTTCTAGATCTGGTCTATTTTTCTAGTTTGATTTGTCCATGTGTGTTTTGAACCCTTTCCGGTGGAAGGTGTTAGGCCCACCCACACAAGTAAGTTACAGTTTTATTGGTATACTTGGGGACATGCTGGGTGATATTACATTTGTGGCTCCCTGCAGAGTCCAGAGCTTTTCCTCACAGACATATGATGAAAAGGTGGGCTTTTAGCAAACATTTGAGGTTTGCAGCACATTATGGGTAAGAAAATGTTATGGAATCCAAGCGAGGCTCACCACCCTGGACTCATCGAGGCTTCTAGTTTTCAGAAATGTCTGGGTTTGGCAGGTTTGCAAGAGTGGACGCCAAGCCCAGGCCCAAATACTTCAGCTACCCATTTTTCCACATCAGGTCATATTTTTGACTGGAAATGTTGATGTCGCCACATTGCGTTTTGAACTCTTTCCTTTTCCTAGTGCTAGGCCCACCCACTCAAGTGAGGTACTTTTTTATTGAAATACAGTGAGGAAAGCTGGGTGGTAGGAAGTTTGGACCAGAGCATGAGTTTGGTAGTCGGACTGCCAGTGGTGGCAGTCCCAAGAAGACGATGTGTCGGCGGTCTCCCACCTACTGCATTACGATGTATGCAGTCTGAATGGCTGACTGAGTCGACAGAGTGCTGCCTGCCACCGGTGCAGCGGGCCGCAATGTTGGTGTACGTACTCCATCACCATGATGGTTGGAGCTAACCGCCGAGCGTATTACAAAAACACAGTTGTACTGGTGGCTCCCTTGCGGCAGTTAGATGACGGCAGTAGGCTGTCACAGTATGCTCCTATGAAAGCACCAGAACAGTGCTCATTGGATGGATTAAAAAACAACACAGCTGACATCTATTGGCCAAGTGGACACAACCGCAAATCACACTATAAAACACGCCCCATCCCAGACCTTGATCGTTTGCCTCTCCAGTGCAGCATACGTAGGCAGAGACCACACATCATTCTTTCATTTGTGTGAGATAAGGCAGCCCTTTTCCCCTAACCCATTTAACACTTTTCACACACTTCTTCTAATTTGGATTCCCAATATCACTTGTCTTGTTTTTTAGTCCTTCTCACCCACTTTAATTTACAGTCATGTCACATTGTAACAGAGTGAATGCTGTAGGCACCAACTTGCACACAAAGGAGGATATTAGGAAGAGGTGGAATGACCTGAGGGGGAAAGGGTGTTCTCTGGCTTCCAAGTAACCCATGAAGGCCCAGAAGACCCAGCACCCATTTACAACTCTTTCCCTGGGAGGAGAAGTCTTGGCCATCCTGAGGGATTGGCAGCAATTGGTGGAGGAGCAGAGTATGGTAAGTTACACTACAATACCTAGCACAAAACTTCAATGTCCTGTATGCTCACATCTCAGCTTTTGCCATTGTGTTGTCCATCTACATTCCTAACATGTGATACCCAAAGTATCAAGGATGTAGATTGTCAATGTGTATTCTCATACATAACATCACATTTGTCAATTTCCATGAAATGCCATATGTTGGACTGGGCCTTTAAGTGTTTTACTATCAAAATAATATCCCAGGACCCATGACATGAGTCAATATGTAAATGTATGGTCCAACCTAACAGAAGTGTAGCAACAGTTATAAAAGACTAACCAATTGTCAAGTGGTGGGAAGTAAAGAATGTGACATGATTGCAACTACCATGAGGCAGTTTCTGTAACTCAAAACAAGATGCCATTGTGCTCTTGCCCATATTCACTTGTTCGCCATGTTACAACTGATCTTAACTCATCATGGAGTTTACCTTTTTTCTAGTGTGGGAGTTAGAAAGTGACATGACTACAACTACCATGAGGTCCTGTTTCTGTAACTCAGTCAAGAAGCCATTGTGCTTTTGCCCATATTCACTTGTTTGCCATATCACAACTGATGTTCACTCATCATGGAGATTCCTATTTCTCTAGTGTTGGGATTTAGAAAATGACATGACTACAACTACCTTGATGTCATGTTTCTGTGGCTCAAAACAACAGGCCATTGCACTCTTGCTCATATTCACTTGTTTGCCATGTGTCAACTGATGTTCACTCATCATGGAGTTTACCATTTGTCTAGTTTGGGGAGTTACAAAATGACATGACTACAACCACTATGAGGACCTTTTTCTGTAAATCAAAACAAGACGTCATTGTGCTCTTGCCTAAATTCACTTGTTTGCCATGTCACAACTGATGCTCACTGAGCTTGGACTGACCAATGTAGATATCATGCTTAACTCAGAGACGTGTCTCCCTACTTAGCTTTATGTTGTCCTGGTATCCTCAATTAAAACTATTGATGGCATGAATGACACCTTACCAAGTCTGTACATCAATTATTTGTAAGGCATTAAGCTGCTTCAGCCTATAGGAAGTGGCATGTAACCCCTTGACTCTGCACTGCTCACATGATGACTACTGTAACATATACAAGCAAGTTGTGTGTTGTCCTGTATTGTAGACAACTAAGCCTTGGGATGGTCAAATACACGTTACTTCTCCACTGTGTGGGCTTAACTCTGTGTTCGATGATATGTTCATTCTTTCGTTTGAAATGCAACTTATCATCACATCTAATGAGCTGCTACATTCTAATACAGCTTTTGCAACCTCTACAAATGTCTTGTCAACAAGTTCAATACCATAGAAATATATCACAATGGGAAACCCTACTTATTAACATTTTCCTAGGTCTCTACTTACTTTGACACAAAACTTTTGGATGTAGATTCCACACTTTCACCAATAACAATGTTCTCTATTTTAGAACAGGTTGATCTGGAACAGTACCTGGGCAGAGATTGTCCACCGAACGGACTTCCAGCCTATCCCCGGATGAGGCCCTCAGGGAAGACAACACTCCTGGACGTGTGGACATGGATGATGGACCTTGCACATCTGGTCAGCCTCGGCAGACTGCAACAGTGAATCTCACTGTGCCCACACTAACACCTCCTATCCCAGCTGCAACAACATCTCACCCAACACCATTTCCCCCAACCTGTGTACCTAGTACAGTTAGTACAATCTTGTGCCCCGCCCATTTCTGGATCCTGAAGTGCAAATCACTAGCCTTGACACAGAGGGACCAACACCCAGTTGAAGAGAGCACTGTGGGAAAGGGCACAGTCATGTGGGGGTAGGGTCCGTGGAGGGATGTTGTGGCCCAGGAGAGTGGGCCACTGGGGCCACTCATGACCAGGACACCATTAGCCAAGTCTTGGGGCCAAACACAAGTTACAAGGGGTAATGATCCAGATAGTTACTTAACTCTGGGATAAAATAAGCAGCTGCAGAGGAACATGTTCCAATAGATGGAGGCCAATAACTCCAACATGGGCTCCCCTGCAGGGGTGCTGAAGGACATCCATACAACCCTGAGTAGGACTTTTCCACCATCATCTACCACTTCCTGTAATGCACCTGCATCAATCCCATCTACATCTGCAGCAGCCACAGAAAGGGAGGCCCTGACAGAGGAAGAAATACCTTCAGACACCACTACCTCCACAGCAACTGACCCCCCTGCCCTCGCAAGTTGGGACGTCCATGTAAATATCCAGGAGGAGGGACTGCCAAGACACCCTCCACCGCCATCAAGAAACCTCAACCTTAATTTCATCAATTGTGTGTCACACATTCACTCTGCGGACTAATTCGGGACACTACTCAATTTCTGGTGGGAGGAGCAATGTGGACTTTGGTTTTCAGATGATTTGGCATCTACATCTATGGTTTAATTCACCACGACTGACTACTTCACTTTTCTTTTATGCTTGTTTTTACACCAAGTATGTCTTCTCCTTTACCACTTCAATAAATTCACAAGTCACAAACTCATTGTCTGCTGTAGTGAATTTCACATTTAGCAATGTAGATAAGTAATACCATGCAAACTATACAATGACAAAACAAGCTATTTGTGTAAGCATTGATATGTTGCATGGACACAATGTTTCAATCAGGATCATCACCATGCCTCACCAACACATATATGCAAGTGTCTTATCTGATAAAATGTTTATTACATTGATCCAATGATAGGCTGGCAAAATGTCAGAAACAGCAGCACATCATACACGGTGGAATTATACTATGTAAATGATCACATTTACAGGTGCAGACCTCCACAACATGGCAGGAAGAGATATATCAGACATTTGCCTGTAGAACAGCCAAAAATGAAATTGGTTGATGTTATTATCTGGAGCCATATCACCTAGCTCACAAAAGGACTCCTACATCATATAAAGCAAGACTCAGACAGATGGCAGTACAACAGTTTCTGATCACAGGGTCATTACAATCCAGTGCTTATGCATCTGGTGGTATGACAAAAACAAATGTCAGTAATATATTACAGGCACTTTGGCCGAAAATGATGAAACACATCAACAGCTACATACAGTTCATACAAAAAGAGTATTCAGCCAATGTGAAGGGAAACTAACATGAATTTGGCCTACAACTACATGTTGTCTGAGCACATGATAACACAAATAATGCATTATGACCACCACACAACAAGGAACAAGTCAATGGAGCCTCCTTAATTTCCATCCTATCACTTTGTAAGCTGTCTTGGCACAGGTTTTGTACACCCAAGGTCTGTGGCATACATTCCCCGGAAAAAAACATGTCCACTTTGTGTCCCAACTGCACCATAGACCTACTAATGTCTGAACTCTGAAATGTCCAAATGAAGATGCCATGGTGAAGGTACCTAAACAAACGCAAAAACAAAGAGTTTATCTACAAACCCATACATATGACAAAATTCACATAGTAAACTGCTGGAGACTGCAGTCCATGACCAAGATCTGACCTAAACAAAGCAACATTAACACAATGAGAACATCTCAAACTTCCTCAACAAACACCCTTTGCCAGATTTTGCTAGATCTTCAGCTTCCTAACATTTACGGCAATCATACTCCTCAGATCACCAGAACAAGAATTCATTGTACAGTCAAAGTCATGACATCTCATGACATACTTGCACTCATGAGAAGAAGCTGTTGAGATCTTGTTGAAAGTCAGCTCCTTCCTCTTCACCACTATCATCATTATTTGGCATTTCAGAATTCTTACTCAGTGGCACTTCAGGCTGTCCCTCCTCTGCGATGTGAGGGATGTTCCTTTGCAGGGTGATGTTATAGAGCATAGAGCAGGCCACAGTGATTTGACACACCTTCCCAGGTAAAGAGAGGAGGACTCCCTGACTCTTATCCAGACAGTGAAATCTGGCCTTCAGGAGCCCAAAAGCCCACTCCACTGGCCGCCATGTTGTTTCATGGGCCTCATTGAAGCGGACTTCCCCTAGCGTAGTTGGATTCCTCAGTGGTGTTAACAACCAAGGACAGTTGGGATATGATGAGTTTCCTGTTTTGTAATAAGACTTAAGTGCTACACTGAGTCACACACTTTCTGAATATAGCACCTGACATTGCACACACAAAGTTAGGACAGATGTTACTTAGCAACAAGCCAGGCCTGGTCGCTTGTAGTTGTGACTTCAGCTGGGGTATGATACTGTTCTGCATTACAAAGGAATCAATGGCTGAACCAGGGAACCAGACACATTTATTTGAAATATACAAATCTGGCAAGCAGACAACTTGCACCTTGATAGAATGGAAGCGCTTCCTGTTTTGATAGACTTGTTCACTGGCTTGGGATGGCACTATTGCAATATGAATGCCATCAATAGCTCTCACCACATGTGGAGGGCAACTAAATCCATAGAACTCAATTTTCACATTGGCTAAATAGATTGTGACATCCCACTAAATATAGCTACTATTTATTGAAATGATCCTGTGGCCAGAAATTGTAAAACTGCCATGAGTCTCACAATAGGTGGTTTTACATGTTGGTTTAGTGTTTCAAGGCTCCAACTGGCAACATAAATCTTGTGTTGTTTGACTATTCAGACAAAAACTTCTTTATAATATCCTTTTCTTCCATGGTCTGAATGTCTGGAAATGGACTGTACACTGGAGGTTGTCGTCTCCCCCCACTCCCAGGGTACTTATATGTGGAATCAAATAAATTGGAAAATTAGTCACAGTGTCCAGAGTAGCATATATGATGAGTAAGCCAATGGTCATGTGACAAAACCTTAGTGGCTGATAAACCATTATACACAATTCACATTACAATTGTCTAATACCCAAAATCCAGCTATAATCCTCATTGTGGTCTACACTTGTTTACAACATATATTTGCACATTATACACTTCAATGTTCCTCATGTGCACCTTGATATTCAAAAGTATGTTTTCTTTTCCCAAAATACCGTCGCCTGTGGTGTACAGTGCACTGCGGTGAGCTGGCATAAATGGGCAGTAATGCACTACAATGATGATTGTATAGAAGAGTTACAGATCAATGGAGTAGTATATATGTGAACATGTTACAACACATTATAATGGAGGTGAGGCATTTACCAGTCACCGTTAATGTAGTTTCAACCTCTAAAATTGTCGGGTACCTGACCTCATAAATTGGACTTTTGGAAGCTGCAGCTTCTGCGGACATCAAACGCATGATGGGCAGTTTCATCCATGGTGGACACAGCCATAGGCTAATGTTGTTGACAGCTGCAGTTGTGGCCCAATGGCGGTGCTCATTCTACGATCATTTGCCTCCTGACATCAACACCTCCTCCACTTTAGCTGCTGTCTGCCACCTCTTGAAGCAATCATGCCAGGCAAAGCAGATGAGAGGGCCCCTACCTTCTCTCCAGAGGACAAGAAGAAACTTGTTGAGGAGTCTTACCCCTATATGGTATGCTCTCTGGCTCACCAGAGGAACAGGTAACTACCTCATATACACATTTGACTCTGTTCAGCTCCATCTTTTCTTTTCCCACTGGCTACAATGAGACCCTGAGACCCAAAGAGTTTTTTTAGAGGACTGTAGTTACATTTGTGGTCCATACATAGGATGAAAATGTTATGGATTGTGGAGCCCTACACTTTGTGTATTTCAAATCACCACTAAATTGTTATGTGCGATAAGTCATAGATAATCCTTCTTTTGCATTCACATATCTATGCAAGTAAATGTTTGCAGGGTACCAGTGATATATTTGATGATTAGATGTTGCTGAATGAGAAAATAAATGTATTTGCATTATGGCATGAGCTGTGTATGTATACTATTAGAAGCAGTTGAGGAGGATGTTAGCAATGTGTACATTCCTACATATCACAGCCCAGATCCCGCCTTGGCAAACTGCTGTCTGAGAGCTAGCTAAAGCTCACTGACCCCTCCAGAGTGCCACACAACTTTGAGGTCACATATAGGATAGTCACAAGATGTACTGTTATGTATTAAAGTGATTGAAACTTGATGTTCATGTGGATTCAGTATCCTCAGTCTACGGAAAGCAAATCTTGACAAAGAGTTTGGCCGATTATGGACCATCGCTGAGGATGGGGCAGAGTTGCTGTGGCAATACAACTGATGCACAGGGTAATCTCCCTGTAGACCTCCCAACCTTTGGATGTTCCCAAAACGAGTCTTTTGGACCAATAGTAGCTCTGAATGCTTTTACTAAGGCTACATTTGGAATGGTGGCTAAGGTAACCCCCACACCTGGTACATCTTTGTATTGACTCATTGTCAATGTGTGACATTTACTAATGACAGGTCTCTTAGTCCCACAGATATGTTGTCACTGTTCCATAAGTCATGTTTGCACTATACATGCCTATTGCACAAGTGACAAATGTGCTGTGCAGATAGTTAGTTAGTTATGGAGACATCATTACATGTGAATCACTAGCTTTGCTACATTTAACGAATCAATCAAAACATCTCTGAAAGATTGCCACATATGGTACAAGGGGTATACTATTATACCAGTACATACCACACAAACTCAATCAGGCGTAGCATGATATTCCATTAGGTAGTCCACATGTTCACACATCCACAGAGAGGAAGCTCTCAGTGACACCCATACCAGCCCCTTCATTGTCACCTAAGTCTTAGGGTTTAGTGTATACTATGGTAGTAGCCTGTATGGACTGCATACTACATGTCAATGTGCCTGGGTGTAAAGGTGTCTGTACAGTCATGCAAGAGTAGTTTACCCTTCAGAAGGTCACAATGGTGTGTTGTGTTTCATAGTGGCTCACATCACAGAGCATGACAGTTGGTCCTGGGTTACATCAACTTAGTGGGCTGGGTTAGTCAGTTTAGGCCACGACCTCTGAGGGGATAGTCATTAGAAGACTACAAAGTGTGTATTCATATCCCTGTACTTATCAGCATGTGAGATGTACATGCGTAGTGTGTTAACAATTTAAAAATGCTTGTGCTAAGTGTATACAACATGTGTATTAACCAAACAGATATCCTAAATTATGCAATTATGATCTCTTTCTATTTCTGTTGCATCCATACAGGTCAATGCCCATCAGAGCAAGCCATTTGGAGAGCTATGACCTGGAAGGTGTGGACCCTGGGAGTCTATTGACGGTGCAGTGTCCATTGCCATAAAAGGTGGTAGGACCTGAAACTTTTGAACCGGAAGATCACAGCAGTCCAGCCGGGTCTGCCTACTCAACATGGACGGGGCGCGCATCGGGCCTTGATCCCCCCAGTGGTCCGCATACTGGCAGTGGCCTACCTGGAGATGAAGGGTGGTTGAGGGAATCACAGCAGCTACAAGGGGGTGAGTCCTGGGCAGAATCATACGTTAAATTGCCAAATTTGTATTTTATAGGCACCCATTTCCCCATCAATATTGGAGGAGGCCCATGTGCGACGCACAAGAAGAGTTATTGTGTAGGTCTGGTAGTAGGTGCATGCTGATGTGCTTTGCCTATTGTCCTAATGACCAAGAAAACACCAGAGTCCAGTCTACTACCAATATACTCTCTTGAGCAGACACATGGATGAGTTCAGTGACTAATCAACTAATGTGTTTGACGTTGTGGGTGACATTTGAACCCAAGAGGCCACTTTTCTCCATTGTGTGAGGAGTCACGCTACCTCACTACTGTGTCTCATGTGATAGTGACCCTCTTACATGTGACACAGCATACAGTGTACTTTGGGTGCAGCCATTGAGCAATTCTTCTCATTGGTAAGTGGGAAATGTACAGTTACATGAGTTAGAAAACAACGCTGCTGCTCTCAGTATTTGTGCCTACATGTTGGCATGTGCACCTTTCACTTTTGTAGTATCATATACACTATGTTTCACACATGATCAGCATGTCTTCATAGGATGATGTCTGATTCCATCATATATATGTATGTAGGTAAAACCCTATTGGAAAATAGTTATATGTGATGGGCATACAGTTAATGCGTAACCTCAGACAGGAGTGTGTAAACATTGTTTTGGTGGGTCACACATACCTTAAGCTATTACTCAATGTCATTAGTCATGTCCAATTGTTGAAGCAATGAAGGACATGACAGTTAGACCTACAGTATTTTCTCATTATGTGAATTTCCATGCCACTGATATGGAATTATTCAGCTAAATGATTTGCACATGTTTATTGGTGAAGGTTCATTAACTGCCTGTAGATATGCATCAGGGAGAGACATGTAGAAATGTGGGAATCTCATGTTAGTGTGTACACTCAGTAATATAATGGCATTTGTGGTTGCATGAAAAAAGATACAGTGATTTGTCTTCCCATTGAGAAACAGATTAAACCACCTCTTCAGGTCATGGAGATTCCCTGAGCCTCAACAACAGTCAATGGACCATTGGCTTTTAGTTATGCAGTGTTAGAATTATGTTCTCACCAGTACCAGTTGAGACTGCTGATTTTCTTCGGCCTTGCTGATTCATTATGCTGTGGATATTTGTAGACAAATCTCCCAGATATTTTGCCCACATTGTCTCCAGTCTACTTTTCTCTGTGTCATGTGTTACATAGCAAAGCTACATTAGTGCAACTTCTACGGAACTATGAGACATGCAGGTGATCTGACTGCTGGCCTATTAGCTTTCTGTGTTGGCATAGGATAGATACATTGCTTAGGGGACATAAGTAGTTAGGGATATTACTAACAGCTCAGCCAATACAATAACCATGATTTTTATTTCCCAACCAAAGTTAACATCAAAATATCAAGTACAAAATACCCATCTAGAAAAGAAAAACACTACCTTTTCAAAAGAAATACACCACATACAAATGGTAAAAAATCAGTTAATAGAAGGACAAGGTAAACAACGCTGAACCTCACAAACTAAAAAAAACAAAAAAAAACATAACCGTAAGGCTATAATTAAACAATACCTTTTTTTACACATTTAATAAAAAACTTAGGGTCTGATTACGAGTTTGGCCTACAAAATAAAAACACTACCTTTTCAAAAGAAAAACTCCACAAACAAATGGAAAGAAATCTGTTAATTGAATTAAAAATGAAACAACGCTAAACCTCAAAAAATCCAAAATAAACCAAACATAAATGTGAGGATAAAATTAAACAATACCTTTTTTTATATATTACATAAAAAACGTAGGGCCTGATTACGAGTTTGGCGGTCCGGAGACTGCCATGGCAGTGGCGGTCTATCCACCTGATCATGATCAGGGTAGTCAGACCGCCTCCACCAGTGACATTTGATCTGCCACGGTGGTAGTGACCACAACGGTCAATGGTGGAGATACAGGTGTTGGCACCGCCATGTGTTATATGACCTGCCTTTCTACCAAAGACCGAAGGTCAGCAGAAAGGCAGGTAAAGGGCCACAAAAAAGGGCTCTATGGTAAATAGACCCGTGTGCACCATACTAGCAGAAGTCACAGTATTTTATCCAGCATTCACTTCAGGCTCTCTCCTAGAGCCAAGCCATGCCGCCTTGACTGCCTCACCAACACACTGTCAGCTTGTAATGGGTGTTCAGGATGCCGCTGACTTGGCACGTTCTCCCGACTGCCCCTTCTGTGGGCTGGCGGTGCGACCGCCAAACTCGTAATCAGGCCCTAACTTTTATTTAACAGGTACAAATTAAGTTCCTGTCTCTACCCTCAGCATAAATGACAACTTGAAGAAATAATTCTACAAATTATGACAACAGCAAATATGTAGTAAGTATGAGTGAGAGGAATACTTTGTTCTTGTATTTCACTAATGATCTGCTCCATCGGCTTTACCAACTGACCAATTCATTAAAGTCTTATAATATACATGATGAATACAAAACAATTGAGTTGTATAAAATGTATAAATACAAACCTTAAACAATAGAATTTTCTTTTTAAAACATACAACAATAAATAGCAAAGCAACTATAAACACAAATCGACAAACAATATCTAAAATATAAAATATAAATATATAAACTATTTCATTTCAAATTTTTTTTTACTATTCCATCTTCATCCTATTTAACAGTAGGGAAAGTGATGGACACTATGGGGGTTAAATTTGCTATTGTCATTCTAATATAAGCAACAGTAAGGAAAGTGTTTGACTCCAGAGGGGTTAGATTTACTAATCCCACTTCAATCTCAGCAACAGTAGGGAAACTGTTGAAATATTGAAATGTCATAAGACCGTTATACTCGTAGTGGCGATCCAATCTCTGCAATCATGGCAGTTCAACGGCCAGGAGACCGCCACCACTGCCAGGATCAGGGACCCCTACAGGTTTGCAGCGTTGCAAGTCATGGTCAAGCACAAGGGTGCCGATGCTGATCATGACTCGCCTTTCTGCCAGCCTTTTCATGGTGGGGTCACCACCATAAAAAGGCTGGCGGAAGGGCAGGAACGAGTCCACAGGAGACCCCTGCACTGCCCATGACCATCTTGTGGGTAGTGCAGTGGGCCCCCCCTGTTAGCACACTCGGAATGCGTACTGTCTGCCATGGCAGACAATGTGCATTCTGAGTGTGCTGTCAGTACCAACAGTGCAAAGGCATTGGCCTTGGTTCTCCTCAAGAGCTGAAGCCAATGCCGCCATACTGTTGGTGTCAACCGACCTGGCAGGAAACTCATAATACAGCGGTCAAGGCCCCAGATTCCTGACCTCCATAGCGGAGCTCCAACGGTCAGACCGCCACAGTCATAATGAGGCCCTTAGTATTCCCACAATGATCTACGAAAATATGGAAATGTTAGAGTATTTATTCCCTATCTGATTTACACAACAGTAAGAAAAGTGTTGGACTATGGAGAGGTTACCTTTACTATTCCCAACCCAATTTAAGCAACAGTACAGAAAGTGTTTAACTCAAAATATCTACTATTCTCACGCCACTTTAACAACAGTAGGTAAAGCACAGTATTCCAGAAAATTTAGAATTGCTATTCCCACTCCATTCTAACCAACAGTGTGGGAAATATTAGACGCCTGTGAGGTTCGATTTACTATTCTGACTCCAATCTGCACAACAGTAGGGATAGTTCTGGACTCCAGAAGGGTTAGAATTACTATTCTAACTCAAGTTTAAGCAACAGTAGGGAAAGTGTTTTATTCCAGAACGTTTAGATTTACTATTTCTCCTCCATTCTAAACAACAATAGGGAAAGTAATGGACTTCCAAGGGGTTAGATTTATTATTCTCACTCCAATCTACATAACAGTAGAAGTTAGATTTATTATTCCCTCTCCAACATACACAAAAGTAAGGAAAGTGTTGGACCATGGAGTGGGTTGATTTACTATTCCCACTCCAATCCACACCAGAGTAGGAAATGTTTTTGATCCCAAAGGGGTTACATTTACTATTCACACTCTAGGGAAACCAACAGTACAGAAAACATAGGAATTTGGGGGAGCTGCAGATAACATTTCACCTCCTCCTTATTTTGTACAACAGACATAAATATGTAAAATAAAAAATAATCAGATTATAAATTAAAATGACATATCATATACTATACAAATATCAAATACAATTTAAAAAATAAAAATACATGTAAATAAAATGTACTTCTTTATCACTAAAAACAGGAAACACCCAAAAAAATTAATACTGCAAATTATTTTTGTAAATATTATTTTAATTAAAAAAGTCATTAAAACTCTTCTTTACAGACACAATTATTAAGATCCCTTACTATATTATTAAATACAAGAAATAATGTTAATTTCTAAAATACTATAATAGCAATACCTTCCAACCGTTTCTACTACAAAACCAATGACCAGTTAGTAAAATATAGTACTAATAAAAACATGAACATTTAAATATACGTTAACATTTAAAAAACATAAATTAATAAAACAATTATACATTAAAACAATTTACATAATTATTATTCACTTACATATTTAACAATTACTCATTAATTAGCATAAAACTAAAATATATTATAGTTTAAATAATTGTCCACTATATTTCCCAACATGACCAACAATCCACTACTAAAATATAAACTACCAAAAACAAACAAAAATGTAACTGTACTGTAAAACATTTCTTACAAAACTATTGTAACAATTAATAAAATAAGGCAATTTACATTAGTAGCAATCAATTATATTATTATTGAAGAATTAAAAATAATTAGGATTAAGAAAAACATGTAATTTAAAAATCATCTCATCCTATTCCCAAATTAAAACCAATAACCCACTACTACAATAAATTAAATAAATCAAAATGTAAAAAACAAAAACTATATTATAAAATTCGTTACATTTAGAATACATAAAATAACTAAGAAACAATTTAAATAATTGTAAATCAAATAAACATTTACTTTTCAATATAAAAATATTTAAAAATAACATTAAAGTAATTATAATTAAAATTACTCCCATCGTATCCCCGACAAAACCCAACAACCCACTATTACATTATAAATTAGAAACTTTATCAAAAATAAATATTTTAAATAATTGCAAATTATATAAAAAAAAAAAAAGATACTAACAATACTAATTCTAAATTTAACATTACAACTAATTCATATTAAATTACACAAATATTATATTTTAATGCAACTATATTTAGGTAAGCAATATTAGAAAATAAAAAAATACTTTAAACAACAACATTTTAAAACAAAAAAAGATGTTCTGTGACACTATGGGCTTGATTACGAGTTTAGCAGTTGGAAAACTCGACTGCTTGACCCATGGTGAGGAGACCGTCACAGACCAGGCTCTCTCCCCCCCTGCCCTATTCCGACTTTCCCACTATGCTGACTGTGAGAAAACAGGGCTGATTGCAGAGGCCCCCTAACTTTTTAACCCCATTTTTCACTTTTTGCTGGTGTTTTCTTGACTCTGATGGTGCCCTGGGTACTGCTAACCAGTCTCAGGGCTTGATCTCTGTGTAAAATGAATATGCAAATTTGGCTAATTATAATTAGCTATGTCAACTTACCTATAAGTCCCTAGTACGTGGTAGGGGATGTAGGTTTAGGGACCCCAGCATATGTGGTGCACCCATAGTTGCTCTGCTGAGGTGCCCTGGGTCATGGGCCTGCCTTGCTGGAGGATTTTAAATTAAAGTTATATGCAAATTCAGCTTTGGAATTAAAAGTACTTCCAAAGTGTTAAACTACCCTATTTTTACATATAGGTCACCCCTAAGGTTTGCCCTAAGTGCTCAAGGGGTGGGTAGAATATAACTATAAGGAGGGACCTTATAAAGTTGTTTTATAAGTCTTGGTGAGATAAAATAGCTAAATTTGTTTTTCCCTCACTGTAGTGAATAGCCTCCATAGGCTAACATGGGAAGACTTTATTTTAATGAACAAAGTCCCCATAACCTACAGATACCTTGAGTTTGGTATCAAATTAATTGTTATAATAAATCCCACAACTTAGCGCTGTTGGATTTAATATAACTAGTTCAGGTAAAGAGTTTTAAAACTATACCTGAAAGTTTCCAATTTCAGCTCTGTAGTGCCTTTCTCTGTTTGGCCAACCTCTGGCAGCCTGGCCAGGCTGCCTTGATGACGTGTGAAGTGGCGTAGGGGGAACACAAAGGATGTGTCTGGGGGAGGGGTGCTTGAGCAGATGCTGAGACAGGATGTGAGAGAGTAGCCAAACTGGTCTTCAAAGGCAGGGAAGGACATTTGGAGCAGCTAAGGAGTTCCCCCATTTCCTTCAACCCCAGACAATTAGGTGCCCTTTTGATTAGATTAGGAGAGGGCAGGAGAGGGAAGTGTTCAGGATTTTTAGCCACACCAGTAAGTGGGCTCAGCCAGATCTAACCTCTAAAAATCAGTTTGAGCCATTTTGGATTTTTGAAGAATGTTGCTCCCCGGGATTGATTTTGCACAATTCCTAGGATGTGGTCATCAAAGAAGTAAGGAGCCTGCCTGTGATTGAACAGTCACCCCTTGCTTTCCACCCCAGGAGCAAGGATAAATATGGCAGAGCTGCACCCACACCTCAGATCCCTATAAGGAACAAGACAAAGAAGAAGAAGGACTGCCCTGCTGGACCTTGAACAGTACCTGGACACTGCACTCTGAAGAACTGCACCAGCTGCACACTTGGGCTTTACCACTAAAAGGACTTTGCCTGTCTGCTACTGCTTAAAGAAGGGATTCACTGTGTGCTACAGGTATAAAGGAGCGGCCCAGAGCCCCCTGAATCAAGTCCTGAAAGAAGAGCCCAGTTGACCAGCATCCAGTGGCCATTTGAGAATAATTTTGACTAGGTGCATTCTGGGAATTGTAGTCCCAAATCTGAAGGAGCACCTCAGAGCTTCTGGAACCTTGGATCAAGTTGTGAACACCTCAAGAACCCAAAAAGGACCTCTGGAAGAAGATCCAGAAGCTTGGAGACGTTTGAAGCAACTCCATAAATTTAAGAGGTACATTGTGGGAGTTGTAGTCCCAGACCCCAAGAGGCAAACCAGAGCCTCTGAACCCTTCACTGGTGCTGTACACCACTTTCCTAAATCAAGAAACAGTTCTGTAAGTAAGTGCAACAGAGTTACTCGTGGGTGGCCTGAACTGTGGACATTGTCCCTGTCCAGTGTGACCTTTTTGACCCCTTTGAGTGGTAGATGCTTCTATGCGCTAGAAAACATTAATTATTTAATAATTCATAACTCCGGTGCCCCTTATCCGATTTCAATTGTTTTGGTGTCACTTTAAAGATAAAAATATATTCTAGTTATATAAGTTGGTGTTGCATTTTTATTGTGTTTTGTGATTTTTAAATGCTTGACACACTTGTCACCTCAGTTAAGCCTTGTCGCTCATTGTCAATCTACCAAGGGTTGAACTGGGTTTAATTTATTTAAACCTAAGTGGAGGTTAGTGGCCTATTGCTAAGCGTAGGTACTTACCTGTCCTTACCAATAATCCTCTTTCCATCACTGACCAGCAGAAACCAAGGTTTCTGCCAGTCATCCCAATGGGAAAGGTGTGGCGCCATTATCCCCGACTCATATTTGAGCCGGCTGCAGTGCTCCGCACGCAGGGTCCAATAGCTCCCTCGAAATCGACAGCAGACAGTGTGCATTTCAAGGGTGCTGGGCAGGGGTAACCCTGCACTGCCTATGCCACAGGTGTGGGCAGTGCAGGGACCCCCCCTCTGGCCCCCTGCACCTTTTCTCCACCAGCTTTTTCATGGAGGGTAAACCACCATGAAAAGGGTGGCACAGAACTTGGTTGCAACCAGCCATACAGTGCTGAGTTTAGCATCGCCCTTGCTGATCACAACCAAGATAGCCATCAGCCCATCGGGATCAGAGATCCTGGTGGTGACGGCAGTAGGTTGGCGGGTCTGCCCTCTGACCTTATAAAATGCCGGTCAGACTGCCACACCCATGGCGGTCCGACAACCACCACTAAACTGTCGGTCTTGAGACAGCCAGCCTCGTAATTAGGCCCTATATTTCTGAACTAACAATGCCACACAATGTGACACAATATTTTTGTGCCACAAAAAATATAAACTTGATATTATGTCAGAACAGCAATATTTACAAAATGAATGATAGAAAGGTCAACTTACATCACCTTCCAAAAAGGAAAACAATTACTGTTGCACATGGGATATACTTACAATCAAAAGAGCAGAATCACAGAAAATATGCATTGAAAATGCCCATACTACTATGCTAATGCTTGTCAAGCCAGGTTTACTACTAAAAATGATGTTGTTATAATGCCATAGAGCATAATCACCCACCAAATGTGATTTAAATAGATTTGAGAAATATTTTGCAAGACATTAGAGAAACAAGCATTTGTTCCTTAAAAGCAGCAGGAACTATTTTTTTAAACATCTTTACTAAAGTTCCTAATAACACTACAGGCAACTGCCAGCTATCCCACAATTAAAAAGACATACACGCTACAACAGAAACCCATGCAGCTTTTAAAAAGTTCCAAGACATACATATTCCTATTTATTTAACTATTGTACATAGGGAAGACTCTTACTGATGACAATGACAAGAGAATAATGATTTATGCTACATAAATAACTTACTAAGACTAACACAACACCAGAGGTGGATGATGGACAGCACTTTTAAATCATACCCACCATCATTCATGCATATAGACACCATACATTATGAATATCACAATACAAACAAGGCAGACAGTAAACATTGCAATGGTAGGGTGCTGGGCAGGAGGATCCTGTCACTGCCCATACCAAGTGCATGGGCAGTGCAGGGGCCCCCTGTGGCCCCCAGCACGTATTCACCGCCAGCCTTTTCATGGTGGAAAGACTGGCGGAAAACTAGGTTGTGATCTGCATGGCAGCGCTGCATGCAGGGGTGCCCTGGAGGTTTGCGATCTCTGCCACCAGAAGGCCATTGGGACCATGGATCCCAGTGGTACTGGTGGAACTCTGGTGGTCTGACTGCTAGGGTCTTTATGTGGCAGTTGGACTGCCTCAGCAGCAGCAGTCATGACCGCCACTGCGGGGCTGGTGGTCTGAAGACCGCCAGCCTCATAATGAAGCCCTTAGTGTATGCACTCTTCCTACCAAACAATGTGCTGGAAACTAGGACCCAAATTAAATCCAAAATGATCAATTACTATGCTCAAAAAGGTACCATTGAATTTGAGCAAGCAATAATAAGTGTAATAATAAAAATCTACCCACACACAGCCATACAGGGATTTTACCACTATTTTATCCATAGTATTTGGAGATACCTTCAAAAATCTGCACTAACTATATATTATTCTCTAAATGCTCAGTTTGCTAATGAGATGGAACAAAATGAATAGCCCTAGCATATGTACCAATCACAGAAGTACCTAACCACTACATTTTTCTCATGCAGTGTTCCTAACCAAATACATGAACTTCAAAACCTATTTTGAAGATGTTTGAAATGGTAGACTGCACTGTTACAGCCACCGATGCGAACCCAAGTATCAAATATCATGGTTTGTTGCTACAGGGACAAAACAAGCTGAAAAAATGTTTTACTGGAAGACCAGCTTCCCAGTTCCAACTGGACCAGCCTTGGACACTACAAAACTTTGGTAGGAGAAAGCCCTAAAAATCTTAGGAACTTCCTATGACATCTGGCAGCCTTACATGAAGAGTTGAGGGAAAAAGAAACCAAACTCTTTTAAATTTGGACCTCTGGAGTACAGTAGTGGAACCAACCACCAGAGTCAATCCACTGAAGGTGTAACCTCCCTTGGCTGAAAAAACTTGTGTCCTTCTTGGAGCTTCTCTGCAGCAGCAAATTCATTTTAGCTGGATATTGTTGAGAAAATATCTAGTGTTGTTCTCCTAAAATTTGGAGAGATGCAGTAATCAAATCTATACATGGAACAGATGATCCTGCCTTACCTAAAAATTATTGCTTAATAAGTTTGAATGAAGGGGCAAAAGTGTACGTTAAAATTATGTCGCAATATTGAAAAGATTGGATTGATAACCAAATTCTGTTCCCTGTCAAACAGGGACATTTTGGAATGCCATTTTGATCTTTGATCATTATTTCAGCCTTATGACAATTGCTCCCTACTAGATAGAGCAAGTGATGGCCATTTTAGCTGTTTTAGATTCAGAGAGCTTTTTGCAAAATGTGTTTTTTTGTATACTAGCTTATATTTGGTAGCCACAAATGCAAAATGCACAGAATTCCAATTGGTAATAACAATTTTTCTACTATTCTGTGTACTCACATATCTCCTAATAATAACTATGCCATACCTGTTTGGCTGGGCTTACTGCTTGTGGCACAAAGCACACCAAAACATGACCTCAAGACAGCAACATTCACCCACCAAAATCTATGCTTTTTTCATAGTGTGGGTAGCTGCAGAATTCGGGCCCCAGTGCAGCTGCTACCCAGAGAAACCTAACAATCCTAGACATTTCTGAAAACTAGACACCCAAGGAGTCTAGCAGTCCAATCTGGATTCCACAACACTTTCTTACCTACAGGAGCATCCAAATATCAGAATTTGACTAAAAACACAAACACATGCATTTTCCTCATATTTCTATAAGCAAATGTTTGGAAGCTGCAGGGATCCACAAACTTCCAACACCCTGCATTTACACACTTTTCCAGGTACAAAATGGAACCGCTCTTGTGTTGCTGGGCATAGCACCTGCAGCACAAAATGCCCTAAAACACAACATTTGGAAACCAGTATATCTGATAGAAAACCAATCTAGTCTGGCATTGTGAGTAGATGCTGAATTTGGGTCCGGGATCTGTCATCGTCCAGTAAAACCTACCAAACTGTAAAAATCCTAAAAATTAGACTTCCAGGAAAATGCAGAGTGGTGAGTCTCTTGGATCACATGATATTTTCTTACACATAAGGCCTTGCAAACCTGAAACTATGGGAAAACATGCACACTCCTCCTCACATTTCTGTGAGTGGATTCTCCAGAATCTAAAGGAATCTACACATTTCCTGCCACAAAAAGTTCCCCCACTTCTCCCAAGAAAAACAGCCCCCTACTTGCCTCGTGGTCCCTGCTCACACAACTGGAAATGTCTCAAAATGCAACATGGGCAGAGCGAGAATTTCCACTCAAAACTGAACCTTTTTGCAATGTGGATTTCAGGATTAGGCTCCGTAGCCAATCAGGAAACCTGCCAAACCAAAACTTTGTAGGAGAGTCTAGGGTGATATGATTCACATGGATCCCATGACATTTTCTCACCATTCAGGCTTTTGAAAACTCAAACTTTGGCTGAAAAACACACATTTTCCGTACATTTCTAAGACAGTACATTCTGAAAACTATGGACCAGATTATGATACTCTGTCACAAACACAATGGATATCCCACCTGCTGTACTGCAACTTCCATAGGATACAATGGAACTTGTAATACGGCGGAAGGGATATCCTTCATGTCTCTGATGGAATATCCCATCTGCCAAAATTGTAATCAGGCCCCATATGTTGCAGTTGTGTTAGTCAGTGTGGTAGACCTCATTATATTAGAGTAAAAGGTTATTGTGTTTGTACTGATATTTATTGATGGTATGTATTTTTCAAAAATGTCTATTGCATTGTAATGTTTATGGGGTTTATGTGTTGTGTAGGTGGGTATTTTATGTTTCTTTTGCAGGTTTATTGTTTGAGTCACCAATGAAATACATGTTTTGGATGCATTTTTTAGATGTCTCTGGTTGGGATGGCATCAGTGACCAGAAAGTACAGTCTGCCAACCCAAGTATCTTCAAAGTAGTCTAGTAGGGGATTTTTTATGTCTTTGGAAGTAATCTGTTTCTATTAGTAATATTGATATAAAAATTATACGGTGTGCGGCTACTCAGAGAGTGTCCCAGCGCTAAGCAGATTCAATGACCCATCATAACCAAAGACACCTACTCATATGCTGAGAAGAAAATCCATGCTTTCTAATTTTGCTTAAAGCACAGTTCATCTTTCATAGCCTGTAAGGGTGTAAAGGGGGTCATTCCAAGTGGTGGCAGTGAGATATAAGAAGGAAGTGCATCCCCATCTTTTCCTTTTAAATCAAGACACCACAGCCAAAATTGCATCAGAGGAAGGTATAGAGTCAGCCTGTTGATAAGATATGCCAGACCACACTGGTAGTAGGCTTTATTGGCCAGAAGAAGATATTCAAACTGTATCGTCTCCTTAATTGGTCACCAATGCAGCTCCATGAGATGTTAATTTATAAGAGCCCCTCTTGGTAGCTTGTAATGTTTTGCTTCTTCACTTACCAGGACATAAGCTGGGCAATGAGTTTATTTTTTATTTTTGGGCAAATTCAGCAATTGGGGTATATTCTACGAATTATGGTGATGTTTGCAGATGTTTCCATATGACTTTGTTTAAAGTGGAAGTGACACCCTATGAGGGTATACTTTTAGAATGCTACAAATCATTGCTTGCTCAATGTTGATTTTTTTTTGTCCTCATTCCCTTAATTCCCTGGTCAAGACCACCTCCAAACACCTTGTCTAGATTATCTCGGGAGTGTCTTGACCTGGGCAAATTTCTTCTTCAGGCTGGGTAACCTTCCGAAAAAATAGTGGGTGAACCACTTCTTGGAGTATTAAGAGTATAATCATAGGACCAGCTAAAAGTTATTACTTGCAAACCAGTTGATTAATGGCTCCCAAAATCCCGAACTCTTACTGATATCACCTTCTTTAGTGTCACATATTAAATTATACAGTAGTGAGCCTCTCCAGTCTTCCAGAGTTGGTGGCAACGAGTTAATCCACTTCCTGCATATTCCTTTCTAGCCAATAAAATCATATAAAACAGTAGCTTAGCACCATCTTTTTTTATCCTGTTATCTCCTTGAGAATAACCAAAAATAATCAAGGAAGGGCTTACCTTGCAATCCATAAGTAAAATATGGTTAATACTTTCACCCACCTCAGACCAAAAATGTTGAAGACAGGGACAGTTAACAAACATTTACAGGTCCCCTACCGACTTGGCTCCACATTTGCGGCAGCATATCTTATTGCCCAACTCCAATCTTGACAGCTTCTCCGGGGTCCAAAAAACCCTGTAGACTGAAAATAAATGGTTCCTTCTTAAAGGCCTGACAGTAGAGTACAACAAAGCTAGAGATACTTGTCATAACTCTGAAATCTGCACTCATAGGAGATGATCTTTCCACGTATTTTCAGGCAGCACAGGATCACAATCCAGCATTTCCAGGAGGGTCCAATACCATCTTGAGAGTTCTTTTTTACCAGCTTCCTCCTCCTGTAATAGCTCCTCCACTGGATTTGTGCTGCCCACTCCTCCTTTAACTTAAATCACCCAACTCCTCATTTGCCAGTATTTAAACTTAGATAACGTCCCTGCTGTACCCCTTAAAAGTTCGCTATAAGGAGGCAAGTTTTCTTCTGTACATAATTGCCCCCAATGTGAAAACCCAGACTCCCACAACGGAACAGCCAGGATATCCTTTGTCCTCTCAGGTGACCCAGGAGAGTTCCAAATGGGTGCCCATTTGCTATTTTATGGCAAGTTAGTACCTCTCCTTATTTCATACCAAATCTGTGCCGAGTCGACTAATACTCTAAGCCTCACTTGCTTGAAGAATTTAGGATCTCCAAATTTATACTAAAAGCCTTCCTCTGGAACTTTTGCCACCTTCATCATTAACTTGAAAAGTGACCCAAGATCAGAGGAGGCAGCCCCGCTGCAAACCTTCCTCATATTCTTTATAAAAGTTGCCCATGCATACAACGGTACACTGGCAGTGCTAAACCCACTTTCTCTTTCCTCCGCCTCAACTTTCTCCATGCTATACGGGCACGTTTGTTGCCCCAAATAAAACTACAGATTTTACCTTGAAATTTCTGTGTCCACTCCTCATTAAATCTCAGCGGTAGTGCATTACAAATAAACAACAGCCTTGGCAGGAGCATCATCTTGACCAGGTCGACCCTACCTAAGATCGTAAGCGGCAGATTGACCCACTTCTTCATTTGCTTACACTCTTCACTTGTAACCCTCAGAAAGTTTCTTTCGGCGGTCGCCCCCAAGTCTTCTGTAAACAAAATTCCCAAATATTTCACCTCTCTACTTATCCTGATGTTCCCCAGAGCGGTGATCTTGGGCATGTTCCAGACCATGACCTCTGTTTTATCTTTGTTAACCAAATATCACGCTATTTCCCCAAATTCTATAACCTATTCTTCTAATACGGGTAGCGATTGACTTAAATTGCTCATATAATCTAACAAATCGTCTGCATATAAAGCTATTTCTTATACCAATTCCCATACTGAAAGGGGAGTATCGCAGAATTACGTCTGATGAGATTAGCCAGGGGCTCAATATATACATTAAGTAGCAAGGGGGATAGCTGACACCCCTGTCTTGTTCCTCTCTCGAACCTAACAGGACTAGTTAGGGAGACGTTAACTAAAACCCTTGCCACCGGGTCGTGGTATGTAATCCGTAATGCCCTTATGAATCTGCTACCCAAATAAAAATGTTCACAAAGCGTAACCAGGAAGGACCAATTTACTATATCAAAAGCCTTGCCGGAATCAATCATCACAACCGCCAAAGGGAGCCTAAATGTACTTGCTAGGTCTATTGTGCCTATTAAACCATGTGTTAGCTCATGCATGTATCTTCTCTTCGTAAACCCCTTCTGATCTAGATGGATCAATTTACCGACAAGCTTACCCAATCTATTTGCCAGGACTTTTGCGAAAATTTTATAATCACTATTCAACAGGGAGATGGGCCTGTATGATTCACATGATTCTTGTGGAGTCTTTCCCTGGCATGGCAATTAAAGTGATAGTTGCCTCCCTCCAAGATGGAGGAAACTGTGCCCCCTCCTTCAAAATACCATCACACAATCCTACCAAAACCTCAGTTATACTATCTCCTAAAACCTTATACACTTCCGGAGGTAGTCCATCTGAGCATGGCGCCTTCCCAGATTTCCCAGAGGCTATCACTCCTTCCACTTCCTCCTGCCTAATTCCTTCATTCAAGTTCCCTCTATCCTCGTCCTCATCACCCAGGGACAGGAGATCTACACCCTGCAACCAGACTTGGACCCTCCCTCGAGGAGCCTTTAACTTTTCCCCATACAGATCCCGAAAGTACTCCCAGAACGCCTCCTCTATTTCCTTGTTCCCTGTACAGGAAGATCCTCCGTTCCCCCCCTGAATCTCCACTACTCTATTCCTCGTCTGCTTAGCTTTTGTTTGCCACGCTAGTATTTTTCCACAATTTTCCATGTATTCAAAGAGGGTCCTCTTGTTGACCTCACACCTCTCTTTGACTCTTCTGTCTTACTCAGCTATGATTTTATTGTGGTGTTCTTGGAGTGTCTTGGCTAATTGTTCCTTTTCTTCCTCCTGACCTTCTTTGCCTAATAGTTGTTCCTCCGCTATCTGTATAAGCTCTTCCAAACCTGCAATCTTATTTCTATATACCCTCCTTTTAAAGGAGGCTGCTCTCATCAATCTGCCTCGAAAAGATGCCTTATAGGCATCCCAAACCACCTCTGGTGCTGCTGAGCCTTCATTTAGCCTAAAATACTCTTCTGTGTACTTCTTTAACTCTCCCACAATAGCTTCATATAAGAGGAGAGTCCTATATAATGTCCACCTAAACTACCTTACCCTCCTGCCAAACTTGAAGCACAACCTCAATGCTGAGTGGTGCGACAAATGTACTCCCACATGTAGAACCTTTTCAACGCACTTCTTTACTCTCCTGTCCACTAATACATAGTCAATCCTGGATTGATGTTTATACTTCTTGTTATTAAAAGTATAATCCTGCCTGACTCCCATCCTCTCTCTCCAGATATCATGCAATCCAAAATGGGACATCATATTCAGTACCTGAGATCTCATTTTCTCATTCATTTTCGCCCTGCTCGACTCAGACCGATCAAGTTCATAGTCCAGTACAATGTTAAAATCTCCTGCCCAAATTATTGGATCTGTAAATTGAAGCAGGTGATAATATATTTCTCACAAAAGTCGGACATCATCCCTATTTGGCCCATAATATCCCACTAACGTGAGGGTCTGATTAAAAGCCAGCAACCTCGCTATTATCCTTCTACCGGCTCTGTCCGCTATTCCCCCTTGAAAAGAGATCTTGGGATGGTTCATTACTAATAGGGCCACTCCCTTGTTACCCCCCGCCTGAGAGGAGCATAGAATATGCTGAATCCAACCAAGCGGCTTAAATAACTTACTGCACTCATCCCCGGACAAATGTGTCTCTTGTAAAACTATCGCTGTTGCTTGGGAGTACCTACAATATTGCAATAACCTCTGTTGTCTGGCCCTTACTCTCAAACCATTTACATTCCAAGAGAGAAGCCTTAATTCTTCATCTCACATCCCCAATATCCTCTCCTCACACACACTCTCACCCTTTCCCTAGAATATATTAACCATTTCCTAACTGAATCAGGACAACTTTTTGTTTTTGTTTTTCCCACATGCTCCCCACCCTGTGCCCTTCTCCAACCTCCCCCAACCCCTGATCTTTCCCTACCCCCACCACCCTTTCCCTGAGAGAACCCACCCTTTCTCCTGACACAGCACCTTGCCGTTGGAAGGCTCCGCCATCCTGGAGATAACCCTCCCCCCAAAAAAAGAACAACTAAATGCATACACGTGCTCCTATCTGAAAGGCTGGTAGTTCTTATCCCCATGGGACCCTTTCCCCTTTGTGAATGTCGAAAAAAAAAAAAATTCAGAGTAGGCAGTGGTCCTATGGACCACTGCCTACCCTGAAAAAATGAAACCAAATGGTTTCGTATTTTTTTCATTTTGAAACTTGTTTTCCTTTAAGGAAAACGGGCTTCAAAATGAAAAAAAAACTGCTTTATTTAAAAAGCAGTCACAGACATGGAAGTCTGCTGACTTCAGCAGGCCACCATCCCTGTGAGTGCAGGGACTCGCTATGGGGTCGCAAAATGCAACCCACCTCATGAATATTGATGAGGTGGGTCTTTGCGACCCCATAGCGAGTCGCAGACGGTGTCTGAGACACCGTTCTGCATCCGAGACTGCGACTTGGAAATTGCGAGTCGGACAGACTCGTAATTTCCAAGTCGCAATCTCGGACCTACCTACATCTGGCCCTAAATGTCTAGAATTTGGACGAGCCCCTCCTAGTTGACTAGAGCTACTGGTCTTCCCTGGTGACTGCTCCCCAGCCACCCCGATTCGCTAATTCTTCAGCCCCTTACAGATGGCAGAGATACAACCCGAGGTACTGAGCTTCTCTTTGTGGTTGAGTTTTTCTTATTACTTCTCAGGGAATAGCCCAAATCACTTCTCCTATTCCCACCTCCACCTCCTCCTTCTACCTAGGATTACCCCTTTTGTGTTCTGCATCCTACCATTAGTAGGGGATCCACTCTATACCGGGTAAATAACAGCTGCTGGGGTTTAAAACATATATATATAACCACCTCTGCAAACGCCCAGTACCTCTATCCTCTGTAGTAGCTTGATGGAAGGGCAGAATCTTTCCTGAGCTCCAAACATCCTTTTTTTCCATCCTCACAGTGTCCTCCGACCAGGAAACGGGAGTGCAGCTTGTGCTGATGCTTCCCTTTTCTCCCCAAAGATTAATCTTTGCTACAATGCGTCTTCCGCGTTGTAGTTCCTGGGCAGCCCACGTCCAAATCGCGGGCCGCAACAAAGATTCTGTTTCTCTGTCTCTCATCACCTCTGCTGTGGCCGCCGCCCCTGAGAAACTGGGCGAGGGGTGGAGCGCGCTCTGCATACACACCTCCAGGCCGGCTCAGGGCTCCTCAACTGCCCCGTCAGCCGGCCGCCATGTTCCCCTCAGGTGTCGCTGATTTTGACGTTGATAATAATTACTTGTGGACTGAAATTGTTGCTTTTGTATCTTATTTTATTCGTTGTTTTTGGTATGTTGCACTTTGTTCATCTGGTAAAAGTGTTAGACAAAGGAGATGTTGGAGTTTTAGTATTCACCATGGAGTGTGTTGATTTCTGGGAATGGTGGAGGGCACGATTTGACCATGTCATTCTTCATCCATGTGTTGCTCTGGGTAAGTTTTAGTAGGTTATTGTTAGTAGCATATATTATTATTATTCTCTCATTGTTACCAATGTTGTTCAAAAAAGAAAGTGTCACTCACGATGCTAATGTTAAGTCTTAAAGGTTTTTTATGTGTCCAAATCTTCTTAGAGAAGCAGGTATTTTTCTGGTTGCTTTTCTAGTCTGGTCTATTTTTCTATTTTGATTTTTCCATGTGTGTTTTGAACCCTTTCCTGTGGCAGGTGTTAGGACCACCCACACAAGTGAGTTACAGTTTTATTGGTATACCTGCGGGCATGCTTGGTGATATTACATTTGTGGCACCCTGCAGAGTCCAGAGCTTTTCCTCGCAGACATATGAGGAAAAGGTGGGCTTTTGGCAAACATTTGAGGTTTGCAGCACATTGTGAGTAAGAAAACTTTATAGAATCCAAACGAGGCACATCACCCTGGACTCACCGAGGCATCTAGTTTTCAGAAATGTCTGGATTTGGCAGGTTTGCATGGGTGGCCACCAATCCCAGACCCTAATACTTCAGCTACCCATATTTCCACATCAGGTCATATTTTTGACTGGAAATATTGATGTCTCCACATTGCCTTTTCAGCTCTCTCCTGTTTCTAGTTCTAGGCCCACTCACTCAAGTGAGGTCTTGTTTATTAATATACAGAGAGGAAAGCTGGGTGGTAGGAGTTTTGAGCCCAAGTATGAGTTTGGTGGTCGGATCACCAGTCGGCCATGACGGCGGTCCCAAGAAGAGCACTGTGTCGGTGGTCTCCCACCCACTGCATTACAATGTATGCAGTCTGAATGGCTGACAGAGTAAACAGAGTGCTGCCTGCCACCGGTGCAGCGGGCCGCAATGTTGATGTGTGAACTCCGTCACCATCATGGCTGCAGCTAACCGTCGAGCGTATTACAAAACCACAGTTGTACTGGTGGTCCCCTTGCGGCAGTTAGATGACGGAGGTAGGCTGTCACAGTATGCTCTTATGAAAGCACAACAACAGTGCCCATTGGATGGATTAAAAAACCACAGCTGACATCCGTTGGCCAAGTGGGCACATCTGCACTTCTCACTATAAAACACACCCCAGCCCAGATCTTGAACGTTTGTATCTCCACTGCAGCATAGTAGGACAGAGACCACACATCATTCTTTCATTTGTGTGAGATAAGGCAGCCCTTTTTCTCCATCACATTTAACACTTTACGCATGCTTCTTCTCATTTATATTCCCTATATCAATTGTTATGTTTTTTATTGTTTGTCGCTCACTTTAATTTACATTCATGTTATATTGTAAAAATCCACTTTATTTTTCTGAGACAGAGCTGAGAGTAATGGTGAATGAAATCATAAGGCTAGAGCCACAAATGTTTGGAGCCCTAGTCCAAAATACCCGTCTCAGTAGGAAAATGGAAATGTGGCAAATGATAATCAACAGAGTGAATGCTGTAGGCACCACCTTGCACACAAAGGAGGATTTAGGAAGAGGTGGAATGACCTGACCTGGAAAGGGTATTCTCTGGCTTCCAAGCAACACATGGAGGCCCAGAAGACTGGTTGTGGTCCTCCCAGCACCACATTACAACTCTTTCCCTGGGAGGAGAAGGTCTTCGCCATCCTGACGGCTTGACAGCAACTGGTGGAGGAGCAGAGTCTGATAACTTACACCACAATACCTAGCACAAAACTTCAATGTACTGTATGCTCACATCTTAACTTTTGCCATTGTGTTGTCCATATAATTTCCTAACATGTGATACCCAAAGTATCAGGGATGTAGATTGTCAATGTGTATTCTCATACATAACATCACATGTATCAATTTCCATGAAATGCCATATGTTGGAATGGGATCTTTAAGTGTTTTACTATCAAAATAACATTGCAGGACCCATGACATGAGTCAATATGTAAATGTATGGTCCAACCTAACTGCAGTGTGGCAACAGGTATGAAAGACTAACCATTTGTCAAGTGGAGGGAAGTAGAGAATTTGACATGACTGCAACTACCATGAGGCCATTTCTATAACTCAAAACAAGAGGCCATTGTGCTTTTGCCCATATTCACTTGTTTGCCATGTTACAACTGATCTTAACTCTTGGAGTTTACCATTTGTCTAGTGTTGGGAGTTAGAAAGTGGCATGACTACAACTACCATGAGGCCCTGTTTCTGTAGCTCGGTCAAGAAGCCATCGTGCTCTTTCCCAAATTCACTTGTTAGCCAGGTCACAACTGATGTTCACTCATCATGGAGTTTCCTATTTTTCTAGTGCTGGAAGTTAGAAAGTGACATGAACACAACCACCTTGAGAACCTGTTTCTGTGGCTCAAAACAAGAGGCCATCGCACTCTTGCTCATATTCACTTGTTTCCCATGTTACAACTGATGTTCACTCATGAAGTTTACCATTTGTCTAGTGTTAGGAGTTAGAAAATGACATGACTACAACTACTATGAGGACCTTTTTCTGTAAATCAAAACAAGAGGCTATTGTGCTCTTGCCTATATTCACTTGTTTGCCATATCACAACTGATGTTCACTCATCATGGACTGAACAATCTACATATCATGCTTAACTCAGAGATATGTCTGCTTACTTAGCTATATGTTGTCCTGGTATCTTCAATTAAAACGATTGTTGGCATGAATGACACCTTACCAAGTGTGTACATCAATTATTCGAAAGGCATTAAGCTGCTCAATTCAATAGGAAGTGGCAGGTAACCCATTGACTCTGTACTGCTTACATGATGACTACTGTAACATATACAAGCAAGTTGTATGTTCTCCTGTATCGTAGACAACTAAGCCTTGGGATGGTCAAATACACATTACTTCTCCAGTGTGTTGGCTAAACTTTTTGTTCGATGACATGTTCATTCTTTCATTTGAAATGCAACTTATCAGTGCATCTAATCAGTTGTTCCATTCTAATTCAGCTTTTGTAACCTCAACAAATGTCTTGTCAACAAGTTCAATACCATAGAAATAAATCACAATGGAAAACCCTACTTATTAACATTTTCCTAGGTCTCTACTTACTGTGACACAAAACATTTGGATGTAGATTCCACACTTTCACCAATAACAATGTTCTCTATTTCACAACAGGTCGATCTGGAACAGTACCTGGGCAGAGATTGTCCACCAAACAGACTTCCAACCTACCCCAGGATGAAGCCCTCAGAGAAGACAACACTCCTGCACATGTGGACATGGATGATGGACCTTGCACATCTGGTCAGCCTTGGCAGACTGCAACAGTGAGTCTCACTGTGCCCACACTAACACCTCTCATCCCAGCTGCAACAACATCTGAGCCAACACCATATCCCCCAACCTGTGTACCTAGCACAGTTAGAAACATTTTGTGCCCCTTAGTTCTGGATCCTGAAG
This sequence comes from Pleurodeles waltl, assembly GCF_031143425.1. Taxonomy (NCBI): domain Eukaryota; kingdom Metazoa; phylum Chordata; class Amphibia; order Caudata; family Salamandridae; genus Pleurodeles; species Pleurodeles waltl. The sequence goes on along the minus strand of NC_090447.1, from coordinate 473,508,973 downwards.
TGCAAATCACTAGCCCTGACACAGAGAGACCAAGACCCAGTTGAAGAGGGCACTCTGGGAAAGGGCACAGGCTCGTGTGGGTAGGGTCTGTGGGAGGGATGTTGTGGCTCAGCAGAGTGAGGCCACTGGGGCTACTCATGACCAGGACACCATTAGCCAAGTCTTGTGGTCTATCACAACTTCCAAGGGGTAATGGGCCAGATAGTTACTGAACTCTGGGAAATTAAGCAGCTGCAGAGGAACGTGTACCAACAGGTGGAGGCCCATAACTCCAACATGGACTCCCCTGCAGGGATGCTGATGGACATCAATACAACCCTGAGTAGGGTTTTTTCTACCATCATCTACCCCTTCCTATAATGCAACTACATCAAGCCCATCTATATCTGCAGCAGCCACAGAAAGGAAGGCCCTGCCAGAGGAAGAAATACCTTCAGACACCACTGCCTTTGCAGCAGCTGACCCCCCCTACCCTTGCAAGTGGGGGCATCCATGTAAATATCTGGGAGGTGTGACTGCCAAGAAACCCACCCACTACCGCCAGCGCGAAACCTCAACCTTAATTTCCCCCACTGTGTCTCACACATTCACTCTGTGGACTAATTCTGGACACTATTCCATTTCTGATGGGAGGAGTAATATGGACTTTGGTTTTCAGATGTTTTGGCATCTACATCTATGGTTTCATTCACCATGACTGACTACTTCACTTTTCTTTTATGTTTGTGTTTAAACCAAGTATGTCTTCTCCTTTACAACTTTAATAAATTCACAAGTCACAAACTCATTGTCTGCTGTAGGAAATTTCACATTTAGCAATGTAGATATGTAATCCCATGCAATCTATACAATGACAAAACAAGCTACTTGTGCAAGCATTGATATGTTGCATGAACACAATGTTTCGATCAGGATCATCACCATGTCTTACCAACCCTGTAGACTGTAAATAAATGGTTCCTTCGTAAACAAGCTGGCTTGACAGTAGAGTACAACAAAGCTAGAGATACTTGACATAATTCTGAAATCTGCACTCCTAGGAGATGATCTTTCCACTTATTTTCAGGCAGCACAGGATCACAATCCAGCGTTTCCAGGAGGGTCCAATACCATCTTGAGAGTTCTTTTTTACCAACTTCCTCTTCCTGTAATAGCTCCTCCACTGGATTTGTGCTGCCCACTCCTCCTTTAACTTGAATCACCCAACTCCTCATTTGCCAGTATTTAAACGTAGATAACTTCCCTGCTGTACCCCTTAAAAGTTCGCTATAAGGAGCCAAGTTTTCTTCTGTACATAAATGCCCCCAATGTGAAAACCCAAACTCCCGCAACGGAACAGCCAGGATATCCTTTGTCCACTCAGGTGACCCAGGAGAGTTCCAAATGGGTGCCCATTTGCTATATTATGGCAAGTTAGTACCTCTCCTTATTTCATACCAAATCTGTGCTGAGTCGACTAATACTCTAAGCCTCACTTGCTTGAAGAATTTAGGATCTCCAAATTTATACAAAAAGCCTTCCTCTGGAACTTTTGCCACCTTCATCATTAACTTGAAAAGTGACCCAAGATCAGAGGAGGCAGCCCCGCTGCAAACCTTCCTCATATTCTTTATAAAAGTTGCCCATGCATACAACTGTACACCTGGCAGTGCTAAACTCACTTTCTCTTTCCTCCGCCTCAACTTTCTCCATGCTATACGGGCACGTTTGTTGCCCCAAATAAAACTACAGATTTTACCTTGAAATTTCTGTGTCCACTCCTCATTAAATCTCAGTGGTAGTGCATTACAAATAAACAACAGCCTTGGCAGGAGCATCATCTTAACCAGGCCGACCCTACCTAAGATCGTAAGCGGCAGATTGCCCCACTTCTTCATTTGCTTACACACTTCGCTTGTAACCCTCAGAAAGTTTCTTTCAGCGGTCACCCCCAAGTCTTCTGTAAACAAAATTCCCAAATACTTCACCTCTCTACTTATCCTGATGTTCCCCAGAGCGGTGATCTTGGGCATGTTCCAGACCATGACCTCTGTTTTCTCTTTGTTAACCAAATATCACGCTATTTCCCCAAATTCTATAACCTATTCTTCTAATACGGGTAGCGATTGACTTAAATTGCTCATATAAACTAACAAATTGTCTGCATAAAAAGCTATTTTCTTATTCCAATTCCCATACTGAAAGGGGAGTATCGCAGAATTACGTCTGATGAGATTAGCCAGGGACTCAATATATACATTAAAGAGCAAGGGGAATAGCGGACACCCCTGTCTTGTTCCTCTCTCGATCCTAACAGGACTAGTTAGGGAGCCGTTAACTAAAACCCTTGCCACCGGGTCGTGGTATGTAATCCGTAGTGCCCTTATGAATCTGCTACCCAAATTAAAATGTTCACAAAGCGTAACCAGGAAAGACCAATTGACTATATCAAAAGCCTTGGCGGAATCAATCATCACAACCGCCAAAGGGAGCCTAAATGTACTTGCTAGGTCTATTGTGCCTATTAAACCATGTGTTAGCTCATGCATGTATCTTCCCTTCGTAAACCCCTTCTGATATAGATGGATCAATTTACCAACAAGCTTACCCAATCTATTTGCCAGGACTTTTGCGAACATTTTCTAATCACTATTCAACAGGGAGATGGGCCTGTATGATTCACATGATTCTTGTGGAGTCTTTCCCTGGCTTGGCAATTAAAGTGATAGTTGCCTCCCTCCAAGATGGAGGAAACTGTGCCCCCTCCTTCAAAATACCATCACACAATCCTACCAAAACCTCAGTTATACTATCTCCTAAAACCTTATTCACTTCCGGAGGTAGTTTATCTGGGCATGGCGCCTTCCCAGATTTCCCAGAGGCTATCACTCCTTCCACTTCCTAATGCCTAATTCTTTCATTCAAGTTCCCTCTATCTTCGTCCTCATCACCCAGGGACAGGAGATCTACACCCTGCAACCAGACTTGTACCCTCCCTCGAGGAGCCTTTAACTTTTCCCCATACAGATCCCGAAAGTACTCCCAGAACGCCTCCTATATTTCCTTGTTCCCTGTAAAGGAAGATCCTCCGTTCGGCCCCTGAATCTCCACTACTCTATTCCTCGTCTGCTTAGCTTTTGTTTGCCACGCTAGTATTATTCCACAATTTTCCATGTATTCAAAGAGGGTCCTCTTGTTGACCTCACACCTCTCTTTGACTCTTCTGTCTTATTCAGCTATGAGTTTATTGTGGTGTTCTTGGAGTGTCTTGGCTAATTGTTCTTTTTCTTCCTCCTGACCTTGTTTGCCTAATAGTTGTTCCTCCGCTATCTGTATAAGCTCTTCCAAACCTGTAATCTTATTTGTATATACCCTCCTTTTAAAGGAGGCTGCTCTCATCAATCTGCCTTGCAAAAATGCCTTATAGGCATCCCAAACCACCTCTGGTGCTGCTGAGCCTTCATTTAGCCTAAAATACTCTTCTGTGTACTTCTTTAACTCTCCCACAATAGCTTCATATAAGAGGAGAGTCCTATCTAATGTCCACCTAAACTACCTTACCCTCCTGCCAAACTTGAAGCACAACCTCAATGCTGAGTGGTCCAACAAATGTACTCCCACATGTAGAACCTCTTCAACGCACTTCTTTACTCTCCTGTCCACTAATACATAGTCAATCCTGGATTGATGTTTATACTTCTTGTTATTAAAAGTATAACCCTGCCTGGCTCCCATCCTCTCTCTCCAGATATCATGCAATCCAAAATGGGACATCATATTCAGTACCTGAGATCTCATTTTCTCATTCATTTTCGCCCTGCTCGACTCAGACCGATCAAGTTCATAGTCCAGTACAATGTTAAAATCTCCTGCCCAAATTATTGGATCTGTAAATTGAAGTAGGTGATAATATATTTCTCACAAAGGTCGGACATCATCCCTATTTGGCCCATAATATCCCACTAACGTGAGGGGCTGATTAAAAGCCAGCAACCTCGCTATTATCCTTCTCCCGGCTCTGTCCGCTATTCCCCCTTGAAAAGAGATCTCGGGATGGTTCTTTACTAATAGGGCCACTCCCTTGTTACCCCCCTGCCTGAGAGGAGCATAGAATATGCTGAATCCAACCAAGCGGATTAACTCCTTCTGTGCCTTGGACGAGATGATCTCGTCCAAGGCTACAGTTCCCCTGTGCCTTGGATAAGATCATCTCGTCCATGGCACAGGGGAACTTGTGGGCACGCTAGCGCGCCCCCGTGCACCCCCCCTCCCTCCCCAAGTCAGGGATGGAAGGGGAAGACCTTCCCCTTCCAACCCCGACCCCCCCTCACCCCCCCCGTGACATCAGCGCGCGCGCGTGCGCTGATTAGTCACAGGGGCCTCCCTCGTCGCGCTGGAAGCTCTGCTTCCAGCGCGATTGAAAAAGAAATGCAAAAGCATTTCTCTTTCAATCACTTGGGAGGCCCGGAGGGGCTTCAAAGGGAAGGAAAAGTATTTCCTTCCCTTTGAAGTCTCTCCGAGGGTTTCAAAAGCCGGATTGCTTGCAATCCGGCTTTTGAAACCCCACTAGACACCAGGGATTTTTTACTGATCTTCACAAAAGGGAGCGACCCCTTGGGCAAGGGTCGCTCCCATGGGGGGCATTTTTTCAGGAAGGCCTTTTCTGCCCCCCCTGGGGGCAGATCGGCCTATTATTAGGCCGATCTGCCCCCAGGGGGGGCAGAAACCTCTAGGCACCAGGGACCATTTTATTTTTTTATTTTTTTTATTCTTCATTTTTTTTTTTTAGGTGGGGAGCGACCCCTTAGGCAAGGGTCGCTCCCCTTGGGGGAAAATTATATTTAGGCCATTTCTGCCCCCCTTGGGGGCAGATTGGCCTATTTTGATGAGGGCAATTTTTTTTTCTTCTTTTTTTAGGGATGGGGAGCGACCCATCAGGCAAGGGTCGCTCCCCTGGGGGGCAAATTGTATTTAGGCCATTTCTGCCCCCCTTGGGGGCAGATTGGCTGATTTTAGGTCAATCTGTCCCCAAGGGAGCAGAAACCGCTAGGCACCGGGGATTTGTTTTTTGGCGCCAATGTCACGCAGGGGGAGTGACCCCGTAGGCAAGGGTCGCTCCCGGGGGGGGTGGGGGTTGGGGGGTGAGAAATTTATTTTAGGCCATTTCTGCCCCCCCCAGGGGCAGATCGGCCTATTATTAGGCCGATCTGCCCCCGGGGGGGGGCAGAAACCTCTAGGCGCCAGGGGAATTATTTTTTTTATTTTTATTTTTTCTTTGTTTGTTTTTTTAGAGATGGGGAGCGACCCATCAGGCAAGAGTCGCTCCCCTGGGGGACAAATTGTATTTAGGCCATTTCTGCCCCCCTTGGGGGCAGATTGGCTGATTTTAGGTCAATCTGCTCCCAAGGGGGCAGAAACCACTAGGCACCGGGGATTTGTTTTTTGGCGCCAATGTCACGCAGGGGGAGCGACCCCATAGGCAAGGGTCGTTCCCGGGGGGGGTGGGGGTTGGGGGGGATAGAAATTTATTTTAGGCCATTTCTGCCCCCCCCTGGGGCAGATCGGCCTATTATTAGGCCGATCTGCCCCCGGGGGGGGGGGCAGAAACCTCTAGGCGCCAGGGCAAAAAAAAAATTGTGTTTTTTTTTTTTGTTTGTTTGTTTTTTTAGAGATGGGGAGCAACCCATCAGGCAAGGGTCGCTCCCCAGTGGGGGCAAATTGTATTTAGACCATTTCTGCCCCCCTAGGGGCAGATTGGCAGAGTGTAGGTCAATCTGCCCCCAAGGGGGCAGAAACCACTAGGCACCGGGGATTTGTTTTTTGGCGCCAATGTCACACAGGGGGACCGACCCCGTAGGCAAGGGTCGCTCCCAGGGGGTGTGGGGGGCAAATGTATTTTAGGCCATTTCTGCCCCCCCCTGGGGGCAGATCGGCCTATTGTTAGGCCGATCTGCCCCCGGGGGGGCAGAAACCTCTAGGCGCGGGGGGAATTTTTTTTTTTTTTGTTTTTTTTTCTTTGTTTGTTTTTTTAGAGATGGGGAGCGACCCATCAGGCAAGGGTCGCTCCTCTGGGGGGCAAATTGTATTTAGGCCATTTCTGCCCCACTTGAGGGCAGATTGGCTGATTTTAGGTCAATCTTCCCCCAAGGGGGCAGAAACCGCTAGGCACCGGGGATTTGTTTTTTGGCGCCAATGTCACGCAGGGGGAGCGACCCCGTAGGCAAGGGTCGCTCCGGGGGGGGTGGGGGTTGGGGGGCAAATTTATTTTAGGCCATTTCTGACCCCCGCCGGGGGCAGAAACCTCTAGGCGCCGGGGAAATTTTTTTTTTTGTTTTTTTTTTTCTTTGTTTGTTTTTTTAGAGATGGGGAGCGACCCATCAGGCAAGGGTCGCTCCCCTGGGGGGCAAATTGTATTTAGGCCATTTCTGCCCCCCTTGGGGGCAGATTGGCTGATTTTAGGTCAATCTGCTCCCAAGGGGGCAGAAACCACTAGGCACCGGGGATTTGTTTTTTGGCGCCAATGTCACGCAGGGGGAGCGACCCCATAGGCAAGGGTCGTTCCCGGGGGGGGTGGGGGTTGGGGGGGATAGAAATTTATTTTAGGCCATTTCTGCCCCCCCCGGGGCAGATCGGCCTATTATTAGGCCGATCTGCCCCCGGGGGGGGGGGCAGAAACCTCTAGGCGCCAGGGCAAAAAAAAAATTGTGTTTTTTTTTTTTGTTTGTTTGTTTTTTTAGAGATGGGGAGCAACCCATCAGGCAAGGGTCGCTCCCCAGTGGGGGCAAATTGTATTTAGACCATTTCTGCCCCCCTAGGGGCAGATTGGCAGAGTGTAGGTCAATCTGCCCCCAAGGGGGCAGAAACCACTAGGCACCGGGGATTTGTTTTTTGGCGCCAATGTCACACAGGGGGACCGACCCCGTAGGCAAGGGTCGCTCCCAGGGGGTGTGGGGGGCAAATGTATTTTAGGCCATTTCTGCCCCCCCCTGGGGGCAGATCGGCCTATTGTTAGGCCGATCTGCCCCCGGGGGGGCAGAAACCTCTAGGCGCGGGGGGAAATATTTTTTTTTTTGTTTTTTTTTCTTTGTTTGTTTTTTTAGAGATGGGGAGCGACCCATCAGGCAAGGGTCGCTCCTCTGGGGGGCAAATTGTATTTAGGCCATTTCTGCCCCACTTGAGGGCAGATTGGCTGATTTTAGGTCAATCTTCCCCCAAGGGGGCAGAAACCGCTAGGCACCGGGGATTTGTTTTTTGGCGCCAATGTCACGCAGGGGGAGCGACCCCGTAGGCAAGGGTCGCTCCGGGGGGGGTGGGGGTTGGGGGGCAAATTTATTTTAGGCCATTTCTGACCCCCGCCGGGGGCAGAAACCTCTAGGCGCCGGGGAAATTTTTTTTTTGGTTTTTTTTTTTCTTTGTTTTTTTTTTTAGAGATGGGGAGCGACCCATCAGGCAAGGGTCGCTCCCCTGGGGGGCAAATTGTATTTAGGCCATTTCTGCCCCCCTTGGGGGCAGATTGGCTGATTTTAGGTCAATCTGCCCCCAAGAGGGCAGAAACCGCTAGGCACCGGGGATTTGTTTTTTGGCGCCAATGTCACGCAGGGGGAGCGACTCTGTAGGCAAGGGTCGCTCCCGGGGGGGTGGGGGTTGGGGGGGGGGAGAAATTTATTTTAGGCCATTTCTGCCCCCCCTGGGGCAGATCAGCCTATTATGAGGCCGATCTGCCCCCGGGGGGGCAGAAACCTTTAGGCGCCAGGGCAAAAAAAAATGTGTGTTTTTTTTTTTTGTTTGTTTGTTTTTTTAGAGATGGGGAGCAACCCATCAGGCAAGGGTCGCTCCCCAGGAGGGCAAATTGTATTTAGACCATTTCTGCCCCCCTGGGGGCAGATTGGCAGAGTTTAGGTCAATCTGCAAGGGGGCAGAAAACACTAGGCACCGGGGATTTGTTTTTAGGCGCCAATGTCACGCAGGGGGAGCGACCCCGTAGGCAAGGGTCGCTCCCGGCGGGGGAGGGTGGGGGCTGGGGGGGCAAATTTATTTTAGGGCATTTCTGCCCCCCCCCCTGGGGCCGGCTGAGCTACAGGCCAAACACCACAGGTAGGCACCTTGCAAAAAACACCTCTGTTTTCTGTGAAAAAATATGTTGTGTCCACGTTGTGTTTTGGGCCATTTCCTTTTGTGGGCGCTAGGCCTACCCACAGAAGTGAAGTACCATTTTTATCGAGAGACTTAGGGGAACGCTGGGTGGAAGGACATTTGTGGCTACTCTCAGATTCCAGAACTTTCTGTCACCGAAATGAGAGGAAAAAGTGTTTTTTGGGCCAAATTTTGATGTTTGCAAAGGATTCTGGGTAACATAACCTGGTCAGAGCCCCGCAAGTCACCCCATCTTGGATTCCCCTGGGTTTCTAGTTTTCAAAAATGCACTGGTTTGCTAGGTTTTCTCTGGTGCCGGCTGAGCTACAGGCCAAAATCCACAGGTAGGCACTACTTTTTATAAAAAAATGTGATGTGTCCACGTTGTGTTTTGGGCCCTTTCCTTTCGTGGGCGCTAGTCCTACCCACACAAGTGAGGTATCATTTTTATCGGGAGACTTGGGGGAACGCTGGGTGGAGGGATATTTGTGGCTCCTCTCAGATTCCAGAACTTTCTGCCACAGAAATGTGAGGAACATGTGTATTATTAGCCAAATTTTGACGTTTGCAAAGGATTCTGGGTAACAGAACCTGGTCCGAGCCCCGCAAGTCACCCCATCTTGGATTCCCCTAGGTCTCTAGTTTTCAGAAATGCACAGGTTTGGTAGGTTTCCCTAGGTGCCGGCTGAGCTAGAGGCCAAAATCTACAGGTAGGCACTTCGCAAAAAACACCTCTGTTTTCTTCCAAAAATGTGGATGTGTCCACGATGCGCTTTGGGACGTTTCCTGTCGCGGGCGCTAGGCCTACCCACACAAGTGAGGTATCATTTTTATCGGGAGACTTGGGGGAACGCTGGGTGGAAGGACATTTGTGGCTCCTCTCAGATTCCAGAACTTTCAGCCACAGAAATGTGAGGAACATGTGTTTTTTTAGCCACATTTTGAGGTTTGCAAAACATTCTGGGTAACAGAACCTGGTCCGAGCCCCGCAAGTCACCCCTCCTTAGATTCCCCTAGGTCTCTAGTTTTCAGAAATGCACAGGTTTGGTAGGTTTCCCTAGGTGCTGGCTGAGCTAAAGGCCAAAATCTACAGGTAGGCACTTCGCAAAAAACACCTCTGTTTTCTTCCAAAAATTTGGATGTGTCCACGTTGCGCTTTGGGGCGTTTCCTGTCGCGGGCGCTAGGCCTACCCACACAAGTGAGGTATCATTTTTATCGGGAGACTTGGGGGAACGCTGGGTGGAAGGACATTTGTGGCTCCTCTCAGATTCCAGAACTTTCTGCCACAGAAATGTGAGGAACATGTGTTTTTTTAGCCTCATTTTGAGGTTTGCAAAGGATTCTGGGTAACAGAACCTGGTCCGAGCCCCGCAAGTCACCCCTCCTTAGATTCCCCTAGGTCACTAGTTTTCAGAAATGCACAGGTTTGGTAGGTTTCCCTAGGTGCCGGCTGAGCTAGAGGCCAAAATCTACAGGTAGGCACATCGCAAAAAACACCTCTGTTTTCTTCCAAAAATTTGTATGTCCACGTTGCGCTTTGGGGCGTTTCCTGTCGCGGGCGCTAGGCCTACCCACACAAGTGAGGTATCATTTTTATCGGGAGACTTGGGGGAACGCTGGGTGGAAGGAAATTTGTGGCTCCTCTCAGATTCCAGAACTTTCTGCCACAGAAATGTGAGGAACATGTGTTTTTTTAGCCACATTTTGAGGTTTGCAAAGGATTCTGGGTAACAGAACCTGGTCCGAGCCCCGCAAGTCACCCCTCCTTAGATTCCCCTAGGTCTCTAGTTTTCAGAAATGCACAGGTTTGGTAGGTTTCCCTAGGTGCTGGCTGAGCTAAAGGCCAAAATCTACAGGTAGGCACTTCGCAAAAAACACCTCTGTTTTCTTCCAAAAATTTGGATGTGTCCACGTTGCGCTTTGGGGTGTTTCCTGTCGCGGGCGCTAGGCCTACCCACACAAGTGAGGTATCATTTTTATCGGGAGACTTGGGGGAACGCTGGGTGGAAGGAAATTTGTGGCTCCTCTCAGATTCCAGAACTTTCTGCCAAAGAAATGTTAGGAACATGTGTTTTTTTAGCCAAATTTTGAGGTTTGCAAAGGATTCTGGGTAACAGAACCTGGTCCGAGCCCCGCAAGTCACCCCTCCTTAGATTCCCCTAGGTCTCTAGTTTCCGGAAATGCACAGGTTTGGTAGGTTTCCCTAGGTGCCAGCTGAGCTAGAGGCCAAAATCTACAGGTAGGCACTTCGCAAAAAACACCTCTGTTTTCTTCCCAAAATTTGGATGTGTCCACGTTGCGCTTTGGGGTGTTTCCTGTCGCGGGTGCTAGGCCTACCCACACAAGTGAGGTATAATTTTTATCGGGAGACTTGGGGGAACGCTGGGTGGAAGGACATTTGTGGCTCCTCTCAGATTCCAGAACTTTCTGCCACAGAAATGTGAGGAACATGTGTTTTTTTAGCCACATTTTGAGGTTTGCAAAGGATTCTGGGTAACAGAACCTTGTCCGAGCCCCGCAAGTCACCCCTCCTTAGATTCCCCTAGGTCTCTAGTTTTCAGAAATGCACAGGTTTGGTAGGTTTCCCTAGGTGCCGGCTGAGCTAGAGGCCAAAATCTACAGGTAGGCACTTCGCAAAAAACACCTCTGTTTTCTTCCAAAAATTTGGATGTGTCCACGTTGCGCTTTGGGGCGTTTCCTGTCGCGGGCGCTAGGCCTACCCACACAAGTGAGGTATCATTTTTATCGGGAGACTTGGGGGAACGCTGGGTGGAAGGAAATTTGTGGCTCCTCTCAGATTCCAGAACTTTCTGCCACAGAAATGTGAGGAACATGTGTTTTTTTAGCCACATTTTGAGGTTTGCAAAGGATTCTGGGTAACAGAACCTGGTCCGAGCCCCGCAAGTCACCCCTCCTTGGATTCCCCTAGGTCTCTAGTTTTCAGAAATGCACAGGTTTGGTAGGTATCCCTAGGTGCCGGCTGAGCTAGAGGCCAAAATCTACAGGTAGGCACTTCACAAAAAACACCTCTGTTTTCTTCCAAAAATTTGGATATGTCCACGTTGCGCTTTGGGGCGTTTCCTGTCGCGGGCGCTAGGCCTACCCACACAAGTGAGGTATCTTTTTTATCGGGAGACTTGGGGGAACATAGATTAGCAAAACAAGTGTTATTGCCCCTTGTCTTTCTCTACATTTTTTCCTTCCAAATATAGGAGAGTGTGTAAAAAAGACATCTATTTGAGAAATGCCCTGTAATTCACATGCTAGTTTGGTCACCCCGGAATTCAGATATGTGCAAATAACCACTGCTCCTCAACACCTTATCTTGTGCCCTTTTTGGAAATACAAAGGTTTTCTTGATAGCAATTTTTTACTCTTTATATTTCAGCAAATGAATTGCTGTATACCCGGTATAGAATGAAAACGAAATTCAGGGTGCAGCTCATTTATTGGCTCTGGGTTCCTTGGGTTCTTGATGAACCTACAAGCCCTATATATCCCCGCAACCAGAGGAGTCCAGCAGACGTAACGGTATATTGCTTTCGATAATCTGACATTGCAGGGAAAAGTTACAGAGTAAAACGTAGAGAAACATTTATGTTTTTTTCACCTCAATTTCAATATTTTTCTTTTTCAGTTCTTATTTTCTGTAGGAAACCCTTGTAGGATCTACACAAATGACCCCTTGCTGAATTCAGAACGTTGTCTACTTTTCAGAAATGTTTAGGTTTCTGGGATCCAACATTGGTTTCATGCCCATTTCTGTCACTGACTGGAAGGAGGCTGAAAGCACAAAATACTGCAAAAATGGGGTATGTCCCAGTAAAATGCCAAAATTGTGTTGAAAAATTGAGTTTTCTGATTCAAGTCTGCCTGTTCCTGAAAGCTGGGAAGCTACTGAGTTTAGCACCGCATACCCTTTGTTGATGCCATTTTCAGGGGAAAAACCACAAGCCTTCTTCTGCAGCCACTTTTTCAATTTTTTTTAAAAAAAACGAAATTTTAACTGTATTTTGGCCAATTTCTTGGCCTCCTTCAAGGGAACCCACAAAGTCTGGGTACCTCTAGAATCCCTAGGATGTTGGAAAAAAAGGTCGCTATTTTGGCTTGGTTAGCTTATGTGGACAAAAGTTATGAGGGCCTAAGCGCGAACTGCCCCAAATAAGCAAAAAAAGGCCTGGCACAGGAGGGGGAAAAGGCCTGGCAGCGAAGGGGGTAAACAACTTACTGCACTCATCCCCGGACAAATGTGTCTCTTGTAAAACTATCGCTGTAGCTTGGGAGTACCTACAATATTGCAATAACCTCTGTTGTCTGGCCCTTACTCTCAAACCATTTACATTCCAAGAGAGAAGCCTTAATTCTTCATCTTACATCCCCAATATCCTCTCCTCACACACACTCTCACCCTTTCCCTAGAATATAGTAACCATTTCCTAACTGAAACAGGACAACTTTTTTTTTCTTTTTCCCACATGCTCTCCACCCTGTGCCCCTCTCCAACCTCCCCCATCCCCCAATCTCCCCTTACCCCCACCACCCTTTCCCTGAGAGAACCCACCCTTTCTCCTGACACGGCAACTTGCCGTTGGAAGGCTCCACCATCCTGGAGATAACCCCCCCCAAAAAAAGAACAACTAAATGCATACACGTGCTCCTATCTGAAAGGCTGGCAGTCCTTATCCCCATGGGACCCCTTCCCCTTTGTGAATGTCTAAAAAAAAAAAAATTCAGAGCAGGCAGTGGTCCTATGGACCACTGCCTACCCTGAAAAAATGAAACCAAATGGTTTCGTATTTTTTTCATTTAGCAACTCGTTTCCCTTTAAGGAAAACGGGCTGCAAAATGAAAAAAAAACTGCTTTATTTAAAAAGCAGTCACAGATATGGAGGTCTGCTGACTTCAGCAGGCCACCATCCCTGTGAGTGCAGGGACTCGCTATGGGGTCGCAAAATGCAACCCACCTCATGAATATTGATGAGGTGGGTCTTTGCGACCCCATAGCGAGTCGCAGACGGTGTCTGAGACACCGTTCTGCATCCGAGATTGCGACTCGGAAATTGTGAGTCGGACAGACTCGCAATTTCAGAGTCGCAATCTCGGACCTACCTACATCTGGCCCTAAATGTCTAGAATTTGGACGAGTCCCTCCTAGTTGAGTAGAGCTACTGGTCTTCCCCGGTGACTGCTCCGCAGCCACCCCGATTCGCTAATTCTTCAGCCCCTTACAGATGGCAGAGATACACCCCGAGGTACTGAGCTTCTCTTTGTGGTTGAGTTTTTCTTATTACTTCTCAGGGAATAGCCCAAATCACTTCTCCTATTCCCACCTCCACCTCCTCCTCTCCTTCTACCTAGGATTACCCCTTTTGTGTTCTGCATCCTACCATTAGTAGGGGGACCCACTCTATACCGGGTAAATAACAGCTGCTGGGGTTTAAAACATATATATATAACCACCTCTGCAAACGCCCGGTACCTCTATCCTCTGTAGTAGCTTGATGGAAGGGCAGAATCTTTCCGGAGCTCCAAACGTCCTTTTTTTCCATCCTCGCAGTGTCCTCTGACCAGGAAACGGGAGTGCAGCTTGTGCTGATGCTTCCCTTTTCTCCCCAAAGATTAATCTTTGCTACAATGTGTCTTCCGCGTTGTAGTTCCTGGGCAGCCCACGTCCAAATCGCAGGCCGCAACAAAGATTCTGTTTCTCTGTCCCTCATCACCTCTGCTGTGGCCGCCGCCCCTGAGAAACTGGGCGAGGGGTGGAGCGCGCTCTGCATACACACCTCCAGGCCGGCTCAGGGCTCCTCAACTGCCCCGTCAGCCGGCCACCATGTTCCCCTCAGGTGTCGCTGATTTTGACGTTGATAATAATTACTTGTGGACTGAAATTGTTGCTTTTGTATTTTATTTAATTCTTTGTATTTGGTATGTTGCACTTTGTTCATCTGGTAAAAGTGTTAGACAAAGGAGATGTTGGAGTTTTAGTATTCACCATGGAGTGTGTTGATTTCTGGGAATGGTGGAGGGCACGATTTGACCATGTCATTCTTCATCCATGTGTTGCTCTGGGTAAGTTTTAGTAGGTTATTGTTTGTAGCATATATTATTATTATTCTCTCATTGTTACCAATGTTGTTCACAAAGAAAGTGTCTTTCACGATGCTAATGTTAAGTCTTAAAGGTTTTTTATGTGTCCAAATCTTCTTAGAGTAGCAGGTATTTTTCTGGTTGCTTTTCTAGTTCTGGTCTATTTTTCTATTTTGATTTTTCCATGTGTGTTTTGAACCCTTTCCTGTGGCAGGTGTTAGGACCACCCACACAAGTGAGTTACAGTTTTATTGGTATACCTGCGGGCATGCTTGGTGATATTACATTTGTGGCACCCTGCAGAGTCCAGAGCTTTTCCTCGCAGACATATGAGGAAAAGGTGGGCTTTTGGCAAACATTTGAGGTTTGCAGCACATTGTGAGTAAGAAAACTTTATGGAATCCAAGCGAGGCACATCACCCTGGACTCACCGAGGCATCTAGTTTTCAGAAATGTCTGGATTTGGCAGGTTTGCATGGGTGGCCACCAATCCCAGACCCTAATACTTCAGCTACCCATATTTCCACATCAGGTCATATTTTTGACTGGAAATATTGATGTCTCCACATTGCGTTTTGAGCTCTCTCCTGTTCCTAGTTCTAGGCCCACTCACTCAAGTGAGGTATTTTTTATTGATATACAGAGAGGAAAGCTGGGTGGTAGGAATTTTGGGCCCAAGTATGAGTTTGGTGGTCGGATCGCCAGTCGGCCATGACGGCGGTCCCAAGAAGAGCACTGTGTCGGTGGTCTCCCACCCACTGCATTACAATGTTTGCATTTGGAATGGCTGACAGAGTAAACAGAGTGCTGCCTGCCACCGGTGCAGCGGGCCGCAATGTTGATGAGCGTACTCCGTCACCATCATGGCTGCAGCTAACCGTCGAGCGCATTACAAAAACACAGTTGTACTGGTGGTCCCCTTGCTGCAGTTAGATGACAGAGGTAGGCTATCACAGTATGCTCTTCTGAAAGCACAAGAACAGTGCCCATTGGATGGATTAAAAACAACACAGCTGACATCCGTTGGCCAAGTGGGCACACCTGCAATTCTCACTATAAAACACACCCCTGCCCAAACCTTGAACGTTTGCATCTCCACTGCAGCATAGTAGGACAGAGACCACACATCATTCTTTCATTTGTGTGAGATAAGGCAGCCCTTTTTCTCCATCACATTTAACACTTTACGCACGCTTCTTCTCATTTATATTCCCTATATCAATTGTTATGTTTTTTATTGTTTGTTGCCCACTTCAATTTACATTCATGTTACATTGTAAAAATCCACAGTTTATTTCTGAGACAGAGCTGAGAGTAATGGTGAATGAAATCATAAGGCTAGAGCCACAAATGTTTGGAGCCTTTGTCCAAAATACCCGTCTCAGTAGGAAAATGGAAATGTGGCAAATGATAATCAACAGAGTGAATGCTGTAGGCACCACCTTGCACACAAAGGAGGATTTAGGAAGAGGTGGAATGACCTGACCTGGAAAGGGTATTCTCTGGCTTCCAAGCAACACATGGAGGCCCAGAAGACTGGTTGTGGTCCTCCCAGGACCACATTACAACTCTTTCCCTGGGAGGAGAAGGTCTTCGCCATCCTGACGGCTTGAAAGCAACTGATGGAGGAGCAGAGTCTAATAACTTACACCACAATACCTAGCACAAACCTTCGATGTCCTGTATGCTCACATCTTAACTTTTGCCATTGTGTTGTCCATATAATTTCCTAACATGTGATACCCAAAATATCAGGGATGTAGATTGTCAATGTGTATTCTCAAACATAACATCACATGTATCAATTTCCATGAAATTCCATATGTTGGAATGGGATCTTTAAGTGTTTTACTATCAAAATAACATTGCAGGACCCATGACATGAGTCAATATGTAAATGTATGGTCAAACCTAACTGCAGTGTGGCAACAGGTATGAAAGACTAACCATTTGTCAAGTGGTGGGAAGTAGAGAATTTGACATGACTGCAACTACCATGAGGCCATTTCTATAACTCAAAACAAGAGGCCATTGTGCTTTTGCCCATATTCACTTGTTTGCCATGTTACAACTGATCTTAACTCTTGGAGTTTACCATTTGTCTAGTGTTGGGAGTTAGAAAGTGACATGACTACAACTACCATGAGGCCCTGTTTCTGTAACTTGGTCAAGAAGCCATTGTGCTCTTTCCCAAATTCACTTGTTTGCCAGGTCACAACTGATGTTCACTCATCATGGAGTTTCCTATTTTTCTAGTGCTGGAAGTTAGAAAGTGACATGAACACAACCACCTTGAGAACCTGTTTCTGTGGCTCTAAACAAGAGGCCATCGCATTCTTGCTCATATTCACTTGTTTCCCATGTCACAACTGATGTTCACTCATGGAGTTTACCATTTGTCTAGTGTTAGGAGTTAGAAAATGACATGACTACAACTACTATGAGGACCTTTTTCTGTAAATCAAAACAAGAGGCCATTGTTCTCTTGCCTATATTCACTTGTTTGCCATATCACAACTGATGTTCACTCATCATGGACTGAGCAATCTACATATCATGCTTAACTCAGAGATATGTCTGCTTACTTAGCTATATGTTGTCCTGGTATCTTCAATTAAAACGATTGTTGGCATGAATGACACCTTACCAAGTGTGTACATCAATTATTCGAAAGGCATTAAGCTGCTCAATCCAATAGGAAGTGGCAGGTAACCCATTGACTCTGTACTGCTTACATGATGACTACTGTAACATATACAAGCAAGTTGTATGTTCTCCTGTATCATAGACAACTAAGCCTTGGGATGGTCAAATACACGTTACTTCTCCAGTGTGTTGGCTTAACTGTATGTTCGATGACATGTTCATTCTTTCATTTGAAATGCAACTTATCAGCGCATCTAATCAGTTGCTCCATTCTAATTCAGCTTTTGTAACCTCAACAAATGTCTTGTCAACAAGTTCAATACCATAGAAATAAATCACAATGGGAAACCCTACTTATTTACATTTTCCTAGGTCTCTACTTACTGTGACACAAAATACTTGGATGTAGATTCCACACTTTCACCAATAACAATGTTCTCTATTTCACAACAGGTCGATCTGGAACAGTACCTGGGCAGAGATTGTCTACCAAACAGACCTCCAACCTACCCCAGGATGAAGCCCTCAGGGAAGACAACACTCCTGCACATGTGGACATGGATGATGGACCTTGCACATCTGGTCAGCCTTGGCAGACTGCAACAGTGAGTCTCACTGTGCCCACACTAAAACCTCTCATCCCAGCTGCAACAACATCTGAGCCAACACCATATCCCCCAACCTGTGTACCTAGCACAGTTAGTAAAATGTTGTGCCCCTTAGTTCTGGATCCTGAAGTGCAAATCACTAGCCCTGACACAGAGAGACCAAGACCCAGTTGAAGAGGGCACTCTGGGAAAGGGCACAGGCTCGTGTGGGTAGGGTCTGTGGGAGGGATGTTGTGGCTCAGCAGAGTGAGGCCACTGGGGCTACTCACGACCAGGACACCATTAGCCAAGTCTTGTGGTCTATCACAACTTCCAAGGGGTAATGGGCCAGATAGTTACTGAACTCTGGGAAATTAAGCAGCTGCAGAGGAACGTGTACCAACAGATGGAGGCCCATAACTCCAACATGGGCTCCCCTGCAGGGGTGCTGATGGACATCAATACAACCCTGAGTAGGGTTTTTTTCTACCATCATCTACCCCTTCCTATAATGCAACTACATCAAGGCCATCTATATCTGCAGCAGCCACAGAAAGGAAGGCCCTGCCAGAGTAAGAAATACCTTCAGACACCACTGCCTTTGCAGCAGCTGACCCCCCCTGCCCTCGCAAGTGGGAGCATCCATGTAAATATCCGGGAGGTGCGACTGCCAAGAAACCCACCCACCACCGCCAGCACGAAACCTCAACCTTAATTTCCCCCACTGTGTGTCACACATTCACTCTGTGGACTAATTCTGGACACTCTTCCATTTCTGATGGGAGGAGTAATATGGAGTTTGGTTTTCAGATGTTTTGGCATCTACATCTATGGTTTCATTCACCATGACTGACTACTTCACTTTTCTTTTATGTTTGTGTTTAAACCAAGTATGTCTTCTCCTTTACCACTTTAATAAATTCACAAGTCACAAACTCATTGTCTGCTGTAGGAAATCTCACATTTAGCAATGTAGATATGTAATCCCATGCAATCTATACAATGACAAAACAAGCTACTTGTGTAAGCATTGATATGTTGCATGAACACAATGTTTTGATCAGGATCATCACCATGCCTCACCAACACATACAGGCAGGTGTTTTATCTAATAACATGTATATTACATTGTTTCAAAGATAGGCTGGCATAATGTCAGACACATTGCAAATCACTCATGTGGAGTTATACTATGTAAATGATCACATTTACAGGTACAGCCCGTTATCTGGAGCCATATCACCTATCTCACAAAAGGAATCCTACATTATATAAAGCAAGAGCCAAGACAAATAGCAGTACAACAGTTCCTGATGACAGGGTCATTACAATCTAGTGCTTATGCATCTGGTGGTATGACACAAATAAATGTCAGTGATGTGCCACAGGCACTTTGGCCTACAATGATGAAACACATCAACAGCTATATAAGGTTCATACAAAAAGAGTATTTAGCTAATGTGAAGGGAAACTAACATGAATTCGGCCTACAACTACATATTGTCTGACCACATGATAACACAAATAACACATTACGGCCACCACACAACAAGGAACAAGTCCAATGGAGTATTCTTAATTTCCATCCTATCACTGTGTAAGCTGTCTTGGCACAGTTTTTATATACCCAAAGTCTGTGGCATACATTCCCCGGAAAAAGCCATATCCACTTTGTATGTCCCAACTGCACCATAGACCTGCTAATGTCACAACTCTGAAATGTCCAAATGAAGATGCCATGGTGAAGGTACCTAAACGAAGGCAAAAACAAAGAGTTTATCTATGAACCCATACATATGACACAATTCACAAAGCAAACTTCTGGAGACCGCAGTCCATTACAAAAATCTGACCTAAACAAAGCAACATTAACACATTGAGAATGTTTCAACCTTCCTCAATAAACACCTTTTGCCAGATTTTGCCAGAGCTTCAGCTTCCTAACATTTACAGCAACCATACTCCTCACATCATCACAACAAAAATGTATAGTACAGTCAAAGTCATGACATCTCATGACATACTTACACTCATGAGAAGAAGCAGTTGAAATCTTGTTGCAAGTCAGCTCCATCCTCTTCATCAGTGTCATAATTATTTGGCTTTTCAGAATTCTTACTCAGTGGCACTTCAGGCTCTCCCTCCTCTGCGATGTAAAGGATGTTCAGTTGCAGGGTGATGTTATGGAGCATGCAGCAGGCCACAGTGATTTGACACACCTTCCCGGGTGAATGGAGGGGGGCTCCCTCACTCTTATCCAGACAGTAAAATCTGGCCTTCAGGGGCCCAAAAGCCCACTCCACTGGCCGCCATGTTCTTTCATGGGCCTCATTGAAGTGCACTTCCCCTAGTGTAGTTGGACTGCTCAGTGCTGTTAACAACCAAGGACAGTTGGGATATGCTGAGTTTCCTGTTTTGTAAAAAGACCTACGTGCTACACTGAGTCACACACTTTACTGATTATAGCACCTGACTTTGCATACACAAAGTTAGGACAGATATTACTTAGCAACAAGCCAGGCCTGCCCGCTTCTAGTTGTGGTATCAGGTGGGGTATGGTACTGTTCGGCATTACAAATGAATCATGGGCTGAACCAGGGAACCGGGCACATATGTTTGAAGTATACAAATCTAGCAAGCAGACAACTTGCACCTTGATAGAATGGAAGTGATTCCTGTTTCGATAGACTTGTTCACTGCCTTGCGATGGTACTAACGCAATATGGGAGCCATCAATGGCTCTCACCATATGTGTAGGGCAAGTAAATCAATAGAAGTCAACCTTCAGATTGGCTAAATCCTCACGTCTGGGGAACCTGATATAGCTGTCAATGTGTTTCATCATTGCCAAAAGCACGTCTTTTAATACACCACTGTACATAGATTGTGACATCCCACTAAATATAGCTATTGTATATTGAAAGGATCCTGTGGCCAGAAATTGTAAAACTGACATGAGTCTCACATTAGGTGGTATACATGTTGGTTCAGTGATTCAAGGCTCCCAAGGACAACATAAATCTTTTGTTGTTTTCCTATTCAGACTAAACTTCTTTATAACATCCTTTTCTTCCATGGTCTGAATGTGTGGAAATGGCCTGTACACTGAAGGTTGTTGCACCCCCCTCTCACCGGGTACCTATATGTGGAATCAAATAAATTGGAACATTAGTTGCAGTGTCCATAATAGCATATGATGAGTAAGCCAAAAGTCATGTGACAAAAACGTACTGCTGCAAAAAAAAACATTATACACAATTCACATTACAATTGTATACTAACCAAAATCCAGCTATAATCCCCATTGTAGTCTACAGGTGTCTACAACAGATATGTGCACATTATACACTTAAATGTTCCTCATATTCACCTTGATATTAAAAGGTATGTTTTCTTCTCCCAGAATACCGTCACCGGTGGTGTACAGTGCACTGCGGTTATATGGCATTCATGACCAATAATGCACTACCCTGATGATTGTGTAGAAAACTTACAGATCAATGGAGTAGTACATATGTGAACATGTTACAACTCATTTGTAGTGGTAATGATGCATTTACCAGTCACCATTACTGTAGTTTCAACCTCTAATATTGGCGGATACCTGACCTCATATTATGGACTTTTGGAAGATGCCGCTGCTGGCAGACATCAACTGCCTGATGGGCAGTTTCATCCACGGTGGACACAGCCATAGGCTAAAGTTGTTGACAGTTGCAGTTGCGGGCCAATTGCTGTGCTCATTCTACGCTGATGGCCATGTACGTGGCGTACATGTACCCCATGGTTGAAAAAATAACTAATTTGCCTCCTGACATCAACACATCCTCCACTATAGCTGCTGTCTGCCTCCTCTAGAAGCAATCATGCCAGGCCAAGCAGATGAGAGGGCCCCTACCTTCTCTACAGAGGAGCAAGAGAAACTTGTTGGAGTCTTTCCCCTATGTGGTCTGCTCTGTTACTCACTAGAGGAACAGGTAACAACCTCATATACACATTTGACCCTGTTCAACTCCATCTTTTTTCCCACTGGCTAAAATGAGATCCTGAGACCCAAAGAGTTTGTTAGAGGACTGTAGTTACATTTTGTGGTCCATACATAGGATGAAAATTTTATGAATTCTGGAGCCCTGCACTTTGCGTAGTTTGAATCACCATTAAATTGTTATGTGTGATAAGTCCTAGATACTTCTTCCGTTCCATTCACATATCTACGCAAGTAAACGTTTCAGGGTATCAGTTATATATTTGATGATCAGATGTAGGTAAATGAGAAAATAAATGTATTCACATTACAGCATGAGCTGTGTATGTATACTATTGGAAGCAGTTGAAGAGGATGTTAGCAATGTGTATTCCCACATATCACTCAGCCCAGATCCCGCCTTGGCAAACTGTTGTCTGAGAGCTAGCTAAATTTCACTGACCCCTCCAGAGTGCCACACAACTTTGAGGTCACATATAAGATGGACACAAGATGTACTGTTATGTATTAAAGTGATTGAAATGTGATGTTCATGTGGATTCAGTATCCTCGGCCTGCAGAGGACAAGTCCTGACAAACAGGTTATCTGATTATGAACCATCGCCAAGGCTGGGGCAGAATTACTGTGGCAATACAACTGATGCACGGGGTAATCTCCCTGTAGACCTGAAAATCCTTGGATGTTCCCAAAATGAGTCTTCTGGACCAATAGTAGCTCTGAATGCTTTTACATAGACTACATTTGGAATGGTGGCTGAGGTAACCCCCACACCTGGTACATGTTTGCATTGACCCACATTGTCAATGTGTGACAGTTACTAATGACAGGTCCCTTACTCCCACAGGTCTGTTGTCACTTTTCCATAAGTCATGTTTGCACTATAAATGCCTATTGCACAAGTGACAAATGTACAGTGCAGGTAGTTGGTTAGTTATGGAGACATCATTACATGTGAATCACTAGCTTTGTTACATTTAACCAATCAATCAAAATATCTCTGAAAGATTGCCACATATGGTACAAGGGGTATCCTGTTATACCAGTGCATACCACACTAACTCAATCAGGCATAGCATGAGATTCCATTAGGTAGTCCACATATCCACACATCCACAGAGAGGAAGCTGTCAGTGACACCCATGCCAGCCCCTTCATTGTCACCTAAGTCTTAGGGTGTAGTGTATACTATGGTAGTAGCCTGTATGGACTGCATTCAACTTGTTAATGTTCCTGGATCTAAAGGTGTCTGTACAGCCATGCACAAGTAGTTTACCCATCAGAAGGTCACAATGGTGTGTTGTGTTTTATAGTGGCTCACACGACAGTACATGACAGTTGGCCCTGGGCTACATGAACTTACTGGGCTGGCTTAGTCAGTTTAGGCCATGACCACTGTGGTGGATAGTCAGTACATGACTACAAAGTGTGTATTCATATCCCTGTACTTGGCATGTGAGATTTACATATGTAGTGTGTTAACAATTTAGAAATGCTTGTGCTAGGTGTATGCAAAATGTGTATTAACCAAACAGATATCCTAAAATATGCAATTATGATCTCTTTATATTTCTGTTGCATCCATACAGGTCAATGCCTATCAGAAGCAAGCCATTTGGAGAGCCATGACCCGGAAGGTGTGGACCCTGGGGGTCTATTGCCGGTGCAGTGTCCATTGCCACAAAAGGTGGGAGGACCTGAAATGCTTGAACTGGAAGATCACGGCGGTCCAGCTGAGTCTGTCTTCTCAACATGGACAGGGAGAGCATTGGACCCTGATCCCCTTAATGGTCTGCATACTTGCAGTGGCCTACCTGGAGCTTGATGGGTGGTTGAGGGAATCACAGCAGCTACAATGGGGTGAGTCCTGGGCAGAATCATACATTACATTGCCAAATTTGTATTTTACAGGCAGCCATTTCCCCATCAATATTGGAGGAGGCCCATGTGCGACGCACAAGAAGAGAAATTGCGTAGGTCTGGTAGTAGGTGCATGCTGATGTGCTTTGCCTATTGTCCTAATGACCAGGAACACACCAGAGTCCAGACTACTACCAATATACTCTCTTGAGCAGACACATGGCTTAGTACAGTGATCAAGCAACTCATTATGCTTGATGTTGTGGGTGACATTTGTACCCAACAGGCCACTTCTCTCCAGTGTGTCAGAAGTCATGCTACCTCACTACTGTGTCTCATGTGATAGTGACCCTCTTACATGTGACATAGCGTACAGTTTACTTTGGGTGCAGTCACTGTGCAATACTTCCCATTGGTAAATGGGGAATGTACAGTTACATGAGTTAGCAAACAACGCTGTTGCTATCGGTATTTGTGCCTACATGTTGGCATGTGTACCTTTCACTTTTGTAGTGTCATTTACACTATGTTTCACACATGATCAACATGTCTTCATAGGACGATGTCTGATTCCATCACATATCTGTGTGTAGGTCAAACTGTAATGGAAAATAGTTATATGTGATGGGCATACAGTTCATGTGTAACCACAGACAGGAGTGTGTAAACATTATTTGGTGGGTCACACATACCTTAAGTCATTACTCAATGTCATTAGTCATGTTTAATTGTTGAAGCAATGAAGAACATGACAGGTAGAACTACAGTATTTTCTCATTATGTGATTTTCCATGCCATTGATGTGGAATTATTCAGCTAAATTATTTGCACATGTTTATTGGTGAAGGTTCATTAACTGCCAGTAGACATGCATCTTGGAGTGACATGCAGAAATATTGGAATCTTATGTCAGTGTGCACATTCAGTAATATAATGGCATTTGTGTTTGCATGAAAAAAGATATAGTGATGTGCCTTCCCATTGAGAAACAGATTAAACCACCTCTTCAGGTCATGGAGATTCACTGAGCCTCAACAACAGTCAATGAACCATTGGCTTTTAGTTATGCAATGTTGGAACTGTGTTCTCACCTATACCAGCCAAGGCTGGTGATTTCCCTAGTCCTAGCTGATTCATTATGCTGTGGATATTTGAAGACAAATCTCCGAGATATTTTGCCCAGATTGTCTCCAGTCTACTTTTCTATGCGACATGGTTGACATAGCAAAACTACATTAGTACAACTTCTACTGAACTATTCTGACAATATTTGTAGACAAATCTCCAAAACAGTTTGCCCAGATTGTCTCCAGTCTCCTTTTCTGTGTGACATGTGTTACATAGCCAACCTATATTAGTACAACTTTCATGAGACTGTTCTGACAATGGACATATTGGGAAGTTAAAACTGGGATGTTTCTACAGTGTGACATGAGGTTTTCCATGTCACCTTTTTCCTGCTACTGTACATCTTGCTGCATCATAGCTGTATTACTTGACCATCATTTCATCATGATGTGGTATTAGTCATATGAACATTTGCTGATTGCAGGGCCTTGTGTGGAATCTGTAGCAATACATTTGGCATTGTCATACTATTAATTGACATCAGGTTACTGAGGTATGCTACAAGAGCCAAACCATTTAAGGTGATGAGGTCTCCTACTTGATACATGGACATTGTGGTTGGACAACTTCACTCATGCAATTGGAGCTGTCTGTGATTCTGACTTTACTGTGGGCAACTGCTTACAGGTTATGCAGCAGGCACGCAAGTGGCATTGCTAATGTTGGAGCCACTTTAGTGTACCTTGTAGCTGGGGTCTACTATACACTATGGTAATGTTCTGTGATCAAAGTTGTTGGTCAAGTGTGTTCTGGCACATGCAATGAACCTATTGGTATTTGTCATTTCAACATCATCCCAGGTAAGTAGAGCAGACAGGACCATCTGTGGGGAATCAGCTGGCCATGGTACCTCAGGTTGTAACACTACAAACACAGAGGGACCCAGTGTCCCAGAGTGTGAGGGGAGTGCCACAGAGGACACACGCTCAAAGTCTTCATTATCGGAGTCAAGCTCCAGTGGACACTCCCTAATGTTGGCGGAACATACACGACCCGTTCCTACATCATCCTTGTCCATCATCAACACTACCATCCCCAACCTACCTGTTGCTCCCCACCCAGTTGGCTAGGCCAGCTCACCCAAGAGGGGAGCAGTTTCCTTTGCTCAAGGCACCTCAGCCCGTGCCCCCGTTACCCCACTGCCTGATTGAGAAGGCTATTTACCTCCAGAGAAACACCTTTGTGGGTCAGACAGCACTACTGAATGCCATCCAGGTGTAGGGCAGCCATCTGTAACAGATTGTGGCCTACCTGGAAGGCATCTGCAGTTCTATGTCTGCCCTACAGACATATTTTCGGGCTCTGGCCCATCACTGACAGCAGACTACCACCCAGCCCAGACTTCCATCCCACCACCTGCCTCTTCCCCATCCAATTTCCCTATTTCCATAACTGTCTCGAGCACACTCACACATAAGCACACACCCACTTCAACAGCCCAAAGCAGCACATGAAAACAGGAACAC
Organism: Pleurodeles waltl; assembly: GCF_031143425.1. Lineage (NCBI taxonomy): Eukaryota > Metazoa > Chordata > Amphibia > Caudata > Salamandridae > Pleurodeles > Pleurodeles waltl. Next base: position 473,483,103 of record NC_090447.1, on the reverse strand, counting down.
CACAAAACACATAAGCAAGCAACCACTCACCAGACACTCATCCCCTCACAACAACCACCACCCCACTATATACCCTCAGATATCAACCCAAAGACCTATCTACCATCCCCAACATACCCCATACACCACCAACACCAAGAGACCCATCCACCAACCACAACATATCCAGCACATCCACACCAAAAAATGGACCCCACCCATTTTCCCAAGGAGAGTTTATTATTGGACCTTGCCCTTACCCCTGTCAAAACCACCCCCGCCCAAAGCCAAAGTGACCTCGCCCACACCCCAAACCATCCCTTCCACATCCAAGTCTTCCCCTGTAAAACCTGATCACCTTTCCCCACTAAACCCAACCATGCCCCAAATAAACCAAAAAACAAGGACACCCCTCCCAAGGTCAAGCCCAATCTCCTAAAAACAAACCCACCCATCCTAAATTCGACCACACCTCTCCCAAATGAAATCATTGAGGTGCCTGGATTGCCCACTAGATTCTCCTTCCTGGGAAAGTTCTAATGGCTGTGTTCTGAGAGGCAAGTTTAGTGGCACACAAGTGTGCTGGACCACATATTGTACTATTGTACTGGCCATTGACCTTTACTACATGTGTTGCTAGCTTTCCCACACATTAGTCCTGACATTACTTTTCTACCATTTTCGTGATCATGGATACTTTGGGATGTAGGACTACAGTTGTGTTTGTGTCACACTGATTGATGATCCATTTGATGTGGTTGGTATGATCTGCCCTTGAAACCAGTGCTGGGGTCACTCAGGACAAGGGGAAATGTTCAATGGATGGATATGTGGGATGTAATCCTATTGCGGCTGACATTGCATTGGGTGGTATTTCATGTGGTAAGTATTTCATCTTGGCTTGACCAATGTCAACATCTATTGGGTTCCATTTCTTCCTGTGATATAGGAAGAGCATTTGTTTAATGTTTACTGAATGTTTGCAAACTAGAGATTTGTTTTTCCACAAATGGAGGGTGTTCAATTATCATACATTTGTATACATTCATTGTAATGGACATGTGTCCATTTGTATGTGTGTACCTTACACCTGCTTTATCTAGATGTTTGCCCCACGCTGTTCCTGCTGTATTCACTTTCAAGACATGCACAATTCCAACATATGCATGACACTTGATTACACTTGCCCCTGTGCAAATAGTGGATTTGAGGCATGTGAAAGTGGAATTTTCCAGGGGTCCCTTTGGGAGAGGCATACCTATTCTGCAGGGATGCTTTACATTGTGACCTTTGAATGTTTCTTACACTGATTATTGTCCATCTCATTTACCTAATATAACCTTGAAATGTGGGTGATATGTGGAAATCAATTACAGAGAAGAAGTGTTTCAGTTTAATGACACATCGATACAGATGTATCTTTTATATCACAACAGGCCATGGCATGTGAGCAATGTGAAGGTGTCACTTACATTAACAGGTGTGATATTCATGAGGAGTTCCTGTTGGATGACACAATTTAACATACAAATCACCATTCCTTACTATGGGATGTACACACATATCAACTTTTGTAGAGTGTGGCTATGCAGTGTCAGTGACATGGCCAAAGAGGGCATTATAGAGCTGTGATTGAGTCATACATTGAGAACAACTCTGAACAGGGACCCACAAAATATGTCTCATCCATGTACCACAGACCCCATACCATGTCTATGGTGGGGCATATATTTGCTGTGGAGCTGATGGAAATGGGTAAGTGTTTAGCTTACAATCGGTTGCGTCCAAAACGGTCTTGTTTTTTTGGCATCATCAAGCAGCATAAGCAGATAATGTACATGTACAATTGGCTCCAAGGCGGCACAGGATGTGTGAACCTGAGTGCAGGTAAATTTCAGCCTTATATACATCCCCTTCCACCAGCTCAGAGGTTGTGGTTGGACCACCTCAGTAACCTCTGCAGAAAGCCACTTCTTAATTGGTCATGGGGTAACACCAGCGGTCTTCCCTCCAACAGACGCATTGGCCTATCTCGCCGCAGTCTAGATTTGCTGGCAATGTGGGCAGGATGATAGCAGTCTTTCTTCTATGTAATCCCAATCATCGTAATATGGTTTTCGGACCACCAACTCTGCGGCAGGGTCTCTTTCGCTGCTGCCATGGCGATACCAAGACCCCCAAACTTGTAATCAGGTAATTTGTGTCTCTCTGCTGATTCCAGAACATTCTCTCACAGAAATGTGAGAAAGTGTGTTGTCAACCAAAGTTTGAGGTTTGCAAGGCATTGTAGGTAAGCAAACGTCATGGTATCCACGCAAGGCATAACACCATGGACTCTGCGGTTGTCTAGTTTTTAGAAACATGAGAGTTTGATAGATTTCCCTTGGTGCTGTTTGAGCTAGGACTTGCATTCCTCATCCACCAACATTTCTAAAAAGGATTTTCATTTGGGAAGAAAAGTTTGATCTGCCCACGTTGTGTTTTGGGACCTTTCCTGCACCAGGACCAAGGCGCACTCACACATATGAGGAATTAATTTTATCGGGATACATGGAGGAACGTTGGGTGGTTGGAATTTGTGGCTCCCCCCCCATTTCAGATCTTTCCTTCACAGACATGTGAGGAAAATTTCAGTTGATAGCTAAAGTTTGAGGTTTACAGGGCATTGTTGATAAGAAAACGTCATGGGATCCATGTAAGGCTGTCCATCCTGGACTCCTCAGGTAGCTAGTTTTTAGGTACAGGTTTCTAGATTTCCCAGCGCGTCAGCTGAGCTACAGCCCAAATTCTGCAGCCACCAACATTTCAAGAAAAGGATAGATTTTTTGGGGTAGAAACATTTGATCTGTCCATGTTGCTTTTTGGTCCTTTTCCTTTCGCAGGCACAAGGCCCACTCACAACGTTTGTTACATCAGGGAACATTTTATTGGAGGACGCTGACTGGTAGGATATTTGTGGAGCCCACAGAATCCAGAACTTTCCCTAACTTAAATACGAGGAAAACGTGTGTTTTTAGGCAGAATTTGAGGTTTGTGAGGGCTTCTGGGTAATAAAACCTAGGACCACATAAGCCACTCCACCTTGGACAACCCCAGGTGTCTGATTATGGTAGGTTACCCAGGTTAGAGCCCAAAATCTCAAGCTAGCCCACACTGTGAAAATAAAACCATGGTGTCTGCTGGGATATATGTGCTATTGACAGGTCACATTTTGGAGTGTTTTGAGTTGAAGGCGCTATTCCCAGTCGCACAGGTGGGGTTCCATTTTTTATCAGGAGACAAGCGGGGAACACAGAATAGTAGAACATTTATTATTACAAACATAATTTATCTGGATTTGTGCATCCACATGTAAGCCAGTGTGCAAGAAAGAAGACTTTTTGCAAAATGTCCTCTACATTTCATGCTAGTATGTGTACCCTCAAATTCAGAAGTGTACAAATAACTACTGATCCTTAGCTCAGTATCTGGTGTACATTTCAGAAATTCATAGGTTTTCTACATACCTATTTTTCACTCTTTACATTTTTCCATATAAATTTCTCTGTACTCAGTACATAAAAAAAGTATTTTAAAGTGCAGCTCAGTTGTTGACTCAGTTGTTGATGCTCAATACCTCGGGTTCTAAGAGAATTTACAATCCCTGTATATCTTCACAACTAGAAGGGTCTAGCGGATGTAGCAGTATACTACTTTTGCAAATCAGCCATAGTATTAGGAAGTTACAGATAAAAATGTTGTTACAAATGGGTTTTTTTCTACTGATATTCAATAGCTATTTTTTATTTCAACTGAGAAAAATTCCTAAACTCTGGTTATTTATTTGTTGATACAGCTCTGCTTGTTCCTGAAAGCTGGGGAGAGTTTAGCACAGCTGATGACCTTTTGTTAAAGCCATTTGGCAGTTACTTTCACTTTTTTCCAGCACCTCTTTCCCAATTTTCCCTAAAATCCCAAAATTAGGTTATAGTTTGCCTTTTTTCTTGGTCTCCTCCAGGGGACTCCACAAACTTTGGGTGCCTTTGGAAATTCTATGTTGTTGGAGAAAAAAGGACACATATTTAGTGTGGATAAATTATGTGGAACAAAGGTATGGATGTGCAAGTGCGAAGTACCCAAAATAGAAAGAAGGGGTCAGCAGAGAATGAAAACGACTCAGCAGTTAAGGTGTTAAATACAGAAATTAGTTTTTTCATTATTTAACATATTCTTTAAAAAAATTGCACTTTTTAAAATTGTGTATTCTTTAAGTAGATAACTAAGTAGGTAAATGATGTAATTACTGTTGTTATTTTTTATAATTATTAGTTGTGTTATTTCGTATTTTTTTGTATAATAATTAATTTGATAGTTTTATTAATGTCTTCTTTTAAAATACTATGCATTGGTAATATTTTGCTACTATTATTTGTTTGCAGTAATAAATATAAGGTTTCAAAAGTCCAACATTGTACCTACTGTAGCTAATGCTGAAGTGTAAATAGTACTTGTGGCTTTTCAAAGTCCAACACTTTCTGTAGTGTTGCTTGTGCTAGGGTAGGAATAGTAAATTTGACTGCTTCAGAGTCCAAAATTTCCCCTACTGTTGGTTAGGTTGGAGTGAGAATACTATGAGGCGTGACTTTGAATGGCCTCAAACATATGGAGTAAGACAGAGCAGCACACGTCACTGCGTTGCCTTACTCTGCTCCAGGGAGGCATTTCCACAGTGTTGCAGTGGGTTTTCCCATGCATCACCTAAGGATTTTGATACTGCCCCAGATTTACTCAATCATGGAATTCTGGGGCAGCACCTAAATCGTATACCTCCTCAGAGCAGGTGTAACAAGGAGAAATATTTTCATTTCTCCTCGATTTTTCGGCTTTCCACGTGTGCTGCGTTCTGTAGCACCCATGGAAAGAGGAAAACACCTCTCTGGATTGTTTTTGTGCAGGAAGGAGAGCCTTCTTGCACAAAAACAATCCTGGAAGAACTGCAGACACCCTTGCACCATGATGTAAGGGTGCCTGCATTGGCGCTAGGTAGCCAATTGTGTGCCAGCACAAGGGAAAAGGACAGGAATGCACCATATTGCATAAATACAGTGCATTCCTGCCCTTTCACATTGGGATAGTGCGGTTCAGCAAGAAAACTTGCAGCTCTGCCCTACACCAATTCCCCATAAATAAGTTGCTATGTATGCGGGTTGCTATTTGCAATGGCTTGTGGTTGACTTAAAAAAGCAGTGATGGTGGACTGCAAGGCTGCGAGGAATTCCTAATTCTGTGAGGTTTAATGTTGGCTTCTGTACAGGGTGAAGGAAGGGATGAGATTACTGAAAAGTAAAATCGTAACTGGTATTCCTACACCTGGGAACACTGGATGTGGCAACACACAACCAGTCATAACAGTTTTAGCAGTATCCCACCTGGGGAATACCTCTCCTGCTGCCTTGTATCCAGGCCCTAAAAGCTGGAGAGATATTCGGAAGACAGCACACATTGTTTCAGAAGCATAATCAAAATCTCCTTCTCTGAGAGAGCCAGCAGTTGCAGCAAGGGATGCATCAGAACAATTTCTTAAGCTGCAAGACAGGTGTTGAACAGTAATCCTTGTCTTGGTCGATTCATCACCTGACTTTGATACGGTAGACAAGTTGCTTCCTGAGCTCCCCGATCAGTTAGTGGGAACAAGGGTAGTCCTAGAATGGCTTTAGTCTTTTTTAACTGAATAGTGCCATAAGGTTTAGTTGGGACAATTTTCATTATATGTGAGCACTCTGATATGCTGAGTCCCACAAGACTGCGCCCTGTCACCTCTTTTATTTTGCACTTACCTGTAAAAGATAGGGGCAGATGAATAACATGTATGCAACTACACTACAAAGTATTTTGGGTCACCAGATGCTTCTTTGATCTGGTGTTATTTTCCAAGACAAGGACATAGTCCAAAGAATGGCAAATTATCTGTACCTTTGTGCAGAAAAATCAGAACTGTTACTACTGAGCCATAATCTATCTGACACATTCATAGTTGATTGACCTTGAGCCTGGTGCAGTAGTGTAGGTGCACAGTTACACATGAGTTATTGACAGAGGAAACAACAAAGGCTTGCCTAGAAACAAGTCACACATGGGACAATTGTGCATTGACAATACTGAACAGCTCAGTGCTACCAACTTATGGAGATGTGTTGTGCATTATCACCTACCCAATTCAAAGGGCCTCAGTATCACATTTCATCTGCAATGGCATATGTCTAAATGGATGGAATGTCCAGTCCATGTATTGCAACCATGTTACCACCACATCTGAATCCATTGTGTGTGTGTGGATGTATCATGTACCCTCCAGTGAAAGCACACTGATACATGTGGGACACTACACAATGCATGGTATTTACCACTGACGAACAGTTCGGAAACCAAATCATAGATCCCAGGTCAATGAGCCAAACACAAGTTGTCATGTCAAACAACCCAGTGCAGAGAAGACCTCACAGAAGCTCAGGAACTCACACAATACCACAAACACATATGATTCACAGGCAATACAAGATATCAACAGCCATGCTACATGACATTCCTGTTACAAGCACTAACAAAATACTCACCCCTATTATCTTTTGCAGTGGATCAGGGTTATGGGATCCAGCCATAGATCATGACCACATTCCCCCACCAAAGCACAGCAGCAGAGCATACCTATAATGAGGCACATCTGAGGAGATGCACCCTTGCGGAAAGGACGTTTGGCATCCTGAAGTCCAGATGCAGGTGCCTGGACATCACAGGAGGGAGCCTCCTATATGCCCCACACATTGTGTGTAAAATAATACTGACTTGTGCTACCGTGCACAACATTTGTGTGAGAATGAACATCCCATTCTATGAACTGGACCAAGAACTTCCTGAGGAGGAGGAGGAGGATGGTGGCAGGGAAAATGAGGGGGAACAACAGAACACAGCTGCAGGAATGCACAGCAGACAGCAAATTGTACACAACTTTTTTACTTAATAGTCACTCTACACACCGTGTTAAGATATGTAAATAAACACCTTACTTGATCACACAATCCTGCTCTGGTGTCTTCATTCTCCATCACATGTACCTTAGGATTGTGAGTATGACCTCCGGGAACATGTTACAAAGACAAATCTGACTACTTCTGATTCAACATCACATGTGATGCGTTCGATTGTACAGCAAACATCACACACATATAAAAAATGGTCATCTCTTGAATGTCACAAATGGAGGACACAATCAGTCAACCGCAACATATGAGTAACATCCACGTTGCCAACATTTTCAACTTTACCACATGACACACAACTAGGACATCTCCAATCATAAGGTAAATAAGGGCCCCATACATGAGCCAGTGGATGTGAAATATCAGAAGTACATTGTAGGAAAGTCCTTTTTTTTGCCTGATCACCCCCACTCTTTCTGGATAGGTACTGGTGGTTACTGACTCTTGGCTGTGCCCTGGGTACTGCTTACCAGTCCCAGGGCCAGTGCTCTGTGTAAAATGGATATGCAAATTAGGCTAATTATAATTGGCTAAGTTAACCTACCTATAAGTCCCTAGTATATGGTAGGGCATGTAGGTTTAGGGACCACAGCATAGGTGGTGCACACCTAGGTGCATTGCTGGGGTGCCCAGTGTCATTTTAAAAGCAAGCCTGCCTTGCTGGCTGCTTTTAAATTAAAGTTAAATGCAAATTCGACTTTGGAATTAAAGGTACTTCCAAAGTCTTAAACTACCTTATTTTTACATATAAGTCACCCCTAAGGTGTGCCCTATGTGCCCCTAGGGCTGGGTGCCATGTAACTATAAGCAGGGACTTTATAAAAATAGATTTATAAGCCCTGGTGAGGTAAAAACAGCCAAATTCGTTTTTCCCTCATTGAAGTAAATGGCCTTCATAGGCTAGAATGGGCAGACTTTATTTTAAATTTTAAAGTCTCCTTAAATGTTACATACCAAGAATTTGGTATCAAATTGATTGTTGTAATAAATCCCACAACTTCCAGTTGTTGGATTTAATATAACTTGTCCAGGTAAAAAGTTTAGACTTTACCTAAAAAGTTGCCAATTTCAGCTCTGCATTGTTTTTGCTGCTGTGCTCTGATTGGCCAGCCTGCAGCAGCTTCTGCCAGGCTACTTAAATGAGGTGTGAAGTGGCCTGGCTTCACACAAAGGAATGTGCTTGGGGGAGAGAATCTCCCCTCAGCAGATGGTGAGGCAGGAAGGGGGAGGGCTGCCAAACTGGTCTTCAAAGGCAGAGAAGGACATCTGGAGCACCCAGCAACACCCCCACATCCTGCAACCCCAGACAATTAGGTGCCCCCTTGATTAGATTAGGAGAGGGCAGGAGAGGGGTGTGTTTATGATTTGTAGCCACACCAGTGGGTGGGCTCAGCCAGATCTCTCCTCCTAAAATCAGATTAATCCATTTTGGATTTTTAGAGACTGTTGCCTTCTGGGATGGATTTTTGCCACACTTCCCAGGAAGTGGTCATCACAGGGGGACGACCCTGTCCCTGATTGGAGAACCAGGGCCCCCCTGCTTTTCACCCAGGAGCAAGGATAAAACTGGCAGACCTGCACCCACGCCTCAGATCCCCTCCAGAATTAAACAAGAAAGGAACTAAAGAAGAAGAAGGACTGCCCTGCTGGACCCCTGGCCTGCACCTGGAACCTGAACTCAGAAGGACTGCACCAGCTGCACACTTGGGCTTCACCACAAGAAGGACTTTGCCTGGCTTCAACTGGTTCAAGGAGGGACTCCCTGTTTGCTACAGGTGAAAAATTGCTAAACCAGAGTCCCCTGCACCAACTCCTGAAGAAAGCGACCAGCTGACCACTGTCCAGTGGCCAAAAAGGAGTTTGCGCCAGGTGCATTCTGGGAGTTGAAGTCCGCACCCCCCAAGGACCATCACATAACTTCTGGACCCTTGGGGTGAGCTGTGGACCCCAAAAGAACCTTAAAAGAACATCTGGGTGAAGCCCCAGAAGTTTGGAAAAGATTTGATAATTTTTGGAAAAAAGCTCCAGAGAGGGACCGACCCGCCGCGGAAATTCTAGCCGGCTTGCCTCAACCGCGACCCGGCCTGACTTCGTGGTTCGTCCCGGTAAAGAAAAACATCCAAAAAAGAGACTAAGGGGGTTATTCTAACTTTGGAGGAGTGTTAATCCGTCCCAAAAGTGACGGTAAAGTGACGGATATACCACCAGCTGTATTACGAGTTCCATAGGATATAATGGACTCGTAATACGGCTGGTGGTAAATCCATCACTTTTCCGTCACTTTTGGGACGGATTAACACCTCCTCCAAAGTTAGAATAACCCCCTAAGTCCGAACGTAAAAAGTTGACCGGGACCTCCCAGCCATCGTATCCGAGAAGGGCTCCATGGACGTCGGATCAAGATCCAGGTTTACCCCGGTCGAAGGATTTTCATCTCGAAAAAACAACTAAGTCCGAAGGTAAAAGTCTCCACCGAGGAAACCCACATCGCGTATCCGGACAAGGGCTCCAGGAGGTCGGATTCAACTGGCAGGTTCGTCCCAGTGAAGAAAAACTTCAAAATAAAGACTAAGGGCCTCATTATGACCCTGGCGGGCGGCGGAGGCCGCCCGCCAGGATGCCGCCCTCCAAAATACCGCGCCGCGGTCAAAAGACCGCGGCGGGTATTACAAGTTTTCCCCTGGGCTGGCGGGCGGTTGCTGAAAAACCGCCCGCCAGCCCAGGGGAAAACGACCTTCCCACGAGGATGCCGGCTCGTAATCGAGCCGGCGGAGTGGGAAGGTGCGACGGGTGCAGTGGCACCCGTCGCGTATTTCGGTGTCTGCAAGGCAGACACTGAAATACTTTGCGGGGCCCTCTTACGGGGGCCCCTGCCGTGCCCATGCCATTGGCATGGGCACGGCAGGGGCCCCCAGGGGCCCCGCGACCCCCCCTACCGCCATCCTGTTCATGGCGGCTTTCCCGCCATGAACAGGATGGCGGTAGGGGGGGTCAGAATCCTCATGGCTGCGGAGCGCGCTCCGCAGCCATGGAGGATTCACACGAGCAGCGGAAAGTCAGCGGGAGACCGCTGACTTTCCGCTTCTGACCGCGGCTGAACCGCCGCGGTCAGAATGCTCGTTGGAGCACCGCCAGCCTGTTGGCGGTGCTCCCGTGGTCGGTGGCCCTGGCGGCCACCGGCCGCCAGGGTCAGAATGACCCTCTAAGTCAGAAGGTAACTTTTTAACTGAGGCCTCCTGCGACCTGTAGCCGAGCAGGGCTCCATCGCGGTCGGCCTGAAAGTTTGACTTTGCCCCGGTCGAGGTGCAACCAGATGACCCGATTGGCGCTTTTTGTTTCTAAGCGCTAGAAAAGTAATAATTCTTTAAAAATTCATATCTCCGGTTCCCCGGAACCGATTTTAATCGTTTTTGTGTCATTTTAAAGATAAAAATATAAACTATTTTTATAAATTGGTTTTGGATTTTTAAACTGTTTCCTGTGTTTTATTTAATTACTGTTTTGTGATATTTGAATGCTTTACACTTTGGGGGTCATTACGACCCTGGCGGAACAAGTCCGCCAGGGCCGTGGGACGCGGTGGCACCGCCGACAGGCCGGCGGTGCCCCGCGGGGCATTCTGACCGCGGCGGCTCAGCCGCGGTCAGAGAAGGGAAACCGGCGGTCTGCCGCCGGTTTCCCGCTGCCCCAAAGGAATCCTCCATGCCGGCGCAGCATGCTGCGTCGGCATGGGGATTCCGACTCCCCCTCCCGCCATCCAGTTCCTGGCGGTTCTCCCGCCGGGAACCGGATGGCGGGAGGGGGAGTCGCGGGGCCCCTGGGGGCCCCTGCCGTGCCCATGCCTATGGCATGGGCACGGCAGGGGCCCCCGTAAGAGGGCCCCTAAAAGTATTTCAGTGTCTGCAAAGCAGACACTGAAATACGCGACGGGTGCAACTGCACCCGTCGCACCTTCCCACTCCGCCGGCTCTATTACGAGCCGGCGTCATCGTGGGAAGGGAGTTTTCCCCTGGGCTGGCGGGCGGTCTTGTGAAGACCGCCCGCCAGCCCAGGGGAAAACTCGGAATACCCTCCGCGGTCTTACGACCGCGGAGCGGTATTTCGGAGGGGGGAAGCCTGGCGGGCGGCCTCCGCCGCCCGCCAGGCTCGGAATGAGGGCCTTTGTCTCCTAAGTTAAGCCTTGACGCTCGTTGCCAAGCTACCAAGGGTAGAGCTGGGATTAATTTACTGAGACCTAACTGTACTTATGTGGAGGTTTGTGGCTTGTTGCTAGGTGTAGGTACCTACCTGCCCTACCAATAACCCATTTTCCAACATAATTGGAAGCAGCGACGGGATCCTGTACTTGTGTTCAATATCACGTTACAGTTTTAGGTAAAACAAATTAAAAATCCTTTAAATTGTCCTAGTGCAAAAATTGTTTTTAATTTTTAATTTTTTTTATTAATTATTAATTTGTATTAATTTCAATTATTGAATTTTTGTAATTTTTCTAAATTCTAGTTACCAATTTTTGCAAAAAGTTTTTGTTGACACAAAACAAGGGAACCATGGAGCTTGATCTGGCTAGCCTACCCACACTGACAGTAGTCCAGCTTAGGGGGTTGTGTATTGAGAGAGGGTTGCCTGCAACCACTGATCTCAGGAAGCAAATCCTGATTAAATCCCTGACAGCATGGGCTGAGGCCCAAGAGGTAGAGACAGAGGAAGCTCCAGAGGAGGAAGAAAAAGGGGAAGATGCTAGCTCTAACCTTTCAGGGGAGGGAAGGCATCAGACCCCAAGTGAGGAAGAGGAGGAACGGTCCTCAGTGGATACAGTCACTAGGACCAGACCCAAAGCTAGTGGTAGGAAGGGGGTCCTTTCAGGAGGAGAGAACCCATCCATCAGGGAAAGAGAGCTGGAAGCCCAGCTAGCCTACATAGCTTTGGAAGCAGATAAGCTTGCCCTAGAAAAGAAAAAGTGGGCAAGCAAAGAAAAAAAAGATGGAGGCAGCGAGAAAGAAACTGAGGTGTCCCTGGGTGGGGGTTTTGCCCCCAGATTACCCAAAGGGGTGGTTCCTACCTATGTAGAGGGGGATGACATAGATAAGTGGCTGGGGGCCTTTGAGAGGGCCCTCCAGATGAGGAAAGTCAAGCCTCAGTACTGGGGTTCACTCCTTTGGGAGTTAGTTCCCAACTCTGGGAGGGATAGGCTCCTAACCATGAGTGGGGAGGATGCAGACTCATACCCCAGTATGAAGAGTTGCTTGACTAAAAAGTTTGGTCTAACCCCAGAGCAGTATAGGCTTAAGTTTAGGGACACCCAAAAGACAAGCACCCAGTCCTGGGTGGACTTTGTGGACATTTCAGTAAAAGCACTGGAGGGCTGGATACAGGGCAACAGGGTAAGTACCTTTGAGGGGCTGTACAATTTGATTATGAGGGAGCACCTTCTAACTAATTGTGTCCAAGAGAGGCTCCGCCAGTATCTAGTAGACTTTAGGTTGACCAACCCCAGAGAGCTGGGGGAGGCAGCAGATGACTGGTTAAGAACTAGGGTTAACCAGAAACCCCCAGGGGGTGATCAGAAAAAGGGAGGACATGGTTCTTCTCAGGGGAAGAACCAGGGGAAAGATGACAAAAAACCCAAAGAGTCCTCACAAGAGTCCCCAAAAACTTCTCAGGGAGGGGGAGCCCCGAGCCAATTCACTTTTAAAGGGAAAGGGTATCAGGGAAAGAATTATGATCCTGCTAAAGCAGGAAAGTTTCAGGAGCTTGCTAAGGCCGGCAAGTGTTTTGACTGTCATCAGCCAGGACATAAAAGAGGAGATGCTATTTGCTCCAAGAAGCCCCCCACTGGTGGGCAATCCCAGGGGATTGCTAGTGTAGGGTTGGGGGTGGAAGTTGGCCCAGGGGTGGAATCAGGGTACACTGAGGTCACCTTAGTATCCGTGGGTGGGGTGGACATTGCAACTATGGCCACCTTACCTCCCATCATGGAGAGGTATAGGCAGAGGCCTAAAGTCAATGGGACTGAAGTGGAAGCTCTGAGAGATACTGGAGCCAGTGTGACAATGGTCGCAGAAAAGCTGGTTTCTCCAGAGCAGGTCTTACCTGGTGTCTTCCACCAGGTGACTTATACAGATACCAGAACCAAACTCCATCCCATGGCTATGGTAAGTCTGGAATGGGGAGGTGTGACTGGCCCTAAAAAAGTAGCTGTAGCTCCTGCCCTCCCAGTAGAGTGTCTGCTGGGAAATGATCTTGAAGCATCTGAGTGGTCAGAAGTGGAAAGAAGGGTCCATGCACAGATGCTGGACCTCCCTGAATGGGTGTGTGCTGTGACCAGGTCACAGGCGGCACAACAGGGGAATGCTGGACACTTGGACCCTGGAACAATGGGCCAAGCCTCCAAGAAAAAGAGAAAAGGCACTGGGTCTGGCTTGCCAGCCCCAACAAGTACAGAGGGTCAGGAAGAATCCAACCCTGAGGGGGAGGATCTGAACTCTGAGGGAGGGACACCTTCCCTGCAAACTCTGCCTGACTTGGCAGAACTGCAAGGGGCAGGTGGGCCCACCAGAGATGATTTGTGCCAGGGACAAAGAGAGTGTCCCACTCTTGAGGGCCTGAGGCAGACTGCTGCCAGGCAAGAACAAGGGGATACCAGTGGTACCCACAAGGTTTACTGGGAGGATGGAGTTCTCTATACTGAGGCAAGGGCCCTTAAAGAAGGGGCTACTAGGAGAGTAGTGGTCCCCCAAAAGTATAGAGAATTCCTCCTTACCTTAAGCCATGATATCCCCTTAGCTGGTCATTTGGGACAGACCAAGACCTGGAGCAGGCTGGTCAACCATTTTTATTGGCCCGAAATGTCAGAAAAAGTCAGGGAGTTTTGCAGCTCCTGTGTCACCTGTCAAGCCAGTGGCAAGACAGGGGGCAAGCCAAAGGCTCCCTTGATTCCACTGCCAGTGGTTGGGACTCCCTTTGAGAGGGTGGGGATTGACATTGTTGGTCCCCTAGACCCACCAACTACTTCAGGTAACAGGTACATTGTGGTGGTAGTGGACCATGCCACCAGGTACCCTGAGACAATACCCCTCCGGACAGTCACTGCTCCCACAGTGGCTAGGGCCCTACTTGGTGTGTTCACCAGAGTGGGATTCCCAAAGGAGGTGGTCTCAGATAGGGGCACAAACTTTATGTCAGCCTATCTGAAAGCCATGTGGGAGGAGTGTGGTGTTACTTATAAGTTCAGCACACCCTACCATCCACAGACCAATGGTCTGGTGGAAAGATTCAATAAGACCCTGAAGGGCATGATCATGGGTTTGTCTGACAAACTCAGGAGGAGATGGGATGTCCTCCTCCCATGCCTGCTGTTTGCCTACAGGGAGGTGCCACAGAAGGGGGTTGGATTCAGCCCCTTTGAGTTACTGTTTGGGCACCCTGTAAGAGGCCCATTGTGCTTGGTGAGAGAGTCTTGGGAAAAGCCTCTCAAGGAATCCAAGGAGAATGTGCTGGATTATGTACTAGGCCTGCGGTCTCGCATGGCTGAGTATATGAAGAAGGCAAGCAGAAACCTGGAGGCCAGTCAGGAGCTCATGAAGCTCTGGCATGATCAAAAGGCTACCATGCCTGAGTATCACCCAGGACAGCTGGTGTGGGTTTTGGAGCCCATGGCTCCTAGGGCACTACAGGCCAAATGGACTGGGCCCTATCCAATCCTAGAGAAAAAAGGTGAGGTCACCTACTTGGTGGACCTTGGCACCCCCAGGAATCCTCACAGGATCCTACATGTAAACAGGATGAAACCCCACCAGGTCAGGGCAGACATGACCATGCTGATGGTCACTGATGAAGGGAAGGAGGAGGAGGGTGAACCTCTGCCAGACCTCCTGTCCTCAAAGGCAAAAGATGGGTCAGTGGAGGGAGTGGTACTCTCTCCCAAATTGACAGATCAGCAACAACAAGACTGTAAGCAAGTCTTGGGACAGTTTGCTAGTCTGTTCTCCCTGACCCCTGGACTCACCAATTGGTGTGTCCATGATGTTGACACTGGTGACAGCTTGCCTGTCAAGAACAAGCTGTACAGGCTGTCTGACCAGGTCAAGGCCAACATCAAAGCTGAAGTGGCTAAGATGTTGGACCTGAAGGTAATTGAGCCCTCTGATAGTCCTTGGTCCAGTCCAGTGGTACTGGTGCCCAAAGCTAATCCCCAAGGTGGGAAGAAAGAATTAAGATTCTGTGTGGACTACAGAGGTCTAAATGCAGTCACTAGGACTGATGCTCACCCCATACCTAGAGCTGATGAGCTCATTGACAGGTTGGGGGCTGCCAAATTCCTGAGCACATTTGATCTGACCTCAGGATATTGGCAGATTGCCTTAAGTCCAAGAGCTAAGGAGAGGTCAGCATTTTCCACATCAGAGGGCCACTTTCAGTTCAAGGTGATGCCCTTCGGGATGAAAAATGCTCCTGCCACCTTCCAACGGTTGGTGAATAGAGTCCTGTCTGGGTTGGAATCTTTTAGTGCAGCTTATCTGGATGATATAGCTGTATTTAGTTCCACCTGGAGGGACCACCTGGTCCACCTGAAGGAAGTGCTTCAGGCCCTGCTTCAAGCAGGCCTGACTATCAAGGCAAGCAAGTGCCAGATAGGGCAAAGTTCTGTTGTGTACCTGGGCCACCTTGTTGGTGGAGGCCATGTACAACCTCTCCAGCCCAAGATCCAGACTATCCTGGATTGGGAGGCTCCAAAAACCCAGACTCAGGTCAGGGCCTTTCTTGGCCTGACTGGGTATTACAGGAGGTTTGTTCAAAATTTTGGGACCATAGTGGCCCCTCTAACTGAGCTTACCTCCAAGAAACAGCCCAAGAAGGTCATTTGGACCCCAGAGTGTCAAAAAGCTTTTGACACCCTAAAACAGGCTATGTGTTCAGCACCAGTGTTACTGGCCCCTGACTATAGCAAGGAATTTGTAGTGCAAACAGATGCTTCAGAGGAAGGGATTGGGGCAGTGTTAGCACAAGTTAATGAAGAGGGCCATGATCACCCAGTTGCCTTCATCAGCAGGCGACTACTCCCCAGAGAGAAAAAATGGAGTGCCATTGAGAGGGAGGCCTTTGCTGTGGTTTGGTCCCTGAAGAAGTTGAGGCCTTACTTGTTTGGCACTCACTTCCGTGTACAAACTGACCACAGACCTCTCAGATGGTTGATGCAGATGAGGGGGGAGAACCCAAAACTGTTAAGGTGGTCCATTTCCCTACAGGGGATGGACTTCACAGTAGAGCACAGACCTGGGACTGCTCATGCCAATGCAGATGGCCTTTCCAGGTTTTTCCACTTAGCTGATGAGGACTACCAGGGTGTAGGTTAGTACCCATCACCTTTCATCTGGGGGGGGGGCAGTGTAGGAAAGTCCTTTTTTTTGCCTGATCACCCCCACTCTTTCTGGATAGGTACTGGTGGTTACTGACTCTTGGCTGTGCCCTGGGTACTGCTTACTAGTCCCAGGGCCAGTGCTCTGTGTAAAATGGATGTGCAAATTAGGCTAATTATAATTGGCTAAGTTAACCTACCTATAAGTCCCTAGTATATGGTAGGGCATGTAGGTTTAGGGACCACAGCGTAGGTGGTGCACACCTAGATGCATTGCTGAGGTGCCCAGTGTCATTTTAAAAGCAAGCCTGCCTTGCTGGCTGCTTTTAAATTAAAGTTATATGCAAATTCGACTTTGGAATTAAAGGTACTTCCAAAGTCTTAAACTACCTTATTTTTACATATAAGTCACCCCTAAGGTATGCCCTATGTGCCCCTAGGGCTGGGTGCCATGTAACTATAAGCAGGGACTTTATAAAAATAGATTTATAAGCCCTGGTGAGGTAAAAACAGCCAAATTCGTTTTTCCCTCATTGAAGTAAATGGCCTTCATAGGCTAGAATGGGCAGACTTTATTTTAAATTTTAAAGTCTCCTTAAATGTTACATACCAAGAATTTGGTATCAAATTGATTGTTGTAATAAATCCCACAACTTCCAGTTGTTGGATTTAATATAACTTGTCCAGGTAAAAAGTTTAGACTTTACCTAAAAAGTTGCCAATTTCAGCTCTGCATTGTTTTTGCTGCTGTGCTCTGATTGGCCAGCCTGCAGCAGCTTCTGCCAGGCTACTTTAATGAGGTGTGAAGTGGCCTGGCTTCACACAAAGGAATGTGCTTGGGGGAGAGAATCTCCCCTCAGCAGATGGTGAGGCAGGAAGGGGGAGGGCTGCCAAACTGGTCTTCAAAGGCAGAGAAGGACATCTAGAGCACCCAGCAACACCCCCACATCCTGCAACCCCAGACAGCTAGGTGCACCCTTGATTAGATTAGGAGAGGGCAGGAGAGGGGTGTGTTTATGATTTTTAGCCACACCAGTGGGTGGGCTCAGCCAGATCTCTCCTCCAAAAATCAGATTCATCCATTTTGGATTTTTAGAGACTGTTGCCTTCTGGGATGGATTTTTGCCACACTTCCCAGGAAGTGGTCATCACAGGGGGACGACCCTGTCCCTGATTGGAGAACCAGGGCCCCCCCGCTTTTCACCCAGGAGCAAGGATAAAACTGGCAGACCTGCACCCACGCCTCAGATCCCCTCCAGAATTCAACAAGAAAGGAACTAAAGAAGAAGAAGGACTGCCCTGCTGGACCCCTGGCCTGCACCTGGAACCTGCACTCAGAAGGACTGCACCAGCTGCACACTTGGGCTTCACCACAAGAAGGACTTTGCCTGGCTTCAACTGGTTCAAGGAGGGACTCCCTGTTTGCTACAGGTGAAAAATTGCTAAACCAGAGTCCCCTGCACCAACTCCTGAAGAAAGCGACCAGCTGACCACTGTCCAGTGGCCAAAAAGGAGTTTGCGCCAGGTGCATTCTGGGAGTTGAAGTCCGCACCCCCCAAGGACCATCACAGAACTTCTGGACCCTTGGGGTGAGCTGTGGACCCCAAAAGAACATTAAAAGAACATCTGGGTGAAGCCCCAGAAGTTTGGAAAAGATTTGAGAATTTTTGGAAAAAAGCTCCAGAGAGGGACCGACCCGCCGCGGAAATTCTAGCCGGCTTGCCTCAACCGCGACCCGGCCTGACTTCGTGGTTCGTCCCGGTAAAGAAAAACATCCAAAAAAGAGACTAAGGGGGTCATTCTAACTCTGGCGGGCGGCGGAGGCCGCCCGCCAGAGTTCCCCCCTCCGAAATACCGCACCGCGGTCAGTAGACCGCAGAGGGTATTCTAAGTTTTTCCCAGGGCTGGCGGGCGGTCGCCAAAAGACCGCCCGCCAGCCCAGGGAAAAACTCCCTTCCCACGAGGATGCCGGCTCGTAATCGAGCCGGCGGAGTGGGAAGGTGCGACGGGTGCTGTTGCACCCGTCGCGTATTTCACTGTCTGCCAAGCAGACAGTGAAATACTTGTAGGGGCCCTCTTACGGGGGCCCCTGCAGTGCCCATGCCAGTTTCATGGGCACTGCAGGGGCCCCCAGGGGCCCGCGACCCCCCCTACCGCCATCCGGTCCGCCGGGGAACTGGATGGCGGTAGGGGGGGTCGGAATCCCCTCGGCGACGCAGCTAGCTGCGCCGCCTTGGAGGATTCCAAAGGGCGGCGGTACACTGGCGGGAGACCGCCAGTGTTGCCGGTCCGACCGCGGCTTTACCGCCGCGGTCGGAATGCCCTTGGGAGCACCGCCGGCCTGTCGGCGGTGCTCCCGCCGACCCTGGCCGCCGGGGTCAGAATGACCCCCTAAGTCCGAACGTAAAAAGTTGACCGGGACCTCCCAGCCATCGTATCCGAGAAGGGCTCCATGGACGTCGGATCAAGATCCAGGTTTACCCCGGTCGAAGGATTTTCATCTCGAAAAAACGACTAAGTCCGAAGGTAAAAGTCTCCACCGAGGAAACCCACATTGCGTATCCGGACAAGGGCTCCAGGAGGTCGGATTCAACTGGCAGGTTCGTCCCGGTGAAGAAAAACTTCAAAATAAAGACTAAGTCAGAAGGTAACTTTTTAACCGAGGCCTCCTGCGACCTGTAGCCGAGCAGGGCTCCATCGCGGTCGGCCTGAAAGTTTGACTTTGCCCCGGTCGAGGTGCAACCAGATGACCCGATTGGCGCTTTTTGTTTCTAAGCGCTAGAAAAGTAATAATTCTTTAAAAATTCATATCTCCGGTTCCCCTGAACCGATTTTAATCGTTTTTGTGTCATTTTAAAGATAAAAATATAAACTATTTTTATAAATTGGTTTTGGATTTTTAAACTGTTTTCTGTGTTTTATTTAATTACTGTTTTGTGATATTTGAATGCTTTACACTTTGTCTCCTAAGTTAAGCCTTTACGCTCGTTGCCAAGCTACCAAGGGTAGAGCTGGGATTAATTTACTGAGACCTAACTGTACTTATGTGAAGGTTTGTGGCTTGTTGCTAGGTGTAGGTACCTACCTGCCCTACCAATAACCCATTTTCCAACATACATGAATGTATGAACAGACCTCTGACATTACTATGTGTGACACTTGCAATGTCTGCAAGGAGCTTGTGTGACAATATATAGCATGATTGTCCCAGGTATGACAAGCAATGTTCACAACACATGCTCTGCACAATCCATCCCTGGAAATCAGTCCTGCCACTGCCATGAAGCCCAATCCTGACACAGGGTACATAGGCACACACACTTGGACTGGAAACTTCTGTGCAATGCACATCTGAAAATATGTGAAAACATGCAGCTATGGCAGCAGGTCCACCAAAGCAACACAAGTAACATAGCTAATTGTAATGAGTCAAACTGATGTGTACCAAACATTTCATGGGTGGAATTTAGGCACAGTGTTTTAAACACAGTACGTACCAAACATGTACACATGTCAGACATTTGTGTAATCCACACACAAGTCACCATAAACTCATAACAAACACTTAATGACATATGAGGGGTAACATATCCTACATAGCAGTCATCAACCATCCTCAACGATACCTGAGTTGAGTTTGTCGTGTGAAATGTAATTTCCCCTAAGTCAAACCACTACACACATCACATTAGTCAACACGTGTCACAAACACATAACATGACTGGTGTAGATCACTGATTGTCCTCAAATGTAGATACACATTTGGCACACAATCATACATTTGCATGATGTCCAAAATATTGCATGCTGGTCCTTCAGAAACACCCACATCGTTGTTACAGACCATTCACACCCAAATCACAAAGTAGCACGCTCTACCATACGTGGCCAAACACTATATTACATACTGCAGGCCATACCATCCTATCTTCATGTTGCTACAGGGTGCATCCATGTTAAATATTAGAAAATCACACAATCACAGATAGAGTCAAAAATGTTGATGCAAATGCGTCGAAAACACGCGCAAATACAAACTAACCGTACATGGGCCCTTATCGTGAATTCCACCCGTGCACCACACCCATGCGGATATCCATTGAAATTGAGGAATACAGGTAATGCGTTGTATATTGCGGCACATGTAGGTGATGCGTAAAAAATATTCATGCAAACGTACTATGTGTCAAAAAATACACGCATGACGTAAATCGTGTAGCAAGGGGACAGGAAGTGATGTAATAGGAAATCTTGTTTACAGGCATGGTACAGTGGGTGTACTTTCACTTTCACTTTACAGTCTGTGCACTTGTTGACTGTGTGGCTGTGTCTCGGTGTTGCTCGTGTGTTGATTGTGATTTTTGTATCTTGTGGTGTTTGTTGTGAAATCTGTTTGATACTTGTACAAGTGTATGTGAAATTGAAATTTTGGTTGAGGGACATGTCAGGAAGGGCGGGGATGGGGGAGGAGGAACTTGGGGGCTTTGTGTGGCTTGTGTGCCACTTCCTACCCATGATTCTCTAGATGGGTGGCTGGGTGATACAGGGGTATCACACAGAGAAGAGGCAGCTGCCGTGGGGCAAGGTGCTCCACCACCTGAAGAGGGTGTACCATACGAGCCAGAATGAGCACCAGCTAAAGCATCGCTGGGATGACATGGTGGCCAGAGAGCAGGATCTGCTGAACCACCTGGGTTTAGTGATCGGTGGCCCTGTTGGTGAGTATCACATTGACAAATGTGTACAGTAGAATGCTCTGGAGCAGAGCTACTCAAAGTACGGCCCTTTTGATCTTTACATGTAGCCCTCAGGGTAGCAGTAGCCCCAGGCTGCTGTTTACTCATCAGGGATACTTTATTTAAGCATTATTGAAGATAAAGAAAGGAAGCAAGGAAGTTGTCCTGCACCACTTTAACTGCAGGAACACTTTCATTGTTTCAGGAATCTTGCAGCAAATATCTACAACTATGATAACTGTTCTTAGAAATTCAAAACATGTATTTCATTTACACGCAGAACCATTTCATCTTAGTACACAAGGTTATAACAGTGCATGGAGAAGTATTTTTGTAGAACGATAGATTTCAAACCTAAATTCAGAAACATTCATTCTTACCACAACCTTGATAACAATGCCAATAGTGAACTAAGAGGCAAGTCAGTTATCTGCACTCGTTGATTGGACTGATTTGCTATTATTCATGAACAACTTCATAGTTTATTAAATCAAACACAGGACAAGGGTTTGAACAGCACACATACCTAAGTCATGCATTGTGAGGTCCTCCTACCTACAATAATGAAGAAAAAGAAGGGAACGTGAAATAAAACAATTGCCTAGGATCACACAATTTGGTAAAGTGGGGAAGCTGAGATTAACACCAAGTTTTCTGGTTTCACATTGTGTGATTCAGACACTAGATCTACATGCTTTGCTGCCCCCTATCTCGACCATAACACCACAACCCCTCCCCACCCAGAGCCCCCCTCCCTTTGATCACCATGCTGCTAGCATCAATGCGACCCTCAGTTGTAACACAGACCAAACTTTGTGGCCCCTGGGAAAATGTTTGTGAGTACCCATGCTGTGGAGTGACAGTAGCAGATGTGTTGGCATACTGCATGCAATGTTTGTAGCCAGGTTGAATGCAACCAGAGCAAAGTGTTAGTGTCCCAGTACTGAAACGGAGTCCACATGTCGATACATGTTAACAATGCAGGTCAGAGGTTTGTTGAGTCATGTATGGCTCTCACTTAGGGCCACATGTGAGAAGCTCTTTTTTATCGTTCCAAACGGTTCCGTTTGCAGAATTGGGCCATTTGTGATGAGAAAAAATGTTTTTTACAATGCACAAACACAATTTTGCCATTCTGCAATCCCATTACCGAATCACAAAACAGGGTTTGCGAGTCGCATTTAGGAAGGGGAGTTCCCTTCCTATTTGAGAGTCACAGTCCGATGATTGATTGTTTTGTGACTGCGAATGCCTTCACAAAACAATTGCAGTTACCACCAGTTTCAAGCTGGTGCTAACCCATTCTCAAAAGGGACCACTTCCCCTTTGTGAATGCATGCAAAAACATTGGTTCGGAGCAGGCAGTGGTCCCACGGACCACTATCTTCTCTGTAGAAATGAAAATAAAAGTTATAATATTTGTTTTTCACATTCATTCTGTTTACCTTTAATGACAAGAGGCTGCATTAAAAAAAATACTGCTTTATTTAAAAGCAGTCACAGACATGGTTGTCTGCTGACCCCAGCAGGCCACCATCCCTGTGAGTGCCGCCATTCCCCATGGGTTTGCTAATTGAGACCTACCTCATTAATATTCATGAGGTAGGTCACTTGCCACCCCATTGTGAATTGCAAACAGTGTCTTTGACAGTATTGTACACCAGATTTTCCAACTTGCAAATTGTGAGTCGCTAAGTCTCGCAATTTGCGATTCACAAAACCTGATTATCGTACATCTGGCCCTTAGTCACACATTTCAGGAGCCATGGCAAGACCTGTGCCCATGCATTCTGTCAATGATGATCAGCTAAGACACCTTCAGCATACCATATTTCAGTGGATCCGGACAGCAAAGTGGGCAATCCATGTTTAGCGCTACATTGTCATCATGACACACACATGATCCCTGCCATTATGTTGGCAAAGGAGACATACCCGGCTTAGGGGACATTGCCAATGGGGCATTTGTTACCAACATAGAACTGTGCCACATCTGTCATGGACCACTGAATGCATGATAATTGCAGACTGAAAATTGAGCCACATGTCCATCACACAGTAAGTCAGTGTCCCTTGAGGCCCAAGCCACAATACTCGAGTTCACCAGGGAAGTGCCATGGAATTTTTCACCAAAATACAAATCATACCTTGGAGTACCATCTTAAGTGGATTAGCCACATATGGTTGCTGTAGGGTTTATCACCACATGATTGTTAGGCCCAGTGCATGTGGGAGGATGTGTGGCTCTCACTCACCGGAGTGTCAGTGTCAATGTGAGTTTGCAGTGGTATGTCTGTTGTACTGTCTACATGCAGGATCACTAGCTCACTCATGTAAAATGTTACACACTGTGATATGTTGTCCACTCGTATGTACAGTGAATTGACATTGAGCATATATTTCCATCCATGTGTTGCAGGTGGGCCTCCCCCTATACCATCGGAGAAGTAGCCAGATTTCAGGACCCAAATGTATCCAGTAAGGCCCTGATTTATCCTTCTTGGTGCAAAACTGCACTAACGCAGTTTTGCACCAAAAGGTTTTTCACCTGCTTGCACCATTT
Organism: Pleurodeles waltl; assembly: GCF_031143425.1. NCBI lineage: Eukaryota > Metazoa > Chordata > Amphibia > Caudata > Salamandridae > Pleurodeles > Pleurodeles waltl. The sequence continues at coordinate 473,459,451 of NC_090447.1, read as the reverse complement.
CTGTGCACCAGCCAGGCACTATATTTATGGAATGGTGCAATCCAGTGCAAAGGGTGGGCTAAAAAATGACATTAGTTGGGTGGGGCTGGCACTATGGAAGAAGGGGGTTTGCACCACAAAATCATGCCAGGCAGGTTAGAGTCCACAAAATGACTCTAACCAGCCTAGAGTCATTTTCTGATGCAAAACCATCCATACCACATGACTCCTGTCTTAGAAAAGACAGGAGTTCTGCCCACCACCCCAAAGGCCAGCACAGGGGACCCATCCTCCACAGTCCCTCTGGTGTGGGGGGGGGGGGGGTGTTCCTGGCACCTGGGGAGGCTTACTCCATGGTGTTCTACCATGGAAATAGGCCCACTGGTCCCCTAAAGCCTGACCCAGGCATTAGAAAATGGGGCAAAGCAAGCTTTGCACCATTTTTTGACCCCTCCTCCCTCCCATGCACCATTATTGCATGGGAGTATAAATATGGTGTTAAGGCCATAGAGGCATTTTTTGCATAGGAACGCCTACCTTGCATCTCATTAAGGCAAGGAAGGTTTCCACTTCCAAAAAATGACTATAACTCCATAAATTTGGCGCTAGACGGGTATAGCACCAAAGTGCAAATATGGAGTTAGTTTTGCAGCGAATTAGAGTAAAAAGAAATTTGACGCAAATTTGGTGCAAACAGAGTATGAATATGCCCATAAGTGTGATAATGTCTGTCCGTGTAGTGATTGCTGCTGTTGTGTGAGTGACTCTTGTGTGTTGAACTCATTGCAAGATATGATGAGCTGGCACGTGATCAGATATCTTAGTAGGCTGGATGGTGACGTAATGTCCTGTACAAGGGTTACACGTTTACAAGCAGAGGGTCATATCTTGGGAGTCTTGTGATGTGCAATAGGCAGCAGCATGTGAACAAGGTGATTAGTAGCCACATGTAGGCCCACATGTGACTTGGAAGTGCACCAGTGTCAGTATATTTGCACTTGGTCATACCATCATTCTCACAACACTGTGAGGCACCAGTTATCCACACAAATTGGTGCATCCCTCTATTGTAATGTACATGTAGGACTGTATGGGTAACAGTCCCCCAGCATGTAGCCCCATAAGTAGTACTCCATTTACGTGACACTTATGTGGTATGTAATACACGTGCATGCAGGTCAAGGCCAGGCGTGTGCTGGCATCAATGTGGGTGTTTTTGGAATTGTGTTGGCAGATCAGGTGTTGATGGGTGTCCACACCTGGACACATGAATGCAGAAATGAATGACCTATGGATACTTTATTCCTAGGTGGCAGCCCTCTTCACATGTGTTCTACTCACTAAATCCATGTATAAGTGTATATGTCTTCATGGCTGACCTCGAAGCACAGGGGTAGGAGAACAACATATATATAGGTAGATGTGATGGTCACAGTGTAGATGTCAGTCATCTCATTCAGGCTTGCATGTGTCCCAATCAACACTGACCCCTTATGATTAGCAACTGTATAACATGCTGCCAATTACGTCTACTAGTCACTGGTGTTGTGTGCTTTGAAGTTTACTCAGATGATAGACATTAGTGGGCCTGGCCCATGTGAAGTAGTTGCTGCCATTTGCATTGTTTGACACATTGCATTGAATCAATGCACAGATTAGTTTTTTTGATTCCAACTCTTGTTGTGCTTTGCTTTGGTGTGAATGACATGTTGGGTGGGCAGCGTTGCCATTACTTTCGTCAGGGACATTGTATTATCTGAACTGTGACTCAGACTGCATGTGCAAATCAAGGCAAAGTGTTAGAATATCATGTGTACATACATCACACACTGATGGTTGCCTGTCTCAATTTTACAAATGCCAACATGGATGTTGCGGAACTCAGAGGGCCGTATTTATACTCTGGTTGCGCCGAATTTGCGTCGTTTTTTTCGACGCAAATTCGACGCTAAACTAACGCCAACTAACGCCATATTTATACTATGGCGTTAGACGCTTCGGGCGCCAAAGTGCCCGGAGTGTGCGTCATTTTTTAGCGTGAACCCCTTCCTTGCGTTAATGATATGCAAGGGAGGCGTTCCCGTCTTAAAAAATGACTCCCAGGCCTTTACGTGGTATTTATACTCCCGGGCAAAAATGACGCCCGGGAGTGGGCGTGGCCAAAAACGGCGCATTTGCGCCGCTTTTTAACGCCTGGGTCAGGCATGGCGTTAAGGGACAAGTGGGCTCAAAATGAGCCCAGAGTGCCCTCCCCTGCCCCCAGGGACCCCCCCTGCCACCCTTGCCCACCCCAGGAGGACACCCAAGGACGGAGGGACCCATCCCATGGACATTAAGGTAAGTTCAGGTAAGTATTTTTTTTTTTTTTTGTGGCATAGGGGGGCCTGATTTGTGCCCCCCTACATGCCACTATGCCCAATGACCATGCCCAGGGGACAGAAGTCCCCTGGGCATGGCCATTGGGCAAGGGGGCATGACTCCTATCTTTACAATGATAGGAGTCATGTTGATGGGGGATGGGCGTCGTTAAAAAATGGGGCAAGTCGGGTTAAGACGATTTTTTCGACGCAACCTGACTTGCCCCATTTTAAGACGCCCATACGCCATTTTCCCCCTACGCCGGCGCTGTCTGGTGTATGTGGTTTTTTTCCACGCACACCAGGCAGCGCCGGTCTGGTAGCGCCGGCTAACGCCATTCAATAAATACGGCGCCCGCATGGCGCTTCAGAATGGCGTTAGACGGCGCTAAATTTTTTGACGCTAAACTGCGTTAGCGCAGTTTTGCGTCAAAAAGTATAAATATGGCCCAGAGTGTTCCAAAAGAGGGCAGTGTGATATCGCCACATATTGGATGTTGAGTCTGGGTACAGCAAGATGGCATGACGCTATTGAAAAGAGCGAGTCACTGGGGAATGGAGGGCATTCAGCCAAAGGGGTCCCGCATTGGCCTCAAAGAGTGGACCCAGCATCACACCAGCACAGGGGACCACAGCCGCCACCGTCACTCTGACCCACCTGCAGCACCATCAATATTAGCATCACTGCCCACCACGCCTGCTGCAATGGGCATGGCAGAAATAAAGGAGCTTCAGAGGGACATGAAACAGGTCCTTAAAAAGCTGGACAGCCTACAGACGGATGTGGACGCAATACGAAGAGACTGAAGGCCATCAAAAGGACACTCAGGAGGGCCAACCTCTGAACCACTGCCTCCCTTCACCCCTAGTTCAGTCCCCTTCCTCCTCATTCCTCATCACGTTCTGTAGCGGGTTTAAAGGGGTCAGTGATAGGTTAGTTATTTAGATAGGATAAGTAGGTTTGGGGGTTGTTTTTCATATTATTACGTGTTAGTTTGTGGGTATGGAGTTAATGTTGGGGAATTTGTGTATAAAAAAAATATATATAAAAAATAAATATATATATATTTGTTTAGGATTAGGTAGTATATGTTTAGGTTGGTATATGTTGTCCTGCATTTTTCTTGTCATATAAGGGGGTGGGGGGGCAATGTTTAGAGTGTGTTGTTAAATGTGATAAGTAAGCTTAGCATAGGTTAGTTAGGGCCAGTTGTGGGTAATGTATAGGTAGGATTGATTAGGTTAGTATAGGTTTTTAACATAGTTTTAAGTTCAGCTTCATACATATGTAATACAAATGTGGGTACTCCCTTACTGCATGTGTAATACGCTGGGGGCTCAGTGTCTTCGCATGAGTGTACAGTGCCAATTGTCTGTTGGCCTGGGGATTCTGTCCTACATCCAGATCCCTCTCTTAACATGTGAATTCCCACGTCCAACTGAGCTGTCACACTGGCAGATACAACAAACCTACTTCTAAATGCATCAGCCATCCAATGTACTCACCACTCAATGTGACTCTGGTTCCCATGTATTGAACAGGTAGGTGTGCTTTTGAAGCTGTAATTGTTTGGATCCAGTATCGGGTTGTTGGGCACTGTGGGGTGTCTGCCTGCAGCCTGAAGTTCATGTCAACACTGCTAAACTCAGCAGTGCCAAATTCAGACGAGGTCAAGTATAATTATTTCACACCAATGTATTTCATTTGTACTCCCAGCTGACATTATTGGCCGAGCACTCTTACACAGCCATTCCTGCTGTATTTAGTGGGTGAGGCATATGTGTTTTGAAACAAATGTCACATACACAGTGACTTACTTGTAGGAGATGTAGCCAGCATTGACGATCATAATGTATATACCTTGTGCATAGATATGTGCCTACAATATTTTGGCACTCTTGTACTGACACTCTGTGACTATAGAAATGTTACAAACATCACAAATCTCCTGCAAAGTAGATGTGTCACATTACACAGAGACAAAGTGGTTGTGTAGGAGCTGTTTATTTTAAAGCGCTGTAGTGCAATATTTAAAGTTTCCAGGTCTGTGACCCAATTAGTGTAAACCATTCTATTGTGACACAACATAAGTGCAGGCTTGAGGGACATGTCATTGGACATGTTGAGGTGAAGTGTCATTCCATGCAGGGGAACATGATTTGCCAATGGAGTAGTGAGAGACAGTTGCAGTCCATAGTGTAAAGGTTAACAGTGTGTTGGTGAAGAGTGCATGTCACCAGCTGTAGCAACACTGGCATGTTGTCAAGCACAGGACAAAAGGAAATCACTGCCAAAGTGACATGGGCTGGTGCTACCGGGTACTCCTATGGGTAAAAATGATCTGTTCCACATCTTCATCCTCTGATGTGTCTCCTCTGTCCTTGATGGTGGTGGTGGTGGGGTTGGGGGGGCCACACACACTTCAGTGGCTGGAGAAGTGGACACCAAATTCCCGGCAGCTACCATCTGTGGAACTTCATATGACATCACTGCAGCAAGGAGGAGCTGCTGATTATCGAGTATGGCAGCAACATCCGTGTGGTAGGCAGCCATGTCTTCCCTGAGGGAGTCCAGTTCCCGGTGCATAGAGTCCTGTTTGTTGTCATGCATGCAGCAGCAAGATTGGGAAGGCAGGTGTTGTGGCAACTCCCTCATGGCAGTGGTTAAGTCCCTCACACACTGTTGGACTCCATGCAGTGGTGATTGTGTGCCTGGTTTGGCTGCTGTCTGTTCATTAGCTGTTATCATGCACATGTGCAAACCCTCAAGGCTGGCTGCCATAGTTTGCATCCCCACCTGCACCTCTTTCGCCAGCTCCCGCTGGACTCCCAGTACTGTCCACTCAAAGGTGGTCCCTGTGTCACCAGAGTCCTTAGCTGCATTTGAGCTGGCAGGTCATTCTATTGGGGTGGTGGGTGGGTCCTCTGGGATGGCTGCTACATAAATGCTCCTCCTTATGACTGGAGGTGGTGTCTGGAGGGTTCACAGGGCCTTTTGGAGGGTTTCTTGGCTGATGGTTGTCAGCTGGTCATGCAGGTCATCAGGGTCGCCCAGGACAGGCAGATCCACAGGTGATCCATTGTCCTCTGCAATGAGATATTGTACAATTAGTGTGTCTTTTTTGTGCCAGTTGTAATGTGACGTCACTGACTTCCTATTGGTGGTACATTGTCATCTTGGTACCCTTGCATTGTTCTTGTCATTAATGTTTGCAGTCTCTCAGCCCTATGCCCCACCTGCATGTCACATGTAGTCAAGGGCAGTTTGCGCAATTGTATTTGTCACTTCTTCTAGGTGTGGGTTGCCACCTTCTTGTCCCCATCAACCCTCCCTTTGCTTCCATTTGCATGGTGAGACCATGCAATCAATGTTGGTGTGCTAATGCCACAGCACCACACATGACAATATGGCCCTGTCCCAGTCTTTAATTTTCCACATACACCAATGTGGTGCAGAGACCTTGCACCACACCACACCATGCATGGCATTTCCAGGAGACAATGCACTTGTTACAATTGTTAGTTTCTCATGTTGATGTTTGCATACGTGTGCTACATTGCATTGCACTGATGGACCTGGCAGAGTTCCATTTCCTCTTGTGACTGTGCAGGTGTGATTGCCGTCCTACACACATATGTCCTCAATGCAGTTGTCTTTGCACCATGATACCTGAGATGTGGCATGGTGGCATTGCAGCTAATGTGACACAGGCACTGGGGTAAACCCAGTAAACCCAGGGATGGCCAACATGGGTATGAGATTACTGCTGTGTACATCATTATGTATGTGACAGTGCCTGATGGTTTTTGAGTCTATGGACATGACCAGTTGACAGGAGTTGCACTTGGATAGGGATTGATTGGGATTGATCATGTAGTCATACTGAACCCTCATTTCAAGTGTGTTTGTTCTTTGGGCACCTAATTGCCATTTCCTACTTGACCAGCGCAAACATCACAGGTAGTTGTGGCAACGGTTGTCAATGGGGAATGCCGCTTGAGCCACTTTTGCTATAGGTTACATTCTGACAATACGAGCTGTCCTGTGAAACAAGACCAGTTTTACGTTCTACACTACCCTCCTGGTCTGCTTCAGTATTTCCACCAGCCTTGGCATGGTTGTGTACCCCCCCCCCTGCAAGGTTGTTGGTGTTGTGTTTTGCCCCTGGATGCCCCTGCACCGCCCAAGCACCTGGCAGATTTGCAGGACTAACATGCATTGTGTAGTAGCTATGTGCCTCTACCTTCTTACACCTGCCATTTTGTCATTTTTGTCCCCCATGCAACTTACCCTGCATATTTGTTATTTCCTAGTAATCTGTGCTGTCCTGTCCTGTGATACCAGTGACGATTTCCTCCAGGATGGTGGCTACAACCATCTCCTCCATCTCGTCCAGATCCTCTTGTGGTGCTGGACTCCCACCTCCAGTCTGCAGTGCTCCCTTCCTGTTTCTTGCCATTTTCTCCTTTGTCCTCCACATTCAGTCATGCCAGCATTTCTTGCACTCAATGACAGTTCTCCTGACCTCTGCCACACTGTTATTCTTGTCCACAATCTGCTGCCAAATTGCCTCTCTCCTTCCAATTGGCCTTTTAGAGTTGATAAAGAGTTTATGTTGGTGCTCCGTCACCTCTCTCAGCAGTATTTCATGCTCAACTGCGCTGAAGCAACACTTTTTCTTTTTCTTGTCTCTCCCCTAGGTCTTTTCAATGTCCTCTTGGCTGGTTCCTGGTTGTCTGGGGTCTCTCCTGGCTTTGCCTCTCCTTCGCACCGTTTGTTCTATTAGTGTAGCTTTTTGATGCTATTGCGTTTGCACAGTTTTGTGTCAAAAAGTATAAATCTGTCCCTTAATGTGAGTGACTCATAGTATTTTGCTACTTCAAGCCGTAGTGCTATCAAGGAAACAGGTTGTGAAATTGCTGTCTGCTAGAACGGGTTGATGCCCATAATTCATCTCACATGAATATCACCACATTTTCCAGAGAGGCATGAACTTAAGCTGGAGGTAAGCAGAACCTCAAAAAAAGACGAAGGTGCTTTGTTTCATTTGGAAGTCTAAGGACAAGTTAACACCCATCATGGTCCTGACAGTTTAAGAACCCCAAGAAAACATTGCACTCAAATCCGGGGAATAAAAACTAGGTGCAATGCTTAATTTGTAAAAAAGAAAAAAAAAATGGAGATACGTAGAAAGTTGCTTAGGCAGCCACCATCATCCACTTTCCCACTGGTGGCACCTACTTTCATCATTGACACTGTCAATGTTTAGCACTGATAAAGCACCACCCACAGCCACATAGACAGTACCCAATGCTGACTTGTAGCAATCTAGTGAAGTGAGTGACCCTACCTTCATGAAAAGAGGTTCAGAGGGATTCTGCACAAGAACGTTTTGGAAAAAGTGGGTCAAATAGTTAATTTCTCTTCCAAATATTCACTTAACTTCGCTCTAGAGTCATAAGACACTTCTGACTACCTTAGGACTTTTATGGTTAGATTTGGGGTGAAGACAGTTGTTGAATATGTGAATAGATGATTTTAGTGCAATAGGGAAAATAAAAATTTCACTTCCATATATATTATGCAGCAAATGAAACAAAACAATGTAAAAATTCCCATAGAAAAATATTAGTAGTAGCAGAGCAGAGGAAAAAGTGGAGGGATTCGAACAATGTAAGATTCTCCTCTAAAGTGCATATTAAATGTGATAAATCACTGGGAACTAGAATAGTGCAGGATTTTGTGACTTTAAAGCACATTGTATTCTAGAGCTTATAGTTTTACCTTGAAAACCATTTTTATGACCTGAAAACCTGCAGACTGCAAAGTGTACTCATCTAAAAAGCTTTAGGTAGCAAAAAGTATCACATAACCTGTATGCGATACATTAATGAATGCCATTTTTACATCACATATTTTTACATCAGGTATTATTACACCAAGAGCACCTTTTCTTTCTGTCTTTCAAGGTAAGTGTTTTTTTTACAAAAATATATATATATATATATATTTCTCAAAAGAGAATCCAGGAAATGGGAAAGGAGGTGGAGGAAGTCACATACTAAATCTTTTAAGTATGAATATAAAAAAGCCGTTCGGATTTATCATACTGAAATTAAATCAGCTCAAACCAGATACTACACAGAAAAGATTGAACAGGCAGCTAACTCGACTAAATAGATCTTCTGCGTTCTCAATGAGATTACTCAGCCCCAAGAGAATAAGATACTTTTGGATGCATCCAAGGAGCATGTCAATAATCTTGCATCATATTTCCAACAAAAAGTGCTAGATATATACCTAACCTTTCCTGATGTCATGAACCAGTGACAGAAGGCTTCTAAACAAGAATCAGGGTACACTACTTCCTTATCAGCTTTTCCTTCGATATTGGAGGATGATGTGAAAAACACCTTCAAGCTATTAAATCAGGATCACCTTTGGACCCAGCTCCTCCCCAGGTACTACTACTAGGCGAAACTATGAAAGTTCCTTTTATGACAAATGCCATTAATTTCTCAATGACTGCTGGTATAGTGCTGAAGCAGTGGAAACATGCCATTGTCAAGCCTCTGCTGAAGAAGCCTAATCTTGATCCAGAACTTCTCAGTAACTATAGGCCTATTTCTCTATTGCCGATTCTGGGGGTTATTCTAACTTTGGAGGGGTGTTAATCCGTCCCAAAAGGGACTGTAAAGTGACGGATATACCACCAGCCGTATTACGAGTTCCATAGGATATAATGGACTCGTAATACGGCTGGTGGTAAATCCGTCACTTTTCCGTCACTTTTGGGACGGATTAACACCTCCTCCAAAGTTAGAATAACCCCCTCTGTCTAAAATAGCTGAAAAACATGTTCAAACTCAATTGTCTATTTTTTTGGAAGCGTATAACATTCTACATGCTACTCAAATGGGCTTCAGACCACTACATTGGACAGAGACTGTGTTAATTGCTGTTACGGAAGAAGTTGAAAAGCGACTAGATAGGGGCATAGAAACAGCTATTATTATTCCAGATCTCAGTGCCGCTTTTGATACAGTAGACCTAGATATACAGTACTAATGAATAGGATACAAGATATTGGACTATCCGGGACAGCTCTAGACTGGATCATTTGTTAAAAATAGGTCTTTTCGGGTCCTAGATAGGTCATATTTCTCAGATCATACGCAGAGCCGATGTGGAGTTCCACAGGGGTCTTCTCTCAGCCCCACGCTATTCAATATTTACATGTTACCATTGGCAGAAATAGTCCAGCCCTTTGGGCTAACTTTGGTGTCTTACGCAGATTACATACAACCAGTTATATCTCTTTCACAGTATTCCTGCTCTATAGAGTCAGCATTTGGTCCATGTCTCCAAGCGGTGGCAGCATGGATGACTGAAAGTAAACTCAAATTGAATGACAATAAAACAGAGGTGATGATTTTCGGACAATCAGGAAAGCCCATAATGAATCCTTCCGTGACTGAAGAAATTCGTTTTCTACCCTCACCTAAGGATTTTATTAAAAGTCTAGGGTTTTGGCTCAATCCACAATTGTCAATGGCACATCAAGCTAATAAAATAGTGTCTTCCTCTTTTGGCCTTCTTAGATTGTTGATAAGGGTCTTTACCACCCTACTGCTCACAGCTAGAAGGATAATTGCACAGGCATTAAATGGCTCCCAAATTGATTATGGTAATGTGCTGTTTATGGGCTCCAGGGATTATGTCATTAAAAGATTGCAGAGAGTCCAAAATGCTACAGCACGTCTGGTAGTGAATATTCCTAAACAGGAATCCATTAAAGATGGAATTTCATCATTGCACTGGCTGCCAGTAGACAAGAGGATACAGTTCAAAACTTTATGCCATATGCATAGAACTCTGCACAACCGTGGTCCTGTAATGCTGAGCTCATTAGCGACCTTTTACCTCCCCAACAGATCACTTAGATCCTCATCAGTCATTCCTAAAGTGAAGAACGCCAGATGGGGGAAAGCTCTCTGGCATATAAGAGGGCAAGGTTGTGGAACTCACTGCCGACTAGCATATGAGCAATGGACCATGAACTATCTTTCCGCAAAGCCCTCAAAACATAGCTATTCAGGGTCTGAACTTTTATTTATTTTTGCTCTATGTTTTTGCTTCAAGTTTGAGCGCTGCGAGGCCTTTGGGCATATAAATCCAAAAAACATAACATAACATGACATATTTATTCACTAAACAAATACACAGTTAAAGGACAGTTATGGTTAAGAATTAAAAGCTAGTGAAATTCACAAGGTATGGTTAGGACCACAATCCATAACTCACACAACAGCCATGCAAACCATAACTCACACACTATGTACAATGGACTTGACCTTACCCTTAATGAAATAGATGGACTTACAAATGTAAATCATCTTACAGATGAGAAGACATGTCACATTACCAAAGCTACCCTCAAATCCCCTTTCACCATTGTTCTTTCAGTGTTTGCTACTATATTCCATGTGCAACGGTTCTTTTGTTCAAACAACCACTCATCCTGAGATTAGCATGGCTTTGAGCCATGCACTGATGTGGTTGGAAATAGGGACAGACTGGTGGCCAGGCCCTGCACCCAGCCCTGCATGGAGTCAACCACCACAGTACATGGCCTTTGGCCATAAGTGACTGGGGTGGGCCATAACACTTGGCATTCGGACAGATTCAGCACACACCCCTCTACAGTTAGACAACCACCTCTGCACACAGGCAACAACCATAAGCAGTGTGGTTTGGCAGTATATTCCACCTAAATTAATTTTAGAGGGTGGTGAGCTAGTTGTTAGTCAGTTGTTAATTGGTTACACCTATGAAATATTCAGAGTGCCTGAGTAAACCTATGTTTAGTCATTTATTGTGATGTTGGTATATTTCATTTGTTACTGTTTTTATACCTGTTTTACATAATTTAACATAATGTCTTTAAGGTTGTCAAGACGAGACTCCCTTGGTTTTCCTTTCCACATGATACTCCTGTACTGTTGACGTTGTACCTGGAATGACTCTCATTCTCTGTTCAGCATACATCTTTAGATTGGTGAGAGGTATCTATCTATCATTCTTCTCTGCTGGCCTAGATGTGACTGAATGACATTTTTGTTGGTGGTCTAGTTGCCAGGACCCTTGGTCAGCTACCTAGGTGAGCCTGCTATACCACTGCCAGCGGCATGCCAAAGACAAGCCTGTTTGTGCCCGACCATGCACTGTCTTTGCAAAGCACCATCACTGCTGCCGAGACCTGTACATTAGGAGACTACGGGCCGCATTACGAGTTTGGCAGGCGGCGGAGGAGGCTGCCCGCCAAACTCTTTGGGCCGGAACATCACCACTCAGGTTTTACCCGCTGGCCCTATTACAAGTGTCCTGCTGGGCCGGCAGGTGGAAACATTGTTTTCACCCGCTGGCCCAGTGGGAACTCACCACAACATTGACACTGGCTCATAATCGATCCAGCGGCAATGTTGTGGTGCATCAGGTGCGAAAGCACCCATCACGCTTTTCACTCCCTGTAATTCAGGCAGAGAAAAGCTCAACGGGGCTGTCCATGGGGGCCCCTGCACTGCCATGCTAAGGGGTCATAATCTTCAGAATCTTCGCTGCTAACAGCATTGCCCTGGCGGATTAAGACCGCCTGCACTGCCAAAAGTGGTCCGACCGTGGCACTTTTGTTGCAGTTGTAATGTGGAAGTCGTACCGCCACTTTGGCGGTGGTCCAACCACCACCACAAGTGTGGCGGTCTTAACACCACCACACTCATAATGAGGGCCTACTTTTGAGGGTTAGTACTGCTACTCGCTTGGTTTAGTCAAGGGGAAAGTTAGTCAACATTTAAAAAATGGTTGAAGAATTGGGTCAGGTGGGGGTTATTGAGAAAGGCCTCTGGCATGTAACCCAGGGCAAGGCAAAGGGTAGCAGTCCTTCTTTAGTGGACAGAAGGGCCTATCGTCTTTCCAGGGTGGGGGTTACAGGCAGCTATGGTTATTGGTTAAAAATCCAATGGACGTCTGTGATCTCATTAGACATCATAGGTTTGGCTTAGTTTTTGTGACGGCGGAGTGGACTACTGATACTGTCCTTTCAGATCAGGCAGCAGCGAGTGCCTTGGGATATACGATTTTTCACCTTCTTTGCCGAATGAAGAAATGCAGTGAAGTTGCTGTAATTTTCATTCAATGTATCAACATTACTTCCTTCAATTTGGAATCATTTACTTATGCTGGGGTATTGGGCTTTTCGCTCTCGCTGTCTCTGGGTCATAAGCATACATCTTAAGGAGTGAAATGTAAGATACTTTTCAAACCTATTGTGGGTAAGAACATGTCATAACATGCTGACATTTTCCTACTTTCTTGTAATCAATTACAACATTAAAACTGGAACATGAATGTCGTTCACCTTCAAGTAAATCTGTATTTTCATGGTAATAGCTTTAAAAGACAGAAAACTGCAAAGCTAATTATCCAGTTAAATGTGTAAGGGGCAATTGTAATGCTGCTACGTGACCTGCTTTCACACTTTGCTGGCTCTGGTAATAGGCACTGTGATGTCAGAACTCTTATTATTAAAACTGGATTGTAATAAGGAAATGAGATGCATTTTTAATACAGGTATTGAAACCGACCATGTATTTTATATATATAATTGACAGCTCATTTTTGAGAGTAGCTAACTGCTACAAAGTGGCATAAACAGATTATATTTGTCACAAGTAGCTCAACTTTAATTTTGTAAGGCTAGTGGAGAAGATGGAAGGACTCCACTGACTGGTAAAAGACAGGCTAAGATCAGCTTTTCTTACCATGACAGGTGGTCCACCTTTGGTCTACAGATTCAAAATGTAATTGGCAACTCACAACCCAGTCATTAGTATTGGTCAGTCAAGGACCTACTTTGCCAGGGTACATGAGGTGGCATATGGTGGAAAATGTGTACCAACCTCTTGCACAGAGCATGAGCAGTAGACCTGTATTGAGTAGTTGAGGATAAGGAGAATTTTTCTCTATGACTGAGACAAACACTACAGCAATCTGTCAAACGCAAATTATCTAAGGGAGGGCTATGAGAGAGTAATGGTATTATAAGGAATAGGGTTTCAAGTCAGGCAGTGTAATATGAGAATTCCGATTGTGTTTCACATCACAAAATGCTGATCTGCTAGGTGTTGCAAAACCCTTGACTCATTAATATTCAGTAGGAAGAAGTCTGCTTGTAAGTCATGTGGATACTGCAAATGCAGAGAGGAAGGCCAGTGAAGGTCAGCAGACCTATATACCTGTATTCACATTCACTGCAACTGTTTGTTAAAAACAAACCTTTGTGTTTTGGAGAAGAACAGAAATCAAAATGAAAGGTTAGCATGCAGTGAATGACATTGACCCCTGTGAAATTTAATGAAACTGCACTTACACAGGAGATAGGTGAAAACTAAAGTGCAAGTTAATTTTAGATTAACTTTCCTATATACAGCTAAGAGCAACTGACACTAGAAAACAAGTCAGAGCAACTGACAAAGAACACATCACATCATTACATTCCACGTTCTTATTCTTCTATGCCTGTGATTCCAAGTTAGAACTCACATGTTGAAGACATCACAGTCCCCTGTAGCATTTTCCACTTTCTACTCGTCTTGATGTCAGCAGCCTTCATCTACAAGGTGGAAGCTGTCCCTCTGTGATAGCTTTCACCAACAACTTTTGAGTCTCCGTAAAACTACAATTGTTTGCATCCATAATTTATGTTACAAATCACTAATGCGTTGCTTACTAACTTACAATGGTGAAGGGACTGTCCTTGACTTTGTGCATTACCTTTCCGATTCAGTAAGTGTTACAGCATGCAATTTGGTTGTTAGAAGCACTTTTCTGACTCGCAAATTATTTTTGCTACATTGTGATACATGTTTTGCAGTTGCAAAGCTTTTGATTTTGTGAATGGTATGCTTCGAAATCCCAAAGTAATTTACCATAGCAGACCCTGAGTATAACCATAGGCAATACATGGAACAGGACCGCTTCTCATCAGGAATAAAATCACCAAATAAATTCAACAAAGAAACTTCTGCTCAAGATTGGCAACCCACCTTAAACCACCACGATATAAGGAAAAGAACATAGCTAGTACATCCATCTCTGTTCAATCGGCCAAACTATGGAATTCATTAACCCCAAATATAATATCCACAGATAACTATCTTGTCTTCAGAAGACTACTCAAGAGTTGGCTCTTTCCTTTATGACCACCATATCCTAATAGCAACGGACTGCATATGCCCGAGTTGGTAAACATTTATAATCTGATTATTTGTATATAGCTAGCTATGTGAATTTCTTTAAGAAATATGTATAATTACTATTTCATTATAATAAAATATGTACATACTCTTTAACCCTGTTGAACAAATGTATATTTACCCACAGTTAAATGTATATGTGTATGTGTGTATATATGCATGTGTATATGTATATACAAATATGTATAATGTATGTGTATGGATATGTATTAATGTGTACATTATTCTGTACTTAACATGTTCATAGGTCATTGCATAGTTCCTAGATAAGTTGCTATTGAAAACTGAAAAAAGATAAAATAATGTTAGAAAAGTACACAAATAAATTGATCTCAAATATTGCTAATCTTGAAAGTCTGTGTTTATACAACACAACTTTAAATCTCAAAATAGTATATCCATTATTATATTCCTTACACATATATTCTCTCACTATGTATTTATGTATCAAGTCACACAAGCTTTATTCGGTCCAATTAAACCATCAAAGCAATAACTACAACAATAAAACCATGATCTGTATATAATAAATATATAATAAAAGTTTGAAAGTAATAATGAGGATAAAATAAAAGATCTGCGAGTATACAAAAAGGTGTTTATAAAAATCTTCACATGTGTCTCCCATCCTATATATGAGGAGGAATCGTCAAATTTTAGCTACCTTTAACTTCCTCATCGATAATTTGATAAAAAATTAATTGGGTTTAAAACTATCATATGAACAGTAATAAAATTAAATAAGTTAAGATCAAAGTTCATTTAATAGCAATTCACTATGATTTTTTAAGAAATGTGTACATATATGCCATGCGGACGCAAGGAACTTGCTGACTGCACAAATTAGGAAGGGGGAACAGTCTCTCAACATCAACCTTAGGGCATCTTTGCGCGTTCTCAACCCCATATTCCTGCAAGCGGGATGGAGCCATTTCCGCCGAACAAGGCCATAGGCAGGACAAATAAACATAAAGTGCACTACAGTTTCTACAGAGCCGTTACAACTTGGGCATTGATCGATTAGCGGGGTAGAGCACCATGAACTAGTAAAAGACTTCAGGGGGAGGCATCCATACCTAAACCGAACATACAAACTTTTGCTTAGTTGATCGGTAATCAAATCTAAAAAGGGTTCAAAGTGGGGAAACCACTTGAAATCAAGAAATTGAGACGTCAACCTACCATATGAAGTGCATAACAGATAATTTTTCCTAACATGGGACCAGTAAACTGATTTTTTAAATGATCCTTGTGAGCACTCCTTAAATTATTTGGCTGGCTCCAAAAGTCACTAAGTCCCAGGGTGTGAAACCATTCCGAAATGTACTTAAACCAAGGGATAGAGAGTATGTTTGGTCTATCCAATAAATCTTGCAAGGACTCCTTATATATAACTAATTCAGGGGTGTTCCAGATACGAACCCAAAAAGTTAGAGGCCTTAGGGCTATTACATCAGAAATGTGGGGGAACCCTAAGTCCAAAAACACTGGAACCAAGGGCGTACTACGAGGACATAACCAAGAGCGATCTAGTTTTAAAACAGCCCCAAACCTCTGCGCCATAAACCACGGCGCTCTGAGCCTTTGCTAGATACATTTTAATAGCTGGGGAAACAACGTTCACAGTATTAGACTTTTGAAAATGCAAAATTGCCCCTGACCTATGTGCTAAAAGAGCTCAACTTTTTCCTACCTGGGCCTGCCAGTTCATGTCATTGCTGATTCTCACCCCTAGGTAATCAATAGAACATACCTTGCTGAGAGGAACCTCATTATATAAGATATTGCATCGTTTGGTGCAACCCAGACCAAAGATCATAAGTTTAGTTTTACTAGAATTGAGCTCCAATCCATGGTCTGCACAGAACACACTGAACCTATCCAGGAGAACCTGAAGGCCCATGGGTGTTTTAGAGATCAAGAGGGAGTCATCAGCAAATAAGAGAATTGGAACTTTTAGGTTGTTCAATGAAGGACCATCATTTTGGCAATCAGTTACAACTTGCACCACCTCATTAATGAACAAGGAAAAAAGAGTGGGTGCCAGGACACAGCCCTGGCGTACCCCCCGTCTGATATTAATATGATCGGTAAGTTCCCCCTGACTACCCCATCTTACTCGAGCATAGGTGTTCTTGTGCAATCTTTGGATTAGGTGCACCAGATTCCTCGGGACACCAATTTTTTTTAGGACTTCCCACAATTTCTCTCTTGGAACGAGATCAAAAGCGTACTTTAGGTCAACAAAAGCAACATACAAGTTTTGTTTGGCCAAAGTAATGTATTTCCAGAGTAGCAGGAAGAATCTAAAAACTTGGTCCATAGTACTAATTCTTGAACGGAAACCAGCCTGGAGGGGGGATAGGACCTGGTTTGCTTGGACCCAGTCCATAAGCCTGTCTAGGACTTGCTTAGAGAAAATCTTTTGTAGATTGTCAATGAGACTAATTGGGCGGTAATTTACGGGCAGTCCCACATCTCCTTTTTTATAGATAGGGATAATTTCAGCCTGAGCCACGAATCCGGAATAGGGCCACCTGCTGCGATGGCATTTGATAATGTATTTATATACCACACCCAAATAACGGGTTCTGACTTAAACAGGTCCCCCGGTATCTTGTCAGGACCAGGAGCCTTAGCGGATTTCAGAGAACTAATAGCTGCTGTAGTTTCAGCAATTGTGAAAACAATGCCCTCCGTAGATCCTTCAATGAGAGGTCTGCGTTCATCGCCCCTATGGTCCTCATGGTCCTGCTGTATGGATGAAGTGTAGATCTCGAAGAAATGAGCCACCCATCTTTCGGGCTGGATATGGAGATTTAAAGTGACATTACCCTCCCTATGCCTGTTGGTCAGCAACCTCCAAAAAGAGCCCTTGTCTCGATTTTCGACTACCTCCAGCAGCTTCTGCCAGATCTCAAATTCCCAATTCTTCTTTGCTAGATCCAGGGCATTGGTGTAACTAGATCTAGCGGCCCTGATCTCCTCCTGTGAGTGCTTATGGAGGGCCAATTTGAGATTGAGCCTCGCAAGGTCACAATCTTTGTTGAACCATTCTCTAGATCGGATGGTATCGAGAGTATACCTAAAAGTGGTTTCTTTATAGAAAAAGTTCTGTAGGATATTTATAAATTCGACGTGGATTTTCAAGATTGGAATGCTATCGACCTCTTGCTCATCAAAACCGGAGAACAGCTGTAGAAAGGAAGAATAAATTAGCTTGATCAGGAATGGATTAGATGTAACTTTTGGCAAACTGACGTGAGTTTGCCTAAGGTTCAGGCAAGGGATCGGAACATCAGGATAAAGTAAGACATAGGGGGTGGTGGTTGCTATCATAGCGGGGTTCCACCTCTAATCCAGAGTGTTTGACCAGAGCCTAATGTCGACCAAAAAATAATCAATAATGCTGGAAGAACAATCACGCTTAAAAGTGGGGGCACGATTTGGATCAGATCTAGTGCGACCATTACATTCTCTGAGTCCAAAACGTAAACAGACGGAGGCCATCAGCGCGGCAACACATGAACTGATGCTGAGAGTATCATCCTTCGTTTGGGGAATACCCCAAGATTCATCTTCTTCAGTTGTCAAATTGCCTATAAGGTTCTTGAATATGAAGGAACAATTTATATCGCCCCCATCACCAGATGATTAGATGGATGCAAAAGTTCCATATACTCAGCTAGCTGAGCAAGTACCCTAGATTCCATGCTGCGGGGGATGGACCTTGCGTACACATTGACCATAATCACTATAAAACCAGGCTGAAATGTAAGTCTAACACCCAATAAGTCTAACGAGTTGAGGGATAGTGCAGAATGGTCGCATTGCAATTTCTTATTCACTAAAATCATGAGCCCACCCATAGGTCTACCAAAGCCTCCAGAGGCAGGTTGAGCTGCGACAAAATATGTTGTAAACCCCTCAACATATATTATCTCTTCCGCCCAGATTTCCTGAAAAAGACATAAATCTTGCTTAGTGATAAGGTTGGCCCATCTGGGATCTCCCATCTTTTTCTCTATTCCAGCCACATTCCAAGACATAATGTTAAGTTCAGGAAGCACAAATGTGGGCCTAGGCCCATCCGGGATCTCCCATCTTTTTCTCCATTCCAGCCACATTCCAAGACATAGGGGGTCATTCTGACCCCGGCGGTCAGAGACCGCCGGGGCCAGGGTCGGCGGGAGCACCGCCGACAGACCGGCGGTGCCCCGCAGGGCATTCTGACCGCGGCGGTTCGGCCGCGGTCAGATGCGGAAAACCGGCGGTCTCCCGCCGGTTTTCCGCTGCCCTTGTGAATCCTGCATGGCGGCGGAGACCCGCCAGGAACAGGATGGCGGTAGGGGGTGCCGCGGGGCCCCCGTAAGAGGGCCCCACTATGTATTTCAGTGTCTGCTATGCAGACACTGAAATACGCGACGGGTGCCACTGCACCCGTCGCACATACCCACTCCGCCGGCTCCATTCGGAGCCGGCTTCCTCGTGGGGAGGGGTTTCCCGCTGGGCTGGCGGGCGGCCTTCTGGCGGTCGCCCGCCAGCCCAGCGGGAAAGCCTGAATGGCCTCCGCGGTCTTTCGACCGCGGAGCAGCCATATGGCGGTTCCCGCGAGGCGGCCGGCTACCGCCGCCCGCCTCAATCAGAATCACCCCCATAATGTTAAGTTCAGGAAGCACAAATGTGGGCCTAGCTCTCAGGGGTACAGTGAAATTGAAAGCCCTTGGTCGTTTGCCTCTGTGGGCTGTAGCAACTGCAATGGGGAACACTGAGGGAGGAACAGCATTTAGTCAGTCTAAATCAGATAACCCGGGGGAACGGATCTCGGTCAAAACTGGTCGATTACTCTTGAGTGGACCCTGAACCCCTCCCACAAGGACATTAGATGGTCTATCAATCCTTCATGTTTCACCCCCGGAGAATACATACAGAGGCCAATTCCGATTACTCTACCAGATTTCAGAAAACTGGTCCGTAAATTGAAAGCCATAAGATTATCGACCATGGAGGTATCGAAAAGAAGAATTGAGATATAATCAAAATGTGAGTCTGGTTGGGCATATCTGCGTACTTCCCGAATATCAGAACGGATAACAGACAGACATTTCTTCTGTATGCAAATCAAATAAATAACTTTATTAATGAGAGATTTGTGAGACTCTTTCTGACCAGCAGACCTGGGGACCCCTGTCATGCAAATGTAAGCATCCTTTTTACTCTGGTCATATCTCCCCTTTGAATCAGTTGCCTGAGTTAGTCTAGGTTGACCTTGACGTAAAACTCTGAGTGGACTTACAGGCACTTGTGCACCCTTACCGTCCTTGGCTTCCATGGACAAGGGATTTATACAGGGAAGATGCTGATCATTATTTTTTGAGGCAGGATTAAGCATACGGCCGGTATCTATGGGGTTATCAACGGGAAAAAATAGACAACTCCCCTTTTAATTTGTTGCCATGCCCTTTAGGCATTTGGGGAAAGAAGTTAAGTTATCCCCAGTGTCTAATGTTGCTAGCTTGTTGGACCCCCCGGTCAGCTCAGGGATGTGGTCATTCGTACTGGGCAATTTACAATTACATATTACCTTCTGATCAGATAGTCCAGAAATTTTACCCAAAATTACCATTACCAAGGATTTTAAGTCATCCAGCTTCTGGGAAACAGTTTCCAGTTCAAGTGACCTTTTGCGTTGGGTCGGCCAGTCCAATTCCTCTGTAACAGGTTCCGCTGGAATTAAAGGTGGAGAGCAACCTAGGCTCTCACTAGAAGTAGATAGGGGTTGAAATCTGTTTGAACAGGGAATATCACTAGAAATTACAGTCTTGGAGCCTGAATGCAGAGAGTCCCTGGATTGGGTACATTCTACAACTTCAGCGTTCGAAGTATGCCTCATTAGTGGTGAAAGAATTGCAGCCTGGGATATGGGAGGTGAATGGAGGTCCACTTTCACAGACGAATGAGGTGTCCGCAGTTTTTTATTAAATAGATCCGGAATCTTCCTATGGGTCAAAGTGGCAGAAATGGGGGGTAGTGATAGATGGACTCCTCAATATTGCCTCTACTTCCTCAAACAAGGAGTCAATAGTTTGAAATTGATTCCTAATGGGCTTAGGAGGGTCGTCTGCTTTCCTACTAGCTCGCTTCTTGTGTTTTTTAGCACCGGAGTGTGGCGCAGGAACATCATCTGCCTTCCACTTCCCCATTACTGACTGCGTGGTATCCACAACCAAAGACTAGGGCCGAAGCAAAAATTAAAGAGGGATGGCCCGGCCTCAGTCGGTCGCTGACGGGTGAAAGACAGGCCTGCCCTTGGCCCAGGCTTTGCCGAGCGCGGCCCGCGCGCGTCCCACGCAGTGACATTGCGCGGTGCGCTTTGTAGCGCCTGCGAGTGTCCCTAGGTGTAGAGAAAGCACGGAGGTGCCTGGGACTTTTAGTCCCACCAGGCACTAGCAGGAGGCAGCGGCGTTGTACGGTGCGCTTTGTAGCGCCCGCGAGTGTCCCCAGGTGTGGAGAAAGCACAGAGGTGCCTGGGACTTGGAGTCCCACCAGGCACTAGCAGGAGGCAGCGGCGTTGCGCAGTGCGCTTTGTAGCATCTGCAAGTGTTCCCAGGTGTAGGGAAAGCACGGAGGTGCCTGGGACATGGAGTATTTATTTATTACTTTAGCCTTACTTTACAAGAGGGGGAAAAATAAATACATAAAAAAATGTTTTCAGAATCTCTCTCGTAAGCTTTACTCTGTCTCCCATCACCCTATACCTTTATCAATCTATCCTCCATCCCCACTCTCTGATTCTACCCAAACTCATTCTATTACTATGATCTCCAAAATAACACTACTTAAGTTCTTCCCTCCTCTACTGTTTCTGGCTCACCCCAAACCTCAGTTTACAAGTTTGATCTCCCAAACAACCCTACTAAATTATCTCATTTATCTCACCTTTGACTCACCCAAAACCCCTTCTACTGCTATGATCTCCTTAACCCCTTTCTGCAGACTCTTTCCTTCTCCATCTCTCCTTTACTCATCCCAAGCCTCATCCTAATGCTATAAATTCCCAGTTAACACTTCTGAATTCTTCCCTCCTCTATTCCTCCATTTATTCTATTTAAACCGATTAACAAACTCACTTATCCTCTGCCCAAATCAACTCATACTAATACTAATAATGTACTCATATTTCCCTATAGTAAGCCATCACTAATCCTTTTGGGTTCTGGAGTAGCATGCTACTTGCCGAAAAGCCCTTCAACGCCTCTTCAGTGGTAAGTAAGTGCTATTTAAATACAATTGCAGTACAATACAATAAGCATTTCCCATATGGCATTATGCAATATATTATGTGCACCCCCATGTCCACGCTGCAAAAGGTAATAACGGAGATGATGACAATGCAAGGATCTCCTGGTGGGCTTTTTGCAGCAAGGCTATATGTTTGAACTCTTTAGGTAGCTTTGGTAGTGGAATTTCTCCATGTGTAAGAGGCAAAGCAAAGTTACTGAAATAATAACCCAGGGCATATTTCAGTCACACTTAATTATGCAGACGTCCATCCTAATTGTATGCTTTTCCTGTCTTCCATTAAAATCTTAAAGGTTTGTATCTGAAGAAAAATCTCATTTTTTAACCTCAGGTTTTGGACTGTTTAATCCACATAGGAATTTGAAATCAGTCAATGAATCACATTTCACATGCACTGTCTAAGATTTTAAGTAAAAAGATTAAGATGCCTAAGTAAATCTGAAATTAATATTTTTTCAATAATTGCAATACACAGCATGCTTAAGTGAGAGAGAATTGCTTTGCGTGGAAGACAAGCACTACATATACAAGTGATAGGATTAAAGTATTTTCCTTTTGATGAGAGTGTCACTGCAGTAATGATTCTGTCAAAAATGAAAATGTTTAATCATGAGGTAAGATTGGATAAGTAACATTATTTATTAACTGTTATCTTAAAATATCAATTTTGTCGTATTATTAAACAGTGGTAATATGGCATAAGGGAAATATGACACGAATCATTACAATGTTGCTTGTGCTAGGAATATAACAGTGCAGTGCCATTATATAGTTTCTAGCAAACGCACTTAACTAAAATACGTCTTGCTCATATACATATTCCTTGAGTTGCAAAAAGCCATCAGGAAAGAATCTATCCACAAGTTATAAACTAAGGTGCCATGTTTTGGAAAGCTTGCACTGATGCAATACCATATAGGGAATAAAGACGTACATTTTTGCTGATTGCATAACAGAAGAAGAGACAAACGATATCAGAAGGGTACTCGTTGACCAAACTGATTTCATACTGATATTGCTCTGTTGGCTTGAGTTGACTAGAATATACATTGTTTCTACTTTTGAAAAGTGAATGAGGGTGCTATGTTTAACTCCTTCTGCACCCTTGGGCAAGAGCTTTTATCAAAATAATCGCAGTTTGGGCCTGATTTAGAATTTGACCAACAGGTTACTGCATCACAAATGTGACAGACATCCCGTTCATTGCATTACAAAATCCATAGGAAGTTTGTGATGGAGTAACCCCATCCACCAAACTCTAACTTAGGCCCTTAGGTGCATATTTAAGAGGCGCTGGCGCCATTCTAACACCAGATTAGGGTCATTTGTTTTACGTTAATGTGGCATTAGAAGGCCAAAAATGCTGCGCCATATGTACAAAGTGCAAATTTGTAAGTACAAAATGCATTGCAAAACTTTGTAACCCTTTGCGCTACATTATGTATGCAAAGGGGAGATACCCCCTTTGAGGGGGGGGGGCATACAAATGGAGCAAAGAAATCTAAGGTCATTTGTTTCTGCACTTTTAATGCCTGCTCAGAACAGGTGTTAAATGGAGGCACCCATTGTTTACAATGGGCCTTTGGGTGCTTTGCAGGATTATAGTAAAACATTTTGACGTTAATACAGCAAAGCGCTAGACTAGTGTCAAAAATTCTGATGCTAGTCCCCTATCTGCCACCATGGTGCACTGTATTTTAAATATGGCACACACAGGGTGGAGTTAAGGGGCACTAAGGGGCCAACCGCGTGCAGTGCCACTTTTCTTAAATGTGCCCCATAGTGTAAACATATGTATTTCTTAGGTCTCTATGTGCACACATGCGAAAGGTGGGTGCTATTCAGAAAAAGGTAAGTTTGACTTGTGAGTAACTTATTCGAGTAACTTTACTCTATGGACCTTATAAAGGTAAACATATACGTTTGTGGAAGATTTCTAATTTCACTATTCACAAAACTGCATTTTAATAGTAAGTTTACAACTGCAAAGACTCTGAAGTAGGGGCTGAGAACTCTGTACATAACAAGATAGACCTGCCCTGCGGTGTCTCTGCACTTGTAAGATAAGGGCCTGATTGCAAGTTTTGTGGTCGGACCGCCAGACCGCCATGTTCGTGGTCCTAAAAAGACCGCCACACCGGCGGTACCCAGACCACTTTATTATGATTCATAAAGACAGGACCACCGTCTGCCAAACAAAAAAGACAGACCACCAGTGCCAATGTGGCTTGCATTTAGGCAGTCTGGCCTCCAGTGCCGTCAGTGCTGCGGTCAACTACCAAGCCTATTACAAACACACAGTCACCATAGCGGTCCCCTCGCGGTGGTCACCCAATGGCAGTCGACCACCACAGTCCGCGTTCAGCAAATTTACAGACAAGTGCACATTGGATGAATTAAAAAATAGCACAATTGACACACACTCACCAAGGGGACACACCTACAAAGCACACTATAAAACACACTCCTTCACAGACCACAATCCTTTGCATTTCCACTGCAGCACAGAAAGAAAGACCACACATCTTTTTGTCAATTTTTTGTCATAAGGTACCCTTTTTTCCCCCATCCCATTTTACGCCCTTCACGCACCTCGTTTATTTTTTTCCCTATATTCACTTGTCTTGTTCAGTTAGTCACTGTCACCCTGTTTAATTTCCAGCCATGTCACAGACCAAAAACTCACGATTTTGAGAGGATGAGTTGAGAGTAATGGCAGATGAAATCATTAGAGTAGAGCCACAATTGTTTGAAGCCCAAGTCCAGCATGCTCCTCTCAGTAGGAAAATGGAAATGTAGGACAGGATAGTTGACAGACTGAATGCTGTAGGCAACACCCTGCACCCAAAGGAGGACATCAAGAAAAGGTGGAATGACCTCAGGGGCAAGGTCTGTTCCCAGGTCTCCAGGCAGCAGCTGCAGGAAGGCTGGCAGTGGCCCTCCCAGTGTCCCATTAAGCCTGGGAGGAGAAGGTCCTGGCCATCCTGCATCCTGAAGGCTTAACAGGAATACCTGGGGGAGTGGAGTCTGGTACGTTCCAACACAAAAACTGTATTAAACATTCAGGGCCATATTTATACTTTTTGACGCAAAACTGCGCTAACGCAGTTTTGCGCCCAAAAAATGATCGCCGGCTAACGCCATTCTGAAGCACCATGCGGGCGCCGTGTTTATTGAATGGCGTTAGCCGGCGTTAGCCGACCGGCGCTGCCAGGTGTGCATGAAAAAAAACGACGTACACCAGGCAGTGCAGGCGTAGGGAAAAATGGTGTTTGGGCGTCCCAAAATGGGGCAAGTCAGGCTGAGGCAAAAAAATCGTCTTAACCCGATTTGGGCAATTTAATTTGGGCGCCCAGACGCCATTAACATGACTCCTGTCTTAGCAAAGACAGGAGTCATGCCCCCTTGCCCAATGGCCATGCCCAGGGGACTTATGTCCCCTGGGCATGGTCATTGGGCATAGTGGCATGTAGGGGGGCACAAATCAGGCCCCCCTATGCCACAATTTTTATTTTTTTAAAATACTTACCACAACTTACCTTTTCTTCCCTGGGATGGGTCCCTCCATCCTTGGGTGTCCTCCTGGGATGGGCAAGGGTGGCAGGGGGTGTCCCTGGGGGCAGGGGAGGGCACCTCTGGGCTCATTCTGAGCCCACAGGTCCCTTAACGCCTGCCCTGACCCAGGCGTTAAAAAGAGGCGCAAATGCGGGTTTTTTTGCCCCGCCCACTCCCGGGCGTGATT
Organism: Pleurodeles waltl; assembly: GCF_031143425.1. Taxonomy (NCBI): domain Eukaryota; kingdom Metazoa; phylum Chordata; class Amphibia; order Caudata; family Salamandridae; genus Pleurodeles; species Pleurodeles waltl. Next base: position 473,433,756 of record NC_090447.1, on the reverse strand, counting down.
TTTGCCCGGGAGTATAAATACCACGCACATGCCTGGGAGTCGTTTTTTAAGACGGGAACGCCTACCTTGCATCTCATTAACGCAAGGAAGGTGTTCACGCCAAAAAATGACGCTAACTCCATGAACTTTGGCGCTAGACGCGTCTAACGCCAAAGTATAAATATGGAGTTAGTTTTGCGTCGAATTTGCGTCGAAATAAAAAACGACGCAAATTCGGCGCAAACAGAGTATAAATATGCCCCTCAATGTCATGCATGCTCACAGCACAGCTTTTGCCACTGTCTTGATCATGTACCTCACCAACATTCAATACCCAGAGTATCTGAGATTTAATACTGTCAGTCTGTAAAACTGGCTCCAACTTCACAGCTACCATGGCCCATCACATTACGTAAGTGCAGATGGGGCCTGGAAATCTCACAATAACAAAAACACATTCCAGGATTCATGGTATGTCCCAAAATGTTAACATATGCTCAACCCTAAATGCAGCCTACATACATATATGTAATACCAAACATTTGTCAAGTGTTGGGGAGTAAAGTGACCTGACTGAAATTCCCAGGAGGGACTGTTTCAGTAACTCCAAACACCAGCCCAGAGTTCAGTTGCCCAAATACCCCCATTTGTGAAGTCTCAAATGAAGTGTACTCACCTGACAGGATACCATTTATATCGTGTATGAAGTGTAGATGGTGTTCTGACTGCAAATCGCAATAGGCCTGGTCCAGTGACACCAAACACCAGTCCTTTTGTGCACTTGTCCAAATACACTTGTTAGTGGACGCTCAATTGAAGTGTACTCACCTGGGAGGAAGCCGTTGTACTGTGATTTTAGTAGAGGGAGTGACTTGACTACAACTCCCTAGAAGCACTTTTTCAGTAACTCCAAACATCAGCCCAGTAGTCACTTGACCAAATACCCTTGTTTGTTCACTCTCAATTGAAGATTACTCACCTGGGGGATACCATTTGTCAAGTGGGTATAGTAGAAGGAGTTACCTGACTGCATCGTTCAGGAGGCAATGTTTCAGTAACCCCAAACACCAGTCCAGTTGTCACTTGCCCAATAACCCTTGTTTGGGAACTCCCAATTGAGGTGTACTCACATGGGGGGATACCATTGGTCCAGTGTGTGTAGTAGATGGAGTCACCTGACTGCAAGTCACATGAGGCACTGTTTCAGTAACTCCAAACACCCACCCAGTGGTCCCTTTTCCAAATGCACTTGTTGGTGAACTCTCAATTGAAGTACACTCACCTTGGAGGATACCATTTCTATAGTGTTTGTACTGAAGAGAGTGGTCTAACAGAAAAGCACAATATACCCTGTTCTAGTAACTCCCACCACCAGCCCAGTTGTCACTTGCCAAAATACCCCTATTTGTGAACTCTCAATAGAAGTTTACTCACCTGAAAGAGATCAAGATACCAATCATGCTAAAATCAGCGATGTGTCTGTCTACCTAGCTCCATCATGACTTGCTAAACCAAGATCGAACTATTAAGAACAGGAATGACACCTTACCCAGTGTGTACAGTAAGTATTTCTAAGGCCTCAAGATGCATCACCAGATTGGTATTGGCAGCAGACACATTGACATAGCACTGTGCGCATGATGACTCTAGTCACATATATAACAAAATCCTGTGTTTGCTTCCATCCAACTCAACTAGGCCTCCAAATGGTCAAAGCCATATCTTGCCTCTCCACTGTGTTGGCTTCACTGGAGGTAAAATGCCATTTTCAGGCCACCTTCCAAAGTGCAACTGATCTGCTCATCTCATCAGCTGCTTGAGGCAAATTGGGTTGGCATGCTTCACACATGTCATGCCATATCACACAATACCAAAGTTACTTGGCACACTTTGATTACCTAAAACTTAACTTTTTCCAAGGTATCTGCTTACTGTAACACAAAACCTTTGGAGCTAGTTTACACAATTTAACCAGTAACAATGTACATTTTTCGTCGGCAGGTGAATCGGTCACTGGGTACACGGAGGCCACAGATCAGACTACCACTACCCACCCCACCCAGGATGAAGTCCTCAGTGACGACAAGACTCCTGGACTTGTGGATATGGATAACAGTTCTGGCCCATCTGGGCAACCTGGTCAGATGGCAACAGTGAGTCTCACTGTGCCCACAGCGTCATGTCGCAGCCTTGTTCCTTTAGCATCACAGAAAGCCATTCACCCCCCAAACTGTGTACCTAACACAGTGTCTACCCTCTTATGCCCCCAATCCTGGATCCTGAGTTGCAGTGCAACACTTAGAACAATGAGGGTCCAGGAACAAGTTTAAGAGGGCACTCTGTGGCAAGGGCACAGGCCCGTGGAGGTAGGATGGATGGGAGGAATGCTGTGGGCCAGCGGAGGGAGGCCACTGGGGCTGCTCTTGGCCAGGACACCATCAGCCACATCTTGGTGGAGTCTATCAGGAGACCCAAGGCGTGATGGGTCAGGTGTTGACCGAACTCTAGGAAATGAAGCAGCTACAGAAGAACACACATAGGGACATGCATGAAAAAATGGAGGCTCACAATTCCAACAAGGCCTCCCTAACGGTGGTGTTGAGGGACATACACACAACCCTGAGTATGGCCTTTCAAAACCAACCTACTGCTTGCTTTGGCTCATCAACAGCAGGGCCATCAACATTGACAGCAGCAACAGGAATGGAGGCTCTGACAGAGGAATAACCAGACACAGACATCCCTGCCTCTGTAGCCACTGATCCCCCCCCACAATTGGGGACATCCAGCATTGAATCCAGGATGTGTGGATGGCAAGACACACACCACTACCTGCAAAAACCCTGTTCCTTAACCCCTTCACTGCCAGGCCTTTAACCCCTCCTGTGCCAAGCCTTTTTTTGGCTATTTGGGGCAGTTCGCGCTTAGGCCCTGATAACTTTTTGTTCACATAAGCTACCCACGCCAAATTTGCATCCTTTTTTTCCAACATCCTAGGGATTCTAGAGGTACCCAGACTTTGTGGGTTCCCTTGAAGGAGACCAAGAAATTAACCAAAATACAGTGAAAATTTAGTTTTTTTCAAATAAATTGGAAAAAAGGGCTGCAGAAGGAAGCATGTGTTTTTTTCCCTGAAAATGGCATCAACAAAGGGTTTGCAGTGGCAAGATCACCACCTTCCCCGCTTTCAGGAACAGGCAGACTTGAATTGGAAAACCCCATTTTTCAATACAATTTTGACATTTTACTGGGACATATCCCTTTTTTACTATTTTTTGTGCTTTCAGCCTCCTTCCAGTTAGTGACCAAAGTGGGTGAGAAACCAATGCTGGATCCCAGAAAGCTAAACATTTCTAAAAAGTAGACAAGTTTTTAATTTAGCAACGGGTCATTTGTGTAGATCCTACAAGTGTTTTCTACAGAAAATAACAGCTGAAATAAAAAAAGATTGAAATTGAGGTGAAAAAAACAGCCATTTTTCTCCACGTTTTACTCTGTAACTTTTTCCTGTGATGTCAGATTTTTTAAAGCAATATACCGTTACGTAAGCTGGACTCTTCTGGTTGCCAGAATATATAGGGCTTGTAGGTTCGTCAAGAACTCTAGGTACCCAGAGCCAATAAATGAGCTGCACCTTGCAATGGGTTTTTATTCTATACCGGGTATACAGCAATTCATTTGCTGAAATATAAAAAGTGAAAAATAGGTATCAAGAAAACCTTTGTATTTCCAAAATGGCCACAAGATAAGGTGTTGAGAAGCAGTGGTTATTTGCACATCTCTGAATTCCGGGGTGCCCATACTAGCATGTGAATTACAGGGTATTTCTGAAATAGACGTCTTTTTTACACACTGCCTTACATTTGGAAGGTAAAAATGTAGAGAAAGACAAGGGGCAATAACACTTGTTTTGCTATTCTGTGTTCCCCCAAGTCTCCCGATAAAAATGGTACCTCACTTGTGTGGGTAGGCCTAGCGCCCACGAAAGGAAATGGCCCAAAACACAACGTGGACACATCACATTTTTTCACAGAAAACAAAGGTGTTTTTTGCAAAGTGCCTACCTGTGGATTTTGGCCTTTAGCTCAGTCGGCACCTGGGGAAAACTAGCAAACCAGCGCATTTTTGAAACTAGACTCCTAGGGAAATCCAAGATGGGGTGACTTGTGGGGATCTGACCAGGTTCTGTTACCCAGAATCCTTTGCAAACCTCAAACTTTGACCCACAAAACACTTTTTCCTCTCATTTCGGTGACAGAAAGTTCTGGAATCTGAGAGGAGCCACAAATTTCCTTCCACCCAGCGTTCCACCAAGTCTCCCGATAAAAATGGTACCTTACTTGTGTGGGTAGGCCTAGCGCCCACGAAAGGAAATGGCACAAAACATAACGTGGACACATCACATTTTTTCATAGAAAACAGAGGTGTTGTTTACAAAGTGCCTACCTGTGGTTTTGGCCTCTAGCTCAGTCAGCACCTAGGGAAACCTAGCAAACCAACGCATTTTTGAAAACTAGACACCTAGGGGAATCTAAGATGGGGTGACTTGTGGGATTCTGACCAGGTTCTGTTACCCAGAATCCTTTGCAAACCTCAAAATTTGTCCTGAAAAAACAACTTTTACTCTCATTTCGGTCGCAGAAATTTCTGGAATATGAGAGGAGTCACAAATTTCCTTCCACCCAGCGTTCCCCCAAGTCTCCCGATAAAAATGGTACCTCACTTGTGTGGATAGGCCTAGCGCCCATGAAAGGAAATGGCCCAAAACACAACGTGGACAAATCACATTTTTTCACAGAAAACAGAGGTGTTTTTTGCAAAGTGCCTACCTGTGGATTTTGGCCTCTAGCTCAGTCGGCACCTGGGGAAAACTAGCAAACCAGCGCATTTTTGAAACTAGACTCCTAGGACAATCCAAGATGGGGTGACTTGTGGGGATCTGACCAGGTTCTGGTACCCAGAATCCTTTGCAAACCTCAGACTTTGACCCACAAAACACTTTTCCTCTCATTTCGGTGACAGAAAGTTCTGGAATCTAAGAGGAGCTACAAATTTCCTTCCACCCAGCGTTCCCTCAAGTCTCCCAATAAAAATGGTACCTTACTTGTGTGGGTAGGCCTAGCGCCCACGAAAGGAAATGGCACAAAACACAACGTGGACACATCACATTTTTTAATAGAAAACAGAGGTGTTGTTTACAAAGTGCCTACCTATGGATTTTGGCCTCTAGCTCAGTCAGCACCTTGGGAAACCTAGCAAACCAGCGCACTTTTGAAAACTAAACACCTAGGGGAATCTAAGATGGGGTGACTTGTGGGGTTCTGACCAGGTTCTGTTACCCAGAATCCTTTGCAAACCTCAAAATTTGTCCTGAAAAAACAACTTTTCCTCTCATTTCGGTCACAGAAAGTTCTGGAATCTGAGAGTAGCCACATATTTCCTTCCACCCAGCGTTCCCCCAAGTCTCCCGATAACAATGGTACCTCACTTGTGTGGATAGGCCTAGCGCCCATGAAAGGAAATGGCCCAAAACACAACGTGGACACATCACACTTTTTCACTGAAAACAGAGGTGTTTTTTACAAAGTGCCTACCTGTGGATTTTGGCCTCTAGCTCAGCCGGCACCTGGGGAAACCTAGCAAACAAGCGCATTTTTGAAAACTAGACACCTAGGGGAATCCAAGATGGGGTGACTTGTGGGGCTCTGACCAGGTTCTCTTACCCAGAATCCTTTGCAAACCTCAAAACTTGACCCGAAAAAACACATTTTCCTCTCATTTCGGTCACAGAAAGTTCTGAAATCTGAAAGGAGCCACAAATTTCCTTCCACCCAGCATTCCCCAAGTCTCCCGATAAGAATGGTACCTCACTTGTGTGGGTAGGCCTAGCGCCCACAAAAGGAAATAGCTCAATACACAACATGGACACATCACATTTTTTCACAGAAAACAGAGGTGTTTTTTGCAAAGTGCCTACCTGTGGATTTTGGCCTCTAGCTCAGCCGGGACCTGGGGAAACCTAGCAAACCAGCACATTTTTGAAAAATAGACACCTAGGGGAATCCAAGATGGGGTGACTTGTGGGCTCTGACCAGGTTCTGTTACCCAGAATCCTTTGCAAACCTCAAAATTTGAACAAAAAAACACCTTTTCCTCTCATTTCTGTGACAGAAAGTTGTAGAATCTGAGAGGAGCCACACATTTCCTTCCACCCAGCATTTCCCCAAGTCTCCTGATAAAAATGGTACCTCACTTGTGTGGGTAGGCCTAGCGCCCACAAAAGGAAATGGCCCAAAACACAACGTGGACACATCACATTTTTTCAAAGAAAACAGAGGTGTTTTTTACAAAGTGCCTACCTGTGGATTTTGGCCTCTAGCTCAGCCGGCACCTGGGGAAACCTAGCAAACCAGTGCATTTTTAAAAACTAGACACCTGGGGGAATCCAAGATGGTGTGACTTGTGGGGCTCTGACCAGGTTCTGTTACCCAGAATCCTTTGCAAACCTCAAAATTTGACCAAAAAAACACCTTTTCTTCTCATTTCGGTGACAGAAAGTTCTGGAATCTGAGAGGAGCCACAAATTTCCTTCCACCCAGCGTTCCCCCAAGTCTCCCGATAAAAATGGTACCTCACTTGTGTGGGTAGGCCTAGCGCCCACGAAAGGAAATTCCCCAAAACACTATCTGGACACATCAAAATGATCAAATACAAAACTACCTGTTTTGCAGGGGGGCACCTGGGTTTTTGGTCCTGGGCTCAGCAGCCTTCTAGGGAAACCTACCAAACCCAGACATTTCTGAAAACTAGACACCCGAGGGAGTCCAGTGAGATGTGACTTGCGTGGATCCCCCAATGTTTTCTTACCCAGAATCCTCAGCAAACTCAAATTTAGCTAAAAAATCAAACTTTTCTGACAGTTCTATGTGGGATCACCGCTCTGGGACACATTTCCTACCACCCAATGTTCCCCTCAGTCTCCCGGTAAAAATGATACCTCATTTGTGTAGGTGGGCCAAGTGCTTGTGAAATGGAAGAGCCAAAACATGTTGATATTGAGAGGGAACAAAGGGGGTCCAAAAGGGCAGTTTGCAAAAAAACATTTTTAGGCTGACAAGTGCAGCAGAATTTGTATCTGTATAGATAAGACAATGCTGGGTGGTGGGAATTTTGTGGATTCCTGCAGATTCCGGAAGGTTCCATCACAAAAATGTGGGAAAAATGTGTGAATCCGGCAAATTTGGAGGTTTGCAGGGGATTGTGGGTACAAAAATGGTGCGGGTGCATGTGAAACACACCACCCTGGAATCACCTAGATGTTTAGTTTTCAGATGTGTCTAGGTCTTGTGGATTTTTCTACCTGGCAGTGTCCCAAAGTCCATAAAGTGCAGCCCTCACCATTCCAAGTGGGACGATTTTGAGAGTAAGCCAAGTTCTCATGGCCCAAACGTAAAACTAAACTAAACATAATCAAATGTCTTCTTGCTTGCTGTGGGATAAGATGTTTTAGAGTGCAGAGGAGAGCTGAAATACTGTTACCCCCATCACTGGAGGTGGGGGCGTAACCAGGCCCATACTGGTTGGTAGCAACCATGCCAATATTTTTTTTTTTTTTTTTATTACCTGGCATCTAGTAGACTTTCCACCCCCCGGGGTGTGGATCAGGTGTAATTGCCCCAGCTGCCCACTAGTGGACCCATTTATTTGGGGTGGGGGTATGGCCATACTCCCACCTTCTATTTTAGGAGAAAAAAAACTTCCCTGGCCTCTGGTGGGTTTTCTGCCCCCCCTTGGGGCAGATGGGCCTTCCAAAAATAGACCCATCTGCCCCCAATGGGGGGCAGATATGGCCAACAGTAATGTGCCCCCATGGGGAGCGACCCTTACCCAAGGGGCTGCCTCCCTAAAGAAAACACATGCATACATACACACCAATCCCTGGTGCCTAAGTGGTTTTTGCCCCCATGGGGGCAGATTGGCCTAACAAACATTGGCCGATCTGCCCCCAAGGGGGGCAGAAATGGTCTAAATACAAACTGTCCCCCAGGGGAGCGACCCTTGCCTAATGGGTCGCTCCCCATCTCTAACAAAAAACAAAAACAAAAAAAAAACACACAAAAAAAAAATTGCCCAGGCGCCTAGAGGTTTCTAATAACAATAGGCCGATCTGCCCCTAGGGGGGGCAGAAATGGCCTAAAATAAATTTGCCCCCCTGCCCCTTTGACCCCACCCCGGGGTGCGACCCTTGCCTACGGGGTCGCTCCCCTTGCGTGACATTGGTGCAAAAAAAAAAAGATCCCCGGTGTCCAGTTGTTTCTGCCCCCAAGGGGGGGCAGATTGACCTAAAATCGGCCGATCTGCCCCCAAGGGGGGCAGAAATGGTCTAAATACAATTTGCCCCCCAGGGGAGCAACCCTTGCCTAATGGGTCGCTCCCCATCTCTAAAGAAACTAAAAAAAAAAAAATTGCCCTGGAGCCTAGAGGTTTCTTGCAACTACATTTCATTGTACATGGATGGTCCTCAAACATTATAAAATCTTGAAATCTACAGAATATCTGTATTTGACTTTCCTGGCCTACATGAAAAGGAAACTGATGTCCATTCGGTTCGGCTGCCTTCCAACACTGGCAGATCAACCGTCATGGAGATACAGTGGTGATGTCACCTGTAGACTCTGCAGTTATATACAAGAGGACCTTACTCATGTGATTTGCATATGCCCTAGTCTATATACCCCTCGGGTCATAATACTCAAGAATGGCTACAATACATGGGGTATTAGAACGTGCAGAGGGGCAATTATAGGAAGTCTTGACCCAGCAAATCCCTAACTAATTATGAAAGTAGTCAAGTTATTGTCCTTACATGAGCAAAAACCTTCAAAATTAAGCCTATGCACTTTAAAGTAGAGAAACTATTTTATGTTGTACAAATCTTAGTCATAAGTTGAGAAACAAAATCCTGTCTAATTACAGTAATTGGTCACTGTAGGAATTCATTCAGAACATTTTATAGAATGCCCTTTGTGGGGATAATTAGACTACCAAGTATTTTTAGCATGTGTTTACATCTGCACTTTTAGTGGGACAAATTCAGCAACTAGTATGAATCCTAGTCATCATATTGAGACGCAAATGTTTATCTAATGTGGAGATAGGATTATTGCAGGTAGTTAAATAGGATAGTTATTCTTCGTCCAAAGTAGGACTGACCAGCGATTGTACATCAGTATTATAGTGGGACAAATAAATCAATTGCTTAGAAGGTTTTGCAGTTGCTTATTTAACCTAACGATGGGATCATAGTAGGTATTTATGTTCACCCAGTTTACTTTATGTTTATTAAGGACCAACAGGTCATATCTAAAATTAGCGTGTTTGCACATCTGTATTTTAGTGTAACAATCCTAGTAATTGGGTGTAAAATTGACTCAGAGTGAACCATTAGACTCTGATGGTTTGCAAACCTGTTAATTTTACCTGCAAACCTACTTTTGAAGTGTCAAATTGTTCCATTATTTTTGTGACCTAATAAGGAAATCTGGTTTTAGCCCTTTAGACTGGGAGGTGTATACATATTCGCATCTTGCATTTTAGTCTGTAAATATTGTGGTCCGCTTGGTTTTAATAATTTGAATAATTGAAATATTTTATTTGGATTTTATTGACCATTATGTGCTCATTGTTATGGTTTTTATTAACTAAACAATAAAGATTGACTGACTGGCATTTCATCGTACAGTCATGACATCACATGACACACTCATGAGAAGTAGCTGTGGATGAGATCTTCTTGCGTTAGCCTGTTCCTCTTTACCACTGTCATCTTCATTCGGTATTTCAGGATTCTCGCCCAGTAGCACTGCATGCTCCCCCACCCCTGGGATGTACGGGATATTCTTCCACAGGGCGACATTGTGGAGCATGCAACATGCCACAGTGAACTGACACACCTTCCCGGTGAGTAAAGGAGGGCTCTACCAGTCCTGTCCAGGCAGCAAAATCTAAGCTTCAGGATCACAAAAGACACTCCACTGGCTGCAGTGTTCTTCCATGGGCCTCATTGAAGCAGACTCCCCCTGGCATAGTTGTATTCTCAGCTATGTCAAGAACTAGGGACAGTTTGGATATGCTGAGTGTCCTGTTAAGGAATGGGACATAAGTGCAACAATGAGATACTCACTTCATGATTGTAGCTCTGGACAATGCTTACACACATCAGTACAGACATGACTTACCTATCAGCCAGACCCTATCTGGTTGCAGTTCTGACATCAGCTGGGGTATGGTGCTTTTCCACATTCTAAAGGAATCATGGGCTGATCCAGGAAAATGGGTACACACATTTGAGATGTAGAGATCCACCAAACAGGCAATTTGCATGTTGATGGAATGGAAGTCAGCCTTCACATTGGCTAAATCCTCACGTCGGGGGATCCTGACATAGCTGTCAATGTGTTTCAACATTGCTGATAGGAAATCTTTTAACACCAAACTGAACATAGGTTGGGACATACCACCAGATAGGGCCACTGTATGTCAGAAGCACCCTTTGGCCAGGAAGTGCTAAACTGAAATTACTTGTACAATGGGTGGTATACAGTATGAATTACTGTTAGCTGGAATCGGATCTGGTTCTAACTGATGGCATAAATCCACTATTGTTTGCCTATTCAGACAGTGGATCTGGATGATGTGGCATTCCTCCCTGGTCTGAAGGTCTGGCAATGGAAGGTAGACAGGAGATTGTTGCATCCGCCATCTCCCAAGGTACCTATGTGTGAAATAACATGATTTAGGACTTTGTCCACAGCAACAAAAATTATGCATTCCAACAATATCATGTGACAAAATATTTCTGAAATGGATATACATGACACCCAGTAAACATCACAGCTGGCAACTATACAAGGGTCAAATGTGACCCCCCATGGCTGTGATCACATGTATCCACAATATGGATTCAGACGACACCCAACTATCTGCTACAGAATTGCCCCTCAAAATGTGACTGTATTTTTTGACTGCCACAAGTATCATCAGTGGTGTTGGCCCATGCACCTCCATCATATGCTACCTGTGCCCTACAACACACTACACCGGTGGTTGCGAAGTCAGACCTACACAACAAGACACAACCTGCAAAAAAGCAGGATGCTTGACCTACTACAGTAGACATCAGGAACTGCCCGCCACCCCTGGCGGACATCATCTGCACAGTAGGCAGTTCCAACCGCGGCAGACACAGCCATAGGCTAATATTGTTGCCTGCTGCGGTCGTAGCCCAATGGCTGTGTCCGTCAGTGGTGATGACCACATAAGTGGCATACGTGTATGCCGTGTTGTGCAAAATCAACCACTTGACTCCTGACACTGCTGCCAGCAACACCTTCACAACTTCAGCTGCTGTGTGCTGCCTCTGGGAGCAACCATGCCACGTTAAGCAGGTGAAAGGGCCCCTGCCTTCTCTCCAGAGGATCTGGAGATGCTTGTGAGTGAGGTCCTTCACCTATATGGTCAGCGCTATGGCTCACAAGAGGAGCAGGCGAAATTGACTCATAGGCACAATTGACTGTTCAACACCATCCTTTCCCTCCTCACAGTCTACAATGTGCCCTTGTATGCAGTTAGTTGTCTTGTGTGCCTGTTCTTGCAGGCTGTGTGGCATTAATTCATGTTGCTAGAGCATGGCCTACCTGATGTCAGTAGGCTTGCTTAGTCATTGTAGGCCATGATCAGGGTATTAGGTTGTCTGTAGATGACTCCAAAAGTGTGTAGTCATGTCCCTGTACTTACTGGAATGTGTGATTTACACTTGTGGTGTGTTGACAAATTGCCCTGGACCTCTCCAACATACTTGTGCCAACTGATTTAATCATAGTATGTCATTCTAAGGGGTGCCATACAGTAGTGGTGATTTCCCTGGGCCCAGCTGATTCATTGTGTTGTGGATTTTGGAGACATATCTCCCTGACAATATGCACATTTTTTCTACAGTGCACATTTCCATGCCAAACGTGTAGTATATCTGAGCTATATTAGTACTACCTCCATAACTCCAATAGGACAATTTACACATTGTGAATTGTGCATTTTTTATATGTTTTCAGTGTGACATGAGAATTTCCATGTCACTGTCTTCAGAATACCTTACTGCTGTCAGCAACATGGTAGGATTTTGAAGCATCATTTCTTATTGTTGTGTTATTGTGTATGTGACAAATAGATGCCTGAAAGACCTTGTGCAGCATTGGCCTACTATTGTATGACAACAGGTAACTAAGGTGCGCTCCATGAGGCAAAGCATTGAAGGTGACCTGGTCTCCTACTTGTTCAATGGTTACTGTGATTGCACAACTTCACCCATGCAATTGGAGTTGTCTAAGATTCTGATTTTCATATGGTCAACTGTTGATAGTTCATGTGGCATGCATGCATATAGTGTTGTATATGTTGGAGACTCTTTGATGTATTTTGTTTCTGGGGCCTACTTGACACCATGGCAATGTTTGCTAATCACAGTTGTTGTTGAAGAGTGATCAGGAACATGTTTTGACCATTTTCCACTTTGTATTTGCAGCATCATCCCAGACAAGTGAATGAGACAGGGTGCAACCAAGTGGGGAAGCATCAGTCCACGGTACCTCCAGTCATGACACCACCAACACAGAGGGACCCAGTGGCCCGGAGGGTGAGCGGAGTGCCATAGAGGACACAGGATCAGCCTCGTCATCATCAGATTCTACCTCCAGTGGCCACTCCCTAGTGGTGGCAGACCCACCAGAACCTATTCCTGTACCATCCCTGTCCGCCACCCACAATATTTCCCCACTCTCCCTGTTGCTCCCCACACAGTTGGCCCTGCCCACTCACCCAAGAGGATGGGTGTCTCCTTTGCCCCAGGCACTTCAGCCCCAGCAGTTGTTACCCCGGCTGCCCTAAGTGAGGAGGCTATTGACCTCCTGAGGAGTATCTCTGTGGGGCAGACTGCCATTGGGAATGCCATCCAGGGGCTGGCAAGCCAACTTCAGCAGACAAATGCTTTCCTGGTAGGCATTCATAGTGACATGTCTGGCCTACAGAGATATTTTCAGGCTCTGGCTTCCACACTGGTGGTAGCCATTTACCCACCAATCCTCCCCGCCACAACCTTCCTCTTCCCAATCCAAATTCCCTACTCCCCTATTCCCCTACCTGTTCCAAGCACACTGACCCACCTCAACACACACAAGCAGCACACACCTGCACAAACACCACACAACACCCCGGCAAGCAGACAGTCAACATTCACCCCATACACCACATCAGCCACCATTTCAACACACACCCCCACAACCCCTACCGGCCCATACACAACATCCACTATTCCCACAGACACCACCACAGCACCAAGTGACACATCCACAACACCCATCATACACCCAGACAACACCCTAACAAAACAGACACATCTACTACATCCACCAAACCTATAGCCACCATCCCAACAGACACACACACACATCCACAACATCCACCATACCAACAGACACCACCTCAACAGACACACACATCCACAAGTCCCACATCACCCAGCACCTCTACCTCCCAGCCCCCCAAGACATACAAACACTCACACTCACACATGCAACAGACACCACCCAAACACAAGCTTACTTACACAAGCATACTTATATGGATGCAACCTTGCTTTATACCTGTATTGATTATGGATTTGGATTATGTGCATGTGAGCATTGTTTGTGAGCAAGAACTCTAACCTTCCTGGAGTACAATTGGGTACTTTTAGACATGATACAGAATTGACTGAGGCAAACTATTTTAGTCATGATGGGGTGTTCTACTGCCAGAGGGTCGGAACTGTGATGGGTACCTTCTTCAATCCCAGCTTTGCAAATCTCATGATGAGCTGCTAGGCGGAGCAGGTGGCCTGGGCGTAAGATAATCAGGGGTATATGCAACATGTACTAATATGGACCAGGTATATTGAAGACATATTTTTACTCTGTAATGGGTCATTGAAGAAAGCTGAGATCTTTGTGCAAAAAACTGAACAACAACACTTTTAGCCTTAGATTCACAACTACTATCAGTGAAAGGGAGATTAACTTCCTTGATGTCAGATTGTGGGTGGCAGGTGGAAAGGTAAAGACTACGGTGCACCGCAAGGCTATGGCAGGGAATAGTGTTTTGCACTATAATAGTCCCCAGACCTTAAAAAAATAGAATTCCCCATGGGGAGTTGTTACACCTCAAACAAGTGTGTGGCACTGAGGAGGAGTTCAGGATACAATTGAGTCAAATGAGATCTAGGTTTTAGGATAGGGGATATAAGCCAAAAGTACTATGCTTAGCAGAAAAGAAAGCCAGTCCTCTGATGAGGAAGCAATTGCCCTGTGTCAATCAAATTATAAAACAGAAAGACTTGTGTAAATGTTTCATTACCTAATACAGTGCGTTCTCAGATAGATTTAGAAATCTACTCCAGCACTGGATATCCTGAAAAAAAATGAGATTTTAGGACAGCAAACCTTCAATCACATATAGAAAGGGGAGGACACTGGGAGATGTTCTTACACACAGTGATCATGCTGAGACATGCTCAACTAACATGTTGGTATTGAGATGCAATGTTTTTTTTAGATGAACCCATTGTAATGCATGATTGTACAATGTTTTACTATTGAATTTCAAACATTTAAGGGGCACAAGAGAAAAATTAGAAAGAGTCTAATTTCTGCATCTGATTTTTGTGTTTCTATTTTACAATTGTTATTTTGGCTTTTGCTGAAGTTGGTCTGCAATATGTGAATATATATATATATCTATATATATATATATATATATATGTATAAAACCAAGTCGCCACAAACCGAGGGTCCCAGAGGAGGTGGTGCACTGAATCGTGGTTGGCTGCTGACCACATGAATCCAATAGTCATTCAAAAATGGAGCGTGTACTTGGGGAGAGAGTGAAATATCTATATTTACACTAACCACACAGTCTCTGCTACACATTTTGGCCTGCTGGCCTTGTTCATGGTTGAACAAGGCTGGCAGGCCAAAACGCATTGCAGGGGCTGTGTGGTTGGTGTAAATAAAGATATTTCACTTTCCTTCTAAGTGCACGCTTCTTTCTTTATGGACAATTGTGTGTGTATATATATATATATATATATATATATATATATATATATATATATATATATATATATATGTAAAACCTACTAGGTAATTATAGTAAGGAACTAGTTTCTATAGAAAAAGTGTTTTTCGTTTTGCTAGTAACTTTGGCGCCGTTTGATGAATCTTCATGAAATTTACCAAAAATAATGGACGTCACTACAGTTGCTGTCTGGAAAGTTTTGGGGTGATCTGTGAAGCGGAGGTCGAGAAAAAGGGGGGGTCCCAAAACACATTTTCCTCATTCAATTTTCCATAGGGATTTTGAAAACGTTTATATCTCTGAAACCACTGGACAGATTTAAATCTAATTTGGCAGAAAGGTAGCTATTGGTCCAGAAAGATGCCTTTTCCTTATTTGGTGTAAATCTGTTGAGTAGTTTTAAATTAAAATTTGTATATATAGGGACTTTGAAGGATTTGCGATCCATCCCGATATTGTGGTGAGATCTGATTGGCTAACAACACTTCTACAATGAGGTGTTGTCAGCCATGTTGAGACTCGGCTTCAGCTGAGTCCCATAAAAAAGGTTAAAAATAAAGAAAATGGGCCAATGAAGAGTCATCCTGACCCCTTGGCTCAAGGGGTGGGGTTCCAGAGGGACTATCCAAGAGCTAAAAAGCATTTTATTAACTTTACGGCTGCAGTCATGGTGGATGGGCAGATCTGCCATAAATTATTTTTTTAAAATAAAGCACAAGCTTCCAAGCTTCATCTTTTTTAAGCCCCCAGGTGGGCCAAGCCCCAGTGTCATACTTATCATAATGCGAGGAGGCCGCCTGGCCCTCTCCCACTGCCTCCGGGATTGCCACCTCCCTGGGGCTTATAAGTAATATGCGGGGGCGCACAGCCTCCACTGTCGCAGGGGCCCTCACCTCCCTGGCTCTGTATACAAATATTACTACCTTCCCGGGACTTTCATCTTATACTGTGTGGGGGCGAGCACCCCTCCGCAGCCCCAGGGACCTCCATCTCCCTGGGCCTTTCATCTTATATAGTGTTTAAAGGCCTCATGCCACCCTCCAGGCCCAGGGACCACCACCTCCCTGGCTCATTGATCAAATTGTGTGGGGGGGCACACCCCACCCCGCATCCCCGGGGACATCCTCCTCCAAGGGCATATGTTAAAATAATAGAAAGGGGGTCTGTTTTGGACCCCAAGCCCCGGGGACCACCACCTCCCTGGGGCTATGCCATGTTGGAGTGGGCCACGTGGCCCTCCTCAAAGAAGCACTGATGCCTTGGGGACCGCCACCACCCAGGGCAGGCTCTTGCTATGTCCCAGAGTGGCTACCCCTGGGACATAGCTTTTTGCTGTGGCTCGGCTGCAGTTTTCACAGCTGCAGCCAAGTCACAGCAAACACTCCACTTTTTGACTGAGGGACCTGTCAAACAAGCCCGCTGTCAGTTAGCAGAGTTTTCATCTCTGTTCCCTGCACGTAGGTATGCATGCAGGAAACAGACATGAAAGCTTTGTATCAACAGCCAGGGAGCTGCTACTTAACGGCTAGTTATCTTACGGCCCGAGTTATAGTTACTTGAGATAACTCTAATTATAACTGGTGAATTTCTTTGGTTTGAAATGTTTAAAATATGAACCTAACTATAACTTCCCTGTAACCTTTGGTTTTGGAAGTGAATTTCTATGTTTTTTTATAATTCTCTTTCCTAACTATAACGTACCTGTAACCTTTGGTTTTGTTTCAGTGAATTTCTACATTTTTCACTGTTGTTTCCTAACCATGACGTCCCTGTAACCTTTGTTTTTTTAGGTGAATTTCTACGTTTTTTTACATTTTATTTCCTAACTGTAACCAGTAACCTTTGACAGTGAGTGTGTGAGTGAGTGCATAAGTGTCTCAGTAGGTCTGTGAGTGGGTGTGAGAGTGTCTGCGTGGGTCTGTCATTGGGTGTGTGAGTGTCTGACTAGGTCTGTGAGTGGGTGTGTGAGTGTCTGAGTGGGACTGTGAGTGGGTGCATGATTGTATAAATGTGTCTGTGAGTGGGTGCATTAGTGTCTGAGTAGGTCTGTGAGTGGGCTCATGAGTCTCTGAGAACATCTGTGAGTGAGTGCATGAGTTTCTGAATGGGTCTGTGAATGAGTGCATGATTCTCTGAGTGGGTCTGTGAGTGAGTGCATGAATGTCTGAGAGGTTCTTTGAGTGGGTGTGTGAATGTCTGGATTGGCCTGAGAGTGGGAGCACAAGTGTTTAAGTGGGTCTATGAGTGGGTGTGTGAGTGTCTGAGTGGGTCTGTGAGTGGGTGCATGAGTATGTGAGAGAGTGTTTGAGTGCATCTGTGAATGGGTGTGTGAGTGTCTGTGTGGCTGTGTCAGTAGCTGCATGAGTGACTCGTCCACAAAGAAACCACACCTTCTTGTTTATCCAAAAAGAGTCCCCAGTTTTGCACAAAATGTCTACCCAACTGAAGTACTTTCTACTGGTTAGTTAGTAAGTGCTACCTCTTTTGGTAAATGTCCAGTGTGCTTTATACACTACAGCTGCTTAATGGACTACAAGGAAATATCTCCAGCAACCTTGTGTGAGTTTGGCAATGTGATTGTTCCTCATGCATTGTTCTCCCGAATTCTATGATAACATGAATCTTCCAATGGAGAGGCCAACAAGACTAAAAAGACGTAACTCACCACCAAACAAATGTCCTTCCTCTTAGCTATATGACATAAGTGCTTCTTTGTTTGGTGGGGTTGTCCTCATATCCCTTGGCATCAAGATCACTCCACCAATATTGGCAGTAAATGCACTGTGGGGCCCTTTGTTAAGCTGTCCATCATCCTGGCAAAAAGCGGGAAGACCTTTTCATACTACTAAGGGTGTGGCCAGTTCAATGGGGGAAGAGTGCCATGCAGTCCCCTCCCAGGGCCGATTTTGGTCCCAGGAACCCTATCCCCTGGGTGCCTGGCCATGTCTCCTCAGTGCCCCCAGGGAACTTAGTGTTCAATGGGACAGTGGGGGGAACCTCAAGTCCCCCATGGTCCCAACCAGCTCCCCACCTCCCACACACCCAGGGATCTTCTAAACATGCAACTCCCTGTGTGCAAGAGCAACTGTTTCATCTCTTTCCCTGCCCACATTTCTGCCGGCAGGGAAGGAGATGAAATCTCCACCTCCAGCAGGAGAGAACACGTTGACAGCTCTCACCCGCCAGAAGTGGAATATTTGCTGCGATTTGGTGGAATTGTTCTACACATGTTAATTTGGGGCTCGAATCTGGAATACTGTTATAACGATCAACTTTTTTTTTCATTTTATTTGTAGGTTGATTCATATAGTTGTGAAGGTAGTGGTATGCAAGTCGGCAGCAGTGGGTGAACTACTTTCTGCTCAGGAAAGGCACATGAGTGTTACTTGGAAAGACTCAATGGGGAGTCGGCTATTCAGCGGAATAGAGGGTTTAGCACTCTGTGACTTGTGAAACAGAGGATTAAATTTTAGGGTTCGAGCAAGGATGTTTTTTGTTTTCAAATTTTAGATTACACATGCATTATGGTTATATTTTAATTTGGTAGTCACGTTCCATGGTATTTTAATTTTACGTGGTTTTGGATTTTTTTTATTTTTTTTTATTAAGGTTTATTATTAAAGAACTAGCCTGTTGGTGCTGACTAGTTAGGTGCTACAGCGTAAGGGCATTGGTATGTCACTTTAAGGAGCTCAAGACGCTTGACTGGCCATTTAGGATTTAAATAGAGGCAGAATTGATGCACGCGGTTATTTACCATGTCGTCATTTTGATGTTATCTGTGGCTTATTATGGCCTAACTGATATAAACTTGTAACTCGTGTTGGTGAGTCATTTATGTGGCATACTGGGCAATAGAGCGCCTGTCTTATTGGATGGAATGGGGGTTTCATTTCTAAACACAGCGTGAATGTATGCTTGTGTTTCCCAATGCTATCTGGTCTTTGTGGATAATGAAACACATATGCAAAAATGTTTCTTTTTGTAAGCGCATGTTACTGTTTACGGAATTTTATTCAATTAAGTTATTAGGAAATGCTGGCTGCTTGCCATGACTACAAACAATGTTGGGAAAACGGTGCTTGGTCCCTAGAGGTTCGCACCCTTTATTATGCATTTATTTTATTCGAGTTCAGTCTTTACCATCAATTATCAGTACTCGCTAGCTCAAACTATGGAACGGTCTGTGAGGCTTTAACTTGCACCAGTTACACTGTTGCAAGTATGATTTGCATGTGCCTGGTGTTAGTTACTATATTGTTGATACTAAACAATATGGGTCAGGAGGTTTTTTACGGCTTTCATTTCCAAATGCTTTCCTTATACATTGCATTTAATATTAGGATTAATTATGTGTTTCCTTTTCAATTAGATTTAACGTTATAATGTATGAATTGTCTTTTCGATTTTGTGCCTATTTAGGTGATTAATTTTTATTGTATATTGTCTAGGAAGTAATTTGTGACACTAGGGGATTTTAATTTGCAATATTCTGAAGATTATTATATGCCTCTTTACAGTGGATATGAATTAAGGATTACAACGCGTTTTACCTGCATGAAATACTGTGGTATGTAAATACTATGGGGAGTAAACTGAGTGTTGACACTTTTCTTATATACTCTTTAGATATTTTTATATATTTTCTATATTCTTTATTCTCACTTGTTTGGGGATACAATGGGCCATATTTATACTTTTCGACGCACAACTGCGCCAACGCAGTTGTGCGTCCAAAAATCTAACGCCGGCTAACACCATTCTGAAGCGCCATGCGGGCGCCGTATTTATTCAATGACGTTAGCCGGCGTTAGCCGGCGGAGCTGCCTGGTGTGCGTAAAAAAAAATGACTTACACCAGGCAGCGCCGGCGTAGGGGAAAATGGAGCTTGGGTGTCAAAAAATGGGGCAAGTCAGGCTGAGGCAAAATTTTCACCTCAACCCGATTTGCGCCATATTTTTTTACTCCCAACCCCCATTGAAATGACTCCTGTCTTAGCAAAGACAGGAGTCATGCCTCCTTGCCCAATGGCCATGCCCAGGGGACTTATGTCCCCTGGGCATGGTCAGTGGGCATAGTGGCATGTAGGGGGGCACAAATCAGGCCCCCCTATGCCACAAAAAAAAAAAAAAATACTTACCTGAACTTACCTTAAGTTCCCTGGGATGGGTCCCTCCATCCTTGGGCGTCCTCCTGGGGTGGGCAAGGGTGGCAGGGGGTGTCCCTGGGGGCATGGTAGGGCACCTCTGGGCTCCTTCCGAGCCCACAGGTCCCTTAACGCCTGCCCTCACCAGACGTTAAAAAACGACGCAAAAGCGGCTGGACGTCATTTTTTTTGCCCCACCCACTGTCAAAGCCCAGCTCACCTGAGTTCTTGTTCAGTTCTGATGGAGGTTGAAGACAATCCGACCCCACCCTGAAACTGCTTGTTCCAGCACACTAGTTTTTAAAACAGTGCACTAAGAACAGAAGCTCAAGGGAAGGGGGGAAGTGGATAAAATAAAAAAGAGAGACAACACCGTTCTTGCGTTTCCACTGTTGAAGTGCTGCACAAATCTGCGGCCCTTTCTGACTTCTGTAGAAACTGGTGCCTAATGAAACATAAACAAAGAACAGATAAGTGCAACCTATTCCTAAATGGGTTCCTGACTATCCCTTTATTTATTAGAAATTCTCTTCTAAAAGTACCTCTTGGATCCTGGTCTCTAGTTTCCAGGTTTGGAATGTGTTACTGCTCTGGGATGTGTTTTCTATTACTGTAAAGCTTCTAAAACATTAAACAAATACCGTTATCAGAATTACCAATATCAAACATTCATCATAATATAACTAAAGCCTAAATTCCCAATAGCAGACTCACTTTTCCCATATTTCCAGAATCTTTTATAAAACAAATACTGTACTTTTACATCAAAATACAGCATGTAATTTGTGCAAGTCCTTGATTTACTGTTTGCCTTGCTGTTAATGGTTTCCACGGTTCGATTCTTAAAAGTTCCATGAGAAAAAACAATGTTTGCTTCACAAAGTTCTGTACACGAATCCAGAAATTGTTGTCAAAGTTCTTTCAGGTAATAAAAGGTTTTGCACTTACTTGTTGCTGGGAAGAGATACTGATCAGTCTAACCTTGTCTTCTTTCTCTTTTGCAGGTTACTCATAGGAGAGAGGCTGAAGCAAGTAGGAACCGGAAACCGGAAGAAGGAAGAGCCAGAAGCGGCGCCCATTGAAGTCAATGAAAGTCTGTAAAGAGCAGGAGTGCCAGCGCCGAGGGATCTGTTCTCAGGTAAGCGGGAGGTAGACGAGCACAAGCACTGGGTGAGGCTCGGGGGATGCCTTTTATAGACAGGGCTGGGTGTGGTTTGAAGGGCTGCGTGTGGTCCTCACATGCTGCACATGTTCTTGGAAGGTGTGCAGAGCTGGGTGTGGTTTGAAGAGCTGGGTGTGGTCCTCACATGCTGCACATGTTCTTGAAAGGTGTGCAGAGTTTCAGTTATTATACAAATGAGTTGGATTAACACATGGCCTAGGGAGGAGTATTTTAAAGAAGCCTTGGTAAAAGCAAGGCCCAATGTGTAAACAAAACAGCACATTAAACAACATACACAGAAGCCTGGGGGGGGAAGGTGAGATAACAAGAAAGGCTTTCAATAGTAAGTTTAAAAGGGAGCTATTACAGAACCCACTAGTGCAGTGAGAGGGGACATGCTCTTTGCTGTGTACAAACCCTAACAGTTGCCCCCCTCAAAGGCCCTCCTACAGGACGGGGTTTTCCTGGATTTTTTAAATAAAACCGTCTAATCAGCTGTGGGGCATGTACATATGATGCTGGTTCCCATGAATTCTCAGATTCATCATATCCTTTCCATTCTACTAAATAAAACAGACGTCCACTAATTCTTTTTGAGTCTTTTATGCTTTTCACTTCATATTCCAGATTTCCCTTAATTGGTATGGGTGGAGGTGGTGGTTCAGGTCGGGTTTTTGAGTTGTACGGCTTAAGCAAGGACACATGGAATGTAGTATGTACTGGATATTCTTTTGGTAAATCTAATTTTACTGTTACCGGGTTTACTATGGCAGTTATACTAAAGGGTCCAATGAAACGTGGTTGCAGCTTTCGGGATCCCTCTATGTTTAGGTTCTTTGTGGAGAGCCATACCTTGTCACCAATTTTATACATTGGGGCCTCAGACCTGTGTTTGTCTGCTTGTCTTTTCATGCTTTCCTTGTACTTTAATAAATGTTTCCTGGCTTTGTCTTGTATGTCACCTAACCTCGTTAGTCTATCCGTTACTGTAGGCAACAGGGAATCTTCTAACAAAATGGGTATAGCTCTTGGATGATACCCCTGCAAGAAATAGAATGGTGAGCAAAGTAGAGCTGAATGCTCAGTATTATTATAAACAAACTCTGCTACAGGGAGAGCTTCCAACCATTCACTAGAATAATCAGCCAATAAACAACGTAGCGTTTGAAGTAAGGTTTGGTTCAGTCGTTCAGTCTGTCCATCTGTCTCTGGGTGGAAAGCAGTGGATAAGGCCACATCTATTTTCTGTTTTTCACATAATTGTTTCCAAAATCTGGAGTTGAACTGGCTCCCTCGGTCTGACACCCCTTTGCTTGGCAAACCATGTAAACGCACAATTTCCGTTATAAAAATATCGGCAAATTCTGCCGCCGTGGGTAATTTCCGTAATGGTACAAAATGTGCAATTTTAGATAAAAAATCCACTATAACCAACACTGTTGTGAAGGATTTTACAGGTGGTAAACCTACAATAAAGTCTACGCTCACAGTGTGCCAAGGTTGTTTGGGTGTTGGCATTGGTATTAACAAGCCGTCAGGAGCCTTATGAGAAGATTCATGTCTTGCACAAATTGGACAGGTAGTGACAAATTGCTTAATGTCCTTTCTTATAGTGTCCCACCAAAAGTGTTTTTGCACATTTTCCAGGGTTTTTACCCAACCAGGATGACCTGCCAACGGTGAGGCGTGATGCCAAATTATCACCTGTGTTTGTAATTCAGAGGTGGGCACTAACAGCATGTTGTCGTGATACAATAAACCTCGTTGTATTGTGTTATGGGAATCCTTTAACCAATCCTGAGGTGCTATTTGCATGTGTGCATTATATAGATCTGTGATGAAATCCTTCTGTTGTACTGGTGCCAACAACTTTTGGGGAGGAATAATGGGTTCTCCTATTTTATCTTGTTTCATGTCTGAGGTATGTCCGTATCTAGATAACACATCAGATTGAATTTGTTGTGCACCTGGTCTATAGGTTATAACAAAGTCAAATTTGCTAAAAAAAATTAACCAGCGCATCTGACGTGATGTTAGTGCTTTAAGTGATCCAAAAAACTGTAGGTTCTTATGGTCGGAAAAGATTGTAACTGGGTACTTGGCTCCCATTAAATGGTGCCTCCATTCTGAAAAGGCTACTTTGATAGCTAGTAGTTCCCTTTCAGCCACAGTGTAATTTTGTTCAGCTGGCAATAACTTTTTAGAATAGAAGGCTATAGGATGTAACTGGCCATCTACTGCATCTCGTTGAGAGAGAACTCCTCCTAAAGCTACTTGTGATGCATCCGCTTCAACAAAAAAGGGCAAGTCAGGATCAGGATGTTTCAGAATTGGGGCTGAAGTGAACTTTTGTTTTAGGAGTTGAAAGGCGTGTGCCGCCTCATCAGTCCAAAGAAATCGTTGCCCTTTCCGCAACAAGGTAGTTATTGGGGCCGCAATGTCTGCAAAATGTGCAATAAACCTCCTATAAAAATTGGCGAAACCCAGAAATTTCTGAATATCTTTTACAGAGGATGGTTCTGGCCAATCAGCAATAGCACTGATTTTCTTTACATCCATAGTTATTCCTTGAGGTGACAGGCAGTATCCTAAAAAGTCCACCTTGTTGACATTAAAAGTACACTTTTCTAACTTAGCAAAAAGATGTTTTTCTTTTAACTTTGATAATACTGCACGAACATGTTGGGTATGTTCTTCTGAGTTCTTAGAGTAAATGAGGATGTCGTCTATGTATACTATGACACAAACGTCCAGGAATTCGTGTAGGACCTCATTTATAAAGAACTGAAAGGCCGCAGGGGCATTACATAACCCAAAGGGCATTACTGTGTACTCAAATAAACCAAACTTTGTCTTGAAAGCTGTCTTCCACTCATCCCCCTCTTTTACTCGGACCAGGTGGTAAGCTCCCCGCAGATCTAGTTTAGTGTATACAGTAGAATGTCTTAATTGATCCAACAACACAGGTATTAGAGGAAGAGGATATTTATTCTTTATTGTAGCCTTATTTAGTCCTCTATAATCGATACACGCGCGCAGGGATTTATCCGGCTTCGGGATAAAAAAGAGTGGAGATGACACCGGTGATGTGGAATGACGGATGAACCCAGACTGTAGTAGGTCATCTAGGTAGGTTCTTAAGTATTTGGTTTCTTCGTCAGTCAAAGCATATACTCTGTTATTAGGTAAAGGGGCCCCTGGGATAAGATCTATACGGCAGTCATAAGACCGATGTGGGGGCAGCACACTAGCCTTTACTGGATCAAAGACATCTTTAAAGTCAGAATATTCAGGAGGGAGACTTGGTTCATCTTGTGTAACACTAGCACAGTGTAATACTGTGCTCTGTTCTGTACCTGCTTCTTGATAGCAATTGGTTCTACAGAAAGAGGAATCCAAAGTAACAGTTCTATTCACCCAATCAATTTTTGGGTTATGAGTTGTTAACCAGGGTACCCCGAGAATCAAACCAAAATTAGGAGTATCTATCAGATCAAAGCTAATCACCTCTGTGTGCCCGTTCTGACAGACCATAACAAGTGGACTTGTTTGTTTTGTGATTAATCCAGAGGTCAACTCTGACCCATCCACTGCACATACTGCTTCTGGACAAGGCTTTAGGCACATAGGAAGTCCTAAGATTTCAGCTAACTTATTATCCACAAAATTTCCTGTCGCGCCTGAGTCCAGTAGGACAGGGAGAGAATGCCTCACTTGGGTAGTAACAATTAAAACGACCTGAATTAGGAAATGTCTAGGTATGTGCGGTACCCTGAAGGCTGCAGCATTAGAGGTTTGATTAAGATGTTTTCTCGAACAAGTAACCTCTCCCCTTGTCGAGCTTAATCGTTTACCGATTCAGTTGAGGAGGTGGAGGAAACAGCACCCTTTCGTGGAGTTTTAGGCTTTACTGGACATTCTCTGGCAAAGTGACCTGCCCTGCCACAATATAAACATAATTGAAATTTTCTCCTTCTTTCTTTTTCCTCTGATGTGAGTGGACCTCTGAGTGTCCCTATTTGCGTAGGCTCTGGTTCAGGGAGTTTATTATCTGTGTCTTTCTTCTCGTGTCTAATAAAAGTTAACCGTGATTCCAGTTTGTATTTATCTCCCTTTCTTTCTCCTAGTCTATGTTCTAATTTCACAACTAAATCTACAAAGTCCGAATAGTCTTTTGGCAAATCAACGATATGAGCCAGCGTGTCTTTTAACTCGTCGCTCAAACCTTTATAAAAAAGGGAGACACGCTTTTCTTCTGGCCACTGTGTCTCGGTGAGTAAACGATTAAAACTAGTGAGATAGATCAATAAATCCTTGTTGCCTTGTTTAAGATTTAAAAGCTCATTATCACTTGCCTGCATGAAAGTGTGTTTTGCAAAAAGGCTGGTCATGGTACGTTTAAATTGATTCCAATTATGGAGGATGGGATCATCTCTATCCACGAAAGGAATTGACCAATTGGCTGCTGTGCCACCCAAATAAGACAAGACGAATGTCACTTTCGTATCATCAGTAGGGAACTGTTGTGGCTTACAAATGAAGTGTAATTGACATTGATTGATAAAAACATGGAATTTGTTACTATCTCCATGAAAACGTTCAGGTGCTGCTAAGGGCACAACATTAGGAACATTAACAGTAACCTCAACTGGGGAAGGCAAAGTTGTATGTTTTGATGGCGCCCCTGTCTCTGAGGAGGTTTTAAACAAAGGCGTAGAAGCTGTGTTCCACTGAGATCCCCTAAATTTATACCTGCTTAAATCCTGTTTTAAAGAGGTATTCTCCATCTTTAATCTCTCTATTTCCTCTTGCATATGTTGCAAGATGCCAGACACTGATTCATTATGAGCCAAGTCCTCATTTAGGGCCTGCGCCATATCCGTGACGTCAATGCCCTCTATTTCTTCCCCGGTATTCATCGTCCACCAGAACGGAATTTTTTTACGGCTTGTGCTTCTGTCAAAGCCCAGCTCACCTGAGTTCTTGTTCAGTTCTGATGGAGGTTGAAGACAATCCGACCCCACCCTGAAACTGCTTGTTCCAGCACACTAGTTTTTAAAAAAGTGCACTAAGAACAGAAGCTCAAGGGAAGGCGGGAAGTGGATAAAATAAAAAAGAGAGACAACACGGTTCTTGCGTTTCCACTGTTGAAGTGCTGCACAAATCTGCGGCCCTTTCTGACTTCTGTAGAAACTGGTGCCTAATGAAACATAAACAAAGAACAGATAAGTGCAACCTATTCCTAAATGGGTTCCTGACTATCCCTTTATTTATTAGAAATTCTCTTCTAAAAGTACCTCTTGGATCCTGGTCTCTAGTTTCCAGGTTTGGAATGTGTTACTGCTCTGGGATGTGTTTTCTATTACTGTAAAGCTTCTAAAACATTAAACAAATACCGTTATCAGAATTACCAATATCAAACATTCATCATAATATAACTAAAGCCTAAATTCCCAATAGCAGACTCACTTTTCCCATATTTCCAGAATCTTTTATAAAACAAATGAGTTGGATTAACACATGGCCTAGGGAGGAGTATTTTAAAGAAGCCTTGGTAAAAGCAAGGCCCAATGTGTAAACAAAACAGCACATTAAACAACATACACAGAAGCCTGGGGGGGGGAAGGTGAGATAACAAGAAAGGCTTTCAATAGTAAGTTTAAAAGGGAGCTATTACAGAACCCACTAGTGCAGTGAGAGGGGACATGCTCTTTGCTGTGTACAAACCCTAACACCCACTCCCGGGTGTCATTTTTGCCCGGGAGTGTAAATACGGCGCACATGCCTCGGAGTCATTTTTTAGACGGGAACGCCTACCTTGCATATCATTAACGCAAAGTAGGTGTCCACGCAAAAAAATGACGCAAACTCCATGAACTTTGGCGCTAGACGCGTCTAACGCCAAAGTATAAATATGGAGTTAGTTTTGTGTCGGATTTGCGTAAAAAAAAATGACGCAATTCCGGCTCAAACAGAGTATAAATATGCCCCAATATGTCCAACCGTTCATGCCTAAGAAAGTAGATTGTTATTAACCTATTTTGGGATGAAATCAGGGTAATCAATAAGGGACATTGAGGAAATATGTGGGGGGCATTTTCTCTATTTTTGGATGTTAATAGCAGGTATATGCTTTTTAGTAGTATTTATTGTGTATATTGGGGAAGGAATGCACGTGACATGTTTTTTAAATGTTTTGAAGTATTTTTTGCTGGTTTTGTTTCTGTCCTTGAATTGTAGTTGGTCTATTCAGGTTGTCTTTTTAAGTGTGTATTCTATTATGTCATATAGGAAAAAATATGTATTTTATGTGTGTTTGTCTTACAGCCTAATGAAGTTCCCATGTGGTAAATGAAATGCTTTGGCTGTTCGTTATATGGAAGAAAATAAAGGATGCATTGATAAAATCTGATTGGATGATTTATCGTCTCTCTTCTGGAATATTGCTGGTGCCCTCCCAACTGGTTTATATGCACTTTTGGACCTCCTTTTGGTCGCACCTTGGGAGCAGTGGGTCCTTTAGCAAGGAGCACGGTGTTATGAAATATTTGGGACAAGGGAGAGGTGTGGTTGACTATTTTGGCTTGCTGCTTGGATTGGATGACATTCAGAGCAAACAGCTATGTACCAGGGGTGATCACTCTGGAACATTAAAGGAGCCTGCCCTGTGGAATGGGGATCCATCAAGCCAGTATTCGGTCCACAAGTGGGGGGGGCGTGTAGCCCCCTTGCAGCATTTACATTTTGTAATGCATAAGTGGTGGTGGTCCCCAGGACCGGGGCTCTGCCAGAGACTATCTCCATTTTATTTAGTAGCCCCAGGGAGGTGGCCGTCACTGGGGCCTGAAGGAGTACGCAGGACCCCCCTTGTATAAGTATAGTATTTTTCCCCGGGGAGGTGGTGGTCCCCAGGGAAAGGGGGGCCAGCATGCCTCCATACTATTAACTTCAAGCCCCGGGGAGGTTGAGGTCCCTGGGGCATAAATAAGCACTTTGAGGGGTGACTGAGGCCCCGTGCAGCCCCCTCAATTATATTTTAAAGCACTGCATGCCGCCGGGACTTGGCCCACCCGGGGTCTTGCTTAAAAAAAGTAGGAGACCACCCTTGTGTTCTTTTCAATTTTTTCCAAGAAGTTCACAAATTTGCGCCAATTTATTTTAAAAGAAATGCTTTTTTGCCCTGGAATGTTCCCTCTGGGACCCGAAGACCAAGGCTAGAGGGTCAGGGCATTTTTACCCTGCCCCCTTTTCTTTTTTCCAGGCTTCTTTTTGAGGATTCGGCTGAATCAGAGCTCTGCATTTCCCTGCATGAGCTTGTTATTCTTAGCAAAGTTGTAATTGAGGAGCTACTGCGCTAGATATACAAATTTGGATTTCTTAAAATTTCTCAACAACTACTGAACAAATTTACATCAAACAACAAAAAGCAGAATCTACGGAACAAAATCTACCATTCTGCGAAGTTTAGTGTAATTCCATCCAGTGGTTCTGACTGTAGTCATGTTCAAAACTCCTAGGGGAATTAACGTGGGAAATGTGCTTTTATAACCCCCCCTTATTCTCAGCTCCCCCTTAATGGATTATCCTGAAACTTTTAAAGAACAACAAGAATATCCGGCACACTTTCTGTCAAACAGTGACAAAGATATAGGTAAGTTAAACAATGCTTTTTCTATGAAGACATGGTCCTAAATATAATTATCTACATATATATATGCACATATATATGTATAAAATATATAAATATATATATACACATATATACAAATATATATATATATTTTTTCCAAAAACAAAGCGTAACACTCCAAAAGACTTCGTATAATTCTTTAATGTATTCCAACATAACTCATCATTACCAACAACGCGTTTCGACTATTGCAGTCTTGATCACAGTAAGTGCATCTTTTGTTTTGCCTATATATATATATATATATATATATATATATATATACTCCCATCCTCAGCCATTATCCAGCATTCTGGGAGATGTAATGCAAATCAAACATAGTCCCAGTGCAAAATTAAAAAAAGATCTAATAAACTACCAACAAAATGTCTAATACATTTTCCCAGACACTGCTGATCCCTTTCTCTATTTCTACTATTTGTGTAATGTTTTTACATATACAAAGCCATGTATTCCAGAGTCATGTCTACACCATCACTCCCCATGAATGTGGCTATAATTTCAAGCTCCTATACTTGATCTATCCACATGGGTATATTGAAGTCCATGTGTTCAGCTAGTTCTAGTACCAGGGTGGGTAGGTGGATCCCTCCCACTGGCCTAAGTGTACTTTAACTTGGCTTCTTCCATGTCCCTTTTTCCTCTTTTCCCCAATATGCCTGTTTCACTGGGCTTCTATGCATATATACTTGTCCTCTCTTGTATATTTACATAGTGGCGGTATATACTCTCTCCTGTCCTAGGTGATCCCTATGAGACCAGTACATGAGCCCAAGGTCACAGCCCTATCGATTGATCTAAGTATCAAAGTTTAACAACTAGGATTGTTGTAGTTTATTTGCGACCGCTGATAATATCTGTTCCTCTATATTAAATATTATTAGGGTAGTAAGGGATTTAAGCCATCATTATGACCCTGGTGGTCAGGGTTAATATGGAGGTAGTACTGCCAACAGGCTGGCGGTACATACCGCCATATTATGAGATTGGGGGTTTGGCTGCAGCCAACCCACCACTTCTCTACTTACACCACCATGGGGGTATGAGCCACCGGGCCGGAGATGTCTATCTCCAGCCAAGCGGCCGACATAGTACCACCCACAGCATTATGAGCCGGCCTACCACCATGGTTTTCATAGCGTTGGCAACTCCATGAAAACTATGGCAGTAGGCCCTACTGGTTATAGGGAATTACTTCCTTGTCACCGGTATATGGCTCCCCACGCCCTAACAATCTACTAACGCCCCCCCACACCCGTTCCACCAAAACACCCCACCACCCCCACTACACACACAACACCCCCACCTGGATACACAAACTAACACCGCCACCCCCTCCAATCCACTCCCTCACCCACACCCCCTCCGATATACAAACACCCCCCCCACCCCGGTACACACCCCACCGCCCCATACATGCACACACCCGCAGACACACACACCAAACAACGGACCCCAATCCCCACAGCCACACATGCACACATCACCCCCCTCCTCCACCCCCATTAGTCAGAGTGCCCCTTACCCACACTGCCTCCCTGCATACCCGCACACAGACACCCACACACACCACGCAAAAACCCATTCACTAACACTCCCAGACACGCATTCATACACACACTGCGTACATGCATTCATACACACACTGCATGCACGCTTTCACACATGCATACTTCCAGACATATTCACACACATTCTTACACACAATCACACTGACTTGCAGACACACACTCACTTCACCATTCTTACATGCATTCACTCACACGCTGTAGAAAGTTGGCTCCCTATTATTTCAAAGTAAGAAATAGTGTGCACAGAGTCCAAGGGTTCCCCTTAGAGGTAAGATAGTGGTAAAATTAGATAATTCTAGTGCTCTATTTTGTGGTAGTGTGGTCGAGCAGTAGGCTTATCAGAGGGTAGTGTTAAGCATTTGTTGTACATACACAGGCAATAAATGAGGAACACACACTCAAAGACTTACTCCAGGCCAATAGGTTTTATATAGAAAAATATATTTTCTTAGTTTATTTTAAGAACCACAGGTTCAATATTTGAAGTAAACACATAAAATGCAAGGTACTTCACATAGGTAGGTTAGGAACTTTGAATAAAAGCAATATCATATTCAGTCTTTGTTAAAAAATGGCAATAAGCTATTCTAAAAGTGGACACTGCAAAAATCCACAGTTACTGGGGGAGGTTAGTAAAGGTTAGATTGTGTGGTAAGTAAGATACTTACAAGTCTCAGTTCCTAGGCATAGGCAGCCCACCGTTGGTGGTTCAAGGCAACCCCAAAGTTACCACACCAGCAGCTCAGGGCTGGTCAGGTGCTGAGGTCAAAGAGGTGCCCAAAACACATAGGTGCCTATGGAGAACAGGGGTGCTCTGGTTCCAGTCTGCCAGCAGGTAAGTACCCGCGTCTTCAGGGGGCAGACCAGGGGGGTTTTGTAGAGCACTGGGGGGGGGGCACAAGTAGGCACACAAAACGCACCCTCAGCGGCACAGGGGCGGCCAGGTGCAGTGTGCAAAGCAGGCATCGGGTTTCAGATAGGAAATAATGGAGGGACCCGGGGGTCACTCTAGCGGTGCAGACAGGCACAGGGAGAGCTTCTTGGGACAGCCACCACCTGGGTTAGGCAGAGTATCGCCTGGGGGTCACTCCTGCACTGAGGTTCGGCTCTTTTAGGTACTGGGGGCTGTGGGTGCAGTGTTTGTTCCAGGCCTCTGGTCCCTTGTTACAGGCAGTTGCGGTCAGGGGGAGCCTCTGGATTCTCTCTTCAGGCATCGCTATGGGGGCATTAGGGGGGTCGTCTTGGGCTACTCACGAGGTTGCAGTCACCGGGGAGTCCTCCCTATGGTGTTTGTTCTCTGGATCTCGAGCCGCGGACGTCAGGTGCAGAGTGGGAAGTCTCACGCTTCCGGCGGGAAACATGAGTTCTTTAAAAGTTGTTTCTTTGTTGCAAAGAAGTTGCTGTTGTTGAGCAGAGCCACTGCTCACTGGAGTTTCTTGGTCTTTTAGTCCAGGGCAGTTCTCTGAGGCTTCAGAGGTGGCTGGTCCCTGTTGGATGCATCGCTGGTTGCAGGTTTTCCAGTCAGGAGACGGCCGGAAGGGCTGGGGTCAAAGCAGTTGTCGTCTTCTGTCTTCTCTGCAGGCTTGTAGGTCAGCAGTCCTTCTTGTTTCTTCGGGTTGCAAGAATCTGATTTCCTGGGTTCTGAGATGCCCCTAAATACTAGAGTTAGGGTTGTGCTTAGGTCTGGGAGGGCAGTAGTCAATCGCTACTGTCCTGGAGGTTGGCTATAACCTCTTTGTGCCTCCTCCCTGTGGGGAGGGGGGGCACATCCCTAATCCTATTGGGGGAATCTTCCAAAACTAAGATGGAGGATTTCTGAAGGCAGGGGTCACCTCAGCTCAGGGCACCTTAGGGGCTGTCCTGACTGGTGGGTGACTCCTCCTTGTTTTCCTAATTATCTCCTCCAGCCTTGCTGACAAAAGTGGGGGCAGTGGCCAGAGGGGCGGGCATCTCCACTAGCTGGGATGCCCTGGGGCACTGTAACAAAGGGAGTGAGTCCTTGAGGCTCACCGCCAGGTGATACAGTTCCTTCAGGGGGAGGAGTGAAGCACCCCCACCCAGTGCAGGCTTTGTTCCCGGCCACAGAGTGACAAAGTGTGGCAGGCTGGCAGGAACTGGTCAGCCTGCAGTAGAAGTCGGATTGGTATTCAGGGAGCATCTCTAAGATGCCCTCTGGGTGCATAGTACAATAAATTGCACACTGGCATCAGTGTACATTTATTGTGCTGAGAAGTTTGATACCAAACTTCCCAGACCATATACACTTATGGCTACCCTGCACTTACAATGTCTAAGGTTTTGGTTAGACACTGTAGGGGCATGGTGCTCATGCGCATATGCCCTCACTTGTGGTACAGTACACCCTGCCTGCTAGAGGGGTGACTTACCTATGCCACAGGCAGTGTGAGGTTGGTATGGCACTCTGAGGGGAGTGCCATGTCGACTTATTCTTTTTCTCCCCACCAGCACACCCAAGCTGTGAGGCAGTGTGCATGTGCTGAGTGAGGGGTCCCCAGGGTGGAATAAGACCTGCTGCAGCTCTTAGAGTCCTTCCCTGGCATCACGGCCCTTAGTATCAGAAGTACCAGTTACAAGGGACTTATCTGAGTGCCAGGGCTGTGCCAATTGTGGAAGCAAAGGTACAGTTTAGTGAAAGAACACTGGTGCTGGGGCCTGTGTAGCAGGGTCCCAGCACACTTTCAATCAAAACTTAGCATCAGTAAAGGCAAAAGTTTAGGGGGTAAACATGCCATGGAGGCATTTCCTTACACACGCATACAACCACGCAAACAGCACAACACACACAGACACATTCACGCACACACACTCACACATTCATGCACACACTCACAACACCCCCACCCCTGTTGGATGCCCGACTTAACTTTTACAGTGAGGAGGTCGCCTGGCAGGGAAGGGGTGCTGCTACCACCAGCCGCACACCACCAGGCTGTATCACTGGTCATAATACCGCTGACAGTGTTCTACTGGTGGTGTGATGCTGGTGTTAGCAGCGCCAGGGGACCTCCCTCTGCCAGTATGAACACTGCCCTATTTCCACCCTTATTGTGGCAGAAATCAGGCAGTGCTCATGATATGGAAGACTGCTGACGGCCCTCACTGCGGCAATAGGCGGCTTTTACCACCAATGTCGGAATGAGGCTCATAGTATCCCAGACCTCCCCCTTGTAGGTATCATTACAGCATAGTCTGGTCCTAAGCCCTCTGGAGACCTGTCCATTATTCTAAACTACTGCGGGAATATCTCCAATGTCCCAATCTTACCACCTATCCGATTTCCAAGATCCCTTTGCCAAGACCTATAAACATTGTACGCCTTTGGGAATCATGCACCTTTCCTATTTTGACATGACATTAGTACCTACTATCGAAATACCAATTCATTCTGTCACATCTTTCACAGCAAATATATGAATCACCATCATCGTTCTGTGTGCAGATTAATGTCAACCTGACACAGAATGCGGTGCAAGGTAGTCCTAATGTGTCAACTACTTCCACCAAGCAAAAGCAAACAGCTAACTCCTGAGAGTGTGCACCTCGAGAGGAAGCAGGACCCAGCCCCAGGGGGTAATGGTCCCCATGGCCATAAATGGTTCTAGGAGGGGGGCCTCTCTGTTGCATGGACTGGCCCCCAGGAGGTGGTGGTCCTCAGGGCTGTATATGGCCCAGGAGGGGGGCCACATGGGGAGGTGGTGGTCCTCAGGGCCAGTCAGTCCACATTACCTTTATTGTGGCCCTGGGGAGGTGGTGATCCCCAGGGCTGGAGGTCTGCATGGCCCTCCGCATCTTTATATAGTTTATGCCTGGGAGAGGTGGTGGTCCTTGGGATCTGCCTAATCCCCCATCATTACTATGTTAAAGCCTCAGGGAGGTCATGGTCCCTGGGGGCCGGAGGGTCTGTCTGGCCCCCTGCATCTTTAAATAGCAGATTTCCCCATATCCGTGGCCGTAGATATACAAGTTTTCTTTCCTTTTAATATCTCAAAAACTACAGAATGGATTTACACCAAATAAAAAAAAAACGTGTTCTGCGGACCAAAGCTACCTTTTTGCCAAATTTGGTGTAATTCCAGTAGTTCGGGTTGCCAGCATGTCTAAAGAGTCTCTGAAAATGAACATGGGACCCACACTTTTTTTGACACCCCTTCCTCTCGACCACCGCTTTACAGATCATCCCAAAACTTTCCACGCACAACAACACCCTAGAGCGCCCTACAGGACCCTAGAGGTCACCTTTTTGGGAACAGTTTGTGAAAATTCGTCAAACGGTGCCAGATCTAGGCAAGTCAAAAAAAGCTTTTTCTTTGAAAACTAGATCCCAAATCTAACGATCTACTGGTGTTTTTTTTTTTCACTGAAATGACAAAAGCTTACATATGCTGAAGCCAGTGTTTTAAGTAGAAATAATTAATGAGTGTTTATGTATTTTGAATAATTGAATTTTGGAGAAAATGAATAACGTAGAAAAATAGTGAACGCATTTTGAAAATGTGACCTCGAAGAATGGCCAACAGTGTTCACAATATATACTAATTGCTGATTAATACTTATGAAATGCTGAAAATTTACTAGACTAATGTAGTAATATGTCATTTTTAGAGTTATGAAGTATGTTTTTGGCTTATTAATTGTAGGCCTTAACTTAGCGAGTGTGTTGGCCTAGTTTTGCCAGGCCTCATGCAGAAGCTATATTTCTTAGCGGTTAATAAAATGCTGACAGAGTGAATTAAACTGTGAAATGTCCACTGTCTTGTTACAAGTGCTTGACAGAAGCTTTCCGTGAGAACCGACTAACAGAAGATGATGTTCCTAGCAGTGTAACAAATCGTGTGTAATGTGTGTGAGATGTACTTTCCCAGAACGAGAACAATGAAGACACTGACTGGAGCTGAAGATGCAACAAAATTGTTACCTGATGAGCCAGATGATGAGGAAATTGTAAAATTAACCAATCAACTTTGTGTGAAGAGTGAAATATCAGAATTCATAGATTTGGTATAGAAATATTATTGGGTAGTGTATAAACGTACGATTGGCTGACCAATAGGGAATTAGGGGATAGTTTAGGTGACTTCCACATAACAACACAACAAAGTAAAATTAATCAGACTACAGGGAAATTTTAGGCAGACTTTACCCCGATTTGAGATGAGATATTGAGAGAAGAAGAGACATGAGATTCTATCATTGGGCTCATACTCTCTGACTGAGACCCTGATGCTTTGCTGATCGATTGATGACCTGAGGACGAAGCCTGATTCTGCTTGCTGACCCATACGTCGTTAGGTAGATATGACAATGTGACTGTTATGCATTTTATACCTTTTCTTTCTAGGTACCAACTGTGCTGTTTTGATAGATCTATAGCTAGCTGTTTTCTAAATTTGTGTTCTAAATTGTTTTGCATGAAGCCCAACATGCTGATGCTAATCTGACATTAGTTGAGGGCACTCAAACTTAACTGACAAATACAGGGACTAATGATTGGCAAGTTATCTTGCTGAATTCTATGTATCATATTTCTTTGTTGCAGCTGAATCTGCTATTGATCTGCACTGTAGCTTTAGAATGTGTTGTGATTCAAGCCTTGATTAGATTGCATTTCTTCAGTTGTTTTGGACAACCAGTATTGTTCTTATATGTGTTACATTTGATTTTGAGATTAATCTACATGACTTTAGTATTGTTAATATAAGAGAAATAAAAGTACTAAACTATACCAAAGGTGTGGTTATTCATGACGGAAAGGTCATGGTGCGTGATATTTACTGACTCCATTGATTATTGATTTTATTGATTACTAATGATTTGTTGATTATTGTGAATTGATTATTTGTTCATGTACTGGAGCTACAGCGAGAACATCTTAAATGAGTCAAAAGGTTCATTGAGCTATTTCCGTCCCCTTGTAAGTTACTTATTAAGGTCTGATTGGCTTACACATACCATGGAAATTTTGCAGTTATAGTTATGTTTATAGTTACACTTATCTTAAGAAACTGTGACTCGCCACCTAAAGTTACTTAATGCCATGAGTTAGATTTTCTTCTAACTGAAATTATAACTATAACTCGTGAATTTCTATGGATTTGTATGGGTAAAATGGCACCATAACTAAAATGTCCCTGTGACATTTAGTTTTTTCAGTGAATTTGATTGTTTTTTAATATGAAGTAATATCTAATTACCACACAATAATACAACAACCACAGGGCCTTCTCTGTGGCTAGACCCTGTGGCCAACCCCACCGGCATGCACCCAACCCCACGCCACGCATGTCCTTCGGCCGTATGCAGCAAGTTTTGATGTGTTAGTGGGTGTTTTTTTTTTTCTTCATTGTTTTTTTACATTCCCTAATCTTTTGCAAATTTACTCTTGGGGTTGCACTGAGTGTCGGGTGGATTCACAAATCAACCAAAATAAAATATTGGGCCAATTTATTCCCATGTGGGGTTCCTCAGGGATCCCTCCATCTCTCCTATGGGGTCAGAATACATGTATCCTGACCTCTTATTTTCGTTTTTTGTTTGATAGTTTTGTCCTCCCCCAACCCGATGCAGTAAAGAAAATGGCGGTCGCAACTTTCCTCTAGGTTGCAGCCAGCCAATCAGGGTCTTGCTTTTCCCCCCAGACACTCTGTGAGTGGATCCTCAAAGGGTCTACTTCCCTAGATAATTATATTTCTTTTTCCTTTAATAACAACATAACTACTGAATGGATGTACACAAATTACTAAAAGAGATCTTTCTGGGCAAGATCTAGCTTTCTACCAAATTTGGTGTAATTCTCTTCAGTGGTTTCAGGCTGCAGTCGTGTCTAAAATCCCAATAGGAAATTGCATGGGGAAAACATGTTTTGGGCCCCCAACCTCTTTTTCAGTCTACTCTGGACGGCTCTCCCTGAAACTTTCTAGGCATCAGGACACTAGTTTTAAAACTTTTGTAAAGATTCGTCAAATGCCACCAAAGTTGTTATGAAAACAAAACAAACAAAATGATTTGTCTAAGGAAGCTTGGTCCTAAATATAACTACCTACGGGCTATCGCAAGAATAATATATATATATATATATATATATATAGTCGCCTTAGGGCTAGAAATAAGTATAACTGGTGAATGTCAGTGTTTTTTTAGTTTAAAATGTTACATTGACACTGAAAGTTTCACCTAACTATAACGTCTTTTTAACCTTTGTTTTCTTCAGCGAATTTCTAGGTATTTTTAAATTAATGGAACATTTTATTACCTGTACATAAAGCCACCCCGCCCCTCAGCGGGTGGGCCACAGAGCCTGCGGCCAGTCAAGCAATCTAGAGCAGAAAAACCTTAGAAATGCATTAAAAAACAAAGGTTAATGTGCGGATAGTCCCTTAGTCCAAATCATTATTGGCAGCCAACCCCATGACAAGGCTCCCTTCACATCAGCCCCCTCCCCAAGCAACTATTGGCCCTGGGACCCAATCCCCCAGAGCCATTTATTTTTAAAAAGGGGAGAGGGCCACGTGACTACCCTCTTCCAACCTCTAGTGACCCCATGGACCCCATCCTCTGGCCCTGCTTTTTTAAAAAAAATGGAGGGGAAACATGGCCTTTTCCCTTCGCCACTATTGGTCCCAGGGACCCAATAACCTGGGGCATTTTTAATGATAGGGAGGGCACACTGTACTGCAAACCCCAAAACATACTGCCGACAAATGGTCAGCAGACAAACACTTGTTCAGCCAAGGAAACAACACATTGCAGATGGTACATCCTACAAGCCTAGGATGCTACATTATAACACAAAAGAGTCACAGACAACACAAGACAGCTACTGCCATGAAAGGTCATTTCAATAGGGCCAGCTACATCAACATGATCCCAATCATTTTCTCTTGCAGCTGATCAGGGGTATGGCATCCAGCCATAGCTTATGACACCATTTGGCAACCCGAGTACTGCTGCAGAGCGTGCCAACAATGACGCACATAGGAGGACACGCAGCATTGTTGAGAGGACCTTTGGCATCCTCAAGTCAAGGTTCCAGTGCCTCGACATCACTGGTGGTAGCCTCCTATATTCGCCGGAGATGGTCTGTAGGATCATCCTAACATGTGCAATATTGCACAACATTTGCATCAAAAGAAACATTCCCCTCCTGGAACCAGAGCCACACATGCCTGCAGAGGAGGAAGAGGAGGATGCTGGCCTGCAACATCAAATCAAATCAAATCATTAACATTTATATAGCTCGCTACTCACCCGTGCGGGACTCAAGGCGCTAGGGGAAAGAGGGGGTTACTGCTGCTCGAAAAGCCAGGTTTTAGGAGTCTCCGGAAAGCGGAGTGGTCCTGGGTGGTCCTGAGGCTGGTGGGGAGGGAGTTCCAGGTCTTGGCTGCCAGGAAGGAGAAAGATCTCCCACCCGCCGTGGAGCGGCGGATGCGAGGGACGGAAGCAAGTGCGAGGCCAGAGGAACGGAGGAGGCGGGTGGGGACGTAGAAGCTGAGGCATCGGTTGAGGTATTCCGGTCCCTTGTTGTGGAGGGCTTTGTGTGCATGGGTGAGAAGTCGAAAGGTGATCCTTTTGCTGACTGGGAGCCAATGCAGGTGTCTCAGGTGTGCGGAGATGTGGCTGTTGCGGGGTACGTCGAGGATGAGGCGGGCCGAGGCGTTTTGAATGCGTTGCGGGCGATTTTGGAGTTTGCCTGTGGTCCCAGCGTAGAGGGTGTTGCCGTAGTCCAGGCAGCTCGTGACGAGGGCGTGGGTCACGGTTTTTCTAGTGTCGGCGGGGATCCAGCGGAAGATCTTGCGGAGCATGCGGAGGGTGAGGAAGCAGGCGGAGGACACAGCGTTGACTTGCTTGGTCATGGTGAGAAGGGGGTCCAAGATGAAGCCGAGGTTGCGGGCGTGGTCTGTGGGGGTCGGTGCGTTGCCGAGGGCAGTGGGCCACCAGGACTCGTTCCAGGCGGACGGGGTGTTGCTGAGGATGAGGACTTCCGTTTTTTCAGAGTTCTGCTTTAGGCGGCTGAGCCTCATCCAACATGAGGGGGAACTACAGAACACAGCCGCTGGTATACGCAGGCGGCAACAGATCGTCAACAATTTCTTTTGAATATAATCACCTTCACCACTTTAGTTAACTAATTTAAATAAACACCTAGAATAATCATCATATCATGGTCTGACTTATTCATTTTTGCACACCTTCATCTCTACTTATCAGAATAAGAGTGTTGCCTCATGTAGCATTGCTGAGATACTGATTAGGACACTGAACATCCCAGAGCTAATGTGATGCCTAACATACAATGGTCACATACACACACACTGTTAATGACATATATCATGTACATTTCTCCTTTGAAGGCCAATAGCAGAGGACCACAACTATTTCACACATACATGTTGAAATCAAGGTCCAACGCAGCATATGGCACACAACTAAGACACCATCACTCAATAAGGGGAAAACAAGCCTCATACATGAGGCAGTCAATGTGCTTTTGCATCAGTAGCAGGAATGTCTGACCAGACCCTTGACAGCAGTAAGTCCAACTGCATCCAATATTTGCAAGGACTATCTGTGACCAGAGTTCCATAGAAGCAGAACATAGACAGCGCAAGTTCCACTCATATGAGCAGCATTGCACACATGACATTCCATGTACATGTCAGCCCATTTCCTAACTCCTGACACACCCATGCACCTGGTCACAACCCACCTGTCGGAAGAGGTCCCTGGAATACTAAGATGTGTACCC
This sequence comes from Pleurodeles waltl, assembly GCF_031143425.1. Classification (NCBI taxonomy): domain Eukaryota; kingdom Metazoa; phylum Chordata; class Amphibia; order Caudata; family Salamandridae; genus Pleurodeles; species Pleurodeles waltl. Next base: position 473,393,280 of record NC_090447.1, on the reverse strand, counting down.
TGATATTACCCCCTCTACACACACAGACAAACATTAGCAATCCAGTGTGCTACACCCTTTCCTATGGTATGCCATTGTCATAGAACATCTGACGGCATGGATGTCAGGTTAATTTATACACTGTCTTCTAGTTTCAAAGCCCTGTTAGCACCTGTAGATTGCTTCCCGTGTGAAAATGTCTTTTGGCCCTTAGAATGCAAATCTCACCTACAGGACTGGTGAGAAACAGATGCAGCCCACACCTGTGATCACCTCCATGCACACCACCCATTTCAAAAAGCACTGCCCCTGCTGATGCCTAGAACAGCATAGGAGTTGCCATTTAGTCAATTACACCGTTAAGCATTGATACTAATTAAGCTGTGTAACACAGCCCTTGGGTTCATTTGTCACCTTCAAAAACACAGGACACACACAGTTTGACATGTCAGCTCTCTAGTTTGTCCTCCAAACAGTCTGAGTTCATTCTGTCAGCCTGACTGGCATCTGTCTGTGCGTCACACTAAGGTATCCCTGTGTTTACATATGTACCACACTTGCGTTAGCAAACCTCTTATTCATCAGGGGTTATTGGGCATGGGCTTCTTCAATGCATACAAAAATACATTGTATAGCATCATCTGCCTTTTAACTGTACCATTTGAGTTAAATCCTCTGGGAAAAGCAAAATTCATGGCCCATCCCTTGTCTGGGTTGCATTTATGCATGAATGAAAAAGTGTGACATTGTCCCAGGGCCGTAGAGATTTCAGCACAACCAGCAACCTCTGATAATGTCCATGAAAAATACACACGTCAGGACCATGACAGTTCACACACAGAATCTCAGTGCTCACAACATAGTGATGGGCCGTGTGTGGTGAATAGCTGCGAGAATAATCAGCACAGAGGCTATGATGTTCCCAGATGCAGTGGGAATTGCAGAGGCTAACCTGTGTACAAATGTTGTAATGACACCAGCGGGAACATGACGCCTGAGACATTACCTCACTCAGCACACCAAGGTTGCCCTGTTGACTGTCTCATTACACGTCTTTAGTGACAGGGTGGGACCATCCCAATGTAGTTTCACATGTCCACATCCACTTTACTCACATTGATCAACCAAGGATACTCAATAGATACAGGAATAGCTGCCACTGACTCATGATGAGTCCTGGACCGAAATGTGACAAATTACACCCCAAACAATATACAGGATCATCATTGGACCACACACATGAACAAGACACCTATGTGCAATTGATCACTGGAAATATGTGGACACGTGCTGTCTTGTAGGCTGGTCCACCACAGCCACTTGATAGTTGGGGCTCACTTCTATGGCCTCAACTGTGGTGTCAACATACATTTGAGATTCACCCTTGTCTGTCCGTGCAAACAACATGGTACTTGGGAGTCCACATTACGGATGTTCCTACATGTATGACTAACACATGCCCTCTCTCATTTCCACAATGACTAGCATCTAAGGATTGGACACATGGACGTCACATATGTACAAATATGCTTCATGTGATACACACACACTTGGTCAACAAATACATTAGTTGCCAAAGCACATACTTTGAGCCAAAGGCATTTAGGTATTGTACATATCTGCGTCACATTGCTATCCTCTCCTTATGCCAAACATGCACAATTTGTGCAACACATATATGTAGGCCACACTTATGACCAACTATTGCTTTAGCAAACCGTAAAAATACTGTGAGGGGAGTAGCGGATCACGGTCCGCTGCAGTATGGTCACACATGTGAACATACACCATCAACACCATAGTGTATTCAATCAGCCTATCTCTGATGTGTCCCAAATGTAACATAACAAAAAAACAATAAAAAAATTCCAAAACCAGTTAATGCACTGAAATGTTGGCGTTCCTAGCATTATGCATCATTTTTTGTCTACCAAAACTGTATTTGCGTCATTTGTTTGACGCACAGGAGTGAAAATTAGCCTGCATCCAGATATTTGTACAGGCCATGTACTATTATGTGGATGCGGGCTAATTTTCACTCCTGTGCGTCAATTTTTTTTATGCAAATAGAGTTTTGGTACACAAAAAATTACGCATAACGCGAAAAAGGCAGGACTTTTCATACAGGAAGTGATGTAATAGGATATCTTGTTTACAGATCATGTACAGTGGGTGTACTTTCACTTTCACTTTGCAGTCTATGATCCTTCTAGACTATGTGGCTGTGTAGAGAGTGGTGTCCTGAGATTTTGTGCTTTTTTGTTCTGTGTGCTATCTGTAAAGTCCATTTGTGAAATAAATATTGTTGCTGTATACTGTACTACTGTGTTTTTTCTACATTTGTCCATTTATCTTGTGTTTTTGTTGTGTGTGGGAGTCTGTTGTGGGTAGTGTTATTTTGGGGATAGTTGGGCTCTTTTAGTGGTTAAGTTTACTTTTCATCTGTATTTGTACCCCTATTTTCCCCCTTTTTCCCTTTCTATTTCTTTTACCCCTATTCCCTTTCACTTTTCCAGTATGTCTGGTAGGCCACGGCTTGGCAGGATGGGTGAAGAGGAGTTGGGGGGGTTCATCTGGCTTGTGTGGCATTTCTTGCCACTCATGATCCAGGCAGGGTGATACAGGGGTATCCAACAGTAGCGTGCAGAATCCGGTGGGGAAAGGTGCTGCATCACCTGCAGCGTGTGTATGCCAGCCAGAGGAGTGACCACCAGCTGAAGCACCGGTGGGCTGACCTCATCACCAGGGAGCAGGATCTCTTGGACCACCTGGGTATCATGATTTGTGGCACTGTTGGTGAGTACTAATCATGTAAATGTGCACGATTAAATGCTCTGCAGTGACATAAGAGGATTTGTACAATGTCTGCCAGCTTGCTTGCTGACTGTGTGTAATGCTGGGGAAACATAAAGGGATAATTGATGCACTATGGCAAGGATCACAGTTGGTAGCTGTCAGGTAGCACGTGCTCAGCAAACTTACAGGATACTTTTCCATGAAGTAAATTGGTGCAGCCTTTTTGTCAGAAAACCAAACAAAATAGGAGCCAATCATGTCTATATAGGGTACTATTGACAGAGAAGTAAAGATGTACCAACATATTGGCTAACTTTGTTGAGGCAATAGCTAGACTGCCTTTAAAATCACTACATGATGCTGAAAATGAGTGCTACCTTCACATCAATTGATAATAGCAAAGTGGCTCAGACATATGTCTCATGTGAGTCTGGTGAGTGTGGAAGGAAAGCGTTCACGGAAGTACTATGAATGTTTGGGATTATTGTGTTCCTTGATCTTTTTGGATACATGTCAGATCTGGATTTGAAAACATTGTGAAAAGGTGTAAGGTGCCCTCAGCTAACATCTTAGAAGGTTTGTTGGAGTTAGTTGTGCCACATTCCAAATATGGATGGCAGTCCAAGTGTATGCACATGGCTTCACATCTCCATGGTTGGTGCAAATCACCATAGCTGGGCCACATCAATTAAATCAAATGTAACAACAGGGGGCTTACAAAAGTCCCTGCCCCTCCCTCTGTACATTGCACCAATGTGTCATTGATGTGTCATGGCCACAAGGTATGTTTGGCTGGTAATGCAGTCCTCAAGTAACCAGGCTTTGGATGTCTCTCTTGGATGCACACGATGAGACGATTACACTCCATATTTTTTTCTGCTCACCAATTACAGGGCATGTTTGCAACCACATGATAGTTAGGTCCAATGTATGTGTGCAGATATGTGTGTTACTGTCAGAGGAGACCCATGCTATGTACAAGTTGTCCGTGATATATCAGATGCAGTACCATCATGTCTGAATGGCTGCCATTTCCTTACTCAGCCTACACATTGTATATGTTTTTGAAATTGTTGCGCTGTGCACAGATTTTGAGCACATTTCTTCCTTCCATACCTTACAGGTGGACCGGCACCCTACACTGTGGGAGAGGTGGCAACATTTGAGGACCCCGACCACTCCAGTAAGTGTTGATATGTCTGTTATGTGTTGTGTTTGCTGGTTATGGACTCGTGTGTGTTGAACGCATAGCAAGAGTGAGACGTTGGGCAAGCTTTTCTCTTGTTCCATGAGTGGGAATTCAGTTTCTCACATGTTTTGAGTTGGCCAATGCGTATCCAATGGTATTATGTAGGGCTTGTAGGCCATTCCTGTAGGCCCCACTGTGAGTACAGGGGTTAGTCATGTTGATGACACTTGTATCAACAAGAGTCACACTGGAAGTCAGCTCCGATTTAGTCAGCCTGTCAGACCCACATTCTCCAAGCTTGCTACAGCAAATAGCTTTCCAATAGACATCTGTTTCTCTATTTACCAACGTAATTATGAAACAGTAGGTAGAACCTCCTAGCAGCATGTACTTCCACATGTAGTGCTACAAGTATGTGGAACTTGAGTGCAATGGCCTCGGTGTGCATGCAATTCATGATCATGGGTGTTCTTGCAACTATGTGTCTGATGTAAGTCAGGCCTTAGTGGAAGTATATGTTGTGTACCAAGTTCTGCATTTCCTGACATGTGTGGCCCTATGATTGGTCTAGGGTTTGCTGACTCCTAATTGTTGATAGACCTTACCTGTGGTGTGTGTGTAGAGCCAAACACGTGTGGAGTTTTCTATACACTCCTCGTTGTACATGTTGTTGGAAATTGATACTTGTTTATCCACCCCCGACCCTCAAACACGGGCATGGGTTTGTGAATGGGGTACCTAGTACTGATGCTACCAGTATGTTACACATACATGTGAATAAGTGACTGTTTGGTTGGAACCTAGTATACACACTCAGGTTTGGCACTTGGTACTATACTGGCAAGTCCAGTTACAACTTGCAGACCATGTGGCTTTAGTTTTGCTTTCCGTACACTGACATTTGTAGCCCAGGTCTTGGCGGAGGATATGCAGCATGATTCTTAGCTGATAACTGGCAGAACTCAGATTGCAAGTCAAAGCCAGTTGTTACCCATCTTGTAGGTTATGGATGTGCTATGTGTGATGTGACCTTTGTAGGCTGGCCTGCCATGTACTTACTCAGGGACATTCATTGATCTATATTGTGATATGAGCTGTTACAAGTACAGTAGATGTATTGTCTGATTAACTTCTTGTGCCATTTCACACAATGCAGTTACTAATGTACAATATCTGCATTTGTCTTCACAGCTGCAAACATGACTCCAGACCAGGTCTGTGAATTCCAGTGCCGGGCCATGAGATACCAGCACATCCTGCTGGTGGAGTCGGGGTTCAGGAGGATGGCCTGGAGATATCGCCATGAACGGGCCTCCAGGGCATGAAGAGCCTTCCCACAGGGTGGCCCTACTTTGCCCACCACAGCCACCACCAGCACAACCACCAATCCAAGCCAGGTGGCCCCACCCACAGCTGGGTCTGTTGGTCCTACATCTGCTGGACTTCCAGGCCCAAGCATTGCTACCAGTGCAGGACAGCCCACTAGGCCTGGCACCACACACACACAGACCTCCTCCACCGGTACCCAGACTGCCACAGCTCTATCTGTTGACCCTGCAGCCTTCCACAACATAGAACGTAAGATGGACCGTGTGCTGCGCAAGTTGAGCCACCTGAGCCGGGATGTGCACCACGTTAACCGGCGTGTTAAGTCTATTAAGATGACCCTCCGGAGGGCCAACCTCTAGACATTTTTTGATGGACATGATTCCCTCCCCTCCCTCCTCTTTACTTGTTCTTATAGTTGGTGGGCTTAGGGGGCTTAGTGTTAGGTTAGTATAGGCTGTTAGTTTAGTTAGTGTTTGTGGGTGGGGGTTCCAGATTCTTTATATTTTTACTTATTAAGTGTGTGGGTGGGTGGGTGGCTATGTTGGGGTTCTTGTGTGTTTAAATAAATAAAAAAATATATAGATATATATATATTTGTTTAGGATAGTATAGTATGTGTTTAGGTTAGTATGTGTTGTCCTCCATGTGTCCCGTCTCATAAGGGGGGTGGGGGGTAGATGTTTAGAACGTTTCATTGCATGTGATAAGTAAGTGTAGCTTAGGTTAGCTAGGGACAGTTGAGGGTAATGAGTAGTCAGGGTAGGTAAGATTTTTCCCTCAGTTTCCTCTTCTGTGATTAGCATTTAATAAATATTTGGTTAACCCTCAATAGTATGTGTTGAATGGTACTTAATCGTGGTTTGGATTCAGTGTACATACATTTTGTACTATTACATTTGTGTCCTATGCTACAAACAAATCCCAACTGAGCTGTACGATTGGCAGCTAGCCCAGAGCTACCTTGCAGAGTGTCGACCCTTTGTTGCAACCACCAATCACAGTTAATATGGATGATAATGTGTTTCTGTTGATAAGTGTGTTTTGAAGGTCACAAACAGTTCTTCCAGACTTGGTATTGGGGAAACAGTTTTAGGTCTGACTGCAGTGTGATTGTCATGCACACCCTTATAAGATGAGTTCTCATTGGCACTCTTGTATTCTTGTCTTCATGACTCTCATACATCATTTGTGACACAGTTCAGCATGATTACCTATTTGTATGTTAACTAAGACACCTTCATTTATGCAGTTTTTGTAGTGTTTGCTTAGATTAGTGTGCCATGTTATTTGTGTTAGTTTTGCGTGTTGACAACATTTTGTGGCCACTATTTGATGACTTAGTTATCCCCTGAGGAAGCATTCTTCTGTCCAACACAGCATGATGGTGTATGGTTTCTCACTTCATCAGATTTGTCCCTCGGGTTGCAATCATGGGCACTGTGCAGATTTCTCTGACTACATATTATCAGGACAGTTGTATTGACAAGCTATGTAATTTGACAGTAGGCACATTTCAGTTATCTTCTGCACAGTTGATATGTCACATTACCCAGAGACAGATTTGTTGTGTAAGTGCTATTTATTGAAAAGTGCTATAGTGCTATCTGTGCATTGTCCATGATTGTGAGTCCATTATAGTGACATCTTACATTGTGATCCAACACAAGGGTTTACCAAAATGCTTTTGACATGCTTGGGTTGCTGTTTCAGACAGTGCAGAGGGATAGAATTTGCCAATGAGTAGGAGAGAGACAATCACTGGGCTATGTGACAAGATATACAGTGGTTTGCAGAACAGTGCTTGAGTACAGTTGTAGCAAGACTGGCAAGTTACAAAGCGCAGGACCTTGGTAAATGTTGGCCATGTGGCAGGGACTAGCGCTTCCGGGTCATTTTCCTTGTGAATGTGATCTGTTCCATGTCTTCTTCTTCTGATGTGTGTGTTGCCTCCTCTGTCCTTGTTGTTGTTGGTTGTGAAGGGGCAACACACACCTCAGTGTTAGAAGACGTGGAGTCAGACATCCCGGTCGGTGCTCCCTGTGAAGGTCTTAAGGGCAGTACTGCAGCAAGGAGTATCTGCTGGTTCTTGAGAATAGCAGCCACATCACAATGGTAGGCAGCCAGGTCAGCCCTGAGGGGTTCAATGTTGCATTTGTGCACGCGTTGACAGGATTGCTGTTGTAGGTGTTGGGTCAACTGTATTACAGCTGTGCTGATTTCCTTCTGGGTTTTCTACAGTTCCTACAAGTTAGATGTTAGGGCTTGCATAGCTGCTGCCTGATCTGCAGATGACATCATGCACGAACGCATACCCTCAAGGCTGGCTGCCATATTTTGCATCCCCACCCGCACCTCCTTGGCCAGCTCCCGCTGTACTCCAACTACAGTTCTCTCAAAGCTGGTGCCAGTGTCGTCTGAGTCCTCAGCTGTATTGGAGCTGGCAGGTCTTACAATTGGGGTGGTGGGTGGATCCTCTGCGATGGCTGCTTGTTCTGTGCCCCTCCTTGTGAAGGTGGGGTCTGGAGGGTTTCAAGGACCTTTTGGATAATCTCCTGGGGAATGTGTATCGGCTCGTCATCCATGTCATCAGGGTAATCTGGGACAGGCATATCCACAGGAGGTCCATCTTCCTCTGCAATAAAACAGGGTACAATTAGTGTGTCTGTGTTGTGGCAATTTAGATGTGACGTGCCTGCCTTTTGATAAATTCACTTTGTGATCTTGTTTTGTGTTACTTGCTCCAGTCCTTCAGAGAGGCATTCTTCAAGGCCTATGGCCCACCTGCATGTCATGTTATTAGACTTGTCAGCATTTTCGCCTCTAGGTGTTGGTTTAGGCCAAATAGAGAATTGCCACCTTCTTGTCCTACTCAAGCCTCCATCTACATCCATTCTCATGGTGAGACCTTTCACTGGCGGTGGGTGTTCTGATGGCCCTGGCAGCACACTTAACAATCTGGACTTGCCCCAATCTCTGATCTTTCACATCCACTTAAATGTATTTGACATGTGGCATATCCTATGCATGGCAATGTTATGATCTGATATGGATGTTGACATTGGTAATGTGTACTGCTGATGTTGGGGAATGTGTGTTAAATTGGATTGCCCTGATACTCGTATCAGTGTCCTGTTTACTCCTCTGACTGTGCAGGTGTATTTCAGTGGGCAGTTACATGTGTCCCTCCCTCAGTGCTGTTGTCTGAGCAGTATGACATTTGGGATGTTGCATTGTTACCCAGGCACAGGATGGACCCTGACATGTGCAGCATGGGTGTATCCTTAGTGCTGTGTAGCTCTTATTGTTGTTTACATTGGCTAATGTTTGCAAAAACTATGGGCATTGACATTTGAGAGTACTGGGGCCTTTGTCTTGTTTCTGGGGATTGTTGAAGTTGTCATCCTCACCCCCTAATTTACGTGTGTATGATCCTTTGGGAGGTTACTGCCATTGGCTACTTGAGCTGCACACAGAGCGGAGGTGGTACTGGCAACTGTTGTTGCAGTTACATTCCAGTTGTCGGTATGGCTAGAGGTTGTTAATAGGGCCCTAGTTAATGTAGGGGGTATGGTGGCTGACGTGTGCCGGGATGTCAGTTTGACGTTGTGGCCTTCCCTCCTGGCGTGGCTTTCCCTTTGCTCCATCGTTGTCATGACAGCATGCCACCATGGGACTGTTGTTGGTGTTGTGTTATGGTGTGCCCCAGGTCTTCTCAAAACGGGCCATGCCCCCCTGCCGTGCCCCTTTACCCATGCCACTCCATGTATAAGATGACTTCCATGCATTTTGTGGTCTGTATCCCCCCCACCCCCCGGTTGTAGATGACATTAGTGCATTTCAATTCCCCATGCGATTTACCCTGCATGTGCGTTGTCTCCTGGTGGTCTGTGCTGTCCTGTCTTTGAATCCCTGTGACGATCTCCTCAGGGTTGACGGCTGCGACCATCTCCTCCATGTGGTTCAGGGCCTCCTGGTGTGCTGGACTCCCACCTCCAGTCTGCAGTGCTGCCTTCCTGTTCCTGGCCATCTTTTCCTTTGTCCTGCGCTTGCAGTCATGCCAGCGTTTCTTGCACTCGAGGACTGTTCTGCATACTTAATCCACACTGTTAATCTTGTCGACAATTTGTTGCCATATAGCCTCTCTCCTACTGATTGGCAACTTTGAGGTGACAAAAAGTTGGTGCTGGTGTTCCATCACCTCTTTAACCAGACTTTCCTGCTCCTCTGCACTAAAGCAACACTTTATTTTCTTCTTAAAAGTGTCCTGGTTCTTGTGTGCGTCATCCTGGCTGGTTCCTGGTCTGCTGTCATCTTCCTGGGGTCTGTAGTGGCACCTGGGATCCATTTTGGCTCTCCTCTGGTGAAATGGTAGTGTTTGCGTTTTTTTTTTACGCTATTGCGTCAAAAAACTGAGCATATCTGGTTTGCGGGTCGTAAATCGACCCACAGTCATTTCCGCTGCGTTAACGTCGTTTTGCTTTACGACTTGATGCTGCGGTGTGCGTCAGAAATAATGACTGCCACCTGTGGTTTGAGCCGCCGTGCGTCAAAGTATAAATATGACCCCCGCACAGCGCACCAAAATGGCGTTAGCCGGCGGTAATATTTTTTACGCAAAACTGCGCCGGCGCAGTTTTGCGTCAAAAAGTAAAAATATGGCCCTTATTGTACAATATCTCATTGCAGAGGACGATAGCTCTCTTGTGGATATGGCTGTCCTGGACTACCCTGATGACATGGATGAAAAGCTGACAATCATTAGCCAGGAAACCCTCCAAGATGTCCTGGGAACCCACCAGACCCCACCTTCAGTCGTAAGGAGGAGCACAGATGTAGCAGCCATCACAGAGGACCCACCCACCAACCAATAGTACGACCTGCCAGCTCAAACACAGCTGAGGACTCTGATGACACTGGGACCAGCTTTGAGAGGACAGTTGTGGTAGTACAGCGGGAGCTGGACAAGGAGGTGTGGGTGGGGATGCAAAATATGACAGCCAGCCTTGAGGGGATGCGCATGTGCATGATGACATCCGCAGAACAGTCAGAAGCCATGCAAGTCCAACAATCACTACTGCAAGTACTACAACAGTGTGTGAGGGACTTCACCACTGCAGTGAGGGAGTTGCCACAACACCTGTCTCCCAAACTTTTCACTGCATGCAAGACTACAATCATGACCCCCTCAGGGCCGACCTGGCTGCCTACCACAAGGATGTTGCTGCTATACTCAATAACCAGCAGCTCCTCCTTGCTGCAGTTATGCCCTTAATAGTTCCACAGTTGGCAGCTACTGGAAATTCAGAGTCCACTTCTCCAAACACTGAAGTTTGAGTTGCCCCCTCAAACCCACCACCACCAAGGGCAGAGGAGACTACACACACATCAGAAGATGAAGATGTGGAACAGATCACCTTCACCCGTAGGAGTACCCGGTAGCACCAGCCCATGCCACATGGGCAGTGATTTTTCTATGTCCTGTGCTTGACAACATGCCAGTCTTGCTACAGTTGGTAACATGCACTGTTCTCCAACATAGTGTTTACCTTACCACTATGGACTGCAATTGTATCTCACTACCTAATTGGCAATTCATGTTCCTCTGCACTGAATGACACTCCATTGCAGCATGTCCAATGACATGTCCCTCAACATTGCACTTGTGTTGGGTCACAATAGAATGTGTCACACTAATGGGCTTACAAACCTGGACTATATTAATAATGCACTACAGCACTTTAAAATAAACAGTACCTACACAACCACTATGTCTCGGTGTAATGTGACAAATCTACTGTGCAGGAGTTTTGTGATGCATGTAACATGTCAATGGCCACAGAATTTCAATACAATAGTGTAGAAAGAATGTGGTCTGATATCTATGCACAAGGGTCTGGATTTTACAGTCAGCTCTGCTGCTTGTGGCTCATTTCTGAAGTTAAAACATCACAAACAGTCGAATGTTGTGTAAAAATTGTAAATGTCAGGCCCAAGGTATCTACAAGATGAAACTCAATGCTGCCCACATCCCCTACAAGACTATCATTGTGTATGTGACATATGACTCTAAACTTAAACCCCACAACCACACCATGCAGCAGGAATAGATTTGTTAGAGTGTTTGAACAATAACGTCACCTGGGAGTACAAATCATAGGTGTGATTTATGTATACTGAACTTCACAAGATTGTGACACCACTCAGTTTATCAGGGTTCACATGAACATCAGGCTGCCGGCAGACATCCCACAGTGCCCAAGATTCCAACACAGGACCCAAACGATGACAGGTTTAAAATCACACCTACCTCTATAATACATGGGGACCATAGTCACCTTGAGTGGTGGGTTCAGTGGATGGCAGATGCATAGACATGTAGCTTTGTTATAGCTGCCAATGTGACAGCTCATTTGGAAGTGGGAATAAACATGTCAAGAATGGGATGTGGATGCAGGATGGAACACATAGGCAAACACAAATTTCCCACTGTACACTCATGCAAAGGCCCAGATCCCCAAGAATATGACACATATCATAAATAATTGGCTAAAACTTTATTACATATATGAAAAAAACTTAAACTATTTCAAATACCTATACTAACCTAACCTATCCACACTATGTATTACCCACAACTGGCCCTAACTACCCTATGCTAAACATACTTACCACATGTAAGTAAACACTCTAAACATCAACCCCCCCACCCCCTTATATGGCGGGACACATGTAGAACAACATATACGCACCTGAACACATACTAACTAATACTAAACACATATATATATATATATTATATATATTGGGAGGAAGCATTGGTGAATAAATATTTTGGACTTCCATTTGGTGTCCTTGAACTTTCTGTATGGTATCAGAAATATTTTTTAAATATATATATATATATATATATATATATATATATATATATATATATATACTGGAAGATGCAGGATCACAAGAAAACAACAGCCAGCCAGGGCAAAAATCTGGATCCCAAAGGATACAAAGAGCCACAAGAAAATGTAATATCCAAGAAAGAAGTGACTCAAACAGATGATCTCACTAAAGAACAAAAATATATTTCTACTACAACGTTTCAGCTTCCGCCTTCCTCAGGTAGTACAAGATGGTTTGCTCAGTGGCTGCACAGCTGACACTGGTGGATTTTCAAAAAGCATCATGAGTGAAGATTCCAATTGGAATGTGGAATCAGTGCAGTCCTGAGAACTCTCCAGATATGCAGAAATCAAGTGGTATTGTCAGTGATGTTCAGTCCATCTGGATGCAGTGATTTTAAACGGTACATCCAGAAATTTTCTCGGATGTCCAGTAGTTCTTCCTTCAAAACATGTTCCTCAGGGAAAATCTTCAAATCTGATAGTAAATGGTCCACAAGGTTAAAATGGTTGGCTACAGGCTGGTCAAGTTTCTTGTTAATTATTGCAGATTTGTGGTTCCTGAATCGTGTACGGAGGTCATTCACAGTTTGACCTACATATTGTTTTTTACAGCTTTGACGTTGGCACTGAATCACATAAATAATGCAACTAGAGCGACATGTAAGATGCTGTCTTATTCCATAGGTCCTTTTTGTAACAGATCTAGTTACTGATGATGTTTGTAAAAGGTATTCACAGAGCTAGTTACTGATGATGTTTGTAAAAGGTATTCACATGTGAATTGTTTGAGTTTGGATATATATATATATATATATATATATATATATATATATATATATATATATAAATATTGTTTTTTTCTGGAATACACATAAACCCCAACATCAACCCCCACCCACCCACAAATTGACATGTAATATTATAACTCCCCCAACCCACTTATCCTATTTAAACTAATAGCCTACTCTAACCTATCACTAAACCCACTAAAAAACAGTATGAGTAAAGAGGAGAGAGGGGACAGAGTTAGGGGTGAGGCAAAACTGTGCTCAGACGTTTGCCCTCCTCAGAGTTTTTTTAATAGGCTTCAGTCATCTGCTGTTGCGGGCCACCTCTTGTTGAAGACTTTCTATGCGCCTAATCATCCTTCACATGTCCTGTTGTAGGTGGCGCAATGCGGCCATGTACATACCACCTGCTGTGGTGGTTTGTGTCTCACTGGATGTTGCAGGTGCTGCTGCCGTGGTTGGGAGTGGTGGCATTGATGGTGCAACAATTGTACCTTGTGCTGCAGATGTCGAGGGTCCAGCTGGAGTAGCTGACATTCCAGTGTCCACTGTGCCTGCAGTCGGGGTGGTGGCGGCACCTGTTCTGGCCAATGCTGGCCCTCCCTTGGCTAAAAGCCCTCCATACTCCTTTGGCTCTTTCTTGACAATAGCACCTTCCCATCTTGCGATACCCAGCCTCCACATCGAGGATGTACCTGTACTGCACTGCCCGCCCCTGAAGCTCACAAATTTCCGGGGCATTCATGTGGGCAGCTGTAAAAAAGAGACAGGCAAGCATTAGTGTCATCATAGTGTTATGCATGTACAGGTGATAATCTAACACTTCCTCACAAATAGCATATGTAGTCCAAATCACAGTACAGATGATAGAATGTCCCTGAGGAATGATATGAAAACACAGCCTACCCATCAACTATGTAACAGCACAGCAATGCACAACAAGGTGTGTACCAAATTAACTAATCTGTGCATATATGTAGTGCAATTGGTCACATTGTAAACGCTGCAAGTACTCAACATGTGCCAGGCCAACTAATCCCTATCATCTGGATCAACTTCAAGGCACACAAGACCTGATTTGTATATGGAACTGGCAGGATGGTATGCAGTTGCTAATCATAAGTGGTCAGTGTGGTTTGGCACACATGCATGCTTAAATTACATGTCTGTCATCTACACTGTGACAATCACACCTAGCTACATATTTTTCTCCCCCTAACCCTGTGCCTCAGGGGGGATGGGCATGCAATACATTTTTGGATAACTACAAAACTTTGTCCAGCTGTACATGGATTTAGTCAGTGTAACACAGGTAAGTAGGCCTGCCAACTAGGAGTGAGTCAACCATTGGTCAATCACATCTACATTCATGTTTCCATTTGTGGACAACCATCAACATCAAATCTCACTGACACATTTACTAAATCACCCACATTGATGCAAGCACACATCTGGCCTTTACGTGCATGCACGCCTATAACACACCACGTAAGTGCCACATAAATGGAGTACAACATGTGGGGCTAGATACTGGGATACAGTCACCCATACAGTCCTACATGTTCATTACATTACAGGGATGTGCAAGTTTGTGTGTAAAACTGATGCATCACTGTTTTGTGTGAATTAGGGTATGACTTGCTGACTAAATTATGACACTGGCCACCTCCAAATCAATTGTGGGCATACATGTTGCTACAAATCACCTTGTTCACCTGACCATGCCTAATGTGCAGCACCAGACTCCCAATATATGACTCTCCGCCAGTGAATGTCTAACTCTTCCATGGAACACTATGTCAACCTCCAGTCAAGTCACATATCAGATCTCGTGCCAGCTCATCATATCCTGCAATTAGTCCAACACACAAGAGTCAATCACACAACAGCTGCAAACACAACACACAACAGACATTTTCACACTTACTGGATACGTCTGGGTCCGATTACATTTTATATGATAGAGCTGCACATCAGGCAGGTAGACACTCCAACAGACATACCATTGCAAACTTGCATTGACACTGTCACTCAAGTGAGTGATAGACACACATATGCACACATGCACTGGCCCTAACAATCATGTGGTGCCAAACATGACTACACACTTTTGTGGCTAATCCATTCTAGATGGTACTCCATTTCATCATTTGTTATTGGGCGACAAATGCAATGCCACGTTCCTGGTGCACTGCAATACCAGTGACTCAGGTATTGTGGCTTGTGCATCAAGGGACAATGAGTAACTCTGTGATGGACATGTGGGTTGATATGCTTTCAGGAATTATTGTGCTTTCAGTTGTCCATAATAGGTGTGCCAGTGTTGTATGTAGGTTACATATGCCCCATTGGCAGTGTCCCTTAAGCCGTAAATGCCCCCTATTACAGCATGATAACAGGGATCCTGTGTGTGAAATGATGACAATGTCGTGCTAAACAGGGATTGGCCACTTTGCTGTTCCAAAACTGCAAAATAATGTATGCTGACAATGTCTTAGTTGATCATCGTTGACAGAATGCATGGGCACAGGTGTAGTCATTGCACCTGAAATGTGTCACTCAGGGCCATGTGTACCTATATCAGGTACTGTGAATCACACATTGCAAGATTCAGCAACTAGCAATTAGCAAGTTGTATGATCAGAGATAGAACACCCAAAATGACACTGTTTGCAAATGAAAAATGGGGTAGCAAATGACCTACCTCTTCAATCATGATGAGGCAGTTATCTATTTGAAAACCTCTTGGGAATGGTGCCATTCACAGGAACGCTGGCCTGCTGAGCTCACCAGACCACCATGTCTGTGACTGCCCTCCTATTAAGATGTTTACATTTGTTGAAATGCAGCAATATTTCAGCAGAGGTGTACAGAAAGTAATTTAACAACCAATTTCATCACTAAAATAGTAGTATGGAAGCAGTCAGTGGTCCCTTGCACAACATTATTCTCAGAAACAGTTTGTGACCATGCATTCACAAAGAGGAGGATTCCCATGCGGACCCTTTCCCTTTTGAAAATAGGTTGGCACCAATGTGACACAGATGATAACTGCCATAGCTCAGTTCCGGCAATTGTGCCCAAGAAAAAAATGTTGTAGGGGACTGCTACTCAATGATAGCATTTCAGCGCCTAATCCTAAATGCCACTAGAAATGCCATTGTTCCGACCTCGTTGTTCAGGCATGGGTGGTTGAAGCACTCGTTGTTTTAACATATAACCTGCTACTGCAGCCCACATTACTCACATCATTGTGCAGGATTAGCTTTCTTAACTGACGCAAAAGCAGCACAAACTTTGGAAATTAAAATGGGAATTTCAAGTTTGCACAGGTGTTGCATCAATAGAGGACAGCAAAGCTACACTGCAAAAATATGAATCATGGCCTGTGTGTTTTGTCTGTGAATTGACTGTTAAAACTATTTGTGTGCTTCTGTTGGGACGGCATGCAATACGTTTTCGCGTAATGTCATGTATGAATGTGTTACAAATGGGTATCACCATCAGATGCCAATTAATGAGGAACAACAGTCATGAGATGTGTTTGTAATATCTGTTGCCTCTTTTGTTGTGTGTAGTTGCTTTACTTTGGGAACAATACATTTCCCATGACAAACAATACACAGGAAAGATTGAGGATGGGCTATGAGGGCTATGTCAGATATGTTACCCCTCACATGTCATGAATTGTTGGCTACCACTTCATGGTCACTTGTGTGTATACTACCCATGAGTCAGACATTTGCACATGTTTGGTAGGTACAGTGTTTGCGACACAGAGCCTCAAATCCAATCATAACATTGTTATGTACACCAAAGTTTGACTAACATAAATGACCTATGTTCCTCCTGTGGCTGTGGTGGACCAGCAGCCCAGGCTGCATGTGTTCACATATTTCCAGTGGTTCATTGCACAAAAGTGTCCAGATCAAGTGTGTGGCCATGTGTACCCTTTGTCAGTATTGGCCTCCATAGTGTAACGGTTATGTGCAGGTCTAGTCAGGAGTCTGTGAAGCCAACCCTTGAGTTAACAGAGTATCTTTCAAAGCAGATTTGACCTAAAGCCAAAGATCAGCTAAAGGCATACACGTGGATAGGGCAGGTATGGTACAGCATAAATTACAGAAGTGTGAGGACACAGCAACCTTGTTGTGGTCAAATATGTTATGGATCAGTAATAGATAAACATGCAGGTTTCATAACTACATTTGTACACAGGGTGGGGCTCTGAACTTCCTCTGAGCAGATTAATCTCACAGCTAGTTAATCTCACAGCTAGTCACCACGCAAGCCCTATCAAAAGGTGGAGGCAGAAGTGAATCTGTGTCTGGTCCATCAGGGCACAAACATGTATTGTCCTTACACATGCATTACCAGTCCTTGTTTCTTGGGCTGGAGGCACAGCACCAAATCCAGGAATACAGCCATAGCACACTGTCACTGTTTGGCACTAATGAATACATGCAAAACCAGACAAAGGATGAGGGCTGGATTCACCCCCTGGAAAACATGTCCCGGTAAAACAAAAAAAACCATTTCAACTATTCTATACAGTTGAGGACCGATTGTAGACCAGACACAATACCCCAAGAGGAAATGGAGGGCATGGAAACCAACTATGAGGCAAATGTAGACACAGGGAATGGCTCTGGTTAACATAAAGGGGGTTATTCCAACTTTGGAGGAGGTGTTAATCCGTCCTAAAAGTGACGGATATACCACCAGCCGTATTACGAGTTCCATAGGATATAATGGACTCGTAATACGGCTGGTGGTATATCCGTCACTTTACCGTCACTTTTGGGACGGATTAACACCTCCTCCAAAGTTGGAATAACCCCCAAAGACTGGAACCAGTCTGGCTAACAGGAAGCAGGCTCTGTCAGGAACAAACATGAACAAGGCCAAAAAACAGGGAGCAGAGTTTGACTGGAACACGCAGGAACAACACTGTGGAAACAAAGAGCAGTTTCAGGTGTACCCAGCACTGTAACACAATCCAACAAGGGCTGAGGTACACAAATGAAGTGTACTACAATGCCCAACAAGGAGCTCAGGGAATGGCAGCTTCTAAGCAGTTCCAGGCAGTAGCAAGGCCAGGGCAGAGTCAAAATGGCTGGGCCGCATGAGAGAGCTCACAGGTGTGTGCAGCTTCAGTCTCTCTCAAGTCCTGGAGGAGAGAATCCAGTATAAGGGGCCAATCGGACTTTTCCCATGGGAAGCAATGGACAGAAGATTACAGGTCTTACCGACTACCAGGGAGTGCATTATGGGTCCTAAAGTCCATGCAGGCTGATGAAGTTGAACTATGGCATGCCATACTGAAAAGGGAAGCACACAGGAGTCAGAATGGGAGTCTGGGTGAGTGTAGATGATGATTCCCAGTGTACAGATAGTCCATTTACAGTGTCCCCTAGAGAAGGGTGGGCAGAGACGTAAAACATGGCAGTGGCAGGACATATTCCCTGGGATGGACTGTGCAGGGCATGTCTTGTGAGCATTGCTTGTCATACCTGGGACACTTGTGCTATCCATTTTCAGGATTGCTGCACTTCTTGTCACACATGCTCCTTTCAGAGATAGCTGATGTCACACTTACTGATGTCAAGTGTCTGGTCACACATTCCTGTTAACAATGCTATTTCACATCCACTGCCTCATGTATGATGCGTTTTTTTACCTTATGATTGATGGTGTCATAATTGGGTGTGATATGCTGCAATAGACCATGTTGGCAACATGGTTGTCTCTCATAGCTGTGGTCCTATGAATTTGCCCTTCAAATGTGAAATAGACAAGATGTTTTTCATACAAACTGTGTGTGATGTTTGCTGTACATTCAGACCCATCAAATGTGATGTGGCATCAGAAGTAGTCAAATTTGTCCTTCTGCGATGCTCCCTAAGGTAATACTCTGATTCCTAGAGAACATGTGGTGCATAAATGATTATCCAGAGCATGATTGAGTGATAAAGTGAGGTGTTTAATTCCATATTGTAACAATGTGTTGATAGTGACTATTGTTGAAAAAGGTTTCGAACTATCTGTTGTCTGCGGCGCATTCCTCCACCTGTGTTAGAATGTTCCCCCCCTCATATTCCTGGACAGCATCCACCTCCTCCTCCTCTTCAGGCAGTTGTTGTTCAGGTTCATATAGGGGAATGTTCCTCCTAACACAAATGTTGTACAGGATGGCACAGGTCAAAATGATCTTGCAGACCATTTTGGGTAATATAGGAGCCTGCCTCCGGTGATGTCCAGGCACCTGAATCTGGACTTCAGGAGGCCAAAAGTCCATTCAACCATGGAGCGTGTCCTCTGATGTGCCTCATTATAGGCATGCTCTGCTCCTGTGCTTGTGTTGGCAAATGGGGTCATGATCCATGGCTGGATCCCGTAACCCTGATCAGCTGAAAGACAAAATAGGGGTAAGTATTTTGTTGTTGCTTGCACCAGGAATGTCATTTTGAATGGCAGTTGTTATCTTGTGTCGCCTGTGACTCATATGTGTTTGTGGTATTGTGTGGGATACTGGGCTTCTGTGAGATTCTTTCTACATTGGGTTGTTTGACTTGAAAAAGTTGTGTTTGGCTAATTGACCTGATATCTCTGGTATATTTTCAAACTTGCAGCTCAGTGTGTATCTCCCATGTGTTATGTAGTGAGCAAGATGTTTTAGTATGCTTTCACTGGAGGTGACATGATACTTCCAAACACACAATAGATTTCACTGTGGGTGTAACATGGTTGCACTACAAAGCCTGGACATCCCATCCAATTAGACATATGTCATTGTAGATAAAATTCAACAGTGAGGCCCTTTGATTAGGCCCGGTCACAATGCACAACACATCTCCATACGTTGACAGCACTGAGGTGTTCAGTATTGACAATGCACAATTGTCCCATGTGTGACTAGTTCTATGCAAACCTTTTGGCAGTTGGCTCTAGTGCAACCGTGCACCTACACTATTGAAGTTGCTCCAGGTGAGCTGGCTAAGTTGGTTGTGGAGGTGGATGTATTTGTGTAGGAATGTCCTTCTCCTTGTACATCTGTTATGTAGATGGGAATTTTCTCTTTCAGTATGTGTAGCAGTGTACACTTTGCATTAGTGTCACATCAACATGTTTTCATAGCACAGTCCACTTCCTTATTTCTAGCTGGCAATGTCACCCCAGGAGTGATGTGAAATGTTGGTACTGACTCAGTAATTCCATGTTACCTTCATTTGAGTCAGCATCACCATGCTATGTGTCTAATGGTGTTTGACCTGCAGCAACACACATTGCACACCCCTTACAGAGTACATATTCCTTGTAAGGGTGTGGGATTGACTATGTGGCCTTATGTGATATTGAATGGTTAATCTTCCAAAGTGTACTGCCAGTGCAGGCCATGTCATTGTCACTGTGTGGTTTTGAATTGGTCCCTTGTGGCTCGAGAGTGCCATCTATTGTTATTGGCAGCCATCATTTGTCCATAGGTGTGAATCCCATTGGGTCAGGATATCAAACATAACTACCAGTATCACACCTCAGTGTCTTCCTGCCCTCGTGTGAAAGTAGTGACGTACGTCTTCTGTGTCCTACAATGTTGGTGTGCTGTGTGTATATTACTAGGTTTCTCGACTTACCGACAAGAAGGCCATTGCCATATCGTCCATCCTGGAAGTGCTGATTTATGGTGCTGTGGCGGAAGATGAAGGAATTATGTACACTCCCAGGATACTTTGCCATGATGTTGGTGAACAATCCCTGGTGATCAACAATGGCCTGCACATTGATGGAGTGGGTGTGCTTTCTGTTGCGGTACAGGTGCTTGGTTGCAGCAGGTGGTACAATCCAGACATGTGTGCAGTCAATGGTACCAAGCACATGTGGGAAGCCATTTATTTGGTAAAACACCTGTTTGGTCTCCTGCTGCTTCTGCTGTGTGTTGGGGAAGCTGATGTGGCGGGGTGTGAGGAAGATGATGGCATCAAGAACCTTGGGAAGGAAGGCAGAGAATGAGGGTTGTGAGACCCCAGCAACCAGGGCACCTGTAGTTTGAAGTGAGCCACTTGCCAACATGTGCGGGACTACTAGCACCTTGGTCTCCGGTGGAATAATATGGGGTGTCTGCAGGCTGGCTGTTAACTGTGGCTCAAATTGGGTCAGCAGCTGTTGTATGGCTTGCCAGTTGAGTCTGTACCTCTGGACGATATCCTGTTCCCTGAGGCCCAGGAGAGTTGTCCTGGTCCTGAGTAGCCTCTCCTGCCTTCTGTGTTGCCTTTGTGGTCCACGTTGGTGTGGTGGTAGCTGCTGCTGTTGGTCCTGTGCTCTGTGTCGTCTGGACTGCTGCATGAGTATCACTTCCATGTCGTCCTTCTTGAGCAATGATGTTACTTCTGTGAGTTTTCCTCAAGTAGTGGTGTGTTTGCCCCATTTTAACGCCTGCCCTGACCCAGGCATAAAAATTTGACGCAAATCAGGCTTTGCATCATTTTTCAGGGCCGCTTCCCAGCCGTGCGTCTTTTTTAACTGGTTGGATAAATATGGCGCACAGGTGTTTGAGTCATTTATTGGATGGGAACACCTACACTGCATCTCATTAACGCAAGGTGGTTTTACGCATCCAGAAAATGACACAAACTCTGAAATTGTGACGCTAGATGGTTCTAGCGTCAAAATATAAATATGGTGTTAAGTTTGCACCAGTGTAGCGTAAATAAAATGACGCTAATCTGGCGCAAAGGGAGTATAAATATGGGACTAATTGTGATATAGTGCCCCCCATCTCGGTCTTGTTAGGCTATCCAGGTTTTCTCAGAGCCACTGGTTTCGTAACTTTGAAGGTATTTGAAAGAAGTGAAGGGTGTACGTCACTTGGATCACTGGGCATGACACAGATGGTACGCAGGACCACTGGGTGTGACATAGGGGGAATTCCGACACTAGGGTACTAGATTGATTGGGATCCCAGAGATTAGGCAGAGCTCTGTTTTGTCAAGCAGGAACTATGGTCACTGAAGTCATTCCTTTCTTTCTCCATATAAATTGTTGGAATCTTTGCCCAGGAGCTGGTGTCAACTGGCTTCACGCACAGCACAGCTTCCTTTGATCACAGGACAACATGTGCTAGGAGTGGACAGGGCTAAGGTATTGAGAATGAGCTGTTCCCCTGATTTTTGGGGCCTAGTCAGCATTTCTGCTGCCAGTTGAAATGGTGTTGTTTTGATATTATGACGCTGGTAGACCAATGTGATTGTTTGTCTTAAATGTTGAATATTGTGTTGTTGTCAATGTATAATGTATACATGAAGAAATTGCATTTTTTTTTATTTCATGCCAAAGTAAGGATCGCTATTTTGTTGCCAAATTGCAGGCTATTGTGAACTAACAATTGCATTTTTTTCTAGGATTGTGTCCCTTGGTACACTTGTTTGTTAAATGTTGTTGATGTATCCTGTGAATAATGTTGAGTTCATTAGATCTAGGAATCCCTGCTTGTATATACTCGCCCACCAGATTAGGTTCTGTAAATCCCTTGTGTATATAGTGCCCATTAACATAGACATACAGTAGTTCCCTTGTGCATACTTTCCATTGCCAGAGTTTAAAAAAATATATATACATATATATATATTTATATATACATATATATATATTTATTTATTTATACATATATACATATATGTATATATATATATATATATATATATATATATATATATATAAATATATATATATATATATATATATACACCTACACAGAAAAGTGCGCGACTTAAGAGAGAAAACCTTATAAAAAAACAGAGAAAGCTAGAACTTGTGTAACCTAAAAATCTCCTAAAGAACCCGAACACTAATAAAGTAACTGTCCCCTGAAAAGACTACCTAAATACCACCATGGTATCACTTCTAGAATACATGCAGAGAAAGTTCCCCACTCAGTTAAAAAATCTTAGCAAACTTTGCAGTAGTTGGATGCACATACCGACACTCACACACTCTCCTAGCCTAAAGAGGGAACCATCCCTAATATAATCACACGCTCACGAACATAAGTACAAACAAAGTATACAGGACAAAATAAAGACAAAAAAGATGCACTGCTAGAGCTCTGGGTCACTTTCTAGGAAGTTCAAACCGATAACCTTGAGCCATCACCAGTAAGCAAGGTGTCCGTACCACCCCCACGAAACATAGTATGGAGGTGCCCACCCTAATGCCTGCTATCCCCATGTTGGAACACTCGAACCTACCGGCCGAGGGAGCTCAAGGGACCCCTATTGAACAGCAGCCCGCTAGGTCTAGGCATGGCAGATCATCATGCCCACAGGCCTCTACACTCTCTGCATCACCCCAGTCCAGCACAAGAGTGCCCCAAAGCTTGGTATGGGGCACTCTGATAGGATGCTGATAGGATTTCAACGCCTAATCCTAAATGCCACTAGAAGACCATGTTTTGTGATAGTGCAATCTGGTAGCATAATGGCCCATTTGGGTTTGTCCATGTGAATGATTATTTGTCCTGATGTAAACACACTGATACAGTGAACTTTGGCCCAGATGTGTACTTTTTTTAGTGCCGCATTTGCATAATCTTTTGATGCAAAAGCTGCACAAATTTGCGAAAAATATTTGTATGTTGCAAGTCTGCACTAAAAAAATAGAAATATGGGCCTAAGATAATAGTGAAGGTCATGAAGAGCTTGGTACATATGGCCCCGAATACTGTTCGGACATGGCTCAACAAAACTGTGGACTGCATTGTTGCCATGTATTACCATGCGTAATACATCACATTCCTGTACACTTACAGTTTGTTCAACATGCCCACAAACACTGCACGCAGCATGTCACGACATCTGCTACTGTCACTCCGGAGCATTGAACTGTACACATTTGTCAATTTGGTCCTCACCAACAGGGCAACCAATCACCACACCCAGGTGGTCGAGCAGATACTGCTCTCAGGCCACCAGGTCAGCCCGACGATGCTTCAGTTGGTGCTCATTGTGTGCGGTGTTAAAAATCGTCCTCAGGTGGAACAGCACCTTTTTCCCACCACAGCTGTCCTGCCTCTGTGTGATACCCCTGTATCACATGGCCCCCAGCCTCCAAAATCATGGGGAGAAGTGGCACACCAGCCACACAAATGCCCCAAGCTCCTCCTCACCCATGCGCCCCAGCCGTGCCCTTCCTGAAATCATACAATACACTATTTATTAAAGTAAATAGTGAAAAACATGGAAATGAGGTAGAAAAAAGGAAACGTATATAACCCAATTAAAGCCTCAAACTACCTCAACTAATCCTACCCACAAACAGACCCCCAACAGTACAAATACAAATCTAACTACAATAAAAGACACAAAAACACTTACACAGGTACAAAATACAGTTACTAAACACCAAAAGACAAAATATAGACCACACAGGGGATAGAATTTCAAAATCCACTGAGAAACAATCCAACACAGAGCCACAAAGTCTAGAAAAATCACAGACTGCAAAGTGAAAGTGAAAGTACACCCACTGTACCATTTCTGTAAACAGGATATCCTATTGCATCAGTTCCTGTCTCATTTGCGGCTCGTTTTTTGTCTTCCGTGTAAACTTTTGACGCTTACGTAGTTTGCATCAAACTTTTTTGACGCATGTGCATCAAAAAACCACGCATTCATGGATCAATACATTTTCAATGGATGTCCGCATGCCTGGGGTGAGCTGGTGGAATTAACACTAGGGACCCATTGATGTATACAGTGTGTTTGCTTCATTTTTTGACGCGTTTGCGTCAATAATTCTGACTCAAACTGTGTTTGCGTCATTTTTCATATTTTAACATGCATGCAGCCTATAACTAAACAAAGATAGGAAGGTATGACCTGCAGTGTGTGTTCTAGTGTTTGGCCACATGTGGCAGACCATGCTATTGCGGGAAACACCCAGAACAACAAATCATAAACCACAAAGTCGTGGAAAACGAAAGCGAAACAACGCTTTCGTTTTCCACAACTTCCTTGTTTTAGGGCCTTAACCATGCATGTCTGAACCACCTACATGTGTGGTTAAGGCACAGAAGAAGGGAGTCGACGCGATCAAGGAGGAGGTAAGTTGGGCTGGGACTGGGGCTGTGTTTTTGGGGGTGAGGGGCTCGGGTGATTAGGGTTTAGGGGCGGGGAGGGGGGTCAGGGTTTAGGTTTTAGGGGTGGGTTGGGGGTTTGGGGTGCTTTAGGTTTTAGGGGCGGGGTGGGGACTCGGGGTATTTTTAGTTTTTGGGTGTGGGGTGGGGGCTCAGGGTGATTAGGGTTTAGGGGCGGGGAGGAGGGGGTCAGGGTTTAGGTTTTAGGGGTGGGTTGGGGGTTTGGGGTGCTTTAGGTTTTAGGGGCAGGGTGGGGACTCAGGGTATTTTTAGTTTTTGGGGGTGAGGTGGGGGGCTCGGGTGATTAGGGTTTAGGAACTGGGGAGGGGAGGTCAGGGTTTAGGTTTTAGGGGTGGGTTGGGGTTTTGGGATGCTTTAGGTTTTAGGGGTAGGGGTGGGGATTCGGGTTATTTTTAGTTTTTGGAGGTGAGGTGGGGGTTTGGGGTGATCAGGGTTCAGGGGCTGGTGGGGGAGATCAGGGTTTAGGTTTTAGGGGTGGGGTGGGGTGGGGTGCTTTAGGTTTTTGGGGAGGGGGTGGGGACTCAGGGTATTTTTAGTTTTTGGGGGTGGGGGCATGGGGTGATTAGGGTTTAGGGGCGGGGAGGGGGGTCAGGATTTAGGTTTTAGGGGTGGGTTGGGGGTTTGGGGTGCTTTAGGTTTAGGGGGGTCAGAGTTTAGGTTTTAGGGGTGGGTTGGGGGTTTTGGATGCATTAGGTTTAGGGGTGGGTACTCAGGGTATTTTTAGTTTTTGGGGGTGGGGTGGGGGACTCGGGTAATTAGGGTTTAGGGGTGGGGAGGGGGGTCAGGGTTTAGGTTTTAGGGGTGGGTTAAGGGGTTGGGGTGCTTTAGGTTTTAGGGGAGGGGGTTGGGGGTGTGGAATTTTGGGGGTGGGGTTGGGGTAGTTGTGGGGGTGGGGGGGGGTCACAGTAATGTTTAGGGGTGGGGGGCCAGGGGTGACGCATGCTGGAACCATGCATGCTGATCACTAATGTCTTTACCAGGAATGCCTTCACAACGAAAAATAGTTGTGAAGGTATTCGTGGTAAAGGCATTAGTGATAACAATGAGGTCGTTGTTCTGACCTCGTTGTTCAGGCATGGGTAGTTGAAGCACTTGTTGTTTCAACATATAACCTGCTACTGCCACCCAAATTACTCATATCGTTGCGCAGGATTAACTTTCTTAACTGACACAAAAGCAGCGCAAACTTTGGAAATTAAAATGGACATTTTAAGTTTGCGCAGGTGTTGCATCAATAGAGGACAGCAAGTCTACGCTACAAAAATATGAATCATGGCCTGTGTGTTTTGTGTGTGAGTTGACTGTTAAAACTATTTGTGTGCTTCTGTTGGAACGGCCTGCAATACAGTTGGCGTAATGTTCATGTATGAATGTGTTACAAATGGGTATCACCATCAGATGCCAATTAATGAGGTACAATAGTCATGAGATGTGTTTGTAATATCTGTTGCCTCTTTTCTTGTGTGTAGTTGCTTGACTTTGGGGACAATACATTTCCCATGACAAACAATACACAGAAAACATCGAGGATGGGCGATGAGGGCTATGTCAGATATGTTACCCCTCACATGTCATGAATTGTTGGCTACCACTTCATGGTCACTTGTGTGTATACTACCCATGAGTCAGGCATTTGAACATGTTTGGTAGGTACAGTGTTTGCGACACAGAGCCTCAAATCCAATCATAACATTGTTATGTACACCAAAGTTTGACTAACGTAAATGACCTATGTTCCTCCTGTGGCTGTGGTGGACCAGCAGCCCAGGCTGCATGTCTTCACATATTTCCAGTGGTTCATTGCACAAAAGTGTCCAGTTCAAGTGTGTGGCCATGTGTACCCTTTGTCAGTATTGGCCTCCTGTAACGGTTATGTGCAGGTCTAGTCAGGAGTCTGTGTAGTCAACCCTTGAGTATCTTTCAAAGCAGATTTGACCTAAAGCCAAAGATCTGTTAAAGGCATACAATGGGATAGGGCAGCTATGGTACAGCATAAATTACAGAAGAGTGACGACAGAGCAACCTTGTTGTGGTCAAATATGTTATGGATCAGTAATAGATAAACATGCAGGTTTCCTCACTACATTTGTACACAGGGTAGGGCTCGGAACTTGCTCTGAGCAGATTAATCTCACAGTTAGTTAATCTCACAGCTAGTCACCACGCAAGCCCCATCGAAAGGTGGTGGCAGAAGTGAATCTGTGTCTGGACCATGAGGGCACAAACATGTATTGTCCTTACATACGCACTACTAGCCCTTGTTTGTTGGGCTGGAGGCACAGTACCAAATCCAGAAATACAACCATAGCATACTATCACTGTTTGGCACTAATGAATACATGCAAAACCAGACAAAGGATGGGGGCTGGATTCGCCCCCTGGAAAACATGTCTAGGTACAACAACAAAAAAACAATTTAAACTATTCTATACAGTTGAGGACTGATCGTAGACCAGACACATTACCCCAAGAGGAAACGGAGGGCATGGAAACCAACTATGAGGCAAATGTAGGCACAGGGAATGGCTCTGGTTAACGCAAAGACTGGAACCAATCTGGCTAACAGGAAGCAAGCTCTGTCAGGAACAAACATGAACAAGGCAGAAAAACAGGGAGCAGAGTTTGACTGGAACAAGCGGGAACAGCACTGTGGAAACAAAGAGCAGTTTCAGGTGTACTCAGCACTGTAACACAATCCAACAAGGGCTCTGGTACACAAATGAATTGTACTCCAATGCACAACAAGGAGCTTCAGGGAATGGCAGCATCTAAGCAGTTCCAGGCAACAGCAAGGCCAGGGCAGAGTCAAATGGCTGAGCTCCATGAGAGAGCTCACAGGTGTGTGCAACTTCAGTCTCTCACAAGCCCTGGAGGAGAGAATCCAGTATAAGGGGCCAACCAGACTTTTCCCATGGGAAGCAACGGACAGAAGATTACAGGTCTTACCGACTACCAGGCAGTGCATTATGGGACCTAAAGTCCATGCAGGCTGATGAAGTTGAACTATGGCATGCCATACTAAAAAAGAAAGCACACAGGAGTCAGAATGGGAGTCTGGGTGAGTGTAGATGATGATTCCCAGGGTACAGATAGTCCATTTACAGCGTCCCCTAGAGAAGGGTGGGCAGAGACTTAAAACATGGCAGTGGCAGGACATGATCCCTGAGATGGACTGCACAGGGCATGTCTTGAGAGCATTGCTTGTCATACCTGGGACACTTGTGCTATCCATTTTCAGGATTGATGCACTTCTTGTCACACATGCTCCTTTCAGAGATAGCTGATGTCACACTTACTGATGTAAAGGGTCTGGTCATACATTACTGTTACCAATGCCATCTCACGTCCACTGCCTCATGAATGATGTGCTTTTTTACCTTATGATTGATGGTGTCATAGTTGGGTGTCATATGCTGCAATAGACCATGTTGGCAACATGGATGTCTCTCATAGCTGTGGTCTTATGAATGTGCCCTTCAAATGTGAAATAGACAAGATGTTTTTCATGCAAACTGTGTGTGATGTTTGCTGTACATTCATACCCATCAAATGTGATGTGGCATCAGAAGTAGTCAAATTTGTCTTTCTGCAATGCTCCCTGAGGTAATACTCTGATTCCTAGCCCCTTCTGTGCCCAGGACATAATGGTTACATTCTGAGGCACAGTGCCCGTGTGCCCAGGACGTAACCGTTACATCCTGGGCACAGAGCCCAGAGGGAGCGCTAGCGCTCCCTCTGTGGTGCTCCCCCCCACCCCCCTAAGGCAGGGATGGAAGGGGAAGACCTTCCCCTTCCACCCCCATCTCCCCCACCCCCCCGTGACGTCAGTGCGCGATAGCACGCTGATTGTCACAGAGGGCCTCCTCCATCACGCTGAATGCTCAGCTTCCAGCGCGATCGCATTTCTCTTCCGATCACGTGGAGGAGGCAAGAGAGGCTTCAAAGGGAAAGAAAGGAATTTCCTTCCCTTTGAAGTCTCTCTCAGCGTTTCAAAAGCAGGACTGTAAAGCAATCCGGCTTTTGAAACGCCCACTAGACACCAGTGATTTCTTTTGTAAATGAAACTGGCATGAGGGAGTGACCCCTTGGGCAAGGGTCGCTCCCAGGGGGGGCATTTTTTTTAAGGCCTTTTCTGCCCCCCCGGGGGCAGAAACCTCTAGGCACCACGGTTAATTTTTTTTTTGATTTTAGAGGTGGGGAGGGACCCCTTAGACAAGGGTCGCTCCCATAGGGGGCAAATTATATTTAGGCCATTTCTGCCCTCCTTGGGGGCAGATTGGCCTATTTTAATTAGGCTGATCTGCCCCCAAGGGGGGCAGAAACCACTAGGCACCGGGGATTTTTTTTTTGTTGTTGTTTTACAGATGGGGAGCGACCCCTTAGGCAAGGGTCGCTCCCCTGGAGGGGCAAATTGTATTTAGGCCATTTCTGCCCCCTTTGGGGGCAGATTGCCTGATTTTAGGTCAATCTGCCCCCAAGGAGAGCAGAAACCACTAGGCACCAGGGATCTTTTTTTTGAGCCGTCACGCAAGGGGAGCGATCCCGTAGGCAAGGGTCGCTCCCCAGGGGCGTGGGGGTCTAAATTTATTTTAGGCCATTTCTGCCCCCCCGGGGGCAGATCGGCCTATTGTTACTAGGCCGATCTGCCCCTAGGGGGGGCAGAAACCTCTAGGCGCCAGGGAATTTTTATTTTTTATTTTTTTTTGTTTGCTTTTTTAGAGATGGGGAGTGACCCATTAGGCAAGGGTTGCTCCCCTGGGGGGCAAATTGTATTTAGACCATTTCTGCCCCGCTTGGGGGAGATCGGCGGATTTTAGGTCAATCTGCCCCCAAGGGGGGCAGAAACAACTAGGCACCGGGGATTTTTTTTTTTTGCGCCAGTGTCACATAAGGGGAGCGACCCCGTAGGCAAGGTCACTCCCTGGGGGGGTATGGAGGGGCGGGGCAAATTTATTTTAGGCCATTTCTGCCCCCCCGGGGCCGGCTGATCTTGAGCCCAAAATCCACAGGTAGGCACTTTGCAAAAAACACCTCTGTTTTCTGTGAAAAAATGTGATGTGTCCAAGTTGTATTTTGGGCCATTTCCTTTCGTGGGAGCTAGGCCTACCCACACAAGTGAGGTACGATTTTTATCGGGAGACTTGGGGGAACACTGGGTGGAAGGAAACTTGTGTGCCCTCACAGATTCCAGAACTTTCTGTCACCAAAATGAGAAGAAAAAGTGTTTTTTTGGCCAAATTCTGAGGTTTTCAAATGGTTCTGGGTAACAGAACCTGGTCAGAGCCCCACAAGTCACCCCATCTTGGATTCCCCTAGGTTTCTAGTTTTCAAAAATGCACTGGTTTGCTAGGTTTCCCCAGCTGCCGGCTGAGCTAGAGGCCAAAATCCACAGGTAGGCACTGTTTTCTGTGAAAAAATGTGATGTGTCCACGTTGTGTTTTGGGCCATTTCCTTTCCTGGGCGCTAGGCCTACCCACACAAGTGAGGTACCATTTTTATTGGGAAACTTGGAGGAATGCTGGGAGGAAGGAAATTTGAGGCTCCTCTCAGATTCCAGAACTTTCTGTCACCGAAATGAGAGGAAAAAGTGTTTTTTTGGTCAAATTTTGAGGTTTGCAAAGGATTCTGGGAAACAGAACCTGGTCAGAGCCCCACAAGTCACCCCATCTTGGATTTCCCTAGGTGTCTAGTTTTAAAAAATGCACTGGTTTGCTAGGTTTCCACAGGTGCCGGCTGAGCTAGAGGCCAAAATCCACAGGTAGGCACTTTGGAAAAAAACACCTCTGTTTTCTGTGAAACAAATTGATGTGTCCACGTTGTGTTTTGGGCCATTTCCTTTCGTGGGCGCTAGGCCTACCCACACGAGTGAGGTATCATTTTTATCGGGAGACTTGGGGGAACACAGAATAGCAAAACAAGTTTTATTGCCCCTTGTCTTTCTCTATATTTTTTCCTTCCAAATGTAAGGCAGTGTGTAAAAAAGACATCTATTTGAGAAATGCCCTGTAATTCACATGCTAGTATGGGCACACCGGAATTCAGAGATGTGCAAATAATCACTGCTTCTCAACACCTTATCTTGTGGCCATTTTGGAAATACAAAGGTTTTCTTGATACCTATTTTTCACTTTTTATATTTCAGCAAATGAATTGCTGTATACCCGGTATAGAATAAAAATCCATTGCAAGGTGCAGCTCATTTATTGGCTCTGGGTACCTAGAGGTCTTGATGAACCTACAAGCCCTATATATCTCCGCAACCAGAAGAGTGCAGCTGACGTAACAGTATATTGCTTTCAAACATCTGACATCATAGGAAAAAGTTACAGAGTAAAACGTGGAGAGAAATGGCTGTTTTTTTCACCTCAATTTCAATATTTTTTTATTTCAGCTGTTATGTTCTGTAGAAAACACTTGTGGGATCTACACAAATGACCATCTTTGCTGAATTCAGAATTTTGTCTACTTTTCAGAAACGTTTAGCTTTCTGGGATATAGCATTGGTTTCTCACCCATTTTGGTCACTAACTGGAAGGAGGCTGAAAGCACAAAAAATAGTAAAAATGGGGTATGTTCCAGTAAAATGTCAAAATTGTATTGAAAAATTGGGTTTTCCAATTCAAGTCTGCCTGTTCCTGAAAGCTGGGGAGATGGTGATCTTGCTACCACAAACCCTTTGTTGGTGCCATTTTCAGGGAAAAAACCACGAGCTGCCTTCTGCAGCCCTTTTTCCCATTTTTGGAATAAAAAACATTTTCACTGTATTTTGGCTAATTTCTTGGTCTCCTTCAGGGGAACCCATAAAGTCTGGGTAGCTCTAGAATCCCTAGGATGTTGGAAAAAAAGGACGCAAATTTGGCGTGGATAGCTTATGTGAACAAAAAGTTATGAGGGCCTAAGCGCGAACTGCCCTAAATAGCCAAAAAAAGGCTCGGCACAGGAGGGGAAAAGGCCTGGCAGCGAAGGGGCTAGAGAACATGTGATGCATAAATGATTACCCAGAGCATGATTGAGTGATAAAGTGAGGTGTTTAATTCCATATTGTAACAATGTGTTGATAGTGACTATTGTTGAAAAAGGTTTTGAACTATCTGTTGTCTGCGGCGCATTCCTGCAGCTGTGTTAGGATGTTCCCCCCTCATTTTCCTGGACAGCATCCACCTCCTCCTCCTCTTCAGGCAGTTGTTGTTCAGGTTCATATAGGGGAATGTTCCTCCTAACACAAATGTTGTGCAGGATGGCACAGGTCAAAATGATCTTGCAGACCATTTCTGGGGAATATAGGAGCCTGCCTCCGGTGATGTCCAGGCACCTGAATCTGGACTTCAGGAGGCCAAAAGTTCGTTCAACTATGGAGCGTGTCCTCTGATGTGCCTCATTATAGGCATGCTCTGCTGCTGTGCTTTGGTTGGCAAATGGGGTCATGATCCATGGCTGGATCCCGTAACCCTGATCAGCTGAAAGACAAAATAGGGGTAAGTATTTTGTTGTTGCTTGCACCAGGAATGTAATTTTGCATGTCAGTTGTTATCTTATGTCGCCTGTCACTCATATGTGTTTGTGATATTGTGTGGGATACTGGGCTTCTGTGAGGTTCTTTCTACATTGGGTTGTTTGACTTGAAAAAGTTGTGTTTGGCTAATTGACCTGATATATCTGGTATATTTTCAAACTTGCAGCTTAGTGTGTATCTCCCATGTGTTATGTAGTGAGCAAGATGTTTTAGTAAGCATTCACTGGAGGTGACATGATACTTCCAAACACACAATAGATTTCACTGTGGTGGTAACATGGTTGCATTACAAGGCCTGGACATCCCATCCAATTAGACATATGTCATTGCAGATAAAATTCAACAGTGAGGCCCTTTGATTAGGTCGGGTCACAATGCACAACACATCTCCATACGTTGGCAGCACTGAGGTGTTCAGTATTGACAATGCACAATTGTCCCATGTGTGACTAGTTCTATGCAAACCTTTTGCCAGTTGGCTCATGTGCAACCGTGCACCTACACTATTGAAGTTGCTCCAGGTGAGCTGTCTAAATTGGTTGTGGGGGTGGATGTATTTGTGTAGGAAGGTCTATCTCCCTGTACATCTGTTATGTAGATGGGAATTTTCTCTTTCAGTATGTGTAGCAGTGTGTACTTTGCATTAGTGTCACATCAACATGTTTTCATAGCACAGTCCACTTTCTTATTTCTAGCTGGCAATGTCACCCCAGGAGTGATGTGAAATGTTGGTACTGCCTCAGTAATTCCATGTCACCTTTATTTGAGTCAGCATCATCATGCTATGTGTCTCATGGTGTTTGATCTGTAGCAACACACATTGAACACCCCTTACACAGTACATATTCCTTGTAAGGGTGTGGAATTGACTATGTGGCCTTATGTGATATTGAATGGTTAATCCTCCAAGTTCCACTGCCAGTGCAGGCCATGTCATTGTCGCTGTGTGGTTTTAAATTGGTCCCTTGTGGCTCTAGAGTGGCATCTATTGTTATTGGCAGCCGTCATTTGTCCATAGGTGTGAATCCCATTGTATCAAGATATCAAACATAACTACCAGTGTCACACCTCAGTGTCTTCCTGCCCACGTGTCAATGTAGTGATGTATGTCTTGTGTGTCCTACAGGGTTGCTGTGCTGTGTGTATATTACTAGGTTTCTGGACTTAACAACAAGAAGGCCATTGCCATATCATCCTTCCTGGAAGTGCTGATTGATGGTGCTGTGGCGGAAGATGAAGGAATCATGTACACTCCCAGGATACTTTGCAATGATGTTGGTGAAGAATCCCTGGTGATCAACAATGGCCTGCACATTGATGGAGTAGGTGTGCTTTCTGTTGCGGTACAGGTGCTTGGTTGCAGCAGGTGGTACAATCCGGACATGTCTGCAGTCAATGGTACCAAGCATATGCGGGAAGCCATTTATTTGCTAAAACCCCTGTTAGGCCTCCTGCTGCTTCTGCTGTGTGTTGGGGAAGCTGATGTGGCGGGTGTGAGGGAGATGATGGCATCAAGAACCTTGGAAAGGAAGGCAGAGAATGAGGGTTGTGAGATCCCAGCAACCAGGGCACCTGTAGTTTGAAATGATCCACTTGCCAACATGTGCAGGACAGCTAGCAGCTTGGTGTCCGGTGGAATAATAAGGGGTGTCTGCAGGCTGGCTGTTAAGTATGGCTCAAATTGGGGCAGCAGCTGCTGTATTGCTTGCTATTTGAGTCTGTACCTCTGGATGATATCCTGTTCCCTGAGGCCCAGGAGGGTTGTCCTGGTCCTGAATAGCCTCTCCTGCCTTCTGTGTTGCCTTTGGGGTCCACGTTGGTGTGGTGGTAGCTGCTGCTGTTGGTCCTGTGCTCTTCGTCGTCTGGAATGCTGCATGAGTAACACCTCCATGTCATCCTTCTTGAACAATGATGAGTTTTCCTCAAGTAGTGGTGTGTTTGCCCCATTTTAACGCCTGCCCTGACCCAGGCGTTAAAATTTGACGCAAATCAGGCTGTGCATCATTTTTCAGGGCCGCTTCTCAGCTTTGCGTCTTTTTCAACCGGTTGGATAAATATGGCGCACGGGTGTTTGAGTCATTTTTTGTATGGGAACGCCGACACTGCATCTCATTAATGCAAGGTGGTTTAACGCATCCAGAAAATGACACAAACTCTGAAATTTTGACGCTAGACAGGCCTAGCATCAAAATATAAATATGGTGTTAAGTTTGCACCAGTGTAGCGTAAAAAAAATGACGCTAATCTGGTGCAAAGAGAGTATAAATATGGGCCTAAGTGTGTTATAGTGCCCCCCATCTCGGTCTTGTTAAGCTATCCAGGTTTTCTCAGTGCCACTGGTTTCTTAATTTTGAAGGTATTTAAAAGAAGTGAGCGGTGTACTTCACTTGGATCACTGGGCATGACACAGATCGTACGCAGGACCACTGGGTGTGACATAGGGGGAATTCAGACACTAGGGTACTAGATCGATTCTGATCCCAGAGATTAGGCAGAGCTCTGTTTTGCCAAGGAGGAACTATGGTCACTGAAGTCATTCCTTTCTTTCTCCATGTGAATTGTTGGAATCTTTTCCCGAGAGGTGGTATCAACAAGATTATCAGGCTCCCCTAGCTTCACGCACAGCACAGCTTCTTTTGATCACAGGACAACATGTGCTAGGAGTGGACAGGGCTAAGGTATTGAGGACGAGCTGTTCCCCTGATTTTTGGGGCCTAGTCAGCATCTCTGCTGCCAGTTGAAATGGTCTTGTTTTGATATTATGACGCTGGTAGACCAATGTGACTCTTTGTCTTAAATGTTGAATATTGTGTTGTTGTCAATGTATAATGTATACATGAAGAAATTGTTGAATTGCACAATTTCTTTGTTTCATGCCAAAGTAAGGATCACTATTCTGTTGCCAAATTGCAGGCTATTGCAAACTAACAATTGCGTTTTTTGCTAGGATTGTGTCCCTTAGACTACTTGTGTGTTAAATGTTGTTGATGAATCCTGTGAATAACGTTGAGTTCATTAGATCTAGGAATCCCTGCTTGTATATCCTCGCCCACCAGATTAGGTTCTGTAAACCCCTTGTGCATATAGTTCCCATTAACAGACATCCAGTAGTTCCCTTGTACATACTTCCCATTGCCAGAGTTAAAAAAAATATATATATGCATATATATATATGTGTGTATATATATATATATATATATATATATATATATATATATACACATACACAGAAAGGTTCGCGACTTAAGAGAGAAAACCTTATAAAAAAGCAGAGAAAGCTAGAACTTGT
The DNA here is from genome assembly GCF_031143425.1 of Pleurodeles waltl. Taxonomy (NCBI): domain Eukaryota; kingdom Metazoa; phylum Chordata; class Amphibia; order Caudata; family Salamandridae; genus Pleurodeles; species Pleurodeles waltl. The sequence continues at coordinate 473,357,347 of NC_090447.1, read as the reverse complement.
TTAACCAAAAAATCTCCTGAAGAACCCGAACACTAATAAAGTAACTGTCCCCTGAAAAGACTACCTAAATACCACCATGGGATCACTTCTGGAATACATGCAGAGTAAGTTCCCCACTCAGGTCAAAAATCTTCGCAAACTTTGCAGGAGTTGGACGCACATACCAAGACTCACACACTCCCCTAGCCTAAAGAGGGAACCAAAACCTAATATAATCACACGCTCACGGACATAAGTACAAACAAAGTATACAGGACAAAATAAGGACAAAAAGGATGCACTGCTAGAGCTCTTGGTCATTTTCTAGGGAGTCCAAACCGATAACCTTGAGTCATCACCAGTAAGCAAGGTGTCCGTACATCCCCCACAATACGTAGTATGGAGGTGCTCACCTTGATGCCTGCTATCCCCATGTTGGAACACTCTAACCTACCAGCCGAGGGAGCTCAAGGGGACCCTATTGAACAGCAGGCTGCTAGGTCTAGGCATGGCAGATCATCATGCCCATAGGCCTCTACACTCTCTGCATCACCCCAGTCCAGCACAAGAGTGCCCCAAAGCTTGACTCCCTGCCCGTCACGGTCGCAGACCGAGCCTCAGTGGCACATGGAGCACACACCGCGCTGATTCCAGGTAGCACATGTGAGGAACAGAGAGGTGTCTAGCAGTCACAACCAACAACAATGAGGGAAAGGACCTCATACGTCTGGAATCCACCAACAAGAGTGGATGTTGCCGGGCCCGAGTGCATGACAATCACAGACTGTCCCCTTAGTAGGTAGCAGGGAGCAACGATGGGTAATTCTTTGCATGCCGGTTCTGTGAATTGCTGGCAGACTGGACTAGGGAGGGGAGTCAATTTGACTGGTCCTGGACTAAGGAAGGTTCATTTGAGCCAGAGGATATGGCTACAGCAGAGGACTGCATCAGGTATCAGATGGGGAATCCCAACTAGAATTTCCCCTACAAACAGCAGTGTCTCGTGAAGTGGGAAAGAAGTTCAGGCAAGGAGGGAAGGGAAAAAGAGCAAGAAGTGGTTAGGATGGAACCAGGTTGTTGACTGCAAACAGATGATATTAGTCAAAACAGCTGTGATCGCAATGGCACAGTAGGCAGATGCACCAATAGGGACACCACTGCAGAAGTTTACAGAAGGCAAAGCACATATTGACAGGATTCGAGGAGGTTCTACAGGGGACTCCTAGGATCGGGATCAGGTCAAAATCCCACTGCCAGAATTAGATGAGTCATGGAACCGACACAGGCCAGCCCTATATCCGGCAGCACACTCACCCACTCTCTCATGCCCTGTACTGTCAGTAACTTGACGGTCCGACGAACAGCCTACTGTGACAGTATTGGAAAACAACATACCATATTGCTTCCTAATATTTACAGGCACTACAAAATCATGCTTAAAGGAATGCTCATCCCCTTGTTCAAAGACTCCATGCACGCACAGGGGTTCTCAGGCATGGTCATGAGGGTAACATTCACAAAACCTCTGGAGGTAGGCATGGGAGGCAGCTGCATGATGGGACAGCTGCTGTATCATCCCTCTTCCCAGACTAATCTCCTAGAAAGAGACTTAGGCCCTGATTTATACTTTTTGGGGCAAAACTGCACTAACGCAGTTTTGTACCAAAATGTTTAGCACCGGCTTGCACCATTGCTGTGCACCAGCCGGGCACCATATTTATGGAATGGTGCAAGCCGGTGCAAAGGATAGGCTAGCGTAAAAAAAAAATTACGCTAGTCGGGCTGGGCTGGCGGTATGGAAGAAGGGGGTTTTGCACCAAAAAATGACGTTAGGCAGGTTAGAGTAAATTAAATGACTCTAACTTGCCTAGAGTCATTTTCTGATACACAACCATCCATACCACATGCCTCCTGTCTTAGAAAAGACAGAAGTCATGCCCACCACCCCAATGGCCAGCACAGGGGACCAGGGTCCCCTGGGCATTGCCACTGCACCCTGTGCCATGTATGGGGGGCCCATTTCACGGCCCCCTATGGCATTTTAAAAAATAAAATAAAATACTTACCTGGGATGGGCCCCCCCCCATTCTCCGCTCTCCTTCTGGTGTGGGAGGGGGTGTCCCTGGGGCCTGGTGAGAGCACCTGTGGGCTTATTCCATAGTGTTCCACCATGGAAATAGGCGCACAGGTCCCCTAATGCCTGCCCTGACCCAGGTATTAAAAAATGGTGCAAAGCAAGCTTTGCACAATTTTTTGACCCCTCCCATGCCCCATTTTAGCACAGGAGTATAAATATGGGGTTAATGCCTTAGAGTCATTTTTTTGTACGGGAACACCTACCTTTCATCTCATTAAGGCAAGGTAGGTTTCCACGTCCAAAGACAGGTCTAGCACCAAAGTATAAATATAGAGTCAGTTTTGCACCGAATTAGAGTAAAAGAAAAGGATGCTAATTTAGTGCAAACAGAGTATAAATATGCCCCTTAAATACCAAGCTAAACAGGACCAATCATTTCTCTGAAGATTGGACAATGACCTGTTCAACTCCTGGGGGTCCTTAACCCACCTACACTGCAAAGTCCAGACAATAAGAGTGACACCTGTTGACCGGACAGCCTTTACTAAAGTAGTCTTCACAATCGTCGCTAACGCACCAGCCTGCTGGGCCGTAGGCTGCAGCTACCCCACAAATTTGAGTTCAGTTGGGAGGTCATCTTGAACCACAAGTGGAGGCACTGCTCTGTTTAGAGCTATCGAGGTACGGTCTCAGTACGGGATCCTGCTGACCACCGACCAAGCGGATGCCATGAGGACATGCATCATGTTCATCACACCTGGCTTTAGTGCGTGAGAGGTAACCCATGAACAACTGTTCAGCGAGTCCCCAAAAGCCTCTGACTTCATCTTTGCTGACTGGGTTACTGTTAGGGTGAAACTGCGAAATGGGGCTCCATCACCCACGACGGTGATGACAAAAGGGAAGGAGCAAGACTTGTCAATGGTTCCACTGCAGCTATGGCTGAGGGGGCCCTACGATGTGAGGCTCATTAATACCTCTGAGCTGGTAAATGTAACATTGAGAGAAGGGGCATCCAACCCTAGGTGCATCAGTACCCTCTCTCAAGGAAACTGATGAGGGTATAGCACCTGCAATACAAGCACTAATTGATCAGGGGAACCTCCTTGTGGGGCTCTCCCCCTTCAATACCCCAATATTCCCTGTCAAGAGGAGTAAGGGAGGGACCTCGTGCCTTTTGCAAGACCTGAACACTCTGAATGACATTATAGTTCAGGAATTCCCTGTGGTGCTAGACCCCTCCACCGTACTTACCAATATACATGCAGCAGACGACTATTCCTCTGTGGTAGATATCAAGAATGCATTCTTTAGTATTCTGCTGCACTCCGACAGTCAGTACCTGACTGTTTTCACTTTCCAAGGGGTTCAGCCACTGTATCAGAGACTACCGCAGGGGTACTGTGAGCCCCCCAGTATCTTTAATAGAATACTGAGGAAGGACCTTGTCAACTTCCGATTGGAAAGCTCCAATAACACTCTATGTAGGACATCCGTTGTTAGCGGTTATCCAAAAAAGCAAGAGCACACTGACTATGCAAAATATTTCGGGCTATGAGTCGATTCTCTCTAGGCTAGACAGTTTGATGCCACCTAGAGAACCCATCCACCTTCCCAAGCCAAGAGATCCTGGAAGGGGAGGAGACCCATGGTTGCGTGACATACATGCTCGAGGGGATCAGCAAGGCAGAGGAAGATCCCATCCTAGATAGCAAGACAATATTCATCAACTGTTCCTCCATGAATGACCAAGAGATGGGGTTGAGGCATAAAGGGACCCGATTGTCATGGCCTGTAGCCACGCGTCCTCTGAGAAGCTGCAGGTCGACGCACAGTTAACTCTCCTCCCCCATCTCTCTGCACAGGTGGCAAAACTGACCACTCCAATTGAAGCCTTCACCCAAAGTTTGGGGAAGACAGTAACAATTTATTTAGACTCTGTCACCACCACATTACACTCAGACATAGGTAGGTGGAAAAAGCAATGGTTTCTAAAATCAGAAAGCACACCCATCGCACATCGTGATCTACTAGAGCTAATGATCAGTGCGCTGACCCTGCCTAAGCATATGGCTGTGGTAAAATGCACTGCCCATACCAGGGGGCAAATATTTTGTATCCCGGGGTAATGCACTAGCAGACCAGGTTGCGAAAAGGGCCACATATGGTACAGTTGAGAAGAGTTGTGTACATCCCATCCAGCAGATTTCAGAGTCAGAACTCCCTCAAGACAAGCCTTACATGGAAATGGCAAGATTGTACTTGAGGGAGTTGCAAGAAACTGTATGACCGGAAGAAAATAAGCTATGGGTAGCGAGTAGCCAGGGGCTGCACACAGACAGCACACAACCTCATATGCAGGCACACACACACTGGGAAACCCATTATGCCGCAGAGCCTAGGCAACATAGCTGTGTCCCAATTACACCTACCAACACACTGAGCCAAGGACAACATGATGGTAGAGTTTCAAAGCGACTGGTTCATTTCTAACCTCTCTGAAATAATAACAATGTACCTGAATGAATGCTTCATCTGTCAACTGTACTTCCCCAAAACTACTCTCAAGGTCATGTTATTGGCTATCCCCAGACCAAAGGGGCCATTCAGGGCACTACACATCGACTTCTTTGACATTGATCAATGTGCTAACTATAGGTACCTGATTGTAGTGGTCTGCCCATACTCCAGGTGGATGGAAGCCGGTCCTTGCGAGCATTGTGACGCCAAGGCACTGGCACATTCCTTGTCAGAGAGGTACTACCCAGATATTGTGTGCTGGACATCATCCGGTCGAACAACAGAAAGCACTTTGTTAACTCCATGATTGCCACATCTGTACCCTCTAAGGGATTAAACATAAACTATCCTCAGTATACCAACCCCAAAGCAGAAGTGTCATTGAGAGGCTCAACGGCCTACTGAAAAACAAAATAAGCTAAATTTGCTCTGGCCTCAACAAGAAGTAGCTCCATTGCCTGACCTCTGGCCTTGTTTGCATTGAGGAACACACCCAGCAGGGACCACCACCTCACACCACACCAGATAGTAACAGGTAGGCTGATGAGGACACCCATCCCCATATCGCAGACCAAATTGAGCACTGGGACTAGCTCTCAAGCATTGGGGGATGAATTGCATATTTATCTCTGTTAACAAATCAAATAATATTGTTCTTATCCAAACAATTCGCCCATTGGAGCTCCAAGTTGCACCACTGCCAAGTTACTGTATCAAATACCTCCACCCAGTCAAAAAGTTTACATTAGGAACTTTGTAAGAAGGTTGAAGCAAGCTAAATTTGAAGGACCCTACTGAGTAATCTTTGCCATGCCTACCGCCCTCAAGGTGAAGGAGAAAGATACATGGGTCCACCTTTCTGACATCCGGCTAAAACTTTCCACAACATACCCCTCATGAACTTCGCCACAAACTCTTTGAGCTGTTGAGACCCTCAGTGGGCTACAGCAACCTCCACCTCCCCAGAAGGTATCCCAAGATGTTCAAATGTTATATGTAATATTACATTTATACATTCTATGGTTGCTAGGGATGCTACCCCACCCATGTATTTCTAACAACAGTCTGATATTATGGAGTCTATTTGAGCGTTGTCACCTCCCACCTTTTACCTTTAATTACACTGCACCCAACACTAGCATCCCACATGCACTACACAGCACCCATTTACGCAACACGTGGTATCAGCACATGACCACAGTTGGTACTAAGACATCAGCCAGGTCATGTTATGTCTGTTTGCTGATACCGCATGCAGAAGGCACAGATAAACTTATCCCAAGAGGTAGCCCCTGAAAAAGCAAAATGCATCCTCCATCTGTACCTGTGTCAATGTGGGGCTGCAATGCAACCTACTAGAGTAGAGCTCCATAGGGTAGTAGTAAATATGACCCTCTATGAGACCAATCCAGCAGCATTGTACCTTCTCACTGAGCATAGCGACATTTAAACGGAGCTAAACAGGATACACAGAAAGTGAGCTATAGGGGAGGACACTGTTTGGCCACGAGATGTTCACAAGAATAGATTCTTAGAGGCAGCTAAAACAACTAACCAGTGTACAAAGATGTCTGCTACTGCTTCTATCTGTGGACCCAGGGTGACCCTTAGCATGTCTGGGGCTGTCTTTGCTAACAACAAATCGACCCAAGACATGGATGTTCAGTGCAGGGCCATCCACCTCAATGACACTAAGGGGAATGGGTCTCGTAGGGGAGGGTTAAATGACAGCATAGACACCCTATGTCAGGAGATCTGGGACATCGAGTTAGACAGGTACACATGGATAGAAGGGAAGGGGCAACCTTGTACAGAAACTCACATTGTATTCCTAATGTTTCAGAGGCAAATGAACCATTCCACTGGGTATGAATGAGAATTGTGGCATGATACTTCACATTCCAGATTTGCAATGGGACACCTCCATGCTAATGGACACCTACTGGCAGTGTGGTGAGTTTGCTTATGCCCAGCTCATCTCTCAATGGTGTGGTCTCTACTCCTTCATCACCATACAGACCCCAACCCTGGGCATCCCCGGAGAAGATCCATCTGAACTGTTCCAACACCCACTGAGGAAGGAAATAACTTTGTTGCATCAGGCTCCAAGAAGACGAGCTGCTGATTATTTTGTTTGGGCTAAGCACAAGGTAATTCCTGAGGATTTTAACCTATTTACTGATGCTCAAGTATTGGCAGGAGGGTCTATACCCTTCTTCACCTTGCAGACAGGAGCAAATGCCCTCTGGTTGTAGATAACAGAGTAGGAGATACTCAAAATGATGAACAGTACTGATTTCGACCTTGATGCCTTCAAAGAAGAACCATGAGCCAGTCACCTCATGGTGATACAACATCAGTACGTTTTGGGCTTGATGACCTCAATGGCGGGTGGGATGTGTGCCAAGATTGGTGCATCCTGCTGCACTTTCGTGCCAGGCAATGACATGGACAGTGGAATTTTATCACTTGCTGTTCAAGCAATGCACCAGCTGCAGAGAGAGGTGCAGGAGGAGGGAGGTGTCCTTGAGTAGGAGTAGTTCACAAACTGGTGCTCCTGCCTCCCCAGTGGCTGACCCATTTGTGCATGTAACTTTTCCTCATTTTCATTATATTACTGTTTTTGTGTGGTTTCCTACATTTGTGGGTTACCTGCCGTAAGATCGCAGGCCCTAGATTGGGTAGGGTACAAGAAGCGAGGGAGGTGGGCCAACAAAATGTCGACATCGTGTCTGTCATGAATTATGGGTTTGATGGTTTAGTCGAAAATTCAACTAAAGGGGGGAGTGTTAATATCAGATCAAGAACATGAAAACAGGATACCTCTGTAAACACATACAATGCATTTTCATACACAATGAAATCACATCACCCCTTTTGAATTCCCCGTCAGGAACTCTGTCAACCCAGCACATAGTTACGTGGTCAGGAAGTCTCTGCATCCTAGGCCTGAAGGTTAATGACTGACACATAACGGGTGGAGTAACACTCAGCCTACAGCCAAACACACAAGCATAGTCAGATCCCACAGATACGCAGCATACCTACAATGGTCCCTAGAGATTGGTCCCAATAAAGCACACCGGGCCAGAGGAACCATGCATTCCCAAACACCATAAAATTAGATGCCACACCCTGTGGGTGCTGTGTCCTGATTGGCTAAGTGTACCTAACCACATGCCCCTCAGGCCGGATATCTTGACACAAACTCACTGGCCTACATAGTGCCCATGCCAGGTCGAGGCCCACCTGCATTCCCTATCTGGAAATTGTATCTGATACTCCTTGTCAATAGTTTGCATATTTCATGTGGAAAGAATGTTTTATGCATTTATTGCTTCCAGAGAAATGCAAAAAACATGGCTCATTATGATGTTCCATGGGAGACAGTCCTCAGACCCCGGTGCTGTAAATGCTCTCCCAGATGTAATGTTTAATTAAGCAAACCATTTCCTGTTTTGTCGGATGCCTCTTGTCTCTTGTTTTTTTAAGGTAAAGCCTCATTTGAGTAACAAGTAGCCGAGTTCTGGTTGACTATCAACCATAGATAAAAGGGTAACCTGTCCTGATCACTGTGTTAAATCTGTTTATAACTGTTCAGGGAAACCAAAACCCATATTTATATTTTTTTAGTGCCGCATTTGCATCATTTATTTACGCAAAATCGGCACAAACTTTCAAAATACAACTCTATTTTGTACGTTTGCGCTGCTTTTGCGTAAAAAAGTGACGCAAATGCGGTGCTAAAAAAGTATAAATATGGGCACAAGTTCCTCCAGATGCTTAAGCCCTGTTGCATAACCAAGGTCCTACTACAGACACTCTGTACCTGTATCAAACCCCTGACAGTCACTGAGCCTACATTGAGAAATGAAGTGGATATGAGTAGAAAAGTGGGTACTGTTCACAGTGTTTACTCTATGGTGAGAGTTTACCCTGTACCACACTGTTTGCAGACAGGGAAACTCTTATGGGAAATACACCATAAATATTAAAAGGTATTTACTAAGAACGGGGTACACTATACAAAACTTGTCCAAAGAGTGACTATTTTCTTAATTTAATCAATGTCTGAAGGTGCTAAAGACCATACTACCTGCAGCCTTCATACTGTGATGAAAGCATTATAGATAGACATTCTTAGCATATGTACATAGGTTACTACCTGGTGCATATATGTTCTTCTATATTAAGGAGAAATTGTCAGAATCAAGAGAGACACATACACAACAATGGTTATTAAATAATGGGCTCTACTTGATCAATGGAGGGATCTTGGGATTTTAGAACAAGATACATTTCTATACCTGAAAACAGAACATCCCAAAATACTGGTATTTTACTTCCGACTCAGAATACATAAAGACAAAAAACAATTCCTCAGGAAGACCTATAGGGGAATATTTACAAGAAAGGCCCCAATGTGCCACTTTTCCTGCACCCCCTTATGCCCCCCCTAACAATGCCATGGTTACGCCATATTTACAATACGGGGAACCATGGCGGTCAATACCACAACAGCGTCAAAATGTTTGCCGCTGTTGTGGGGCTTTACTGCACTAGCACCACAACTGTTGGTGCTTGTGCAGCAAAGCACAGGGAGGCCCTTGGACCAATACTGGAGTATCACTTTAATACCTGCATTGGGCAGGCATTAAAAATTACTGAAAAAATGGTGCAGTGAAATCTTGTAAATTTCACTGCAACATTTTTTCAGGCCTCCCTGTGGGGGAAATCCCTCTTGTATACATTATGCCTGGCACAGGCATAATGTGGTGCAAGGGGTCACTAAGTGGCGCAATTATGCTAGGGCAGCGCATAGTTTCTTCTAAGGCTAGTATCTCAGAATATACCTCTAGATACATTGATTTATCTTTAAGAGATTGTGTAACAACCCTTCACTCATACATCAGGACACCAAGGACTACTTATGTACATTAGAGGGTATAGAGTGGTCTTATGACTTTCTTCTCATGACTCTTAATATATGCTCTCTATATACCAATATTTCCCAAGAAAAAGGGATTAAGGATTGTTGACACTTCTTGAGGGCAAGATCAATACATCTATTTTCTCACACTTACATGCTTTTGAGTATGATTCTGGTATGCCTTCAAAATAAAATATTCTTGTTTAATGGAGAATGGGACCGCAATGGGCACCTGCTTGACCCCCAGCTTCACAGATCTTTTCATGGGATGGTGAGAGAAGCAGGTGTTCACTGCACCCAATACAGCTGAGTAGATGGAGCATGTGGTTCTATGGCTCCATTATGTTGATTATTTGTTAATTATTTGGAACAATACTGAGATCAGCCAGGGAGTTTGCTGCTAAGCTCTAGAACACTAATTTGAATTTAGATTTCTCTTGTACCATTAGTCATGAAAATGTGGAGTTCCTTGGCAATGTAGTTGAGATTAAAGCAGGTATACTTACTACATCTCCCCATAGAAAAACCACAGCAGGGCACAGTATTCTCCATGTCCTGAGCAGTCACCCTAATACCACCAAATAGAACATTCCCTAACGGGCAGAGAGAAATTACAAATGTAAGGAAAGTTAGATAACGGAAGAGAAAATCATGATTAACAGATTTTGTGAGGGAGGACACCCTGAATGGTCACTCAAAAGGGCTAAGATGCGCAGAAGGGACATCTCCACCTATACAACTCTCTTCCAGATCACACATACTATAAGCAATAGTGAGGATATGATTATGAGACTAATAACAACTTTTTATGCTAAAGCTAAGAAAGTTGCCAAAATCATTAGAACACACTAGGACACAATGACAAATGATCCCACTCTATGTCCTATAGTGAGCAAAGAACCCAGCGTCACTTACAGAAGGTGTAAAAGTGTGGGGGACCTATTGCTGAGAAGTGACATCACTGTTAACACAGTCTCTGATGATAGTCTGAAAGGTTTCCACCCTTGCTGCCATTGTAAGGTGTGTAGGTACAATAACACCAAGAAACTCTTCACTGTACCATGTGGGAAAGGTACCAAGATGATCAACTGATTCCTTATATGTACAACCCCTATATTCTTTACATCTTAGAATGCCCCTGTAGCAAGAGGTATGTGGGTAGCACAATACATCCTGTTAAGAAAAGAATCCTGGAGCATATGCATTCCACAGATAAAGGGAATTCCCCACTACCCTATGGACAGAAATTTTGAAGAAAAATACTACAGGAGCAAATTATCTTTTTTTGCCATTGAATAGATTCCTAACAACAGATGTCGGTCTGACAGGGAACTGAGGTTGAGACAGAAAGAATCACTCTACATAATGGACTTAAAAAGTAAAATACCGGGGATGAAATACAGAGGAAGATATCTAGGACCATCAAATTGATAGTTGAATTGTGTCCAGAACATGACATAACTCTATACCTACTGCAACTGTCAAATAGGAATATTGTGGTTTTTAACCTTTTTGAGCTATATATCTGGTTTTAATTGAGTTTCTTTTTTCTTGTTTTTTCATGTTTTACAGGAGTTAAGGAAGTGAATCTGTATTATGGTATTATGCCACCCTTCTGGGTAGGAGGCCCCCAGCCTTTTCCTCGACACGTCTTGGGTTCAGATAAAGATTTGGCTTGTCAGAAAAGATAGCCTTTTCTTTCTTTAGATACATACTTGCAGGACTTTTATGTCATCTTGGAGATGAAATGTTCACACTCCGACACTGTCTGATAGCCCACTTGGGCTTGCTTTAGGCTCTATTAGCCACTCAGAGATGGGTCAAATCAGCATCCCCTTTTCTCCGGTCTCATTTAGGAACCTGGGGTCGTATTATGAGGCCCTTGTGCCATGGTTTGGTTACTTTTTATGATGCAACGGTGGCACAAACCTCCAAAATCATATCTATGAGGTCACGCAAAGCCACTTTGCATGGATTTGAATAGCCTCATAGATATGGAGTAAGGCAAGGCAGCGCAACTTGCTGCATTGCCTTACTCTGCATTAGGGAGGCATACAATGGGCGTTGCGGTGGGTGTTCCCGTGTAACACCCATGGATTTTGATGCATGCCCAGATTTACAAGGTCTAAACCTGGGGATGTGCCAAAACCTTACTCCTCAGCAGGTAGGTGCAATGGAAGAAATATATTTATTTCTCCTCGTTTTTTCCTCTCCCTATGTGTACTGCATTCTGCACACATATAAAGAGTAAAAGCCTCCCAGAAGTGTTTTTGTGCAGAAAGGTATCCCTTCCTGCACAAAAACAATACCGCCTACAATGCGGAAACCCTTACACAATGGTGTACGATTGCCTGCGTTGGCGCTAGGCTCCCAAAATGGCACAAGCGCAGTGGGAAAGGACAGCAATGTGCTGTATTGCTCAGATACGGGGCATTCCTGCACTTTTTCTCTGACACATGGCAGCGCAAGGTGACTTGCTGCTCCGGCCAGTGTCAAAAACCCATGACTATGGTCCTTGGTGTCTCATTTTGACAATATAGTCACTTGTACAGGTTATGAGTGAGTTATCTTTGGAAGTGGGGGAGAGTTGTGGAGGTGTAGTGCTCTTTTCATTATTGCTTTCTTGCGATCCAATTGATTTGTGGACCTTGAATATATTGAACTCGAAGTTTTACATTTTGTATATGATTCTTTATACAGATTGAGGAATGCACTGGATCTATTTCAGATGGATTTGTTGTCAATGCTATAATGATATTTTTTATTTCGAATGTTATGCCCTTTCTCTAACCATGTCTAGTCCACAATATGTTTTTTGATACATGGGCTGATCTGGGAACTCCTAGATTGCATATTATTATCTTCTTCCTTCTTCCTCCCTAGAGGTGATCAAGGCCATGAGCCCCAAATGCGTCCTGGGTGTGCGTTTGCAATACTACTACCAGGCAATAATGATACCATATTCTTAATCGCAACAGAACTGCAAATTACAATGGATGTAATTAGGCTATAAGGAAAGTATGTGTTTGTCCCTGTTACTATAGAAACAAATAAATGTATGTTTCTCCAAATAAAAGAAAGAATGATTTTCTAATAAAAATGTAGTATCATTCAGCACAAAGGAACTCCTGAATGCAGCACTTCATAGCTTCTACTTCTATACAGATACAGAAAAGAGATATAGAGGTTTCTGTCACACTGAATTTAATAAGCGTTTACAAATGAAAAAAGTTTGACCTTGCCAGTCTTCCTCTCCAAATCCCGGAAAATGGTAAAAGGTAATGGTCCTGGGTTGGGATATGTGTACTATCACAACAGTGAAGAAAAAAGGATTGGGCATGATGTGGGACAACTTCAAGTTATCAGTACTTTATGATGTGCATTTTTCAATTTCATCATGTTATTTGTAGGTTTGCTATTTTCAAACTTATGCCAACAGTAAATATAGACATTTCAAACATATGCCTATTGAAAGGTTGGGAGCTATGCACTTAAAAAGTAGCTTAACAAGAAATAAAATTCATCCAGAAGAGACAATTCACAAAGGCATTTATGAGTATTTGGAATAGTACTCCCATAATATTACTTTATGTACTCTTTGTGACTTGGTCCCAAAATATCTAAAATGGGAATAAAGTGAGAAGATTCATGGAATAGTAGTACAAATAGAAAGGGCTATGGGCCAGATGTATGAAAGCATTTTGCATTCGCAAAATGCCATTTTAAAAGGTATGAAATACATTCTGAACGCAATTTTAAGGAATCGCTAAAATAGCGATTCCTTAAAATTGCGACCCTGTTTAGAGAGTCACTAATTGCGACTCTCTAAATTAGAAATTGCAAATAAGGATTCCTTATTTGCGATTCCTTAGCACATGTGTGAAGCAATTCCTAAATGCGATTTTGGCATTTAGGAATCACTAATTACCACCAAGTTGAACTTGGTGGTAACCATGTGCAAAATGTAAAAATGCATTTAAAATGCATTTTTAAATTGTACATGTAAAGCACACATGCCCTTTTGGCATGTGTGCACCTTCCATGCCCCCCAAAAAATCTTGGGGTGCATAAGAGGGGGCCTTAGGCCCCCAGTACCCTGGGGTTTTGCATTACCAAAATTGCGATTTCTGGTTCAGAAATCGCAATTTTGGAAATGCAAAAAATTTGCAGATATGGGCCAACAGGCCCATAGCTGCGAATGGGGCCGGTATCGCAATTTGTGATTCGGTAATCGCATTTGCGATTTTTAAGAAATCGCTATTACCGATTCGCAAAGTGATACATGGCACTTTGCGAGTCGGAAATAGCGATTTCTTGAAAATCGCTATTTCCGTATCGCAAAAGGCCTTGATGATACATCTGGCCCTATGTACATTTTTCCACTTTTACTAATGCACCATGCACTCTTACTAATAGAGATTTAGATATTTCTAGGGTGGCTGTCAAAGACATAAAAGAATAATGGAAGTGCTCTTACAATACTATTTCACATACCTATGCCCTTCTCAATCTTCCCGAGTGCTTAGGTCAGTAGAGAGAGCTGGTGATGAAGTGGCAAGTATGGGTGCAGGGGTGGATGGATCGAAAGAGGGGAAGAAATGGAAGGAGGCAATGCATGGATAGGAGGTGGGCTTGTGGTCAGAGCAGATCAGGTATGGGTGTCACATGACTGAGGGCCTGATTTAGAGTTTGGCAGGCAGACAGACATTGTTCCTTCATCACAGAAGGGCGTATCAGGCCATTGGGCTTATAGATTTCCAACTAGCATATTTTGGATTTGGCGTGATGGACTGCCTTCAGTCATAATGGAAGATGGCCCATTAGCTGAGTCTCAATCTTCTTTCATATGTCCACCCATTCACCGTTGACAGATACAACTTTGTCAAAGGTTGGTGTAGTGGACAGCTGTCTGCCATATTTAGAGTTGTTCTCCATCAGTTTGGGATGCAGGGACCCTAACAAAGGAGGACAGCAATGAAGAATGAGGTTTCTGATGTCACATGCATCCATCCACACACACCTTCTCAAAATCAGCCCATCAAGAACACCTGCAGCTTCCAGTACAAAACATGCTCTTCAACCCAAACAGGGCATTTACCACTCACGAAATAAGCAGAAAAGCAGATCAAAGTCTTTTTTTTTTTCGAACAATGGAAGAAGATTCTCTGAAAATGAGGCAACTGTCACGGTGGGTGCGCTATTTAAGGGTTCTTTGGAGCTTTTTGTGCACATCAACCAAGAGTCAGAGAAGGGAAACATGAGCCAGAATAACTCAAAAGTTTAAGGTTGTCTCTAACACTAGGCGCTCACATGAGGATATGAGAAAGTAGCCCTGACAACTGGTGGTGGTTCTCCCAGGCCCCTTATCCCATGTTTATTTTTGTTAATATTTAAAAGCTAAGACATGGCAAAGCGGAGTCATAATGAAAATTTCCCATGTTTTCTAATAAGCAACACTCTACTTTTACACACATTATCATCACAAATAGAATGCCTCAGTTCAATGACTACATATTGTTTATTAAAATAACAAATATGCATACATGGCCTCATCTATTTGAGCCATGGATCCATCTAAGCTGAACTAGGGTTTTGAATTTAAAAGTCACTCAAAAGCAATGCAAGGTGGCCTGTGTTTACTGTAAAGTATTCTGCAGCTCCTCTCTTCTTTTTGAAATTTTAGGTAGGATAATTCAGCAGTGCTCCTTTCCTGTCCTAGGATTTGTGCTGCCTCAAAGACTACAGCAACACAACGTTTTGGGCCTTGTAAGACACATTGGCCCAAATTTAAAGATGGCCTTGTGCCATCTAATGCCACATTAGTGTCATTTTTCTGACGCTAACGTGGTGTTAGATTGCCAAAAACGCTGCGCAACACCTATAAAGTGGCGCAATGCATGCAATGTGACACTTTGTGACCTTTTGCACCACATTATGCATGCACCATGCATAATGTATGCAAAGGGGGCGATCCAGCGCAAGGAGGCCCGCAAAAATGGCGCAATGAAATCTACAAGATTTTATTGCACCATTTTTTGCATGATTTTTACTGCCTGCTAAAAGCAGGAGTTAAAAGGACACACCCATTGGAATCAATGAGTGCCACAATAGAGTCAGAAATGTTGACGCTATTGTTCCTAATACCGCCATTGTGCACTGTATGTTAAATACGGCGCACACATGGTGGCATTAGGGGGCCGCATGGGGGGTGCAAGAAAAGTGGCGCTTTACTATTTGAAGCGCCACTTTTCCTAAATCTGGGCCTTTGAGCTAGTGCTACAGAACTACGTATTAAGTTGAAACAAAAGACAACCTACTTCATTTAAAGGGCCAGTATTTAAGTTAAGTAAGCCATGAAACCTAAGTCAGTGTGGGGATGTATGGTGTACAAAAATCATGACCTATTTTCAAATTATGGAGGGACTAGCTTCCTTTGCCTTTCTAAGCCAGCGGGGAGAAATGAAGCACTAACTAGTTATATGTTTATGCTGGATAGTCGCAGACTAAACAACCTCGGGTGGACCTCTCTATTGTGATAATACTGCTATCATAAGAAGATGGGGGGGCATAAAACTGTCAGAACGATCTTTTCTGGGGCAGGGATCGGCCATTCTTCATTAGAGGCCGGGACTAATGAATAGAATTAGCAGGGCAGCTCTGCCAACAGAGCTTCTCAAGCATTCACATTAGACAAGGTCAACTCTGCGCACTAGGCAGCGCTTTATGATCAATACATATTGCATCCCAGAAAAAAAGAATTGTGTGAAACTCATATGAGGTGTTTGGTATACAGACTCCGAAGGCTAAAAATAACTGCTGATCCTTGAGGCCAGAGTGGGCTTAACCCTTAAACAGGAAATCACCACTGAGTCTTTCGTGCAATGTGTTTCCACAGATGACACCATTTATACAGCACAAGATCTCCATACATATAACTTACTTTATTCACATAACCTGATCTGAAAGGGAGTTAAACAATCTTAGGGTGGGTGGTCAGATGTTACCAAAATGCCCAGTAGACTGTTACCCCTGGGCCTTTTGATTAAAGTCATCATCCACTATTGGTGGGGTGATGCACTCAGACGAATAGTGCCTAAGACTATCCTAGGCGAGCAACATAAAAAATGTAGAGCACCTCCCAAAGGCATTTATTTGCTAGGCCACTGAGCAAATAAACCGAGGGTAACTTGACAGACAAAACTGAGACAGGATGTCGCACCTGGCTGCTCGGGAAGGAGTTTAGTCCCAGTACTAAGGCTGGAATCAGTGCTGCATTTGTTTTGGAACATGTCTCTTTCAAGTGGTTAGCATCAGTATGGTAAATGAGCTATGGCTCTTTCCTGCTCGCAGGGATATAAACAGCCATAAATAGGTCTCCGTCCTGTGGTTAGAACTGGGGCCAAGCCATGTACTCGTTGTGCAGCTGCAGGAAGGTCCCGCACCGCGGTAAGCACCCAAGTTTTCAAGAAATGGTGCTGCCTGAACTGCATATACTACCTCAATTAGCGCGGTACCCTTTAGCTTGTACATTAGTTAGTGCACAGAGCAGCAAAACACAGGACAGTAATTGCCTCACCATTTCCCGAGCTCTGTTTTCAGAAGCACATGCACTTACTTGGAATAATGTATGGGCAGTCGATGGGAAAAATAAGTTGTCGAAGCACAAAAATTGAATCATGAAACGGTCACTGGTAATAATAAACAGAGAGTGGCAACCATCACTCCCTGTTCTTTATCTGTACTGTCTGCAGCACGTGCATTGATTTGGTAAGCTACCAAGTTAGTGCATGTGTTGTAGACAGTGTGACTGCTTGAAAAGCATCTACATGATCTGTTCTTCACCCCTGTACACGATCATAACAGGTTCATGGCATGGGTCCTTGGCTGGAAATGTGCATTAACTCTACATCTGTCTTCCTCATTGTAATCCTTACTTATGGAGCTTCTGCCTCAGACGTAAGCCATAATAACTCCCAAAATGAAAGAAGAACCCTGAACTGTTGTTAGGAGTGTATAATCAGACGCCCAATTCAAGCGCTTAGAAGCAAAAAGGGCCAACAATGGTTATTGAGGTTGCGGTAGACCAGGTCCAAGTCACAAGTTCAGGTCAACCACGAGGGAGCATGGGCTGGATACAGGACTGATTTCAGTCCGCTCACAAAGTATTGTGTGGCCAGGGTGTCAACATGTGCAGTCTTTACTACAAGCTGCACAGGCAGTCGTTGGGGAACCTTTCATGAGGAGCTAAGACACAAGCTCTATTATCAGGATGCGTCTTGCAGCGCTGGAGTCAATGAAGCCATTGACAGGAACTTGCAGTGTAAGATCTGGCTTTGAGGTTAAAAAAGCAGCTTGGAGCTGCTAGGAGCCAGACCTGAATAGAGATGTGTTGGAGTCGAGGCTGGTGGTCGACATCGAGATGCACTGCACTGGGTTTGGGTTTGCAAAGCGACTGAGCAGAGTTTGCCACGTGCGATCCTACATCGAGATGTGCTGAGAAGCGTCAAGAAGTTCCTGTTGTCTGTATTGAGATGGATCACAATGGGCTGGAGATTGCAAATCCACCAAATGAAGAATGAGGGGCACAGTCTTGCATTGCGATGTGTTGAGTTGTGTAGACATTGAAGAAGCCTGTTATGTCCAAGTGGCTTTGAACAGGGGACCAGCTACTGACCCTTGGAGATTCTTTGGAGTCTTTGGAGTACACAGGTATGCTGGATTCAGCAGGGCAGCTAACAGCAGTAGATGAGTCCTAGTGCAGAAACAGCAGGCCTTCAGTAGCAAAGCAGTTCTTGGTTGGAAAGCACGTCAGCTGGCGAGGTGAACTTCACAGCTGGGCAATATGTTTTCCTGGCAGAGCCCAAAAGCCCAGAAGTGATCTGCAGAGTTAAGTCTGAGGGTCTACTATTTATACCTGGTGCCCTTTTTGAAGTGGGAGAAGCTTCTAGAGTCTTACCCCTACAGAGGTGTCTGTAATTTCCTTGCTCATTGCCCTGGCTTTAGCCTTTTTGGGGGTCACAGAAGACTAGTGTGAAACCCTTTGTGAGTGTGCTGCGACAGATGCTTTGTAATCTTCAAGTATGGTAGGCGACAGCTCCTAACCCTCATTCTGCCAGAGATGGCCCATCCTACCAATACCTATTTACCCTTTGTCTCAGTGTCTGGGAGTAATACACAAAGACCAACTGTTAGCTATACTTAGTCAGATGACACAGGATGCAGGCTGCAGGCACCAAATAGTGGGGACTTTTAAAGATGGCATTTTCAGAAATGTGACTTTACCACAATAGAGGGCTTTAAAATACAATTCTTGAGACATCAAACTAAAATGTCCTACCTGCTCCCAGTTGAAGGTGTTCACTTATAATATGTAATAAGGTACCCCAATGTTATCCTATGGGAGATATAGGCCTTGCAGTAGTGTAAAACAAATACAAGAGTTTTTTTTTACTACCAGGACATGTAAAAGTTAAAAGTACATGTCCAACATTTTAAATACACTGCAGCCTTTCCTATGGGCTGCTTAGGGCCTACCCTATGGAAGACATATATGTATTAAAAATGATGGTTTAGAGCTGGCAAAAGGTCTATTTTGCCAGATCGAAATAGCAGTTTAAAACTGCCCACACAGGCTGCAATGGCAGGCCTAAGACATGTTTAAGAAGCTACTTAAGTGGGTGGTTCAAAAAGCGCTGAAGGCAGACTAGTAGCATTTAATTTACAGGCCTGGAGTAGATGAAGTATGACTTTACTAGGGACTTAGAAGAAAATTAAATGTGCCAAATGAGTGTAAGCCATGTTTAAAGGAGGGAGTAGAAGCAATTTAGCATTGGTTAGCAGTGGTAAAGTGTGCAGAGTCCTTAGGCTAACAAAAATGAATTCGGAAAAAGACAGGCGAAGTAAGGCAAAAAGTTTGGCAGAAAACTACCCTAAGGATGATAGGTCCTACAGAAACATCCCCTGTGGTCAGTATTTTGCTGCTTTAAGGTAAATGTTATATTGTTTATATTTAGAGAACATGGCTGTGCTTTAGTACACGTATTGCACGTTACTTTTTATTTTTAGAAGGCCCACTATTAGTGATTTTCTATTTATGGGAGGATACAGCTATACTAAGCCTGGGTGTGTCCATTTATCTCTTTAAGGGGCATATTTATACTCCGTCTGCTCCGAAAGTGCGTCAAAAATTTTGACGCACATTCGGCGCAAAACTTGCCCCATATTTAAACTTTGACGCCTGCGGACGCCAAAATCCTGCCGTGTGCATAATTTTCTGGATGCGGGAAACCACCTTGCGTTAATCATATGCAAGGTAGGCGTTCCCGTCCAAAAAATTACTTAAACACCCGTGCGTCGTATTTATGCTTCCGGGCAAAAATGCCGCACGGCCGGGAGGCGGAGTCGCAAAATGAGGCACAGCCCGATTTGCGTAAAAAATTAACGCCTGGGTCAGGGCAGGCGCTAAAATGGGGCAAACACACCTGTATTTAATAAGAACACACAAAAGCAACAGCAGAGCAGCAAAAGGGAGACATGGAGGTGCTAGTCATCCAGCGTGCACGCAGATGCAGAGCCCAGCAACAACAGCAGCAGCTACCACAACACCAGCAGGGACCCCAAAGGCAGCGCAGAAGGCAGGAGAGGATATTCCACACCAGAACAACCCTTCATGGCCTCAGGGAACATGACATCATCCAGAGGTACAGGTTGAACTGGCAGGCCATTCAGCAGCTGCTGCGCAACATAGAGACACAGTTGGCACCCACATTGCTGACACCCCGCACCATCCCAACAGAAACCAAGCTACTAGCTATACTTCACATGTTGGCAAGTGGCTCCTTTCAAACCACTGGTGCCCTGGTTGCCCAAAACAGCCATCATTTTCTGCCTTCTTGCCCAAAGTACTGGATGCCATCATTGGACTCACACCCCGCCACATCTGCTTCCCAAACACACTGCAGAAGCAGCAGGAGACAAAACAGGGGTTTTACCTCATTAATGGATTCCCACACGTCCTTGGTGCCATCGACACATGTACGCCTTGTGCCACCTGCTGCAACGGAACACCTATACCGCAACAGGAAGCACACACACTCCATAAATGTGCAGGCCATTGTAGATCACCAAGGATTGATCACCAACATCGTGGCAAAGTATCCTGGGAGTGTACATGACTCATTCATCTTCCGTCACTGTACCATCAATCAACTTCCAGGATGGACGAAATGACAATGGACTACTTGTTGGTAAGTACAAAAATCTACTTATATACACACTGCACAGCAACCCTCTAGGACACGCAACACATACCCCACAACAGCAACATGTGGACAGGAACACACAGAGGTCGTGACATCGCTAGCCATGTTTGATAGGTCTGCAGTGAACCTGTCACACATCTGAAATTAGTGTACAGTCAAATGTTAAGACGTCAATGATCACAACGTATGGAGAGGTTTGGCTAATTGTCACCTTGCAAAATGTAAGCGTCTCACTGATGTTTAAATTGATCCATTGCATATGTCAAAAGGTATGGGATGTCCAGGGTACATAGATGCAAACGTGTTACCACCACTGTCTAATTGATTCTGTGTATGGAACTATCATCTCATCCCCAGTGAAGACACAGGGACACCTGTATCACAAGTCACAATGCTAGGAAGTGCACACTGTACTGCAAATCCCAAAACATACTGCTGACAACCAGTCAGCAGGCAAACACTTGTTCAGCCAAGGAAACATCCCAATGCAGATGGTACATCCTAGAAGCCCAGAAAGCAACACAGTAACACAAAAGAGTCATAGACAACACAAGACAACTACTGCCATGCAAGGTGATATTAATGGGGCACGCTACATCAACATGATCCTATTCATTTTCTTTTTCAGCTGATCAGAGGTATGGGATCCAGCCATGGATTATGACACCATGTGGCAACCCAAGCACTGCAGCAGAGCGTGCCTAAAATGAGGCACATAGAAGGAAACGCACCATAGAAGAGAGAACCTTCAGCATCCTCAGGTCGAGATTCAGGTGACTCGACATCACTGGTGGCAGCCTCCTATATTCCCCAGAAATGGTCTGTAAGATCATTCTAACGTGTGCCATCCTGCACAACATTTGCATGCGAAGGAACATCCCCCTCTTGGAACCAGAGCCACAAATGCCTGAAGAGGAGGAAGAGGAGGATGCTGGCCTGCAACATGAGGGGGAACAACAAAACACAGCTGCTGGATTGCGTAGTCACCAACATATTGTGAACAATTTCTTTTAAAACAACTCATCATCACCACTGTATTAACTAATGTAAATAAACACCGATAATAATCACCATATCATGTTATGGCTAATCATTTGTGCTCACCTTTATATCTAACTATCAGGATAAGAGTATAGCCTCATGGAGCATTGCTGACATACCGATCATGACACAGAAATTTCCTGAGCAATTGTGATGCGTATTATACAACAGTCACATACACACATACTGTAAATGACATATATCCTCTACATTTCACCTTTGAAGGGCAATAGCAGAGGACAACACCTATTTCACACATACATGTTGGCAACATGGTTCATTGCAGCATATGGCACGCAACTAAGACACCATCAGTCTATAATGTCTCATACATGAGGCAGTGGATGTGCTATTGCAATGGTAACAGGAAGGAATGTCCAGACCCTTGACAGCAGTAAGTCATACAGTACCTATCTTTGCAAGGACTATCTGTGACAAGAGTTCCCTACAAGCAGAACATAGACAGCACAAGTGCGATACCTATGACAAGCATTGAGCACATGACATTCCATGTCCATGTCAGCCCATTTCCTAACTCCTGACACACCCATGCTCCTGGTCTCAACCCACCTGTCTGATGAGGTCCCTGGAATGGTAATATGGGTACCCTGATATTCCCTCCTCTACACACACAGACTAACAATAGTGCTACACCCTTTCCTATGGTATGCCATTGTCATAGTACATCTGACTGCATGGACGTCTGGTCAATTAATACACTGGCTTGTAGTTTCTAAACCCTGTTATCACCTGTAGATTGCTTTCTGTGTGAAAGGTACTGTTGGCCATTTGAACTCGAAACTCACCTACAGGACTTGTGATAAACTGATGCAGATCACACCTGTGATCACCTCCATGCACAGAACCCAACTGAACATGCACTGCCCCTGCAGATGCTTGGAACAGCATAGAAGTTGCCCTTTTGTCAAATACACTGTTCTGCATTGCTAGTAATTAAGCCGTGTACACAGCCCTTGGGTTTATGTGTCACCTTAAAAAACACAGGACAAACACAGTTTCCCATGTCAACTGTCTTGTTCTTCCTCTGACCAGTCTTAGTCAGACCACTGAGTATGTACCTTGTGAAATTGCTGGATCCTGATTGACCTTGCATCCTGTCAGCCTGACTGGCACATGTCTGTGCGTTACCCTAAAGGTTCCTTGTGCCTACATATGTACCACACTTGTGTTACCAAACTTCACATTCCTCAGGGGGTATTTTGTCATGTGCTTCCTTAATGCTTACCCAAATACATTGTATAGCATCATCTGCTTTTTAATTGTACCATATTAGTAAAATTGCCTTTGAATACCAAAATCATGTCCTATCCCTTGTCTGGGTCTCATGTATGCATGAACGACAAAGTGTGACAGTGTACCATGGCCGTATGCAGGGACTGGTTATGGTGCCTCCAGCAGAACCAGCTACCTTTGATAGTGTGCATGAAAAGTCCACAAATGTTAGGACCCTGACAGTTCACACGCTGAATCACATTGCTCACAACATATTGATGGGCTGTGCGTGCTGAATAGTTGCAAGATTAATCAACTCAGAGGCTATGATGTTCCCAGATGCAGTGGGAACTTTACAGGCTAACCTGTGTACAAATGTTGTAATGACACCTGCCGGAACATGACTCCTGAGATATGATCTCAATCAGCACACCAAGGTTGCCCTGTTGACAGTCTCATAAAAAGTCTGCAGTGACAGGGTGGGACCATCCCCATCTAGGTTCTCATGTCCTCATCGACTTTACTCACATTGATCTCCGAAGGTTACTCAGTAGATACAGGAATAGCCACCACTGACTCATGATGAGACCTGGACGTAACTGTGACAACATAGACCCCTAAAAATATACAGGATCAACATTGGACCACACACATGAACCAGACACCTCTGTGCAATTGAGCACTGGAAATATGTGGCCACGTTCTGCCTCGTCTGCTGGTCCACCACTGCCACTGGAGAGTTGTGGCTCAGTCATATGACCACAACTGTGGCGTGATATAACAGTTGGGGGTCACCTTTGGCTGTCTGTGCCAATAACATGGTACCCACTTAGTCTGTACATGTGCCTGACTCACGTGGGTTCACCAACAAGTGCCTAGGAAGCAGTTTCCAAATTTCTAGGACATGGGATGGGCAATTTTTGGACCATTGAAATGAACAAGCGTCTGCCATCTATCCGGTGCATGCTTTGTCATTTGTGGTGTCTACGTTACCCAAAATCTCAGAAGTGCACACAACAGATGTTGCTACATGTATGACTAGCACATGTCCTCTCTCATTTCCACACTGACTTGGATCTAAGGTTTGGACACATTGACTTCACATTCATACAAGCATATTTTCAATAATGCATCTTGTGATGCACACACACTGGGTCGACAACTACATTAGTAGCCAATGCACACACATTGAGCCATAGGACTTAAGGTATTGTACTTATGTGCGTCACCTTGCTATCCTCTCCTGATGCCAAACATGCCCAATTTGTGCAATACATATATGTAGGCCACACATATGGCCATCTAGTGCGTCAGCCAAGCATGAGAATCCTGTTAAGGAAGTAGCGGATCATGGTCCGCAGCAGTATGATGTCTCACATGTGACCATACACCGTCAACACCAAGGTGGGTGCAATCAGCCTATCTCAGTTGTGTCACAAATGTAACATTACAATAAAATGGCAAAATTACCCAAACCCAGTTACTGCCCTGAAATGTTGATGCATACGTGTCAAAAAATGATGCATATGCCCGAAAAATGACGCATTATGCCCTTAAAATTGGTTAAGTGTTAGACTATTTCCAAATATATGGATGCGGCCTAATTTTTACTCCTGTGCGTCGAAAAAAATGACACACATATTGTATGCGTAAAAAATTATGACGCATAACGATAAAAACTGTGGCCATTTTATGCAGGAAGTGATGTAATAGGATATCCTGTTTACAGATTATGTACAGTGGGGGTGCTTTCACTTTCACTTTGCAGTCTGTGATTCTTCTAGTCTGTGTGGCTGTGTTCTGAGTTTTGTCCAGTGAAATTGTGCTTTTGTCTCCTGTGTGCTCCATTACTTGTTAGTTTGTGATTTAAAACTGTTGTTGTATACTGTCTGAGTGTTTATCGTGTACTATTGTCCAGTATTGTATTGTCTTTGTTGTTTGTGGGAGTCTGTTGTGGGTAGTGTAGTTTGGGGATAGTTGGGCTCTTTTAGTTGTTAAGTTTACTTTTTTCTTATTCTACTTTCCCCCTTTTCACCTTTGTTCTTCGTTATCCCCTATGCCCCTTTTTCGGTGCTAAGATGTTGGGTAGGTCCCGTCTTGGCAAGATGGGTGAGAAGGAGCTTGGGGGGGTTCATATGGCTGGTGTGCCATTTCCTCCAACTTACGATTGAGGCAGGGAGGCGGGTGATACAGGGGTATCACACTGAGGCACATAGAATCCGGTGGGGAAAGGTCCTGCATCACTTGCAACGTGTGTATCGGAGCCAGAGGAATGACCACCAGCTGAAGCACCGCTGGGCTGACCTCATCTCCAGGGAGCAAGATCTGCTGGACCACCTGGGAATTGTGATTGGTGGCCCTGTTGGTGATTATAAATCATGTAAATGTGCAAGATTAAAAGCTCTATAGCAACATCAGATGATTTGTACAATATCTGCCGGCTATGTTGTTGAGTGTGTGGAATGCTTTAGAAACATACAGGGTCTTTGATGGACTATGTGAAGGACCACAATTCCTAGCTGACAGGAAGCAAGTGCTCTGCAAACTTAATGAATACTTTTGCTTAATGTAAGTTGGCGCCGCCTTTGTGTCAGACAGCAACACAAATTAGGAGCCAATCATGTACATATAGGTGACATTTGCCAGTGAGGTATAGATTTTTCAAAACATTACCGACCTTTGTTGACGCAACAGCTAGACTGACTTTAGAAACACTACATGATGCAGAAAATGAGTGCAGGCTTCACATCAATTGTTGATAGCAATGTGGCCCACACATGTCTCATGTGTGTCTGGTGAGTGTGTAAGAAAAGCGCTCACGGAAGTTCTATGAATGTTAGGGATTATTGTGGTCCTTCATCATTTTGGATACATGTCAGATCTGGATTTGGAAACATAGGGAAAAAGCGCAAGGTGCCCTCAGCTAACATCTTACACTGGTATTTGGTGTTTGGTGTTCCACCCTTCGTTTAGGGATGGCAGGCCAAAGGTATGCACATGGGTTCATATATCTATGGTTGGGGCAACTCATCATAGCTGGGCGACATCAAATGAAGGAACTGTAACAACATGAGGGCTTACAAATGTCCCTGCCCCTTTGTACATTGTACCTTTGTGTCATACATTTGTCATGGCCACAATGGCTGTTTGACTGGTAATGCACTCCTCAAGGCAACAGGCTTTGGATGTCTCTCTTGGAGGCACATGATGAGACGAATACACTCCATTATTATGTCTGCTCACTAATGAAGGAGCATGTTTGCCACCACATGATAGTTAGAGCCAATGCATGTGTGCAGATATGTGTGTAAATTTCACAGGAGATACATGGTATGTAAAAGGTAGCCATGCTATATCGGATGCAGTATCATCATGTCTGAGTGGATTTACTACTTATGTCATCTTCCACATCGTTTTTGTCTTTGGAATTGTTGGTCAGTGCACAGATTTTCAGCACATTTCTTCCTTCCATGCCTTACAGGTGGACCCGCACACTGCACTGTGGGCGAGGTGGCTTCATTCGAGGACCCCGAAAACTCCAGTAAGCGTTGATATGTCTGTTATGTGTTGTGTTTGCTGGTGATGTGTGATGGACTCCTGTGTGTTGAACAAATAGCAAGGTGTGATGCGCTGGCTCATCATTTGTCTTGTTCCATGAGTGGGATTTAATTTTCTCAGCATTTTGGAGTTTGCCAATGCTTATCCTATTGTCTTATTTAGGGATTCTAGGTCATTCCTGTAGGCCCCGCAATGTGAATTGGGTTGAGTCATGTGGAAAAGACTTGTTTCAACAAGAGTCGCACTGGACCTAATCTCAGATTTAGTCAGCCTGTCAGACCCACATTCTCCCAGAATGGGGCTGCTAAATGCTTACCCACAGACTTCTGCTTCCCTATTCATTCATGTACTTATGAAACTGTAGGTTGAACTTCCTAGCAGCATGTAGCTCCACATGTAGTGCTACAAGTATGTGGCACTTGAGTGCAATGGCCTAGGTGTGCATGCAAATCATGGCCAAGGGTGTTCTTGCAACTCTGTGTTAGTTGTAAGTCATGGCTTACTGGAAGTGTATGATGTGGACAAAGGTCTGCATTGTGAGACATGTGTGGCATTGGGATTGGTCAAGGGTTTGCTGTCTCCTATTTGTAGATGCACCTTACCTGTGGTCTGTGTGCCGAGCCAAACACATGTCCAGCTTTCATAAGATTCCTGGGTGTCCATGTTGTTTGAAATTGTTAGTTGTTTCTACACCCCCCACCCTCAAACACAGGCACGGGTTTGTGAATAGTGTACCTAGGACTGATGATACAAGTATGTTACACAGACATGTAAATCAGTGAATCTTTGGTTGGAACCTAGTATACACACTCAGGTTTAGCACATGAGTACTATACTAGCAAGTCCATTTACAACTTGCAGATCATGTGGCCCTAGATTTCCATCCCGTACACTGACATTTGTAGCACTGGCATTGGCGGAGGATGTGTAGCATGATTGTTAGCTGACAACTGGCAGAACTCTGATGCCAAAATCATGCCAGTTGTTACCCATCTTGTAGGGTTTGGATGTGCTATGTGTGATACGACCTTTGTAGGCTGGCCTGCCATGTACTTCCTCAGGGACATTCAATGATCTGTATGATGATAGGAGCTGTTACAAGTACAGTAGATTTACTGTCTGATTTACTTATTGTACCATTTCACACAATGCAGTTCCTAATGTTAGTTTATTCATTTGTCTTCACAGCTGCTAATATGACACCCATCCAGGTCCGTGAATTCCAGAGGCGGGCAATGTGTTACCAGCATTTCCTGCTGGTAGAGTCGGGGTAAAGAAGGATGGCCCGAAGATACAGGACCGAACGTGCCTCTGGAGCCTGCGAGGCATTCCCACAGAGTGGCCCTTCTTTGCCCACCACAGCCACCACCAGCAAGACCACCACTACCACCCAGGTGGCACCACCCACAGCTGGGACCATTGTGCCTACAACATCTGCAAGTGCTCCAGGCCCTAGCAGTGGACCACCTTCAGGGCAGCCCACAGGCATTGACCATACACGGCCACAAACGTCCTCAGCTGGTACCCAGACTATCTCAGCTGCAACAATTGACCCTGCTGCTTTTGTGGACATGCAGCGCAAAATGGACCGTGCCCTCAGGAAAATGAGTCGCCTGCGGCGGGATGTTCGCCATATCAACAGGCGTGTGCGGTCCATTAAGCGGTCCCTCCAGAGGGCCGACCTCTAGACTTTGTTGATGGACATGATTCCTTCCCCTCCCTCCTCTTTCCTTATTCCAATACTTAGTTGGCTTAGGGGGCTTAGTGTTAGGTTAGTATAGGCTGTTAGTTTAGTTAGTGTTAGTGGGTGGGGGTGGTTGGTCCTGATTATTTAATTTTTTTCTTTTGGAGTGTGTGGGTGGGTGGGGGGCTATGTTGGGGTTCTTGTGTGTTTAGAAAAAATATATATATATACATTTTTTTTTTTTTAATATCCAAAAAAATATATATTTGTTTAGAATAGGATAGTATGTGTTTAGGTTAGTATCTGTTGTCCTCCATGTGTCCCGTCTCATAAGGGGGGTGGGGGGTTGATGTTTAGAACGTTTCGTTACACGTAAGTTTAGCTTATGTTAGTTAGGGACAGTTGTGGGTAATGAGTAGTTAGGGTAGATTAGGGTAGGTAAGACTTTTCCCAGAGTTTCCTCTTCTGTTATTACTGTTTCATAAATATGTAGTGTAGATCAGGGCCTTGGCATATGTGTACATGAATTCTGTTCTATTGCATTTGTGTCCTATGCTACGGACAAATCCCAACTGAGCTGTAAGATTGGCAGCTACCCCAGAGCAAAGATTCAACCATTCATTGCAACCATCAATCACAGTTACTATGGATCCCAACGTGTTTTTTTCATTACGCATGTTTTCAATGTCACATACAGCGCTTCCAAATTTGGTATTGGGGACACTGTGTTATGTCTGACTTCAGTGTGATGTTCAAGGAAGCCCTTATTAGCTGAGTGGTAGTAAGCACTCTTTTAGTATTGTGTTCATGACTCACAGAGATCATTTGTGACACTGTTGAGCATGATTACTTATTTGGATGTACACTCAGACACCTTCATTCATGCAGTTTGTAGACTGTTTGCTTAGATTTGTGGGCAATGTTATATATGTTAGTATTGCATGGTGGCAACATTTTGCTGCCACGATATGATGGCTTAGATATCCCTTGAGGAAGCATTATTCTGTCCAACACAGTATTATGGTGTATGGTTTCTCTTTTCATCAGATATTACCATCAGGAAGGGCAGATTATGGTGCAATCCAGGCCACTGTGCAGTTGTATTGACAAGCTATGTCATTTGACAGGATGCAAAATTCAGTGATCTACTGCACGGTTGATGTGTCACATTAAACAGAGACAAATTTGTTGTGTAAGTGCTATTTATTGAAAAGTGCTGTAGTGCTATATGTACATTGTCCATGATTGTGAGTCCATTACAGTGACATCTTCCATTGTGATCCTACACAAGTGCTAAAGGAAAATGCATTTGACATGCTGGGGTGATGTGTCAGACAGTGCAGAGGGACAGGATTTGCCAATGAGTAAGTGAGAGACTGGGCAGGCTGACAAGATATACAGTGGTTTGCAGAACAGTCATTTAGTACAGTTGTTGTAAGACTGGCATGTTAGAAAGCGCTGGACCTTGGTAATAGTTGGCCATGTGGCAGGGACTAGTGCTTCCGGATACTTTTCCGTGTGAAGGTGATCTGTTCCATGTCTTCTTCTTCTGATGTGTGTGTTGCCTCCTCTGTACTTGGTGGTGGTGGTTGTGAAGGGGCAACACACACCTCAGTGTTAGAAGACATGGAGTCAGACATCCCGGTCGCTGCTACCTGTGAAGATCTTAAGGACAGTACTGCTGCAAGGAGGACCTGCTGGTTCTTGGGAATAGCAGCCACATCACGATGGTAGGGAGCCAGGTCGGCCCTGAGGGGTTCAATGTTGCATTCGTGCACGCGTTGACAGGATTGCTATTGTAGGTGTTGGGTCAACTGTATTACAGCTGTGCTGATTTACTTCAGCCTTTTTTCTACTTCCTGCAAGATAGTTGTTAGCCCTTGCATAGCTGCTGCCTGTTCTTCAGTTGAAATCATGCACGAACGCACCACCTCTAGGCTAGCTGCCATATTTTGCATCCCCACCCGCACCTCCTAGCCAGCTCCCACAGTACTCCAACTACAGTTCTCTCAAAGCTGGTGCCTGTGTCATCTGAGTCCTCAGCTGTATTGGAGTTGGCAGGTCTTACAATTGGTGTTGTGGGTGGATCCTCTGTGATGGCTGCTTGTTCTGAGTTCCTCCTTGTGACAGGAGGTGGGGTCTGGAGGGTTCCAAGGACATCTTGGAGGGTCTGGTGGCTGATGTTTGTCAGCTCATCATCCATGTCATCAGGGTAGTCCTGGCCAGGCATATCCGCAGGAGATCCATCGTCCTCTGCAATGAAAAGGGGTACCATTAGTGTGTCTGTGTTGTGGCATTGGTGATGTGACATGCCTGCCTTGTGATGATTTCACATTGTGATATTGTTTCCTGTTCATTACTCCAGTCTTTCAGATGGGCATTCTCCCAGGCCTATGCCCCACCTGCATGTCACATGTATTGTCGGTATCATCTCCTCTAGTGTTGTTTTAGGCCAAATAGTGAATTGCCACCTTCTTGTCCTACTCAACCCTCCATCTACATCCATTCTCATAGCGAGGCCTTTCACTGTCTGTGGGTGTTCTGATGGCACTAGCAGCACACTTAACAATCTGGACCTGCCCCAGTCTCTGATCTTTCACATCCACTTATATGTAGTTGAAATGTAGTGTATCCTATGCATGGCATTGTAATGGCACAATATGGATGTTAGCATTGGTAATGTGTACAGCTGATGTAGGGGAATGTGTGGAGATTGGATTGCCCTGATAGTCGTAGCAGTGTCCTATTTCCTCCTCAGACTGTGCAGGTGTATGTCAGTGACCAGTTACATGTGTTGTCCCCCTCAATGCTGTTGTCTGAGCAGTATGACATTTGGGATGTTGCATTGTGACCCAGGCACAGGATGGACCCTGGCATATGCAGCACGGGTGTGACCTTAGTGCTGTAGCTCCTAATGTTGAAGATATTGGCTGATGTTTGGGCAACTATGGGCATTCACATTTGACAGGACTGGAACATTTGTCTTGTTTCAAGGGATTGTTAAAGTTGTCATCCTCAACCCACTAATTTAGGTGTGTATGATCCATGGTGATGTTACTGCCATTGGCTACTTGAGCTGCACACAGAGCGGAGGTGGTAGTGGCAACTGTTGTCACTGTTACATTCCAGTTGTCGTTATGGCTAGAGTTTGTTAATTGGGTCCTAGTTAATGTAGGGGGTATAGTGACTGAAGTCTGACAGGATGTCAGTTTGACGTTGTGCCCTTCCCTCCTGGTGTGGCTTTACCTTTGCTACATCATTGGCATGGCAGCATAACCCCATGGGTCTGTTGTTGGTGTTGTGTTATGGTGTGCCCCAGCTTCTCTCTGTACAGGCCATGCCCCCTTGCCATACCCCTTTACCCAATCCACTCCATGTATATCATGGCTTCCATGCATTTTGTGGTCGGTATCCCCCCCACTTACAGTTAACATTAGTGCATTTTAAATCCCCATGTGACTTACCCTGCATGTGTGTTGTCTCCTGGTAGTCTGCGCTGTCCTGTCCTAAAATCCCTGTGACGATCTCCTCAGGGATGACGGCTGCGACCAACTCCTCTCGTTGGTCCAGGGGCTCCTGGTGTGCTGGACTCCCACCTCCAGTCTGCAGTGCTGCCTTCCTGTTCCTGGCCATCTTTTCCTTGGTCCTGCACTTGCAGTCATGGCAGCGTTTCTTGCACTCGATGACTGTTCTGCGTACTTCTGCCACACTGTTAATCTTGTCAACAACTTGTTGCCATATTGCCTCTCTCCTACTGATTGGCAACTTTGACGTGACAAACAGTTGGTGCTGGTGTTCCGTCACCTCTTTAACCAGAATTTCCTGTTCCTCTGCACTGAAGCAACACTTTCTTTTCTTCTTCAAACTGTCCTGGGTCTTGTGTGGGTCCTCCTGGCTGGTTCCTGATCTGTTGTCATCTCCCTGTGGTCTGTACAGGCATCTGGGATCCATTTTGGCTCTCCTCTGCTGAAACGGCTGTGTTTGTGGGGAATTTTTATGCTATTGCGTCAAAAAATGCCGCATATCCGGTTTGCGGTTTCGTAAATCGACCCACAGTCATTTCCACTGCGTTAACGTCATTTTGCTTCACGACTTGACGCTGCTGTGTGAGTAAAAAAAATGACTTACACCTGTGGTTTGCGCTGCCGTGCATCAAAGTATAAATTTTATGCTCGCACGGCGCACCGAAATGGCGTTAGCCGGCGGTAATATTTTTGACGCAAAACTGCGCCGGCACAGTTTTGCATCAAAAAGTATAAATACAGGCCTAAGTTTACAGGGTTGCAACACCTGCACCTGCAGGTATGGTATTATGATAAAGGAGAACCTGAATTACATCCTCCATATGTCTTTTTTTGTTGGATCACAGCTGGTCTACTTAGTGCATCTCGGTTCTGAAGGCATCTAAGCTGAAGCCAGCACACCCTCCATATAATTATCTTTCAAAAATAGCAGCAATGAGAATGTGGCTGTGCCCAGTTACTGCGTCCGCTGGGTTCCATTATTTATTGTTATAGCGACACATGTCTGTGTCTGCTCTTTACTGGAATAATGAAGAGGTGGCTGAGCTACAGCCAGTGAACCCTACTGTTTTTTTCTGGTTCAAAGCAGTATGTGGTTGGCTTAACTATCATGTTCAATCTTTAAGATAGTAAAGAAGACACAGTTAATATAATTTAGTGCATTTTCCTCATACTATTAAACACTGAAGGCCAGCATCTGTGGTATAAAGCTAGGAAACCTCATTTATATGCCTTTATGTGACTAAGCTATGCCATCTCCATATTTTATATATATTTTGTTTTGCTTACCTTATCATTTGCTTCTTTTAAGATAGTCTCCCCAAAAAATGGAATATTGTCAAATTCAAACCTCATGGTATTTCAGTGATGATATTTGGAAACTATTGAATTTGGGATTTCTTTGAGCTCCCATTGTTGCTATACCGCAATCCTGGAAAAGGATGAGCAAAAATATGTTGCTCAAAATGTCATGTTGAAGAAGTTCTTGACGCTGAGATGGGGGGGTCAAGAAGAGTCTGCAAGACAGCCATATCCTTCCCCATAGGATTTGCAAGAGATGATAAATAAAGCAGGTAGTGCCACTTTAAAGGGACAGAAGCCATCATGTAAGCACCCCAGACTAACAGACCCAGCTGAAGATGAATCTGAGCAGATGGAATAGACGCTATATCCAGGATTCTGACTATATGGAGTTACTAACCCATATCAGACAGAATCTGGGTTTTGCTGAATTGGTTGCAACAGATGAGAAAGATTTATTTGCACAGTATCAATTAAATAACCGGAATCCTTACCATTGCATCCAGCTATTAAACATGTGCTAAAAGAAAAATAGAAGGACATTGAGAATCACCCTTTTCCATGGGTCCTTTCCAATAGATATCCTTTGGACAACTTTCAAGAGGAATGTCTATCACTTGTGAATGTTGATTCCCTCTTGGCAGGATTGGCATTTCATGTGTCTGTAATATTGGAGAACATGTCACCATCAGATGTTGTGGATACAAATGGGGACGCAACAGAAAAGACATCCTATAAAGCTTCTAGCTTTGCTGTGAGAGCATTTTCCTATGCATCTTACACTGGGCAATTCTTTTTGACGGGTTTCCAAGCCTTGGCTGAGGTAATTCAGAAAGATGCTGACTGTACTAAAAGACTCACTTCAATAGAACAATAATTCAGATTCCTGCCAGACATTTAATTTGCTTTTCTAAGTTTTTAAGCCTCTACCTCGGCTTCAGCAATTTGTGCATGTAGGCACATATGGAATCTGCATTCCTGGAGGGTAGATGAATCCCAGACAGCTATGCTAAGCAATCTTACTTTTACTGGACTGAAACGGTTCATAACCCACTTGGAAGATTTAAAAAAGAAATCACTTGAAGATAGAAGATTTATGGCTCCTCCTCCTCCAGAAGGAAGAGGGTGCTGGTTTTCCAACAAAAGAGGTTTTATTCTCCAAAGACGTGCACCTTTTTCACAGAAGGGGGCATGGCCAGGGCATCCCTACCTCTGACAAATCCCAGACTCAGCCCTCAGGAGCATCATGGTCCACTCCCCAGACATTATGCCTATGCCAAGCCAATAGGCAGTCGTCTTCAATAGCAGATGTGTGAATATTGGACAAAATTAAGGAAGGCAACAATATAGAGTATCAGGAAGATATTGAATAGAGACTTCAGCCCCTCAAAAGCCTCAAAAAAGGAGCAGCAATCCTACAGGGGATTCAGGACTTGTTGTTGAAGGAAGCCACAGAACCAGGGCTCAGGAAGAATGAGAGTAGGGTTGCTACTGAATAATATTTGTAGTGAAGAAACTTTCAGCAGACTACAGACCTATTCTAGATCTCAAAAAGTTGAAATAATAATTGCCCATCGCAGACCCTTCAAAATGTTAACTCTTCAATTGATGTTGCCTTTGATTTATCAGGAAGATTTTGTAGCCTCTTTAGAACTGTTAAATGCAGATCTGCATGTTTCTATTTACAAACAGTTTCAGAGCTTTTTACATATTAGTGTCTGGAGGAGGCATTGTCAATTTAGTTTGAACTTTCCTTACCTCCGCGGGTGTGTACAATAGTGTTTACCCATGTGGTGGGAGTTTTACATAGTCAAAGAGTTAATCTATGTCCTTACATTGAGGATCTTCTAATAGTTACATCTTCTTTTTTCAAAGGGACAACAAAATATACAGACTGCATGCAGAGTTCTCCAGGATTATGAATTCCTTTTGAATTTCAATAAATCTCACCTTGTTCCATTTCAGATACTACAATACATAGGAGCAGCCTTTCTGACAGTAAAGGACAGGGGCAAAAAAGCTGAAATTAACATCCCTTCTGAGAAATCTCCTGAAGAATAATTCAGCAACAGTAAGAGAATGGATCAGAGTGCAGGGATGGATGGCTTTTTGCATATTCATCATACCATGGTCACATCTTCACTCATACCCTCTTATGCAGCCTCTTTTAAAACATTGGAATCCTTGGTCAATGGACTCCGCCAAGAGCATTCCAGTGACTCAAACTGTAAAATAGGTCTTGGATTGGTGGCTAATCGCAAACAACCTGGACATGGGGGTATCATTAACTGCACCAGATCAGAGAATCATCACAACAGATGCCAGTCTAATGAGCTGGAGTACTGAAATGGACAGTCACACCATGAGGGTCTTTGGTCCCAAGCAGAAGTACAAAATTACTCAAATTGGAGGGAGCTAACAGCCACTTTCAATGTCCTTCAAACTTTCTGTCTATTTATTCAGAATCAGACAGACAGGATAAGAATGGACAATCAGGTGGCCAAGGCTTAAGCAAATCCTGAAGAAAGAGTCTGGTACCTTGCAGTCTTTCCTCAGGAGATAGAGTACATGGCAGAGTCCAATCTCCTCTATCTGAAGCAATTTATCTTCGGGGGAAGAAGAATGGGCTTGCAGACCAGCGGAGTAGGTTTTTTCTTCATCAACATCAATAAGTATCACTTCTGTGAGGTTCAAGCAGATCATCTAGAGAGTTGGTCTTCCCAAGGCAGATATGTTTATGACAGAACAGAATTAATAAATCCCCAGATTTTGATAGAAAAGAATTAGTTGCTGTTCAGATTCTTCTTCCCATGGTCTTGCCAGATAGCTTGGTCTCAGGATGCTTTTTCAGTTTATTGCTTGAAACTCTGGTTTATGCCTCTCCTCCAGAGTGCCCATGAAGGTAAATCAGGAAAGAGTTCAGGTCCTATTATTAGCCTTAATATTGGCCTTGGGAAACTTGGGGCCGTATTTATACTCCGTTTGCGCCGAATTTGCGTCGTTTTTTTCGACGCAAATTCGACGCTAAACTAACGCCAACTAACGCCATATTTATACTATGGCGTTAGAGGCGTATAGCGCCAAAGTTCCCGGAATGTGCGTCATTTTTTAGCGTGAACCCCTTCCTTGCGTTAATGATATGCAAGGGAGGCGTTCCCGTCTAAAAAATGACTCCCAGGCCTTTACGTGGTATTTATACTCCCGGGCAAAAGAGACGCCCGGGAGTGGGCGTGGCTAAAAACGGCGCATTTGCGCCGGTTTTTAACGCCTGGGTCAGGCATGGCGTTAAGGGACAAGTGGGCTCAAAATGAGCCCAGAGTGCCCTCCCCTGCCCCCAGGGACCCCCCCTGCCACCCTTGCCCACCCCAGGAGGACACCCAAGGCTGGAGGGACCCACCCCAGGGACATTCAGGTAAGTTCAGGTAAGTATTTTTTTTTTTTTTTTTTGTGGCATAGGGGGGCCTGATTTGTGCCCCCCTACATGCCACTATGCCCAATGACCATGCCCAGGGGACATAAGTCCCCTGGGCATGGCCATTGGGCAAGGGGGCATGACTCCTATCTTTACAATGATAGGAGTCATGTTGATGGGGGATGGGCGTCGAAAAAAAATGGCGCAAGTCGGGTTACGACGATATTTTCGACGTAACCTGACTTGCCCCATTTTAAGACGCCCATGCGCCATTTTCCCCCTACGCCGGCGCTGCCTGGTGTACGTGGTTTTTCTCGCGCACACCAGGCAGCGCCGGTCTGCTTGCGCCGGCTAACGCCATTCAATAAATACGGCGCCCGCATGGCGCTTCAGAATGGCGTTAGCTGGCGCAAAACTTTTTGACGCTAAACTGCGTTAGCGCAGTTTAGCGTCAAAAAGTATAAATATGGGCCTTGGTTTCCACTACTCCTCCGATTAATGATAGATCCTTGGTTTCCTCTAAGTAATCCATCTCCTCTTCTATTCCTTTTTTCCCAAGGTCTTCTTGGTTGAGGCTAAAACTTGCAGTTGGGAAATTAAAAGGCGATTATGTGTTTGGGTTATTCTGAAGAAGAAACCTGCTCAATTCAGCAGTCTAGGAAGCTTTCCATCATTAAACATTATTGTAGAAAATAAGAGGAATTTTGAGGCTTGGTGTGGTGGAATGGGTTGAAGAGCTGTTTCCTGCTCTCTTTCTCTGATATTAGATTTTCTGAAGGATGGCTTTATATTGGGTTTTACTGTTTCCATTTTACACAGGCAATGGGCTACTATTAAAGCCTTCCAAAAAGGATGTTGTAGAAAAAGAGATTCTTGTGAATAGATTACCTAAAGGTTTTACCAACAGGAGACCTGTTACACATTTACTGATCCTGGTTG
This sequence comes from Pleurodeles waltl, assembly GCF_031143425.1. NCBI lineage: Eukaryota > Metazoa > Chordata > Amphibia > Caudata > Salamandridae > Pleurodeles > Pleurodeles waltl. Next base: position 473,319,890 of record NC_090447.1, on the reverse strand, counting down.
GGATCTTCCATTGGTCCTTAAAGCTCTACAGGTATCTTCTTTCAAGCCTTTTGAGTCGTTTTGTTTAAAGTACCTTACTTTTGAAGTGTTCTCCTAGTCATCATTGCATCTGGAAGACAGTTAGAAGAGTGTGGAGCTTTTTGGTGAATGAATTATGCCTTTGTTTGTTTTCCATATTAAGTAGTCTTAAGAAATGATCCATCTATTCTTCCTAAGATGGCCCTCTTCCTCTTTTCATTTTAAATAAGAATATAGCTATACCAGTTTTAGTCCATTCCCCTACTTCAGAGGGCAAGAATCTGTTACATTTGTTGGATGTTCATAGAGGATTGAGGGACACATTTATCAAAGAGTTGCATCACTCTTGCGCCATGCAATGGGGTGCAACAGTGATGCAACACTTAAGTTAGATTTATCAGGCCATGTAACGCCACCTTGTGTGGCCTTACCTGGCTTGATGAATCTAGAGTAACACAACTCAGTACAAATCTTTGTTTTGTGTTACTCTGTCCTGGAAAGGCTTTCCATGGGTAGAGGGTGGGTGTCCCCACATATCCACCCATGGATTTTGGCACATTTACCAATTTACAATTGCTGGTAGACCTGGGAATGCATCCAAATCCCATGCCTCCCTAGGTGAGATGTAACGAGGAGCAGCGCATATAGAAAGAGGAAAATGCCTCAAGAATGGTGTGGTGCAAGGGTTTCTGCATTGGTGGTAGGCAGCACACTGTGCGCCAGCACACTGTGCGCCAGCACAGGGAAAAGACAGGAGTGCACTGTACAATGTGAAATAGGGCAAATTCCTGCCCTTCCCCTATCATGCAGCACAGCAAGTTGGCTTGCTGTGCTGCATGAGTTTTTGATAAATATGCCCCTAAAGATCTATAGTTCTTGCTCTTCTCATTTCAGACTACAATTCCTGTTTGCAACTTTTAATACACCTAATAAAGGCCTTCGTCCTAACTCTTCTACCTTAAGTAGATGGGTCAAACAGTTTCTAAGCATATGAATTCAGTGGTTCAGTTGTGCAATAATCAGTGAAATGAAGATCAGCTAAAGGGGTTTCTTCTTCTTAGGCAGTATACAAAAAGGAGTTTCTGTTAACGATATTTGGAGCACATCCTTGATAACTTTTTGTCTCATTTAGACCTCAGTTAGGAGGATATAAGTCAACTGCATTTGGTTCAGGGGTTTTCTCAGTGTGGGAAAACTGGGCTGATTGCGGAAGACCCCAAATTGTGTCCCCATTTTTTACTCATATTGGTGTTTTTCTGACTCTAATAGTGCCCTGGGCCCTGCTAAACAGTCCCAAGGCTAAATGGTATATGCAAATTAGGCTACTTATAATTGGCTGTACCAACCTCCCTATAAGTCCATGATGTATGGTAGGGCATGTAAGTGTATGGGGCCCAGCATATTTAGTACACCAATAGGTGCACTGCTGTGGTGGCCAGGGTCATGTTAAAGGCAGGCCTGCCTTGCTGGCTGCTTTTAAGTTAAAGTTAACCCCAAATTCGACTTTGGAATTAAAAAAACTTCCACAGTCCTAAGCTACATTATTTTTACATATAAGTCATCCCTAAGGTATGCCCTAAGTGCCCCCAGGTTTGGTGCAGTGTAACTAAACAGGGACTTTATAAAAGTTGTTTTTACAAGCCCTGGTGAGGGAAAAATAGCCAAATAGTTTTTTTCCCAAAAATTCAATTTTGCGTCAAAAAGTATAGCGCCGGGTGCCAAATGTATTGAATCCCGCAAACCGGCGCAAAGGGTGGGCTAGCGTCTGCAAAAAATTACGTTAGCTGGGTGGGGGTGGTGGTAAGGGGAAGGAGGTTTTGCACCCAAAAATTACACTAAGCTGGTTAGAGGCAAAAAAATGCCTTTAACCAGCCTAGCGTCATTTCATGGTGCAAAACCATCCATACCACATGAATCCTGCCTTATAAAAGACAGGAGCCATGCCCACCACACCAATGGCCAGGAAAGGGGCCCCTGGGCATGGCACATTGCACCCAGTGCCATGTAGGGGGGCCCATTTCAGGGCCCCAACGACATTTTAAAAACATTTTTTTAAAACTTACCTCTACTTACCCTACTTACCTGGGATGGGGTCCCCCATCCTGTGGTGTCCCTCTGGTGTGGGTGTTACTGGGCCTTGAGGTGGGCACCAATAGGCTCTTTTCATGGTGTTTGACCATGGAAATGGGTCCACAGGTCCCCTAACGCCAGCCCTGATCCAGGCATTAGCACCATTATTTTGGCCTGCCTCCCACCCAAGCTCCTTTTTTGCACAGGAGGATAAATAAGGCGCTAAGGGCTTTGAGTAATTTTTTGGACAGGAACGCGTACCTTGCATCTCATTGACGCAAGGTGGTTTCATGCATCCAAAAACCTTACCACATGTCAAAATATAAATATGGAGTTAAGTTAATTCAGCACAAACAAAGTATAAATATGCCCCTAAGATTGAAGTTTTGCCATCCTGGATTTTGTAGGAATGTTGCTCCCTGGGACTGGTTTTTCCACATTTCCCAGGAAGTGGTCACTTAAGAGGGTGGTGGCCTACACATGATTGGACAGGAACACCCCTCTGCTTTCCACCCCAGGGGAAAGAATAAATATGGCAGCACTGCACCCCACTTCAGATCCTTTCTGGAACAAGAGAAGATGAAGAAGGACTGCCCTGCTGGACTACTGGCCTGCACCTGGATACTTCACTTGGAAGGACTGCACCAGCTGCACACTTTGGGCTTCATCAAGGAAAAGGACTTTGCTTTACTCTACAGTTCCAAGAAGGGATTCACTGTAAGCTACAGGTAAAAAAGAGCTAACCAGAGTCTCCTGCATCGAGTCCTGCAAAAATAGCCCAGCTGACCAGTGGTAATTTATGGGTTTGGACCAGGTGCATTCTTGGAGTGGAAGTCCTAAGCCCCAAGGAGAAACTCAGAGCTTTTGGTACCTTGGGGAGAGTTGTGGACACTTGAAGGACCTTAATATTACTTCTGGAAGAAGATCCAGAAGTTTGAAGGAGTTTGGAGCAACTTTGGAAAAAAGCTCCATAGGTGGACCAACCCGACTGTGAGAGTCAAGCGGGCTAACGTCAACCGCGACCCAGCCTGAATTGCAGGTTTGTCCCACTGAAAAGCACTGAAACCCTAGACTTCCAGGATTTGACATGGGGCTCATGGAAAGGCAGTCCGAAGATATTGTATCGAATTCGGCTTCCTGAGGAGGGTTGTTGGACATCAGAGAAGAAAAGCTCCAGAAAGGTTTCTAAGTCCGAAGGTAAAAGTTTGACAGAGGCCTCCCACGCAGTGTATCAGAGGAGGGCTCCAGCGAGGTCGGCTTCAACTTTCGACTTGGTGCCGGATGAAGGATTCCGGCCTGAAAACGTTTCTAAGTCTGAACATAGAAAACTTGACCAAGGCCTCCCGTGTAGAGTATCCGAAGAGGGCTCCAGCGAGATTGGCCTCCACTTGTGACTTCATCATGGTTGAGGAAAAATCTTCAAAATAATGCCTTAGTGTGAAGTTAAAACTTTACCGAGGCCTCCTGTTCAGTGTAGCCGGTCAGGGCTCCATCATGGTTGGCCTCAACTTTTGACTTTGCATCGGTGGAGTGCAACCAGATGTCCAGAGTGGTGCTTTTGATTTCTAAGCGCTAGAAAACATTTAATCTTTAAAAATTCATATCTCTGGTTTCCTTTATTGGATTTTTGTTGTTATTTCAAAGATACAAATATAATCTAATTTTATAAATTGGTGTAGGATTTTTATTGTGTTTTGTGTTCTACTTATTCACTGTTTTGTGGATATTATATTCTTTACACGCCTATCTCATAAGTTAAACCTAACTGCTCGTTGACAAGCTACCAAGGGTTGAGCCAGAATTCATTTATTGAGACATTGACTAAACCTAATGGGGGTTTGTAGCCTACTGATAAGTTTAGTTACCTATATGCCCTTACCAATAGTCCACTTTCCAACACTCAGCAATTTTGGATTAAGTTTCAGTTGGAAATAAAGCACTGGTTATTGCATAATTATGTTCACTGTTATTTTTTTATTAGTAAAATTGCTGTACAAAGGGAGGATAGCTTAGGCACATTCTCCTTAGTAAGGACTGAGATGAGGAAGACAAATGAGGATGTACTGCTCGGATTACTTACTTGTAATCTTCATTACTCTGATCCATGCACTTCCTCATCACAGTCCTATGTACTCTCCCTTTTTGCTCTTTATATGACCCATAATTTGGTGCCTTGGTTAACAGTATATTTGAGAGGTATAACCCCCTCATTTGTATCACTGGACTGAGAGTGGGGCTTTAGATCCCCATTATCAGTCCAGGGATCTTCTTTAAATGTGGGCGTTATTATGTTCTACGTCTGAAGAAGGAGCCTCATTAATAAGGACTGTGACGAGGAAGATTATGACTCGTAAAAATGAAGATTACCGGAAAGTAATCCAAGCATTCCACGCTGATAGTTTATTGAGGCGTGGCTTGGTCAAGTGCCCTGAGGCACCCCGCCCACCTTCTAGCAACATAAACCTTATTGTTTAACCCTTATTTGAATAATAAGCATGCAAAACTGGCGAGAAGGGTGTATGATGTAAAACTATGCGAATAATGTTTATGTGCAATATATTCATTAAAAGTCTTTTTGACAAAGCAATACGGATATGCAAATGTCGCTTCTTTAGTACTGCTTGCACTGTCGCCTTAGAGACGCAGCACAGCATGCAGCAAAAGCAGGACTACAGCATAGTATACTTCATGAGAAGCCTCGGAGCGCGTCAAATAATTAAAAAATAAATAAAACAAGGCCATCAGACAAAACACTAAACGTATCGAACATACAATGAGAATCTTTAACAGTTGCATGGCATTCACATCACACATATACTACAACTGAAATGCTTATTCAGGATTTGCACGTCTGTCGCGAGGTGTTTCTACTGTTTGTAGACTAATAAATGTAAGTGTATCGTAAAATAAAAGTACCTTTTAATATCATCAAATACTTCTGGAGGATATACTTTAAAAGCTCTCATATAACATAATATTGTAGCAAATGTGTGACCCTTAGAATCCAATAACCATAGTTCTGAATTAGTTTCATGGAGCAGTTAAAAGCTCAAATCCTGCTGCTTAATGTCTGACACTAGAGGAATGCTAGAAATGCATCACATGTAACGGGTTCTCTTGAAAAACTATTTCCAAGGGTTTTATCGTCATTTTTATCGCGAAGCTGCTATGTATGCAAGAAGGCTAGCGAGTGAGTGGTTCAAGACGCATTATTTGAGACTGTGCTCTCGTGAACTCTGAAAGACTTTCCCCATTCTGCAGTGACACCTGCTGGGAAAAATTGACTGAGCTGAACAGCTAGCAGGTGTCCTGCTGCTCCACTCCGCGAGGGGCTGGAGAAAACTGAAGGACCAGACTGGTAGCAATCACTCACTCTCCCCATAGCTAACTTTCTTATCAAGATGTAGCTGAAGTCTTGTCGTACTGAAAAATAACATGCTTTGCAACATCTCTGTCTTTTCTTGTCAACAACAATTTTAAGGGAAAACTGACATTTCTGCACTGGGGGCATATTTACATGCTTGCACCAACAATGTGGTGTTGCTTCAAAAATATGGAGTAATGCAAGGCAGCGCAAATCGCTGCATTGCTTTACTCTGCGCAAATAGAGGGGTTTCATGGGTGTTGTGTGGGTGCTCCGATGCAACTTCCATTGTTGTTAATGCATTCCCACATTTACCAAACCTGGTAAACCCTGGAATGCGCCAAAAAGATACGTCTCCCCATGAGATGCAGAACTAGGAGAAATATCTTTACTTCACCTTGTTTTTTCCTCTTCCTGCATTGTGCAGCACACATAGAACACATAGAAAGAGGAAAACCTCTCAGGATTGTTGTTGTGCAGGAAGGTGCCGCTTCCTGCACAAAACACTCCTGCATGCAACGCAGGCACCCTTGTAGCAAGGTGCCTGCATTGGTACTAGGATGCCAAAACAGCACCAGTGCATGGGAAAGAACAGGAATACGCTGCATTGGATAAATTCAACATATTCCTGTGATGCAGGGCAGTGCAGCAAGGTGACGTGATACCCTGCCTTGTGCTCCTAAACTCATAACTATACCCCTAGATCTCCAGCAACAAAGTCTGTGTTTACGAAGGCGTTGTTGCAATGTAAGGTGAGGGATGTAAAGCAATGCAAAGACGCGCATGCTATTTACTATCCACTGCAAAAGGTGGTTTGTGCTGAAAATGTGTTTCTCAGTCTAAGTACAGCTTTGTGTCACCGTCATCTTGCATTAATTGGTTAAAATAGGTTTTTTGCACAAAGGTTTTTGATGCAAAGCCAGATCTACCATGTCATCTCAGTTCAAAGAACAGGTTCCTTATGAAACTGGGCAGACCGGACCATAAGAAGACATAGAACGTGCCTGCCTCACTTCAGTGTATACATATCTCAAATACAAACAAAAGTATCTATTTGTACCTAGAGAAACACTTCCAACAAATAATTGTACATTTGCCACATTATTTATGTAATCAAACTTATACTCTTCAAATTCCAATTTTCAGTGTTAACCATTTGTAATTCCTCAAATTTATTATGAGCACATCATATCAAATAGGCTTATTTTGTTAAGTAATGACACAATGACAGAAAATGACAGCTCATAACCAAAATGAGAAAAAATGTCCCAGAGTGAGGAAAGAATTCTTCTGAAGCATGTGTGTATTCTGATAAATATCCTTCTCCTTAAGGGTTCAAAATTGCTATGGGGTGGAATGAATGTTTTACTCCGCCTGAGGAATTGGCAGAATTTGGCACCTCCAGCTTACTCTTTTAACGCAGAGTTCCTGCCAAATTCTGCCAACTGCTGTGTGGTGGATTTATTTCCCCACAATGTTACAGAAATGTGAGTGGGAATGAGATTTAGCGTCCTCTTGCGCCATTTTCTAAAGAGGTCATTTGTAGTCAGAGGTCTGCTTCTTAAGGGGATTTGCTGCAGCTCCAGTAGATTTTCTATAGAAGCAGCAGCCAAATCAGCTTGAATGGTTGTGAGCTCTTGTGCACCACACTGTGATGTTGGAGCTGATTTTTCTGTGTTCCACACGCTACTGCCACTCAATTGCACTGCGAGCAGCACAACATGCATATTTCCGCCTGTTGACTGAACTTTGCATAATCTTGTGGAGTTTTTACGGAGCTCAGTGGAATTCTGAGTTCTGCCCACCCCTAATAATTGCATGGTCACAGTTAAAAAAGAAAGATGGGAAACAGTTCACTGACAGCCCCCAACATTTTGAACAGGTGCAGCACCAAGGCTGTGGTTGCGAACATCCTAATGCACGTGCATTCCAAATCTTTCTGAAGAGGATGACACCTGTGAGCCTGTCTAGAGCCTAGTTACTTAGACTGTGGTAAAGAGGTGCTAAATCACAATGACCTACTAGGTTACTGTAATTTACCAATATATCGGAAAACAAAGAATCAATTAAAACAGGTTTCAGAGTGATAGTAGCAAGAAATTGAGAAGTTGGTTGGCTGAGGTGGAAGCCCTGGTCATGCCCCCACCACAGTTTTTGTCAGGGCAAAGCCCAAGTAAACCCTTAATTAGCCATTCTCACCCTCTAGCAGCTTAGCACAGAACAGTCGGGCTTAACTTGATGGTAATGTGTAAAGTATTTATTGAATACTTCTAAGAGTAACACAGTGAAAACACTACACAAAAAGAAAATCACATCAGGTTAGATATAGACTACATCTTAATAAATAAAACAAGACCAAGATAACGAGAATCCAATCAGTAGAACTTGAGGTATGAATTTTTAAAGAATAAGCTGTAGTTTAGCACTTAAAAGAAAAAACCGCAATCAGGGATATCTGGTCCCCTTGGTCCGGGAGAAAGTAAAAAATCCATGCTGACCACAATGGAGCACAAGCCGGCTACAGGGACCCAGTTAAGCCAGTTGGACAAAGTATCTTAAATCTTGGTTGCAGAGCCTTGCATGAATCTGAGTCGAAGGTGCATTGTGCAGCTGACGCAATGCGTTGGTTGCAGTGTGGGGTCCTGTTCCATAGACATCGAGGACCCCATCAACTGGGATTGCGATGCGGAGGCTGGTGTAGGAGGCATCACACAGTCAAGGTGATGCATCATTTCTGATGAGTGGTGAAGCTGCAATGCAGAGTTTTGGCAACGTTGTCAGGGCTGCCATTGATGAAGGATGCCTGGACCTGCTCCAGGGAAGCATCATGCATTGCGGTTCCAAAGGCAATGCATTGAGCCCAAGATTCGGGGTGCTGCAGCAATGCAAGACTCTGTGCTGGATCCAATCAAAGCAGCAGTGGTGAAGCGTAGGTTTTGCTTGAGGATACATCGCTCAGGTGAGGAAATGTGTTGGTTCTGCTCGGGATGTGCTGCTCAGCAGTGAGGATGCCTTGGTTCTGCTGGGAAGCACCTCAGGCCCACTTCCAAGGGTCCAGGACTGGGGGGGCATAGCTTGGCAGAGTAGGCTCACACATGGCAGAGTCCAGTTGCAGAAGCAGGGCAGTTGGAAGTCACTGATGCTGCTACGGGTGCACATGGTTTACAGGGACATAGTAGATGGACTGTTTCGGATGCCTGTTTATGTGAAAGGGGACTACACATGGTTTCAAGTGACAACGCGTATTTGCAAGGGTCTGTGAGCTCCCTAGCGATGGCCAACTCTCTACTGTATTGTTCTGGTTGTATGTGATGGCTGCTTTTTATCTTTTACTGTCTGTGTGGCCTGTTTGGAAGTCAATTCCCTTCCTTGCATTGACCCTGAAGGGCCTGTGCGCTTTAATTTGGCTGCCACATTTATGCAGTGCCATCCTTATTGTCTGCTATTTTGGGTCTTTTGAGTTCTCAAAGGCTGCTGCTATGCCGTTCGCTAAAGGCTGTTATAAACAAATGTATCTTGCCGCGTTATTCGTGTTTAGGGATAAAGATTCATGTTGTCACTTGTGAACCTCAGTTTTAAATAAAGCACTAATAACTCATGAGTTGGTCGTTTGCCTGAAGGACTAGAATTTGATGACATACATGCAACTAAAAGCCAGGTTAAGACATTTGACTAGACTGACGTTGTTTTAGTAGTTCCGAGGCAGTCAGTGTTTACTTTTGTTAATATTGTCTGAAACATAGATGTTTACCACTGTTTCCTAGCGATTAATTTTACAATTCATCCTTAAACTGAGCATCAACTGCAAACCTGTAGTATGATGTAGGTAAGTTGTGTAGTCAAACGTTTATTTATGGAGGTTGAATGAGGTTAAAGACAACTGACTGGAATATCTAATTAAAAATAACAATTCACTTTTCAGATATTTTCTAAATAAAAAAAAAAAACTTACTCAACATAATCGTGTGAGAGTCCTACAAGTGTCATACCAATAAGACCTGATAACTAATTTCCTTGTGTGGTAACGTTGTAAGTGTTTCTCGTCGTACGGGATTGTTCAATGCGAGATAATGCAGCCCCCTTCACTCTTCAGGCAACATGTTGTTTCTGTCAAAAATAAAAATCTGATCGCTGGTCATCCTTTTAAATGTCTTGCAGTGGCACAAATGTTCTGTCTGCCTGCAGGTCGGTGATGACTGGCAGACTAGCCGCTTAATTTGAGGTATGCTGTGCATGTACCAATGAGTGTCACTTGTCAATACTCTTTTATGGACAAGTTAATGATTCTTTCAGTTTGTGTCATAGGCCCTGGTCCGGTGAGTGGGTGTAGGCATCGCTAGTACTAGTAATGGTGATGGATTGACCGTGTAGTGGTCATGCTACTTATGTTCTGGTGATTTCAGCTCTTTGGGTATTTTTTCAGCAGACGTTCAAACAAAGAAAGCTCGGGGGTCACCCTATTTGCATTGTGGAATATGGTGTCGAACAATGTCGTTGTCTGTCAATTGACACTACCTTCATCAACAGGAAATGTTGGTCTTTTACCACTGCTAACAGTAGGGCCTAGTCACAAAATCTATTTTGGAGTAGTTCAGTTCAGTTCAGAAAACTTTATTTGGCTACGATGAAACCATAAATGTACAAAATTAAGCAGCAGCATATATGTATCTAAACAATCATGCACGTTCATAAAATACTCACAAATAGAATTATCATATACAGCTTAAAAAATGAAGACGTATATATATATATATATATATATATATATATATATATAAATCACTTAAAGTGCTAAGTGATTTCATGACATGGCTACTATACCTTGTTATATGTTTTGGAGTATGTGAATTAGCTCTACTTTAGGTTGAGCTCTGCACACGTAGTTGTAGGATTTAGTTGTGGAACGTGGTTAGAAAATGGAGATTAATTACTACAACATGCATGTGATTAAAGGAAAATGAAGGAAGTTGTAACACAAAATAAACATCCACATATGGGTAAGACAAATCCAGCTTTCAAATTATGCATTACCCACAATATTCTTTTTTTTATTTTTTTTAGAGTGTTTTAGTATGAACGTGACTCTAGGGTATCAGAACCATGTACGGAGAAAAACCATTACCCGTTACATAAAACATAAGGGCATATTTATACTCTGTTTGCGCCGAATTTGCTTCATTTTTTTATGCAAATCTGGAGCAAACTTAACTCCATATTTATATTTTGGCGCTAGACATGTCTAGCACCAAAATATTGGAGTTTAAGTCATTTTTTGCCTGCGGAAAACTACCTTGCATCAATGAGATGCAAGGTATGCATTCCTGGGCAAAAAATTACTCTAAGGCCCTAGCGCCTTATTTATCCTCCCATGCAAAAATCACGCACAAAGGGAGGAGGGGTCCCAAAATGGTGCAAAGCTTGCTTTGCACCATTTTTTAATGCCTGGGTCAGGGCAGGCATTAGGTGACCTGTGGGCCTATTTCCATGGTGGAACGCCATGGAATAAGACCACAGGGGCCCTCCCCAGGCCTCAGGGACACCCCCACCCACACCAGAGGGACAGCGGAGGATGTGGGTCCCCAACCCAGGTAAGTATAGGTAAGTACAGGTAAGTATTTGTTTTTTAAAGTGCCATTGAGGGCCCTGAAACGGACCTCCCTACATGGCACTGGGTGCAATGGCCATGCCTAGGGGACCCTGGTCCCCTGTGCAGGCTATTGGGGTGGTGGGCATGACTCCTGTCTTTTCTCAGACAGGAGTCATGTCATATGGTTTTGCATCAGAAAATGACTTTAGGCAGGTTAGAGTCACTTTTTTTTACTCTAACCTGCCTAACGTCATTTTTGGGTGCAAAACCCCCTACTTACATACCGCCAGCCCCACCCGACAAACGTAATTTTTTTTTTACACTAGCCTACCCTTTGCATCGGCTTGCACAGTTCCAGAAATATGGTGCCCGGCTGGTGCACAGAAATGGTACAAGCCGGTGCTAAACCTTTTGGTACAAAACTGCAGTAGTGCAGTTTTGCACCAAAAAGTATAAATCAGGGCCTGGGTGCAATGGCCATGCCCAGGGGACCCTGGTCCCCTGTGCTGGCCATTGGGGTGGTGGGCATGACCCCTGTCTATTCTAAGATAGGAGTCATGTGGTATCAATGGTTTTGCTTCAGAAAATGATTCTAGGCTGGTTAGAGTAATTTTGTTGTAGTCTAACATGCCTAATGTCATTTTTGGTGCAAAATCCCCTTCTCCCATACTGCCAGACACACCCGGCTGACGTCATTTTTTTACACTAGCCTACCCTTTGCACCGGCTTGCACCATTCCATAAATATGGTGCCCGGTTGGTGCTCAGAAATGGTGCAAGCCGGTGCTAAACGTTTTGGTGCAAAACCGCGTTAGTGCAGTTTTGCATCAAAAAGTATAAATATGCCCTGTAATATCTCAGTATTGGACTTGCCCCTCTCTGCTGGTTCAACCCCAAGCTTTTTACCTGCACTCCTCCTGTTTTTGCTGAATTTGATTTAGTTGGCTCTAAAGTTCTGTGCACTTTACAACTGCTAACCAGTGCTAAGTTCCATGTGCTCTCTCCTCTAACCATGGTAAAATTGGCTTACACCTGATTGGCATATCCTTGGTAAAGTAGTATACCATAGACCCATGGCCTGTAAATTAAATGATACTAGAGTGCCTGGAGCCTACTGCACTATTTGTGCAACCCACCTAAGTAGCCCCTTACCAAATGGCCCATGTTTGCCATTGCAGCCTGAATGCAGTTTTAAACTGACAATTACACTAGGCAATAAACCCTTTGCCACGTTTTAACCTCCCCTTTCATAACATATGAATAACCCCTAAGGGAGACCTTACATAGCCTATGGGGCAGGGTTGATTGTGAATAAATAGTTGGACATGTACTTTTAAGTTTTACATAGTCTGGTAGTGAAACACTCACTAATTCAAATGCTTTTTTCACTATTGTGGGGCCTACCTCTTGCATAGGATTACACTGGGATGACTAATTACATTTAATAAGTGGTAACTTTTGATTGGGAACAGATAACATTTTGTGTTTGGTGCCCAGTGGATTGAAATGGTAAACTCAATTTTACATATTTATAAGCCCTTAGCGCCACCTTGTGCAACTTTAGTGTCAGTTTTTTAAGCTAATGTGGCCCAACAAGGCTAAAATCCTCATGTCACATTTACAAAGTGGTGCAATGCATGTATTGCTCCACTTTGTAACGCTTTGTGCTACATTATGCCTGTGCCAGGCATAATGTGTGCAAAGGGGGTGTTCCTCCATTAGGAGGGCCAAAAAAAATAGGCTTTGCTGTCCTTTCAACCACAACACTTGTCACCACTGCATTGTTCACGTAGGCAGCTTGGAGCCAGTGCAGGGGAGTCAGGAAACTTCAAGCTCTACAAATGGAATTTTCTAGAAACTTCTACTTCAAAGAAGGCACCAGGAATAAACAAGCATTTGCTATGCAATAGATCTCTTGTTAGCGAGAGTTAGAGCTGTTGGGGTTGTAAATGACAATCACAACCTCACATTTGGGACATTATAAATATTTAACCATGGAACACATTATACATGTATCAGAAATAAACTGTGTTTGTGCATTCCTTCATAAAATTGATATTTGACTGTGATGGTCTGAACAGCCCCTACAGAGCACCACAGAGCACCACAGTAAAATAGCATTTGGAAGAAACATGGTCATGTAAACAGATATTCAGCCCCTGGAGGGCATAATCACATACAAAAGAATAATGAAGTTATTTCAGTATAATCATATAATCAGGCCCTTGAGGGCATAGAGTATTGAACATTTTCAGGCCTAGCAGACCATTTAAATATAATTATCTGTGGAGTCATTGCCAGACATTCCCTGCAAAGTCAACAGCAGACGGTGTCATGGCTAAGTGCCCCTGTACAGTCAACAACAGAAGATGCAGTATTATTGGTGGTGGCTAAACATGCTTGTCAAGGCAACTGAGTTAGTAGTACCTTGGAGCAAATATCACCCTTCAGCACACAGAGAACAAAGCCCAGGCCAAGCAGGGGTGTCAGAATACTACCATAAACAAGGACCTTACAACACAAACTCTTCTCAACTATAAAAAAAAACTAAAGTTTTACCTATGAAAGAATTTAAAAATACATTAAATGGTGGAAGAAGTTATCATTATTGGGGCCCCTCTCACCTAGTGTGACCTATAACATTGACTGAACAGAAAGAGAACATTGTTCTGAATATTTGGGGGTGGCCCCATTGCTCTAGGACCATCACAGGCTGAGGTATGACCAAAAGTATTTTGTAAAAGGAATGCCTGCAAAGCATTACGTGGTGAGTTTCCATGCATACATTAAACCTCTATCAGAAATAAACAGTTTGTGCATTACCACTGGTGGTGGCTAGATGTCCCTATCAAGCTAACTGATTATCCTTCCATTAGACATCTGCAGGCCAATCAAGGCTATCAAAATATTATTACAAACAAGGCCCTTAAAATACAAACTCATCTCAACTACAAAAACAAACATTTTAGCTATGAGAGAATTTAAACATATATTAAATGCTGGAAGAGATTATGGTTTTGGACCCCCTCTTATCTAGTGGACTCACAAGATGGCCTGACCAGAAAGCGCACATCGTTCTGAATGTTTCAGGAGAGGTCCCATTGCCCTAAGACCACCACAAACTGAGTTATGGACACAAATGTTTTGTAAAACGAATGCCTGCAAAGAACTTTGGAGTTTCCATGAATACTTTAAACATTTATCAGAATTGCAGATAGCTAGATGCCCCTGTTAAGCCAACTAAATTACAAGTGCCTTTGAGCAATTATTCTTTCAAGATCATTACCATAGCACATTATACATTTGCAGGACAAGCAGGGCTGTCAGCATACTATTAAAAACAAGGCACTTATAACACAAATTCCTCTCAACTATAAAAATAAAAATAAAAATAAAAATAAAAATAAAAATAAAAATAAAAATAAAAATACTTTAGCTTCAAGAGGTTGAAAGAGGTTATGGATTTTGGGTGGGCTCCCTTTCACCTAGTGTGCCGGGAGAGCCACTGTTGAGGATTCATTCTTAGGTCAATTTCATGCATGTAAAGCAACAAAAAAAGTACAAAACACAGGTACAACACAACTACTCGTAACAAATGATTATGTAAATTAAGGACCTAGTGATACGCAAAAGTGGTAAATGAACTGTGCTGGTAAACATGAGTGCTTACTACCAAACATGAGAGGCAGGAAACAAAGAAAAATTGTCCCTCCAAACAGCAGAAAAACATTCCAGGCGTAAGTAAACTGTACTTGGCTGGTACTTTTCAGGCAAGTACAGGAAGTGACGTATCGGCTGTCATACCACTTAGGAAGTCGCACAACAAGAGCAACACTGTTTTTAACCTATTGGAAGTGGCAGGCAGTGGCAGGCGGCAGCAAATGCCTTTCCTCCATAAAACAGATCTTCCAGACAGAGCATGTGCATTGTCTAGTCTCAACCTAAAAATGGCCCTCACACCCACTTTTCAGTTCACTTTCTGGACCAGGGAAGGACTCTTGGATGACGGCCTGCTGTTGTTGCCTGCTGTGTACTCCAGAAGGCTGCTATGCAGCCTGGTGCCTGCTTTGAACCCTCAGAGACCTGCCCTGCTGCTTGAACCCTGTTTCTGCTGTTGAACCCAGGACAACCAGAGTGACTCGAAGGGCTTGTTGGTTGGCCTCCTGAACAGAGCCAAAGAGACACAAAAAGGCTTCAGTCATTTTGAACTTGCATATGAACCCAGTCTGAGTGAGTCCTAACCCCCTAGTGATGCCCGTACAGTCCTGGACCTTTGGTGGTTGTGCGAAAGGTGCCCCGCTAGCCAAATACCAAAACTTAACACTTAGAAAACATTTGGCTAAAACTGCTCTGAGAACTGAGAGAAGACTAGGACCAACCAGCTCATCTATCGGCTCAAGGTGCA
Organism: Pleurodeles waltl; assembly: GCF_031143425.1. NCBI lineage: Eukaryota > Metazoa > Chordata > Amphibia > Caudata > Salamandridae > Pleurodeles > Pleurodeles waltl. The sequence continues at coordinate 473,304,447 of NC_090447.1, read as the reverse complement.
TCATCAGTCAGCCTGACTTCGTGGCAGCTCCCTTCAAGTTCTCCTCTGCACCAGCAAACCCTGTTCAGCAGTCCTTATCAAAGAGGTATCCAGCCTCTAAGAACTCTTGTCAGCTACAGCCTCCAATTTCATCCCACGTGAAATTTTCAACTTCCATAAAAGTGACTAAGCCTCAATGTAGATATGTTTACCAGGACTTCGTCCAGCAGCTCCCTGACAATGATGCACCCTCCTCAGACACCGCCTGCAGCCTTGCCCTGCTGAACTTTACCTTCTCAGAACATTTTCTTCAAAATATCGCCTATGTCCAAAGGTTAGCTCCGACCAGGCCTAATCCACTCTTTATAATCGACCTGCACTCCATCATGGTCAGACATATTTCTCAATTTTGACCCAATCTTACGTGACAAGATGCCTGTGGTTGGTGCTTTGATCTTTTAGGTGCTAGTATTTACCTTAAACTTTAAACTTAAACTCAAGTTTTACTGATTGGATTTTTGTCATTTTAGTGTCAAATAATGTATTACAATTTACACTATTTTTGGAAATTGGTGTGGGATTTTTCTTATGTAGTATTTGCACTTTATTACAGTTGTTGTGCTGCATGAATGCTTTACACGTTGCCTCTAAGTTAAGCCTGACTGCTTTTGTGCCAAGCAACAAGAGGGCTTAGCACAGGTTGATTTATTGACTTTGTGGTTCATCCTGACAGAGATTGTGGCTGTTACTTCAACAAGGGTCACCACACCCCCATTGAACCTTCAACCCAATTTCCCACACTTCACCAGTAAAAAAAAAAGGAAGGTTGAGAAATGTAAAGGAGATATTAGCATCTGTAGAATATTTTTCTAATGAGATGAAAGTAAGAAACTGGTCACTAATGAAATGTTAATGTGAAAAAATGTACTTCTATGTATTCTATGTAGTATAAATGTCACAATGCACATCTAAAAAAAAAATCCATGGACATAACTAAGGAGCTATGGAGCGATGTAAGTTGTGATTACCATGTTAGTACATGAAATACACATTTTCATGCATCATAAGTAACAATTTACACCATGATATGTATACTCCGCCAATAGAAGTCATTTTCCATAAACATCACCTTTAAACTGTTGTTTGAATGTGCAGTGGGAGAAAAGTAGGAACCATGGGCCATATTTATACTTTTTGACGCAAAACTGCGCCAACGCAGTTTTGCGTCAAAAAAAATTGCGCTGTCTAACGCCATTTTGAAGCGCTGTGCGGGCGTCAAATTTATACTTTGACGTACGGCGGCGCAACCAACAGGTGGGAGTCATTATTTCGTGATGCACACAGCGTCGGTCTTTCGTAAAGGAAACCAACGTAAAGGCGACGCACATCACTGTGGGTCGATTTACGACAGCGCAATTCGTAAAGCGCTGGTTTTTTTCACGCTATTGCGTTACATTTTTGCGCGAAAACTGCCCTGTCAGCAGAGGAGACCCAAAATGGATCCCAGATGCCACAACAGACCCCAGGAGGATGAGAGCAGACCAGGAACCAGCCAGGAGGATCCATACAGGAACATGGACATATTTAAAAAAAAAAGAAAGTGTCGCTTCAGTGAAGAGGAGCAGGAAATCCTGGTGAAAGAGGTGACGGAACACCAGCACCAACTTTTCATCTCCTCTAAATTGCCACTCAGTAGGAGAGAGGCCATATGGAAACAATAGTGGACAAGATCAATAGTGTGGCTGAAGAACGCCGCACAGTCACTGAGTGTAAGAAACGCTGGCATGACTGCAAACGTAGGACAAAAGAGAAAATGGCCAGGAACAGGAAGGCAGCAATGCAGACTGGAGGGGGGAGTCCAGCACAACAGGAGGCCCTGGACCACATGGAGGAGATGGTCGCAGCCGTCATCCCGGAGGAGATCGTCACAGGGATTCAAGGACTGGACAGCGCAGACTACCACGACACAACGCACATGCAGGGTAAGTCGCATGGGGAATTCAAATGCAATAATGGGGACTGTAAGCAGGGGGGGGGAACCTACTACACAATGCATGTAAGTCAGCACATATATGAAGTGGCATGGGTAAAGGGGCACGGCAGGGGGGCATGGCCAGCATAGACGGAAGCTGGGGCACGACAAAATACAGCAACAACAACAGTCCCATGGGGACATCCTGTAATGACAACAATAGAGCCAAGGGAAAGCAGCAACAGGTGGGAAGGCCACTAACACAAATCCACATCCAGGCACTTGTATTGCAAAATCTATCCTACATCAACTAGGTCCCTATCAGTAATGCAGTAGCCAAAACAACAACTGCAATGTAACTGCCACAACAGTTGACAATAACACCTCTCATCTCTGTGCAGCTATAGTACCAAATGGCAGGAACCTCCCCATGGAACATACATACCTAAATTAGGGGGTGAGGATGACATCCGCAACTATTCATAGAAATAAGACAAAGGCACCAGTACACTCAAATGCCGAATGTCCATACCTGACACAAACATAAGCCTAAGTAAACAGCAATAGGAGCCACACAGCACTAACGACACACACAGGCTGCATACGTCACGGTCCCTCACGTGCCTGGCTAACAAGGCTACATCACTAATGTCATACTGCTCAGACAACAACATTGAGGAGGGGACACAGGCAACTGGTCACTGAAACACACCTGCCAAGTCTGACAAACAAATAGGACATTCATACGATAAACAGGCCAATCCAGTAAGACACACATGACCCAACATCATCTTCAAACATCAACAATGTTTACATCCATACCACATCCTAACATTGACATGCATAGGTAATGCCACGTAACATGTACAGATCATGCAATGTGAATAAAAAGTGTATGGGGCAGGGCCTGAGAGGCAAGTGTGCTGGCAGGGCAGTCATAACACCCACAGTCAGTAAAAGTGTATTGTGGCAAGTGTAACGTATACTTTGCGCATTAGCCTCAGGCTGGAGGCCTTTGTGCATCTTACCCTGAACGTACTTATACTCATTTGCTCACATCTAAGAGCCTCAGAGCACTTTGCACTAAATGATTCTCATTGCCCTTCCTATCAGTTAATTTAGCAAATAGCCAGTCCTAAGGTGTTGTCAATTAGTCAAATCACACTGTTTTGCCTACTTCTGCACTGGAGTTTGCCTGAACATATTCACTCTGTGCCCCAGTCAAGGATACAGTCTGGTATGTTGCTGATAGATGTGGTAGGGGTTAAGATTTGGCATTCCTGCGTAGGGAAACTTTGTCATCACGATGACATATGACTTATAAAATCACTTCCTTGTCCCAAGATATGCAAGAGGGAGTTTCCAAACAGAGAAACACAACTAGATGCTGCCTGCCTTGCTGCTGATGCACAACCAGATCACAGCCCATTCCTCTGATATGAGGGATGATGTCTCCCCTGTGATTCAGACAGGCAAGCTCCAAACTTAACATGCTGTGCTATACATAGAACAAGCAGAGGGAGAGTAGAAACTGTTAGGCACCATGATAGCTGTGTACTAATGTCTTACTCTCCTGCAGACTATTTCAATTCTAACAGTGTGTATTGTTTGGGTTATTGTGGCTCACACCTAAATTTCTACAACTCAGTTGTACAATGAAACCTCATATTAAACAAACACTGTCTATGTCATTTGTGTATGGTAACATACCGGAAAAGACATAATTGTGTAGGATCTGAGTGACCACGACTTGCCTGAGAAGTTCCAAAGATGTCATGCGCTCGTATGTCTAAACATTCCTTTGATGTGGGAGACCAGAGGCACTGCTAGTTAGTCTGAGCAAAATGAAATATCAGGGTGACAGAGTTATTTACAAGTGAGTCAGACTTAGTCCCCCACACCATTAGCTATCCTGCTGCCTAGAAAGCCAGTAATCACATGTAGGATAATGAGAGCCCACCCAACAAAATGTCCCTCCATAACAATAGTTAAACACCGAGGGAGGAGTAGGACAAAAACACGCATATTCCTAAATAATTACAAAGCAACACCTAGAGGCGATCTGGCAGACATGTCTGATAGCTCCATATCATACATGTGACACACAGGTGGGCCATAGGCCTACAACAATGCCCTATGACGGACAGCAGATACCAAGACAAACACAGAGCACAAAGTTAAGGCATCCCAAGGCTTGTATTTTATTGCAAAATTGTCACAACACAGACACACTAATTGTACCCTGATTCATTGCAGAGGAACACGGATCTCCTGCCGATATGCCTGTCCGTGAGTTCCCTGATGACATGGATGACGAGCCCATAAACCTCCCACAAGAGACCATTCAAATGGTCCTTGAAAGCCTCCAAACCCCACCTTCAGTCACAAGGAGGAGCACAGAAGAAGCAGCCACCACAGGAGAACCACCCGCCACCCCAATTGTAAGACCTGCCAGCTCCAACACAGCTGAGGACTCTGACGACACTGGCACCAGCTTTGAAAGAACTGTCGTTGGGGTCCAGCGGGAGCTGGCCAAGGAGGTGCAGGTGGGGATGCAAACTATGGCAGCCAGCCTTGAGGGGGTGCGTTCGTGCATGTTGTCAACTGCTGATCAGGCTGCTGCAATGCAAGCCCGAACATCGCTCTTGGAGTAACTTTTAAAAACACAGAAGGAAATCTGCACAGCTGTCATCCAGTTGACACAACAACTCCAACTGCAAGCCAGTCAACGTGTGCACGAATGCAACATAGAACCCCTCAGGGCCGACCTGGCTGCCTACCATCGTGATGGGGCTGCCATTCTGAAAAACCAGCAGGCCCTCTTGCTGCAGTACTGCCCTTCATAACTCGACAGGGAGCAGCCCCCGGGATGTCTGCCTCCATGTCTTCTAACACTGAGGTGTGTGTTGCCCCTTCACAACCAACAACAACAAGGACACACCAGGCAACACACACATCAGAAGAAGAAGACATGGAACAGATAACATTCACACGCAAGAGTACCCGGAAGCCCTAGTCCCTGCACCATGGCCTACTCTGACCAACGTCCTACGTTTTGACAAATGCCAGTCTCACTCCAACTACACTCAATGACTGTTTGGCAATCCACTGTATGACTTGTCCCCATTGCCAGTGATTGTCTCTCTCCTACTATTTGGCAATTCCTGTCCCTCTGCACTGTCTGTGACATCACCCCAGCATGTCATGAGCATCATCCACACCCCGTCTGTAGGATCACCATGTAAGAATGCACCAGAACGGACTCAGCTAACATTGTAAATGGACATTTTGCACTACAGCACCTATAAATAAATATCACTTGCACACCTATTGTGTCTCTGTGTTATTTCACACTTCAACTGTGCAGTACATAACTCCAAAGTGGCTGTGTGGCAACCATGTTGATTCTCTATACTACTGTCCTGATTTCATGTATACTGAAACATCTGTGCAGTGGCCAGGAATGCATCATAGCCTTACTATACTGAGGAAAATAACTGATGAAGGGACTAAGCACACACAATCATGCTGTGTTGGACAGAATGATGCACCATCTATAGCTATTCTAGACAACTAATGGTGTCTGAGAAATGTAGGCACCATGCAATACTTAAATAAGAAATAATGCTGTAAAATGTAAGGAATCATTATCTAATTACACTGCATCAATCACCCTTACGGAGTATACTTCCATGAAGGAAAGTCATGCTGAGGGGGGGCACCGGGGATGAGGAGAGCCAAGAGAATAGAGATACAGGAGAAGGGAGTGGACTGACACCAGTGTAAGCCACCGAACATCTATATCCTTATCGGAATCTACGGAGGGAATCTCGGGCCCCACGTGGTCAGACTCTGTAGACAATTGAGGCGATGCCCGGCAACAAACCGAACCATAAACCTGTCAGCAAGCCTGCACGACAACTATTATTCTCAGAAGCGCTACAACACAAACGCCTAACCCCCACGAAGATAAACCCTCAAACATCGCCACCTTTAAACGAGTTCACCACGATGCCTGATAAAGATCAATCCACGACTATGGACAGGATACTACAAGAGATCACCACCGTCAGCCGCCGCATAGAGGGGATGGACGCCTCTATAACTTCATTGACACTAGAAACCAAATCCATGCGATCTGACATTGCCGGCTTTCAATCTAGAGTGACAGGGCTAGAACAACGCATGGGATCACTAGAGACGCAGATTAACACGTCTCAGGTGCGAGAACAAGACTTCATCTACCTCAGGAGCAAACTAACGGACATGGAGGACAGGAGCCGGAGAGACAATATCCGCATACTTGGGATCCCGGAAAACGAAGAAGGCTCGGATATGCAGACTTTTCTGACCTCCACTCTTCCAAAAATGATTCCATTGGACTTTGACCCGCCGCTAGAATTCCAACGGGCACACAGGATAGGCCCAAAACGCTCTGACAACTCCTCAAGGCCCCGCCCAATCATCGCATGCTTGCTGCGGCATAATCAAACCCGACAAATACTCCAAGTAGCACGCAACCACGGCCCTTTCCGAATAGACCAGCACGAGATCCGAATAACCGCCGATTACTCCAAGGAAACCAACGAACGTAGAAAGGCTTTCCTAGCCCTACGACCCCGGCTTCGCAAACTAGAGATGAAATACGGTCTCTTTGACCCTGCAAGAATGTGGGTTACAAAAAATGGAGTATCCAAAGACTTTTATAACCCCGACGAATTGAGACTCTTCCTTGACTCTTTCCAATCCCAGCCTATGGACTCTTACAACACAGACAGTGAGCATGACATTGCAGGAGGCAGTGATAGGGCCGAAACCCCCCACTTGGGAATAGAACAGGTGAAGACGGCTCTACACGACACCGGAGCCAGTCATAGAGGTAGAGACATGGAGAGACTAACTAGATCATATGATGACAGGGGTCAGATTTTACACGCAGTAGTAACCCACACCCAATTATCGGAAAGAGACAAATCCCGCTCCCCTTTAAAGCCTACAACTGGGTCTTCTTGAGAAGGTAACGCAACAAGACGACTTATGGGACTATCGCCAGAGAGTCGAAAATAACAACTATAGACTCCGCGGAAGGATGAGTACCTTTCCAGATCATATGTGTATTACTATTGTAATTGTCTAAGACTGCTAGTATCAATGTTAAAACCAGATACATGAAAAATATATGCTCTTTATGACTAGAGCCGAGGCCCTATAATGGAAACTACCAGTAAATCGTTATTTGCCCTCAGTACACAACAGATGACGATTACTAGAACAGGGATCAGACCCCACCAACTCACTGAATGTTGAATAAGGGGCCGGTCCCGACCCTATAACCCTATAACAAGGTAACAAGGTAACAGGGGCATTAAACAGATAACAAAAAATAAACACTAATTAACTATCATGGAACTTACCTTACATTCCACACACTACAAAGTATCTCATGGTAGTAAACAACAAAGTATGTGAAACTTTCCTAATACACACCACACTCGACCAGCGCCGACATTAGACCCGTTTAGCCCCCATTATCACCCCAAGGGATGGGACTAGACAACGTAAAGATAAATTAATTCCAATACAGGGACACACAATACGATATAACCTGAAACATATCAAAGCTCCCACTACTTGACTTTACCTTATTCTACAATAAGAAACTGGGGAAAAAAAAATAGAACACGAGGACATAATACAACATAATACCGCATAACAAAGCGAAATATTAGGACATTCTACACTGCCACTCCACACCACATTATAACATCACAATGTAAATTATAAACTATTAGCTATTCTTTTCCCCAGATGTTCGTACCTACCCCCATCCTAATCATTATTACTATCTTAAACTATCACCAACAACAGAACGACTATGATGGTGGCACATACCAAGCAAGACCTTAGTAGGTCAGTATTATGATGTAATAATACACGGCAAGGAGTTAGTAATAGGATGAGATACGCACTATCCTCGCGTAACCCGGGGCTCAGCTACACTCTTTACCTATCCTACGATTAATAGAGAGACGTTTGGCATAATGGCTCCTAACATGATAATGTGATAAGATGTCAGGATATGTTATGTTGATCAACCTAATATGTAATTGAACAGTTGTAAGGCGAGATGAGACGAGGCAGTGTTATAGTTGAAAAGAAATGCTCAGGAAGTATTATATTATACTGTATATTGGTATCTTTATGTACCCATGCATACGCGAGAACTATAATACTCTGTTTGAGCTCTCTCCCCCCCCCCCCTCCTCTGCCCTGCCCCCCCCCCTCCCCTCGCCAGCCGGTCTCGGTCTTTCTGTCTGCCCAGTCCCTACTTTAATTTACGACCCTATCTTATGAACTCCTAAACACCCTACGATACCATACAACATCAAGTACTAGGCACAACATCCTAAACACCATACCCCATCAACACCCGACACCCCCTCCCTCCTCTCCAGCGCCGCTCAGGTACTATAGTTATTAACCGATCATTACTTCTGGCAATATACACTTTAGTTATATAACTAATACACTAGCCACTAACCACCGATGAACAGACCCACTTCCCGATACATAAACATAAGCACTGCTGTGTGCCCCCCCCCCACCCCTCCTTATCACCGACATATCGATAACTGGCTGTCTGCTGTTTCCCCCCTTCGCCCCCCCCGATCGAGACCGCCCGACGGCACAAGAGCTCCGAGAGAAATCGGTCCCGCCGCTTACAGACCTAACGAACGAAGGAGGTTGGACTCCTAACCTCCCTCATCCCTACCCTTCTCCACTTCTTCCCCCAAATTGCACGCTCTCTTGCTATACTCTCAATCTCAACTTCAGCACACGCATCCATCCCTTCCCCCCCCTTCTCCCTCTTTTCTTCTCCCTCTCATTTCTCCTTGCCTTCTTTTTCCCTCATATTTCCCCTCCATCTGGCTCTCGTCCTACTTATATTACCTCTCTTCCTTCACCCTCTCCTCTCTCTTCTCTTTCTTCTCCAGAGGATTCCCTTGGCCTCCACCAGCTCCTAACCCCCGTATAAAATAAAATAAAATAAAACACCGTATCATATCGAAACACAACTCCCACTCTAACTACTAAGTCAATATCTCCCACAGGGTGCTTACTTACTCACAATTATCCAATATGTCGAAGCCCCACCCTCAAGCGACGCGACCATTACGCATACTCTCTTGGAATGTACACGGCATGACGAGCTATGTTAAGCGGAAAAAGATACTGTCCTATTTTCAATCCAAAAAAACAGATATAGCCCTGATTCAAGAGACACACCTTGACACTCTGGAATCCAGTAAACTTAAACGGGATTGGGTAGGGAGGGTTGCCTTCAGCTGCCGTCCAACGAGTCAGGAATCTGGAAGTAACGGACCCCGCAAATGTGGAGTGGCGATACTAGTGCGTAAATCCCTCCCGGTCACTATCATTAAAACCTGGAATGATACGGAAGGAAGGTATATATTTGCTAAATTAAAACTAGGGGACACTGTTTTATGCGTGGGATCCGTTTACGCACCAACCGGCCCAAAACGCCCATTCCTTCTACAGCTAAATCGCCTCCTGACAGAAATCGGAACTACTCGATACATAATCGGGGGAGATTGGAATCTCGTCCAAGACGCCATAATGGATAGGACAGGCCCTGTCGATGTATGTAACAATCACGACAGAGCGCTTCTGACAGACCTGACCACTGACGTCGGTCTGGTGGACTGCTGGAGAATACAACACCCGAAAGATAAGGAATATACTTTCTTATCCACCGTCCATGGCACCCAATCGCGTCTGGATTATTTCTTAGTATCACACACTGTAATCCCTCATATACAAGACACCTGTATCCTAGACAGTGGGCTCTCAGATCACTCCCCAATACTAATCCGGATCCAGGTGGGACTCTCCTTCTCTGGTCGTAAACCATGGCGATTGGCTGTACACAGATATCGCTCTCCACAAGGGAAGGAACAATTAAAAGCTCATGTAACCACATACATGGCCGAGAATTCAGGCACTGTATCCTCAAAAAGGATCCTATGGGCGGCAGCAAAAGCAACCCTAAGAGGGAATATGATGCGAGATGCAGCACTGGCCAACAAAGACAGAATAGCCCGCCAAACCACCTTAGAGACCATGATACGGGACCTCACTCAACAATATACCGCCCAACCATCCCCTAGGCTGCGACACGCCTTAGAACAGGCCCGCATGGCACACAATGAACTCTATACATCTCAGGCGGAATACGCACTGCAAAAATTGCGAGGCCGCCATTACGAACAAGGGGAAAAAGCAGGTCGCCTCCTAGCGGCGCAGCTCCGACAAAGAGAGGCAGCCTCTGCCATTGCGGCCATAACATCTTCTTCAGGAGCAGTGCTAACTCGCCCACAAGACATTGTAAACGAGTTCGCCAAGTACTACCGACATTTGTACACTCCTGAAACAACGACAGATCAAACACAAATGGAGACATTCCTTGCCGCGGCCAATCTACCCCGTCTGTCTGAGGCAGGCAGGGCCCTCTTGGACGGTAACATAAGCAAAGAAGAGATATCCCAAGTTATAACAAGCCTCCCCTACCATAAATCACCAGGAGAGGACGGATTCCCTGCGGAATTCTATAAATGGGCTGGGGAGGAGGCAATAACCGCAGTACATGAAGCACTGACGGAAGCATGTCAAGAAGGCTCCCTGGGCGCTCTATCCAATAAAGCCACGATTGTCATCTTGCCTAAGCCAGGGAGGGACCCCCTTCTTTGCGGCAGTTACCGTCCTATCTCCCTTTTGAATGGGGATGTCAAACTCCTAGCCAGTGTTCTAGCAGCGCGGCTCCGCAAGGTGATACCATCGTTGATTCACAATACCCAAGTAGGATTTGTACCAGGCCGTACCTCCAGAAATCATATGCGAACTCTTTGCCATACACTGTTAGAATCCATACAATTACCTGACGAAGCCCTAGCCCTGTCCCTAGACGCGGAGAAAGCATTCGACCGCATTGAGTGGCCCTACCTATTCACAACTATGAAGCATTTTGGCCTGGGGGAACAATTTATCTCTAAAGTACGTTTATTATATGACCACCCCACAGCACAGGTTAACTGTGGGGGCATCATGTCAGACCCATTCCCTATCGGAAGGGGCACACGCCAGGGATGCCCCTTGTCGCCACTTCTATTTTTATTGGCCATGGAACCCCTAGCTGCCACCATACGAAATTCTCACCAAATAAAAGGGATCCATATCACCGGGGGCATATCCAAAATATATCTCTACGCAGACGACATTCTGTTAACAATGTCCGATCTAGAAACCTCGCTCCCAGCACTACTTTCCACTATAGAAGACTTTGCATCCCTATCCGGATATCGGGTAAACTGGGATAAAAGTGAGGCACTACCATTATCCCGCATAACGACGAGGGCAGCGATACATGGCCTTCAATTCAAATGGACCCCGACCCGCCTTAAATATTTAGGAACGTTTATTAACAGAGGTCTAGAACATATGGTCAGGGACAACATAGACCCCCTTATATCTAAAATGAAACAAGACTTTGCCAAATGGTCCCTACTAGGCCTGTCCATGTGGGGCAGGACACAGGCGGTCAGAATGGTCACCTTACCACGCTTCACATACGTGTTAGGCATGCTTCCCCTACAGATACCTCTTTCCTCACTCCGATTAATAGACGCAACCATAAGGGCCTTCGTCTGGGGCTCCTCACGCCCAAGACTGAAACCTGCAATAATACTGGCACGACGGCTCTACGGAGGATTAGGACTACCCTCGGTAGAACAATACTCTCTGGCCCTCCAACTCTCACAGCTAATATATACACTTCCGGATATAGCCGATCCACCGCAATGGGTGATCACAGAGAAACTCCTATATGGACAGTATACGGAGATGGGAGGAACATACGCCGACCACGTTCCCTTAACTAACCCCATCCTCAAGGCTACAAACACAGCGTGGTGCAGAGCCCATCGACTACTAGGAGTACACCCCTCCCTGCATACTCAGGCTCCCATAGCAGGGAATAAAAGCATTAAAATAGGAGGGACTATTCTCAGATGGCCCCAATGGTCCGACGCAGGTATTCACAATATATCTCACATAATAGATGGAGATAGCTTCCGCACATTCGCCTCCCTCCAGGAAGAATTCGGTATCCAAAGTAACCAGGAGTGGCGATATCTACAGCTCAAACACTGTATGCGGAGAACATTAGGAACCCCCCCGTGGCTGCTCAAAACCTCACCCATCGTCACCTATCTTCAGAAATGGGGCCGACAAAAAGGCGTCTTGGCTGGCCTCTATGCCGAATTAACTAACCACCTTTACTCTCAGCCTTTACTTGAACGACTACGCTTAAAGTGGCAGGACATACTAGAGATAACCTACACGGACGAAGAATGGCCAGACATACTAGAAGCCCTCGACAGGGGCGTACGTGAAGCACGCCTGAAATTTTGCCTATTTAAAATCCTTCAGGGATGGCACTGGACCCCCGTTAAACTTTTCAGGGCAGGGTTGATACCTCACGCGAACTGTTGGAGATGCACAGAGCCATATTGCGACCAACTTCATATCTTATGCCACTGCCCCACGGTACAGTCACTATGGGACGCGGTACGCCTCGCCTTATCGGACTTCATACAGATACCAAAACCGACCCCACCAGCATTTATCATTCTACATGACATTCGCCCGTATCCCTCCCTATCGCGGGCACATAAACGATTAATCCATACGGCGCTAGCCACGGCCAAAATATGCATACTCCGGCACTGGAGATCTAGCATTGCCCCCACACCCATGGAATGGATGACGGCCATGTATCAAACGGCTACCCATGAACGAGTGATTTATAACCTACAGGACCAAGCAGAACAGTTTGAGGAGGTCTGGCGCCCATTCTTGAAGAGACCATGAAGCGGCTGGTGGATGACCAACGGATGATCAATGTTCAATGATCAATGATTAGGGAATATTAATTACCAATCACCCTCTGAGAATCCTAGACTCCGGAAACACATTTAATCTCCTATTGCCCCCTCTCTCTCTCCCTAACTACGCTATCCTCCCTTCTCTCTCTCTTTTTTTCTCTCTCTTTATCAATCCACAGGCCTCTAATTTTGTCACATGCCCGAGACCCTGAACTACCCAACATAGTAATACAAGTCGCTTCCTAACACAAACAAGGACTGAGAAATCAACTCATATAAGATGTAGACACTCTCTAACCGACCTTACCATACCTATCATACATATTATCTACCCCTAGATAATAACTTGCTACAGACGGAGAAGTACAGAACGATCTACTCTTAGGCCTGAACAAGCTAGTCTCAGGATACAAAGACCCCCTGCCTACCTCGAGTCTCTTCATTCTACATTCCCCCGCGATTACCTTTCCTCTTTCTCCCTCTTTCTTTCCCTTCCCTCCCCCTCCCCATTTCATATGACTATTTTGCCTCTCCCCTATACCAAGACCAACCCCTCCTACACAACCCTATCCTCGCTCCCCCTCCCTTTACCACCCCCCTCACCTGTTTTCCACTCTTCTTCAAAATAAGGGTACACAACTCAACTATGCCACTGGGAATTTTTACTTACCTGACAGTACATGTATATATGCTTACAATGGAAATAATTGTGGTAAACGAACAAAAACAATGTTTTGAAAGCTAAACAGTTTGTTTATATGCTGTATGTACCGCCTTATATATTCTTAATAAAACTTTTGAAACTAAAAAAAAAAAAAAAAAAAAAAAAAAGAAAGTCATGCTGAATCAGTACACACATGATGTAGGTCAGCAATGACAGAAACAAGACAAGAGTGTGAACAACTCCTCATCTACAAAGATCTCCCTGAACTTCACACTGCTGTCCGACCTATCTATTTACCCACAATAACAAGTCTGGAAGCACTCTTTGTGAAGTAGGATACATGCCAACCCAAAACCTTGATGATCAATGCACACTACCAATGGTGGGTCTCCCACATGGGGGATACTTACCAAGTTAGCACACGGGTAGCTGGCATGTTAAACCTCAATATCCAGGGGATAGCGAGCATAGGACACAAATGTCATACTAAAACATTCTGCTACACTGATGTCAAGGCCATGATAATGTAGCACCTAACGCATCATGTAAAGGGTTAACAAAAATTTTATTTCAATTAAGTAATAAGAGGCAACTAAGGGAAAGGTAAACCTACACTAATCTAACCTGACTACTACTAACCCACAACTGTCCCTAACTAACCTAAGCTAAACTTACTCTACATATGTAACGAAACGATCTAAACATCAACCCCCCACCCACCATTATGAGACAAGACACATGCAGGACAACACTTACTAACCTACACACATACTATACTATCCTAAACAAACATATATATTTTTTTGTTAATATTTTTTTGTATTAATTTTTTTTTTTTTTTTTTAAATATTTTTTTAAACAGGAATCCCAACATTGCCCCCCACCCACCCACCCACACAAAAAGTATAAGATAGAAAGAATAAGGACCCCCCACCCTCCTCCCTAACACTAACTAAGCTAATTACCTATACTTATCCTATAACTAACCCCCAAAACCCAACTAACAGTATAAAATAGGAAAGAGGTGAGAGGGGAGGGGTAAAAGTTCAGGAGGGCAAAAGTACTACAGATTTGCCCTCCGTAGTGTGCGCCTGATGGAGCGTACCTTCTTTTTCACATAACTCATGTCCTCCCTCAGGTTGTCCACCTTTTTAACTAACTTGTCCAATTTTCGGGACAATGCCAGGAAGGCAGCTGGGTCGACAGGAGGGTCTGTGCTGGTTTGCGTGCCGGCGGAGGTGGATGTTGTGGCAGGAGTTGTGTGGCCACGGGACAGTCCTGCTACCACCACACGGCTGGGTCCAGGTCTGGAGGAAGATGCTTGGTCCGTTGCTGGGTCCACTTGGGCAGACCTGGTGGATGTGGTGTCAGTGGTTGTTGGTGGCACTGTAGGGGGAGCCTGTGGTGTGGCCCACCACGCCCCGGAGGCCCGATCTGAATGGTACTTGCGGGCCATCGTCCGATACCCACACTGCACCTGCAGGATGTGCCTGTATCTCATCGCACGGCGCTCAAAATGGTTGCGATCTGCGGCACTCAGGTTTGCAGCTGTGAAGAGAAAAGGCAAATATTTAGCTTTGGATTTGCATTGGGTGGAATACCACAATGGGTCATTTGTCCATTACTAGATATGTATTGGTTGCAGAAATTGTCACAACATAGTTCACGGAAAGGCTCAGAGGAAGTACATGTGAAACATGCATACATAAGGGCATGTCACACCTAGCATATCCATGTCTCTACATGATGGATGACATCACCCTAAACTACTCATCCAAATCATACCTAAGGCATTTGACATCATGGCTGCACCTCTTCTGCATACTGACTTCACTACATATGTCATTCTATGTGATAACAATCACACTCCTCACTCAATGGCATTTGGAATTAGTTGTGTGCTAAGATTGAACCCATGGGCCAGAATCAAATGTCAACACTAGGGGCCAGATGTAGGAATTTGGAAAATGCAACTAGCAATTTGCAATGCAGAACGGTGTCTCTGACACCGTCTGCGAGTCGCTATGGGGTCGCTAAGATCCACCTCATGAACATCAATGATGTGGGTTCCAAGTTGCGCCACCTTAGCGACTATGGGCACTCACGGGGATGGAGGCCTGCTGGGAACAGCAGACCTCCATGGACGTGACTGCTTTTAAATAAAGCAGGTTAGTTATCCCCAAGTGTAGGCCATTTACCTGAAAGGAAGATGAGCTGCAATTAGTAAAAAATCACAACAACTTCAATCTTGGAATATTTCACGGTAATTAGTGGTCCCTTAGACCACTGGCTGTTTTGTACAGGATTATTTCGGTCCACTCACAAAGGTGAAGGGTTACAATGGGGACCCCTTCCAGTTAGCAAGTGGGTTACCATCCACTTCAAGTGGATGATAACTGCGACTCACTTTGAAACCACGTACTCGGTTGCAAATGGGATTGACTACCACTGTGAGTTGCAAGTAGGTCTGGAAAACCCCTTTATATTTTGCATTTTGAAAAGCATTTAGCTAATATGTTCATGACCACCAAATACATTTCGGAATAGGAAACAGACGTTTGCAACTCACAAACAGAAATTTATGCCATTTGCAACGTGTACACAGTTTGCTACATCTGGCCCTAGGTACTAACTCAAGTCACAAAAGGTGTCAAGTACGTGTAACATACTGGTTGCTACAGTCCTAGGTACCCTGTTTCACAGTAACATCCCAGTCTTTGTGGGTGGTGTGGGAAGAACAACCAACAATCCCATGTTCAATGCACACCCAGGAGTGTATAGAAAGTTCAACAAGTATGTGCCTTCACACACAACACCTATGAAGGGCTAGCAACACGTTGTAGTCAGCCAAACATTGTCACATCCCAGGTCCACAGATGTCAAAATGATATGACTTAGGCCAACATGACATACTATCAGTGAGGCCTGTTTTACAACACACACAGAGGAGGGAGAACACCCATTCTCATGATTCGACAGAACACCTAGGCCATTGCACTAAAGTCACACACACTTCTAGTTCACCTTGTGGAAGTACATGCCCCCGGAAGATCCGACCTACAGTGTACACAGTCCATCCTCAACTAGGAAGAAGAACTTGTCATCAGAGCCATGTGCCTAAGCTATCTGGGAGACTGTCAGTCTGATATGCAGACTCAGTTCATGGCAAGTCCCTGACCAAGTCTAACATTGACCATTGTATTCCAAATGAGTCATCCCATTCCCCATTGCCGCACAACTGGAATAACCTACAGCCCCTCAATCTGAGAGATGGCTAGGTATTGCTTTACAGAAACATAAGTCCTATTTGATATCACACTAAAACAACAATGCCAATGAACGGCGAGCGCATCAAATCATGAATTCTCTTGAACACACAGTAATCCATCATGCTTCATTACCCAACAATGAAAATAGCACTCAGGCGACACTCACTGTAGGTATCGGGGTCATCAAAATGTGCCACCTCTCCCACGGTGTACGGGGCTGGTCCACCTGTAAAGCATAAAAGGAAGAATATACTCAAACTGGGTGAACTGACAAATCATTTCAGTTACAATGACACTGTGTGAATATAACATGGTTATGATAGACTTTCCCACATGCTCATACTGCATGGATGACATTGTATTCAACATTATCATTGGATGAGTCTCCTGCTACAGTGACACACCCTACTACACACATGCAGTGGCCAGGACAGTCATGTGTCGTCCAAGTTAACCCTCCATTAGTATGCCCCAACAATAATTTTATCCATACATCTCAGCATGTGCATCCCAGAGAGACATTCCAAAACTGGTTCCATGAGGACTGCATGACCACTCACAATCAAACAGGCTAGGTGGACATGTTCAACACACAGCAACCACACACACATGTGACATATGAGTGGACAACATAACTAACTTCATGTGACGTGAAGGCAACACACATGTATAGCATCATCATGTGTTTCTAATTTTCTGTCTAGCTATGGCGTCTACATATGTAGGTATGTGGTTTCTACATGACTTACTCACTGGCCATTATGACCACTAGAGTACAAATAGAGCCGTTCACGTGTTGCTTGTCTGACACAAATGCAACACTATATTACATACAGCTACAGGCATCTAGTATGTGTTGCAAAAATGAGCCATCGGACTGGTAGCATTGGTCTTCATACACATTCTGCAACAAATACACATTAGGGCACATATGGATACCTTTGTAGCGCATCATTTGCATCATTTTGTGATGCAGAGAGGGGGCTAATTAGCAAAATACAGATAGATGTTGCAATTTGCTGCTGTTATTGCGTGAAAATGTGTTGCAAAAATGGGGATATATGTGTATAAACATGGGCCTAGGTTTCCCTAGCATTACACACAGTCAGCTACTTATTTAGCAGATTGCCTAACAATCATCACATGTTCCCACACAGATTTCTATTATTCCCATGTAATTGATTTGTACTCACCAACATGGCCACCGATCCTGAGTCCCATGTGGTCCAGCAGGTCCTGTTCCCTGGTGATCAGATCTGCCCAGCGGTGCTTCAATTGATGGACATTTCGCATGCTCCCGTAGACCCGGACCAGGTGATGGCGCACCTTCTCCCACCGGATTTTCCTAGCCTCCGTGTGATACCCCTGTATCACACGGCCCCCAGCCTCCAGCATCAGTGGCAGGAAATGGCTAACTAGCCATATAAACCCCCCCAATTCATCTTCACCCATCCTGGACAGGCGAGGCCTACCTGACATATTGACAGCTAGAAAAATGGATAAATGAAATAAGAAAGTAAAAGTGGGAAATGGGGAAAGGTAGAGGTGTGAAAGAAAATGAAAAAGGAGAAAAATAGCCCAACTAACCCCCCAAACTATGCTACCCACAACAGACTCCCACAGACAATACAAACAATCACAGGAATAGACAAAACAAGACTAAACAGACAGAGACAATGTTATACAACAAGAATAGATTGACAAAAAGACAAAATACAAGGGACACAGGACACTAAAGCAGTAAAACACAGGACAACACCTTTCACACAACCACACAGTCTAGAAAAATCTGAGACTGCAAAGTGAAAGTGAAAGTTAACTCCCAGTACACATTTTGTAAACAGGATATCCTATTACATCACTTCCTGCATAAAATGGCCGCCGTTTTTATTTTCCCGTTATGCGTCATATTTTCACGCATACACAATTGTGCGTCATTTTTTTTGACGCATTACATTGCACATGATGGCGAGTCAAAAAATATGATATGATTATTAATAATTTTTACTGTACATGAGATGACCAACATATTGTCCATGTTGCGTCAATTTTACCACGCATACATCATGGGCATAATTTTTTTCCACGTACAGTAGTGCACATGATGCTGAGTCAAAAAATATGATATGATTATTAATAATTTTTACTGTACATGAGATGACCAACATATTGTCCATGTTGCGTCAATTTTACCACGCATACATCATGGGCGTCATTTTTTTCCACATACAGTAGTGCACATGATGCTGAGTCAAAAAATATGATATGATTATTAATCATTTTTACTGTACATGAGATGACCAACATATTGTCCATGTTGCGTCAATTTTACCACGCTTACATCATGGGTGTCATTTTTTTCCACGTACAGTAGTGCACATGATGCTGAGTCAAAAAAAATTATGATGTAAATTATACTTTGATGGCTAAATATGTGACACTTTTGGATACATTTATATTTGACTCTGCATTCTGTGCACTCATGTACGTGAACAAATTATGACGCCCATGCTGTATGCGTAGAATTTGGAGCATATTTATCCTTATGTCTTCATGTTTTTAACTTTGAAAAGGTGATTTGTCATGGTCAAACAGTGCTATGTGATACACATTTGTGTTTGGATATGACACATGTCCATTGTTGTATGTATAGAAGGCATTCACACTGTAATGTTTCGGATACGTTAACTAATGTATTGACCATATTTGTAAACATTTTTGGGGTAATTGCAGATGGCTATTTTGAAATGATGGATGGGATACCATGATGTATTCCTTCTCCAAAATGTGTCCACAATTATGATGGTGATGCTTTTATCTGTAGTCCTAACAGGGAGTGCAATAGTCACTTACAGTTTTTATGGGGCTAACCATGTCCCATTATGATTTAGTCTTTCAGATTTGTGTTGGACTTTTGACATGTAGCCCACACATGTGCCTTATGCATGTGTTTAGTTCACAAGTACAAGATTCGTGTATGTTTTGGGGGTGGTAGAGGTGGACTTACGCCCCCAGCACCCTAGGATTTGACCATCCAGAATAGCTACTGTATCCATGGAGTATATTTATTATATCATGGCAAACCTGCAGCAGCAGGCTAATGTAAGGCCATATGGTATGAATGACTGTTGACCATTCATTCATCTCATAAGCCCATTTGACGTTTGCAGTAATGATGAATTGGAGCAAACTTACATACCATTTTCCAATGACTATGTTTGCAAGACTCTCAGCGTTCCCGATGTGATAATGAGGATAATTTTGTTGTTGTCTGTGTACCTTTCTGCATAAACTGGTTTAGTGGCATGTTACATTCTTCCTGCTAGGTTCAAACTGGGACACAACTGTGATGGTCTACTTTCAAATATTAGGTTGATTGTATGACATATGTGTACATGTGTGTTGGAATGTGGATCCACTATCACCTGTCTGGGTGTATGTTGTCACTGTGACTTCAAGGTCTCCTCCTGAATTAGTGGCAGCTGATGTTGTTCCAATTGTGTATTGGTCATATCACACACTTGAGAGAAGCCATTGATGACATGGTCACGTACACATGGATAGTCCCACCCTGTCTCTGAACACGTGTGATGTGACTTTCAAATGATCTCAAATTTTGGGCTGGATGAGAGACTGTTTCAGGTGTTTGGATCCGGCATGTGTAATTGCCACATTTGTACTCCTGTTGGGCTCTGTGTATGGTAATGTATCATGTCACATCCTACCCTCTGTGCATACAGTTGTGATGTTTATTTTTGTTGTGATGACTGTTATAGCATTCTTGCTCAATGAGACGACATTCTTCTTCAGCGATTTCAAAATAAAGGTGGTCAGAAATGCATAGGCCAAAGCATGATGTGGTGTTGGTTATCTGTGTTTATTTACAAGTGTGGAATACAAGTTATTATAATATATTAAGAAAAAAATTATTGACAAGCTGTTGGCGCCTCTGCACTCCTGCTGCCGTGTTAGGTTGTTCCCCCTCCTGTTGCAGGCCAGCATCCTCCCCTTTCGTCATCCTCAGGCATGTCTGGGTCTGGTTCAAGGAGGGGAATGTTCCTTTTTACACAAATATTGTGTAATATGGCACAAGTGAGTATGATCTTACAGACCATCTCTGGGGAATAGAGTAGGCTACCGCCAGTTATGTCAAGGCAGCGGAACCTTGACTTTAGGATCCCAAAGGTCCGCTCCACAATGCTGCGTATCCTCTTGTGGGCGTCATTGTATGCCCGCTCAGCAGCAGTATTTGGGTTCCCATATGGTGTCATTATCCAAGGCTGGATGCCATACCCCTGATCAGCTGAAAGAGAAACACAGAATGGTATCAATTAGATGTAGGAGGCACTGTTGTACGTATCATTGATGGCATTAGTTGGGTTGTGTTGTCTGTGACTATTTTGTGTACTAATGTGACAACCTATGGTTGTTGGTGAAAACTTTTGCATTGATTTTTTTTCCTTGGCTGAGCAAGTGTTTGTTGGCTAACTGTTTGTCAGCAGGATGTATTGGTTTCTCCAGTACAGTGTGCCCTCCCTTGCATTGTGACTTGTGATACAGGTGTCCGTGTGTCCTCACTGGGGGTGTGATGATAGTTCCATGTAGAGTTGAAACATGAAAGTGTATTAGAAACGTTCATATGAACATACCCAGGCCATCCCATACCTTTAAACTTATGCATTGTATTAGTGTACAGGTTATTGTGAGACTTCCAATTTGCAAGGTGACATTTAGGCAACCACAGTCATTAATGTCTTCACACTAAGCTGTAGAGTAAATTCCAATGTGTGAGAGGTTCAATGGTGACTTGTGAAACATGGCTAGTGATGTAAGCACCTCAGTGTGTTCCTGGCTATGTGTTGCTATTGTGGTGTATGTGTTGTTTATCCTAGAGGGTTTCTGAGCAGTGTGTATATGAGTTAGATTTTTGTCCTTACCAACAAGTAGTCCATTGCCATACCGTCCATCCTGGAAGTGTTGGTTGATGGTGGAGTGACGGAAGATGAATGCGTCATGTACACTCCCAGGATATTTAGCCACAATGTTGCTGATCAGTCCTTGGTGATCGACTATGGCCTGCACGTTGATTGAATGTGTGTGCTTCCTGTTGCGGTAGAGGTGTTCTGTTGCAGCAGGTGGCACAAGGCGTACGTGTGTGCAGTCGATTGCACCAAGGACGTGCGGGAAGCCACTGATGGCGTAGAACCCCTGTTTTGTTTCCTGCTGCATCTGCAGTGTGTTAGGGAAGCAGATGTGGCGGGGTGTCAGGCGAATGATGGCATCCAGTACTTTAGGCAGGAATGCGGAGAAAGATGGTTGTGATATTCCACCAACCAGGGCACCAGTTGTCTGAAACGAGCCACTTGCCAGCAGGTGAAGTACGGCAAGCAGCTTTGTTTCTGTTGGGATAGTGCGAGGAGTCACTAAAGTAGGGGCCAACTGCTGTTCAATATTTGTCAGCAGCTGCTGAATGGCCTGCCAGTTCATCCGGTACTTCTGGATGATGTCTCGTTCCCTGAGGCCATGCAGGGTTGTTCTTGGGCGGAATATCCTCTCCTGCCTTCTGCGCTGTCTTTGGGGTCCCTGCTGTTGTTGTTGTAGCTGCTGTTGTTGCTGCAGGGCTCTGCGTCTATGTGCACGCTGAAGAAAAAGCACCTCCATGTCTCCCTGTTGCTGCTCTGCTGCTCTGTTGTTTGTTCTGTGTGTTCTGATTAAGTACAGGTGTGTTTGCCCCATTTTAACGCCTGCCCTGACCCAGGCGTGAAAATTTCACGATATTCGTGCTTTGCGCCATTTTTTTGCGCCACCTGCCGCGCGGGAGTCATTTTTGCCCGGAAGCATAAATACGACGCACCGCTGTGTGCGTCGGTTTTTGGACGGGAACGCCTACCCTGCATGTCATTAACGCAGGGCGGGGTGCCGCTTCCAGAAACTGACGCACATAGCGCCATTTTCCTGGTGCGCCGGATCGGGCGTCAGGGTTTAAATATGGGGCAACGTTTGCGCTGAATGTGCGTCAAACTTTTTGACGCACATTCAGCGCAAACGGAGTATAAATATGCCCCCATGTGTTTTTCCAGTGTAACTAGCAACCACATTAGTGAAGCAATATGTTGCATTCTATGTTTCTTGCATATTTATGAAGTAGCTCTGCTTCCTCTTTCTGCAGAGATGATCAACCTCAACTGGAGGGATCAAGGTCACAGGTATTCAATCTATGACATCTGGAACATGAAAGGTTTGCAATGGCATAGAATTGTGTCTTGACTTGTGGCAGGATTCATCTTGCTTTGGAAAACATAGGTGTTAAGGTACTATGAATATGATGGCTTTTAGAACATTGTCCAGAAAAGAGGAGCAGGCACTTGGTGAACTACCAGTCATTTCTGCACATGTCTGCTGGAATGCGCTAAACTAGAGCTGCCAGTGAGTGCGCATGTGTTAGACCTGTAACTGTAAACTAGACTCATTTGGCTCAATGGGAGGTCCAATTTTCTGAAGTATGTGCAGAACAAAAGCACTGCTCAGATTGTACTTTGTTTTCATTCTTTTTCTTGTTCACCAAACAGTGTCACCCTAATCTTGTACATTGTTCTTTGTGCTGTCAACTCCGTGTGTTGTCCAATGATCTTTGCTGAAAGTGTTGTCTAAATCTGCAAATGAGGATTTCCATCTTCCCTTTCAAAAGTGTTCTGCTGCATTGCTAAGGTAATGTTTTGTGCAATTTGTGTTAGTGTTCCTTTGAGACATCTCACGTGGCTTTCATTAGATACATTGTATTTTTGTATTCATTAGTATGCCATTGACACAGTACAAGTGTGTTTTTACTGCTGAGCTGCGAACCAAATCTGATGTGTACTGCATTTTTCTTATGAAAGTAGGTCACACTAAACACTTTGCATCACACTACTTCACACTCACATCTGTATATAGCTTTAATAAATCTAGACCTATGTCCGTAGTGGAATACTTTATGGTCGTATATAGTAACTGAAGAACATTGGAGCATTGACTGCCTGGGGTATGATATGCAACGGCACTTCCCTGTACCCTCCAGCACTCGGGAGGCTGGGGATGGGGTTCTAACCCCTGAAAGTGGAATTAGCCTGGGGGTGGGGTCCCAGGTGAGGTAGAAGAATGGAGAGGGGGCGCATGCATGCCTTCTGACTCAACAGATCACTATCAACTTCTGTGTGCCATCCCCCTGGCACTGGTCCATCCTGGGGGAGACATTAGCACCGCCATGGAGCCCCACACACTCTGAGGCAGGAAAGTGGATAAAAAGTTGCTAAACTTTGAAATTCTATACCCCAGACCTTGTTGGGCCATTCTGGATGATCCTGGGCTCACCTTACTCCTGGTAGTGAGCACTATTCACCAGGGGTAGTTGCAGCAAAGCCTCCTCACCTCCAAAGTGGTGCAACCCTCCAAAAGCTGTTCTTCCTGGCACCCTATGCCAGTTCTCTTATGTGGCACTGTTATTGGGTGCTGAACGTCCAGGGTTTCCCCCAGCTGGTCCTCAGAGGGAGTAAAGGAGCCAGTCTCACTTGCCCTTAGGGAGACCCACTGGTCCTCGGGTCAACTGGACAGAGTCCTGGGTGATGGTCAGGGTGTTCCTCCTTCCAGTTCTCCATGGCAGTCCCATGATCCAGCAGTGAAGTAGGTTGAAAATCCCCAGGCAAGAGTGAGTCTTCCCCTTGTGCAAGGGTTTATAAAGGGGAGAGGAAGGTTCCAGAAAACAGGCACCCCTGATCAATGCTGGTGTGCCACATCACCTCTCCACCCCTCTCCCAACCCTCCTGCAGAGCACGTTGGGACAATCAAAAATGGCAATATTCTGGGGCCACTGATCACATCATCTCCAAGGCCTCGGCTCCACCCCTCGCTGACATCACTGCCAGGGTCCTGCACACTAGAATTTTCAAGGGAGCCCCTTGGTGGGTTGGCTCCAGTTATCTGGGCACTCTCCTTTGTTCAGTGGGCTTGGTCAGACTCATCCCTGGTGTAGTGTGACAGCTGCGAGATTGATACAGATCATTCTGTACCACTCCTTTTCTCCCTAGGAGCTAGGAGAAGAAGTGGTAATTGCTCCTTATGTGTGGTGGCACCCTTTCTTCCTGCTACTGGAGAAAATATAATTACTGGACACAGCAGGATGACAAAAAGCCTGGTCTCTGATCCTTAGCTGAGCAAGGAAAACATGGAAACTCTGAGTGACTCACAAAATGTACAGTTATCATTTTGAAAGTTACAAATGTGGTTTTCTTGCACATGGTACACTTTAATTCAAGATGTCATTGGTCTTTGTAGGCCAAGGTGAAGTAAAACTGCACTCTAAAGCACTTCCCTCTCTACGTGTAGGCCAAGGTGAAGAAAAACTGCTCTCTAAAGCACTTCCCTCTCTATGTGCATAATAGAGTGTCACTATAGTTAAAACAGTACAGCACACTGACATTCTCTTATGGTGTACAGTACCCTCATGAGGCCTATCCCAAGTGAATACTTTCTCCTGCAGACTCTCCTTTAAGCCAAAGCTACCTGTGCGCTTTTACTGAACTGCGCGTCACAGTAGCCTCCCACATGCAGCCCGCACACTTGTGCACACATGTTCACACATGTTCACATGTAACCAGCCAAGTGCCCCTTACCCTTGCTGTGTCGCAATGGCCTTATCTGCAAAGGAAGCCACTGGCAGTATACAAGCATACTCCGTTTACCATGTGATTACTGTGTGTGAGACACCGGTAGGGCTCACCCACAGTACAAAATCCACAAAACGGGTAATCAGAAAAGTAAACAATCTGGGCGTTCTGCTGGGACAGAACCCAGTGCAAAGGTACTCTTCCATACATTCATATTTATCTGTATTGCCAATTTCTTTAGCTCTAAAGTAAAAAAAATATCACTTTGACTGTCAGACTCGGTTCCTCATGACTCCACACCTCTGTGAGCCCTCCCCTTTCTACTTCCATCCTCTGCTGCCCCAATTCAGGGGATGCCGGTGTATGTTTTTATTGTTTCCATCACTGACCACGGACAAAAAGGAAAAGGTCATACAGGATATCATGTCAAGGTAACTCAAAATCTGTGAATGGTCAATCAATCTAAATGAGTTTTTTCACACGCGAAGCTCATGGTTTGAAAGATTCCCTCGTTCGGGGCATTGAAGTCATATAGGATCGAACGTGCATTGGACAGTTTCTACGACTCCAGATAAACCTCAATCGAAAAGTAATGAAATAACGCCCTCTGGTGGAAGTTATTGATACTGCAGGATGATTTTTGCTAATGTAGTGTCTAAAGGAACGACAAAGAATTAAACCACGACGGGTCTGTTACTACGTTTCATTGGTATTGTTATGTAGCACTTGAATTGTATTAATCTTCACCGAACTATATAAAATGATACAGTTTAATATTATTTCACGGTATCTTGGATTTAAACTCCATATACATTATCGTAATATATTTCTTGGTATTAGGTTTGTTGTTGTTATTATTATTATTACAAAATCAATCGGTGCACAGATATTACACATTTTATAAAATTACTGACGTAATCAACCAAACATTTTATTTGCACTCTCATCTCGATTCTAAATAAGATATAGAAAAATGATGTGATTTTCGATGGTAACAATGTTAGCAGTCATCATATAAATACTTCATGCGTGTCATTTTGCGGAGGAAGGGGGATAAAGCACCCGTTGAAATAAATTATGCACCAAAATAAAGAGATCAAGAACAAGTGATATGAAAAATGGTAAATGCCTTCAATTCAGTGCCAATCACTTTCTGATCAAGTATGAATAGTTTAAAAAATATCGAGCTAAATGTGAAAAAACAATGTGACGTTTACAATATGTGGTCTATTGCTTTCATGGCTTGATCATAGCTATGTAGACTTAATTGAATTGCATATACATCAATTTCGTAAACCAAATCTTAAGCACAAATAGTGCTATTTCAGTGTAGGTGTAGCAAGACCCCCATTACAAACTCGTTCTAGTTATGAACTATGAATATTTATATTTATGGCATGTCTGTGAAAATAAATTTGGCAAATTCACGATATTTAGAGCACCTGTATTATTAAACGCGATTTGCATATTTATTTCTATGCAGCAAACATCAAATTTGAATGTGTTAACGTAGTACATCACAACTAACACATTAAAACACTTATTACAACTTCACAATTTGCCTGTGACAATATACAGGGAAACAACCCTCTCAATAGTCACAATGTCTTTTCACTATCACTTAACTATGATGAACACATTCAACACTTTGGTGGTCATTATGAGATTGGCGGTCCTGTTCCTCCATGCCGGCGATGGCGGTAACACTACCGACTGCGTGGCGGAGCTAGACCACCAAATTATCACCACAGTGGTGAATTGGCTGCAAAGCAGACAGTTCACTGCCAGTACCACCAGGGCGGTGGGACCACTGGGCCGAAGGTGTACCACCTTCGGCCCGGCGGTCCTCCTTATGCCACTGACAGTATTATGAGTCTCCTTTCCACCAAGGATTTCCTGGTGGCAACCCCGCTAGGAAATCCCTGGCAGAAAGGATACTGGTGACAGGAATTAACATTCCTGGCGCCAGTATGCCACTTCCGCCCCCCCACCTGCCCCTGAACCTCATAGACACCACTCTCCCCTACCCCTGCCCCTGAACCGCATACATACCCCCCACCTCATCCACGAATGCACACAGCACATACACACTCACAAATCCACGCACACACATACACACGTCCACAACACCCCCACCCGCTGCTGACACGCATTCACACATTCACACAGATACATGCACACACACAAAACCCCTCCCCTCCATTCACACACACTCACACCCCCATTCACACACACAGCACTCAACACACCACCCTCCACTCCTCCCACCTCCCCTGTTGGACAATCACCCTATCTGTCCGTGGTGGTCATCCGGGAGGGTACAGGGTCCATGGGGCCTGCTCCGCTGGCACTGTCCCATCAGCATAACACCACCATGCCGATTCTAAACTTGTAATATGGGGGGTGGTGTTGTGATGACATGGTGGTGCCAGCGGAGCACCCTCCACAAGACCGCCGACCGCCAGTATGGCTGCTGGCGACTCTCCACCCAATTTATGGCTGAGAGCTGCCAGGAGTCATATGGCGGTCTCCTGGCGGGCATGACTTTGGCAGTCAACTGTTTTAACCACCAAAGTCATAATGAGGGCCTTTGTGTCCTGGTTTTGATTAAATAACTTTTCTTAAAAGGACACAGAAAAACATGGCATAAACCATATATGCAGATGTGAAGAGTTTTACATTTGACTTATTACCATAGCTGATGGAGGAGAACTGATGGCAATGGAATTAAATAGCATATTTCCCTTTGCACATCTGCATATACTCACTGCGATTGGTCACCCCTGTCAATTCTGACCTTCAGTGCATCACCCACATAAAATCTAACCATACTTTATCAAGTCCGGTTTCCTCCCACTTATTTTAATCTTTTGTGCCTCAGACCTCATGAAGGTTGGCTGCAGGTTTGGCCATTAGGATCCTGTCTTCTTGTGGCTCAGACCTGGTCTAGTTCCAGACAATTCATCTTGTGGCTTCCTTGTGACTTAGACTAGCATCCAGGATTGAGTCCTGTAAGGGGCCAAGCTCCTCCTGAATTTAGATCTTTATCTCCTACCCCCCATATGCAGCATCTGGGCCCCTATGACTACCACACATGCAGCTCACTTGCAAGTTCTTGGTTTGGCCTCAGACTGAGACTGACTTTCTTGAATTATGGAGAGTGTTCACACTCTTATTCAGCAGGCACTCTGATTGTTTAATTGCATGCCCTGCAACTCACCCTCAACTTGAAAAAAGCATTCCAGATCACCCGATCTTTCCTTCCATCCATAGATACATGTTTAGAGCTTCCACCTGGGCTCACTGGAAGTGGTTGCCCAGGAGCCTGCATGAATGTTCACCCACTTCAAATACTCTCTGCATACTTCATACATTCTTGTGGTCGACCGTCCTACACAGGGCTGTTATTTGATATGTCTGTGGTGTTCTTCAATATTCCAGGGATACTCTTCCATGCTATGTGCTAAGCGTCACATATATTTTTTTCTGTAAGCTGTTTTTAAGATCTTATTTAATGTGATTACTTACCATTTCACGAGGCCCTATTTTAGGAGTTCAGATCGCATGTGCAGAGTAGCAGGAGATCATTGCTCTTTAAGTGCCTCTTAGTTCACAAAGGAATCATTGGCACTGAGAATAGCCAGCCACAAATACTGCCATTGTTGAATACAGACCAGGGCAGTTTTTCAACACACCCACATGTAATACTTTGCTGCCTTCCACTGTCACTCAATTTTGTGTATTGGGGGTGGGAGCCGTCCACTAATTGCAGCCCCCCTTTTCCCTATGTCCAATCCAGAGGATAAACTGCTTCTAAATTGACATTGCTCTGTAGATAAAATGTTGAGAAAAGTCAACTATTGTCTCCTAAGAACAGGATGAGTCTCTTAATGAATGGTTTCTACTCCTAGACTTCCTTCTAGGGATCACCATGACTAGTCAATGGTCTGCATAACGGTCATCAATTAGGGGTAGTAAGCGGTGTCAGCAGCTACCACTGGAATGCTGTTTGGTTTTGTTACTACTGCCCTTGTTACTCCTGATCCAGAGGGCATGAATCAGCAGTAGAGACAGATTGTGAATGGATTGCTAAGGGCCTGATTTAGATTTTGGAGAAAGGATTACAATTACAGTGACAGTTACAATGGTGACAGATATTCCGTTTGCTGAAATATACAGTATATCCCATTGTTCCCTATGGGATTTATATTTCGGCGGACAGTATATCTGTCTCCAAGGTGATCCTGAGCCATGACAAACAATCACCATGCAAGATGTGTTTTTACAATTCAAATGTCTGTTAAAGCACTGTTACTACGAAACACATTATAAGATATCTGTTTTTTCTCCGTGGTCACCACAGATTTTTCACCTTTTTTTCTAGACTCTATTTTGGTCTGGGGTTTCGTTGCTGTGTTACACTGCAATTCAGTGCCGCAGTGTGTATGTTCTGACCCTTTAGTGATACTGTAACATGGTTTTGCCCAATTGGTCTATTGAACTTTTCTGTAAGCTATGGTAGATGACAAAGATAACACACCAATGGCACGACAGTTAAGTCTCATTGATGGGCTGCAGTGTATAATTGTACCTTAACACATACAAGACGAAAAATATATGGCTGTCAGGAACACCACTGAGCTATGACTAGACCGCAGTTTAAAAGCACTACAGTGACACACGGAAATAGTAAGGTGACTTTGCCATGTAGAATTTTTATTTTTATTTATTAATAAGTTACTCCTAAAGTGTAACTTGTAGGACACAGGTGAGTGCTTAATATATATAAAACATTGTGGCATGTCATATATTAGGACTAGTGTATCTTTACAATGAGTAAATATCAAAAAGCTGTATTCATCTGTAGGTTAGGCTAGATTTTCCATGAACAGGCATGGGAGTGAAAAAAAAAACCTTTTTTCACAGAAAGGCTTAGTAAAATACTACAAAATGTATTCAAAGTTATTTTCTGCTTAGATTTAAACATCATATTAAATTCCAAAAGTACATTTGATCACTTTAGTGGAAAATTAACCTTATAATAATTCAATTTGTACTACTTGAGACAAAACTGATTTAGAAGTAATTTTTCCTCTCAGTCAGTAGTAGTTTGGAATTAAGAGAGAAACCGTGAGAACAAAGGACAGCCTGCACACTTCCTCTTTTGGCTTGGGAATGCCAAATGTGGCTGGCAGGACCTTCCCCCATTCCTTTCTGTGTCATCATAGTCTCTCTGGTTCAGGCCCAACCAACGGTCTAGCTTTTGACCCTTGCATTGGCCTCTTCCAAAAGTGAGTTAACATAAGAAATGCAAATATGTCCCTTCCTTTAGAGATGAAGGGTGGACAATGAAGTTCACTTGTCTGGTTTCTTCATTTGAAGGTGTTTTCGTTGGAAAGCTGAAGAGACTGGCCCTGGGAAATGCAGTGAGGTGATTTCCTGTAGAGGTGAATGTGCGAACTGCAATGATGTCTCATTCAGTAGAGGTGGGTGATGAAGCTCAAGTCTGCTTATTTGACTTCTTTTAAAGATAGTTTTTTGTGAAAAACCTTCTTCATGTTTAAAAAAGCTTTCTCAAAACAAAGCAGTGAGAACCACAAAGTCATAAATCAGTGATGTTACTTTCTGAAATGTCAGTGTTGGGAAATTCATCGATGTCACCAATTGTGTTGATGTATAATGCATACAATTACAGAAGTGTTTTAGGCAAATAACAAAAGGCCACTTGGCAACCATAGATCCGATTCACAATGGAGAATCGAATCATACATCTGCACTTATAGAGGTACAATTCCTCACAGATGCAGATATACAAGTTTCTTCTATTCACAAATGTCAGTAGTAGCATAAAACATGCTATGTACTCAGTTGTGTAGCATACAATGGCACACTGTGGAAATGTAAACCAAGGTGCAAACGCACGTTTCCCATTTTCTCTGCTTGGAGATTTATTTTTCCATGTAGACACTCCTTCTCCAAAAGTGTTGGGGGTGTTCCATTCTACTTCTCTTCGTGAAAGTGAGTTACTCAAAACCTTTGCTGGAATAAATATCTAACAATTTCTTGGACGGGAAGGTGTCAGAGAGGATTGTGCCAATGCTATTTTGCAAGTCACAACACACAATCGACCCTCTCGTTCTCCACCCCTTCCTTGGGATATACTCCTGCATAGTCCTATGCAAGTAATGCACCATTGCATAGAACATCCTTTATTGCCTCCAGCGAATCTTTTGTGGGAAACCATCAGAATGAAATGACCTCATTTTCCACAGTAAACATGGGTCTACGGTCGTAAAAGGCTTAGTGAATAAGGCTACACGATTTAAAACCATAGTGACAACTTATAGAAAATATTTTGGGAGTTTTGGTGCACCGAGGCCCCAAACAGGTCTATTTGAAAGCCATCTGTTGAAAACATTGCCCCTTTTGGCGGCTCCCGAAGACGATTTTCTATGTTTGTATTACGTAGTAGTGGCCTTGCACGATTACACTGCGTAAGATGTGTATGTGACAAGAAATTAATTAAGTAATTAAGAAACCAAAAAAATAATTACACTCAGCAGGAAAAGCAAACAACCAGCCTTTCAGATGGACAGATGGGGGCGACAGCAAGAGGACGGAATCCTCAGGGTGTAGGGTCAACAGTCAACTGCATTGAAAACTAGTCACGCCACCTTCTGTTAAGTAATGCTATTTCAGGTCAGTATCAAGCTTGCCTAGTCATAGCTCAGAACCTGCACATTATGACATTTCTCTGTTAATTTCCTAACTTCTGTTAACTGGTAGCCCTTCAACCATAAAAATCAGTGGAACATTATATCATTCAAGTACAAGTGAGAGAGAAGGTACGCAAGATAAATTCTTTAACCACGGCACAAATTTAATGGACAGATAATATGCTACTGTTGCTCTGGACTTTGTATATAACAGAGGTGCTAATAACATTAATTAAAATATGTTAGCATTCATTACCAAAGTTCTGCTTAATGTTGTCTTTAGCGTGGATTCAATTATCACCATCTCCACCTGTGCATGACACTATCTCTCGTTGTCTCGCTCTTTCCTCTCATTCTAAAATTCGTATGTAGCACCCACCACAAAAGTTACAAAAATATTGTTTTAAAAGTTATGTAGGTGACAGTTTTATAGTTCAAGCCCACGCTCCCCATCTTTGGTGTCTAATACAACTGGTAGGGCTCTAAATGTTTGTATTCGAAGGCACTGTTTAATGTATTATAAAGTCATCATTAACAATGGGGCAAGCTGGTGCAGGTTCGAAAGCCTCGAAATAAGCCATGTAGTGCTGTGCCTATTTAAAGTCCAATAAATGTGTTTAATAATCATTGACCCGGAGGTGCACTGTTTGTCTGTGGCTGCTTCTTGCGCCCATGGAGCACTTTGGTAATTTAAATGGTACCACAGACACCTGGGTAGCCTGTTCTGTGACAACAGATAATGCTGGGTCTGCACTGCATTACATATGTGGGCACGGGGGCAAAGAGGGCTGCCACAAGTTGCAGTTTGCGGAACGTTGTAGTGCAACATGATGTGGTGCATAGTGTATCTGTCCCCAGAGAGGTATGAGGGGTACCATGGATCCCCTCAGGCATTTAACAGCAGTTAGATGCAGTCACTCACTGCATGTGCCTGCAAGGGTGTTTTTCTGCTTTCTTTTCAAGAGCAGGCCACTTTGCGCTCTACACAGTAAAAGGCTTACCCATAGCTTCAAAAGATTCATATGCCTTTCACGAATGCACCGTCTCCAGGGCAGGCACGAGTTCTCAGCAGCTAGCATTTCATCTCTGAACGCTGCCATCTCACACCCACCAGTCACATGTGAAAGCATTTAAGTGACGAAGTAAGTGTTTATCCGTTGTTGTGATGTTGTCAAACTATCTTTGTCATTTTATTAAAAAAAAGTGGTAGGCATTGAAATTATTGCAATGCATTTAGAAACATGTATGGTCGAAAGAGTTTAATTAAACCAGCAATAAAAACGGAAGTATGCCTTTCATACATAAGATATATAATGGTGCATTTGGAGATTTAGGATATATCCAAACATTCATTAACATTATGTTTATAAGAAGTATAAAGAACCAAAAGCCATTAACAGGACAATCTTCTGTGTCCGGAAATGAGTTCATAGCAGATAAGGACATCTAGCCCCATCCTTTAATTTTGCATCCCTTAGCTGCTCACTCAGCACAGACATCTGGTGGAGCTTGTGTTGCCACACTTGTGCTGTTAACTCAGAAGGGATATATAGTAACTGCTTGTTAATGTAGACCGAATTGAAAATACTGTGAATGGAGGTGCGTGATTTGAATTAACTGAAAGTGTTGCATAAATTATAAATTAAAGGTATAGGTTTACAATTTAATTGTTTTGAGTAACTTAAGTTTGGTTTGTAGTTAAAGAATACATTAATTGATATATAAAGGCATATTTATGGAGTGATGTGTTGTACAGTACAATGGTGTGTGCACTAGAGTGGACAGGTGTAGGGTAGAGTAGAATAAAGTGTTATAAATTGAAGTGGTGTTGTGCACAGTATAGTGAAATGGTTTGTTGTAGAGTGGAGCGGGGTAGAGTAGAGTGATATATAGTAGATTGGCAAACACTGGAGTGATGTACAGTAGAATAGTGTGTATTAGAGTGGTGTAAAGAGGAGGTATGTATATATATATATATATATATATATATTCTTTTTCTCCAACAAGACGTGCTATAAAACGGGCTCCAGACGGCCCTAGAGGGGTGGTGCGGCAACAACCGGCAGAGCACTCCGGTTTAATCTCAATTAAACATCGAAAACATTTTTGTAACAGCCGCACACTTAGGAAATCAAAAGAAGAATTTGTTTATTTAACACAAATTCTTCTTTTGATTTCCTAAGTGTGCGGCTGTTACAAAAAAGTTTTCGATATCTAATATAAATATATATATGAAGACTCTCTTGCACAATATGTCAACATATTGAATATTAATGAGCTTAATATCCATCTAGACCTAAAATACAGTGCCCAAACTATAGAATTTATTGATGTTCAGATTTCTGTACAAAAGGATAGTTTACAGACAACTATATTTCGTAAACCTACAGCCTGCAATTCAATTCTGCATGGTAATAGCGGTCACCCTAAAGCTTTGAAATGGAGCATTCCATGCAGTCAATTTTTACGGGCTCGTAGAATTTGTTCCAATGATGAATGCTTTAACTCTGAAATTGTTATCATGACACTGAGATTTCTAGAAAGAGGTTATCCCTTAAAGATTCTTAAAGATGCACATTTGAGGGTGTTGAACATGTCCAGAGAAAAACTTCTTTTTAAATCTGGAGCCATCAATAATCATGATCAAGATGATGGATCTCCGCCTAGACTTTTTCTCGAATTTAACTCCCAACATTCTCAATTAAACAATATCATCCCAAAAAAATTGGCATGTTCTTAGACATGATTCCTCCATAAAGGACATTATAGGTCCTCCTCCTCATATATCATATCGCAAAACTCAGTCATTGGGTGTCCATCTCACTAGAAGTCTATTTAGCTCTAAAGCTAATTCATCTTGGTTAGCTAAGAAAAGCCTTGGCTTTTGGAAATTTGGGCATTGCAAATCTTGTTTATATGCACAAAACAGCCACACATATACCACATTTGAAGGGAAAATCTGTGAAATAACTGACTGCATCACCTGTGAAACTGAATATGTTGTATATGTCATTGAATGTGGCTGCCATAAAAAATATGTAGGCATTACTATTCATAAATTGAAAGTCAGGTTTCTACAACATCTTAGAGCCATTAAGAATCATGATCCATCTTATCGCCTAGCTAAACATTTTTGGGACGTACATGAAGGCAATTGCAGCTCTTTAACATTTTATGGCATCAAAACCATCGCTGCCCATCTCCGGGGGGGTAATAGAACTGCCCATTTAAGACAAATTGAATCGAAAATGATTCTACTATTAGGCACAGAAAACCCCTGGGGTCACAATTTGGATGCAGAACTCCATGTACATTTGTGAAACTTCACACCTCTATATAGTTTGGCTTAGAAATCATGAAATTCCTCTTGCATTAAATAATAATTAATATTATATTGAGGATTTTCTATGGGATCCTGCAGTGATCAATAATATTTCCGGACCAGGACATAGTTATTTTAGTTAATATACATATCACATTATTAATTTTCTTTTATGGTTTTTACACTCAATTTACCAGTCTTGCACTTTATTATCACCTTTTGAGGGAATTTTTAGCGGTTTTCATACGTATGTCTCTGTTGTTGGATTTGATAGGTTTTTTCCTTTCACATTCTCATATTGACAGAATCCCTGTTTGTGTCATAAATATAATAAAAACATTTTTTAGTTTATATATCATTGATATCAAGAGGACTTTTTAACTCTTTTATAGAATTACGTAATCATTTATTTATAATTGAATTTAACACTGTCATCAAGATGAATTGAGATATTTATATGTCAGTATTAATTATGTACATATTTTTGGCTATTCATATCTATTAACTCTGTGTTTGTCCTTTTCACACATCTCCTTTATTTTCATTCTTTGATATATATTGGTTGGAATTATTCCATTTATTTATAGCATGTATATATTGACTGTATTTACCAATTGAAAATGTTTACTTTATAGTGTATATATTTATCTATTTATTCATATATTAAGTTTTTGGAATAGCAAAGTTAAGGGTTGACAGTATATCTATACCAGAAAAAATATCTATATGTGGGTTGTTTTCCTCTACCTATTTTTTAATCATTAATTGAGAAAATATATTTATTTATTTATTTATCTCTAGGTGATTATGTCATAATATGATGTTACATGACAATATAGAAGACATACAGAATGTTATGTTTAAGACTTTATATCCTATTCAAGCACAGGGACTAACATTTTACATTTTGAATTTAAAAATGTTATGTTACAAAATGGCCGCTCTGTTTGCCCTTTCCTTTTCAGCTATGTTGTTAATAGCAAAGAAGGACTATAGGGTTTAAATGGTTGGGTGTAAAAATGTCTGCCAAAGTCCAGTTGAAGGCTATTGCCGAAACGCGTCGACATTTGGTTGGGACAGCATGTGTTTGTTCTTTGTAGGCACTTTAGAGACTTTTTATAAGTGCCATTCACCTATTTATATTTTTTTATGCAATGTCAATTTTGCCTTTATATGAACTCTTTCAATAAATTGGAGCCAACTATATTCCATATGAGTGATCTTTAACTCTACATTCCTCGAGCTCGTTTGGATATTGTGCAGCCTTTTGGTGTGTGATCGAAATGCACTGTCCTTTTGAAAATTATATATATATATATATATATATATATGTATATATATATATATATATATATATATCCATATATATATATATATATAAAACACTTTGACCGCAGCGTTTCCTTCCGGCACCTAACCGTCAACGGTGCTATTCCTGATACGCGCACCACCGCGTAATGTATCAAACACTTCTCTCCCATAGATAAGTGAAAAAGGCACCACTCCACGGGCACAACGAGTTCAAATCATATTTATTAGCCTTCAGGGACGCTTTTCGGCGTTGCCGCCTTCCTCGACCTGTGGATCGCCATTTTGGCTCCGTTTATATACACCAATCACAATGTGCTCAATTACCATATTCCATGAAAGAACTGCTTTAGTTACGATTACCCACTACATACATCATACAATCTTACAATAACAGTTAAATGCAAATTTTATCATTCTAATATGCATTTGTATTTCATATGTTATTGCTTAAATGTTTGTAACTTAAGATCTTCGACCAAACGCAATACACTATATAATCCTTATCCAGTTGATGGTTGTGACGCCTCATACTACTCAATTTACAAATATTTCAGATTTTCTCAGAGTGGAGAAGACAAAAGGAAATGAGAAAATATCCAGAGGGATGGACATTGAAAGTAGGAAATCGACAGACATCAGTGAGAGTTCTGACATATATCTTGGGTACACGGGCCGTCTTAAAACCCATACTTCTTTACAGGATGAATTCGATTTTTTAAGGAAAGACCGCAGGACCAACCACAGACCGTGGCGAGGGACAAGCAGAGCAAGAGGAAGAGGCAGAAAAGATGAGGGGGGAAGAGAAACAAATGCAGAAGAGGGAGAGAAAATGACTCGCAGCAACAGGCGGTATTAACGGATGAGAAAACGATAATAAATTTATTGGATGTTACCTTAGAAAAAGAAGATATCAAGAACTTATCCCTGGGCCTCTCTTAATGCCAACCAGATGGGTTTGACTATGAGCAAAGCTGTATAGACCTTTTTCTGTTCATACATAAACTTAAATTGTCAAAGATACATTTGATCAGTAAAAGAAAGGAAAACAGACCCAGTGAGAGATTAGAACTAGATGAACAAGATGAAAATGTGAAATGGAAGGATAATCTATTAATTGAAGATATACATTTAATGAGACAGTTATGGACATTGGAAGATGACTCAAATGAGGAGCTGGGTGAGGATCAATTAGTTGCAAGACTGGAATCCGAAGGAATACGATTAGATGAAGAAGGTGCATCAGGTCTGAAATTAAAATCTAAAACTGTTCCAGCCCCAAGTGGAGATTTGATTGATCAGTTTTCTGACACCATAATTAAAGGGCTGAAAGCTCTCAGGTATAAAGTGATGAGCAAGACTAGAAGGAATAGAAGTGGATATTTTAAGACCTTGAAAAAACTATCAAAGAATCCACGAATTGTAATTAGAAGCTCTGACAAAGGGGGAAATATTGTGATATGGTCCATAGGAGATTATATGGAAGAAGCATATAAGCAGTTAAATGATGTAACCTATTATAGAAGGATTGACATGAAATATGTTGAGGATGTAAAGGTCAGGTTTGATCAGAAACTGTAACAATGGAAAAAAGGAGGATTAATTAATGACCAAGAATATAGATTTTTGAAGGTTGATTTTCCAAAACTCCCGGTGTTCTATCTGATACCCAAGATCCACAAGGATGCTTTGAAGCCACCAGGTAGACCAATAGTATCAATCAGGGGGAGTCTTTTTGAGTTTGTGTCCCAGTATATAGATTCTTTCTTACATCCTCTAGTAATGAATTTAGCCTCATACTTGAAGGATAGTACTGATTTTTTTAGAAGGATCTTTGATGTCACATGGGAAAGTGAATTTTTGTTGATAACTTTAGATGTCACGTCATTGTATACGAGTATGCCACATAACCTAGGGGTGAAGGCTGTAGAACATTTTTTACGTGCGAGACCGATTAAGTTTTACCAGCACAGCAAAATGTTAATTGAAATGATACAATGGTGCCTCGGATTAAATATGTTATTTTTCAATCAGGAGGTTTTTGAACAACAACGGGGTACCGCAATGGGAATATGTTTCACCCCAAGTTACGCCAACCTATACATGAGGTGGTGGGAAGAAATTGTATTAAGCAATCCCCCATTGGATAAATTAAATGACAACATCATTTTGTGGTTAAGGTACATAGATGATGTTTTCATAATTTGGAAAGGAAATTTGGACATTGCTACACAGTTTATGGAAGAGATCAACGTAAATGATTGTAATTTAAGGTTCACGGGGAAAGTTCATCAACATGAGATTGAGTTTTTAGATGTGAGAGTAATGATTGTCCAAAATAAAATAGAAACAACTTTATTCAGAAAACCAACAGCGGGCAACAGCATCTTGCATGCTACCAGTTATCATCCTCAACCTTTAATAGATAACATACCATTTGGGGAGTTACTAAGGGCCAAAATAATTTGCAGCACAGAACAAAGTTTTAAAGGTGTACAGGAAGAAATGATAGATAGATTGTACTGTACAGGATATTCTAAACCTATATTGGATAGAGCTGTGAGAAAAGTAGAATCAGGCACAAGAGACACACTCTTATTTTCCACACAGGGTAGTGAAACAACCAAGACAAGTAACAGAACAGGACAAAGATTGAGTAAAGCCTCAGGTACAGTGAGGTTTATAACTACTTTTAATACAGCACATTTGGAGATGAGAAAATTGTTGCAAAAGCACTGGCACATGCTTAGGGGTGACCATGTGATAGGGGAGCAAATATTAACCAAACCTTTAATCACATACAGGAAAGGAACTTCTATGAAAGATATTCTAGTTAAGAGTGACGTGAGAAATGCAGCATCCATTACAAATTGGTTTAAACCACAAGATGGCTTTTACAGATGCTCTAAATGTAAAGCCTGTAAGAATGGAGAAAACACTAGTTTCATTAAGAAAGGAGAAAAAATTGTACACTCTATCAAAGGAAAATATAATTGCAAAAGCGATTTTGTAGTTTACATCTTAAAATGTAGCTGTCCCAAAATGTATGTGTGCAGTACAAAATTGCAAGTACATAAAATAATTTTGCAACATTTGAGGGCAATTTTGAACAAAGATGATTTGTATCCAGTTGCCAGACACATACATGAAGTACATGGAGGCAGAATAGAGGAAATAACATATAGGGGGTCATTCTGACCCTGGCGGCAGGTGGCCGCCAGGGCCACCGACCACGGGAGCACCGCCAACAGGCTGGCGGTGCTCCCACGAGCATTCTGACCGCAGCGGTT
Organism: Pleurodeles waltl; assembly: GCF_031143425.1. Lineage (NCBI taxonomy): Eukaryota > Metazoa > Chordata > Amphibia > Caudata > Salamandridae > Pleurodeles > Pleurodeles waltl. The sequence continues at coordinate 473,264,324 of NC_090447.1, read as the reverse complement.
CAGCCGCGGTCAGAAGCGGAAAGTCGGCGGTCTCCCGCCGACTTTCCGCTGCTCGGGGGAATCCTCCATGGCGGCGGAGCGCGCTCCACCGCCATGGGGATTCAGACACCCCCTACCGCCATCCTGTTCATGGCGGGAAACCCGCCATGAACAGGATGGCGGTAGGGGGTGCCGCGGGGCCCCTGGGGGCCCCTGCAGTGCCCATGCCAATGGCATGGGCACTGCAGGGGCCCCCGTAAGAGGGCCCCGCAAAGTATTTCAGTGTCTGCCTTGCAGACACTGAAATACGAGACGGGTGCAACTGCACCCGTCGCACCCCTGCAACTACGCCGGCTCAATTCTGAGCCGGCATCCTCGTTGCAGGGGCATTTCCTCTGGGCCGGCGGGCACTCTTTTGGAGAGCGCCCGCCGGCCCAGAGGAAATGTCTGAATGGCCGCCGCGGTCTTCTGACCGCAGTGCGGTCATTTGGCGGCTCCCTCCAGGCGGGCGGCTCCCGCCGCCCGCCGGGCTCAGAATGAGCCCCATAGTGTTATAGATGGAATTTAAAAAAAGATATTCGGGGAGGAGATAGAGAAAAACATTTAAGAAAACTGGAATCCAAATATATACTGGCATTTGACACCAAAGAACCAAATGGGTTGAACAGTAGTGAAGAGATGTATATTCATTTATATTGAAGTAGAAGGATGTTGCATCAATAGCAGAAAAATATTTTAATTGGTTGAAAATAATATATTTTTTCTCCTAATGAAAATGTGACGGTCTCTTGCAGGTGTAAAACTGATTAATATTAAGTACATCATTAATGAACTATGACTCTGAGAAAATCTGAAATATTTGTAAATTGAGTAGTATGAGGCATCACAACCATCAACTGGATAAGGATTATATAGTGTATTGCGTTTGTTCGAAGATCTTAAGTTACAAACATTTAAGCAATAACATATGAAATACAAATGCATATTATAATGATAAAATGTGCATTTAACTGTTATTGTAAGATTGTATGATGTATGTATTGGGTATTCGTAACTAAAGCAGTTCTTTCATGGAATATGGTAATTGAGCACATTGTGATTGGTGTATATAAACGGAGGCAAAATGTCGATCCACAGGTCGAGGAAGGCGGCAATGCCGAAACGCGTCCCTGTAGGCTAATAAATATGATTTTAACTCGTTGTGCCCGTGGAGTGCTGCCTTTTTCCCTTATCTACGGGAGAGAAATGTTTGATATATATATATATAATATACAGACACTGCAGTACACAGCAAATTACAAGGCTTTATGTGATTGGCTAAAGAATGCCTTTGCAAAAGTTAAAGGCAGCCATGTTGTTTTTAGGTACACCTTGGCTGCGTTCTGCATTATGCCTTTTTAAGTATTAGGCTTGATATTAGGATATATATATATGTGTTCCCATTTATTGCAGCCCCCGGGGAGGAGGTGGTGGTCCCTGGGGGTCCACCATGGACCCCCTTCATTCTTTTAGTTTAGCCCTGGGAGGTGGTGGTCCCCGGGGATGCAGGGGAGCTGTACGCTACCACACATTACAGTTAATAAGAGCCCCATGTAGGTGATGGTCCGAAGAGGCAGTCACCCCACATCACATTTTATAGGAACCCTAGGGAGGTGGTGGTCCCTGGGACTTTGGTAGGTCATGTGGCCCCACCACATTACATTTTATTGGAGCCCCGGGGAGGTGGCAGCATAACTATAAGTGCTGACTTTCCATGGATTTGTGTGGGTGAAACATGAACCTAACTATATTGTCCATGCAACCTTTGTTTTCTCAGTGAATATATATTATATTTTCTATTTACATATGTGTAATTTAAAAGTAGGCATAATTTAATTATTTGAACATGATTTATTTCAGATTGGATGTTATATTAATGTTATATTAATTCCATGCCTCTATTATTTTTTAGGGGATTGTGGGAGGTCTTGTGTGGTGATACACTTACTCCAAGGCTGGACTGGAGTACATAACTAATGTTTTGTCACCTTTATGGCAGTAGTAACTTGAGAGTTCAATAACAATGGCCTTACTCTTTGTGGTTGAGTGTTTACATTATCATACCAATCCCTAAGCTCCTCCTTAACTACCTCCAAAGCCCTTCCTAGACCCCTCTCAGTTAGTGGCAGATACCCCCATTCTTCCATCATCCCTATAGTCTACCGCCACACATTACCACTAAGCAATACATTTACATGTGAAGTGATCTACCCTAGAAAATATAGCAGAGGTGGGGGGTGAAGATTTCCACCAGCAGTGCGTTTTGTAGTAAATAAGTAGTACTATTATTGGTATTATTATTATTATTATTATTATACTACTTTACGTATTCCAAAATGTAGTTTGTGAATCTGGACCACTAAACCCACACTAAACAAATGATACTTTCTAAGAGAAATTATCTAAAAATGGATGTGGTACCTTATTTCGCTTGCTATATTTGCAATGCCTAATTTCACACTCATTTGATTTACTCCTTTACCTGCCCATTATGTCTCATTAATTTTCTCCGGTGTTGGAGTGAGTCCACGTAAAAGGATATTTCAACTCAATTATTATATGGAAAGCGTGCTAACACCTGCTTTTGGTAGAATTGTGCTGTATAAAATTATAAGTAAAAATAACAACGTATTCATGGTTTGAAGGACGTATGCGGGAAGCATCACATCCTTAAGTAGTAGTGATATTTATTCACTATAACGGAAGGTGTATCATAAGTGGCATCCCATGTCATTTGAACTGGAATGATTTTAAATGAAGCACCATCGTCTGACTCCTAACTGTAGTGGAGATGAAATTACTGTATGTTGTCAGACATCACATTTACCTAAAACACTTTTCCTGAATGCAAATATACCGTACCGATTCTTCTAAGACCTGTCCTTTGAAAGCTTTTAATTTGTTTTCTTTGCAGCTTATTCCCAATTTTGTGGTTCACTGGTTTTGCGATAACATCCATGAAGTCTCAATTGAAGACCAATCAAGTTCCATGTAAATAACAATAATTCGAGAAAAGGACATAGCCTTGATGCCTCCACAACGGCTGTATAATAGGAAATCTACCTGGCTGTTTGCAGCTTCTCTAACAGTACCAAGTGATTCTACACACAAAATCACTGCCAAAAGTGGAACTGCTTCGCATAGTAATTTTCAGTGTTGGCCTGCTGCAGCACGTTGAGGAAGAGTGCTGTGTTTGGCTGAAATAAGACTAAAAGTGTTCTTGAAATGTGTGACATTAACAACTGCATGCCCCCCACTGTCTAGGCCCAAAACAACATTGTTACTGGTCAGGGAGTAGCTGGCACCTAGAAAATGTCAAAGTGCATATCATACCCTTTAATCTACAACCTTTGACTGTTAGCAGCTACAAGCCCTATTCAAAGACTTAGGTGGTCATTATGACCCTGGCGGACTTCTGACCGGCAGGGTTAACATGGCGGTACCACCGCCAACAGGCTGATGGTAATGACTGCCAAATTATGACCATGGTAGTGATTCCTCACATAGAAAGCCAATGTACCACACCAATCGCCAGTGAGGTACGAACACCGAACACAATGGTAGCCACCTACAGCCAGGCAGAAGATAAAGATCCGCCCACCATATTATGACATAGCACACCGCCATGATTTCCAGGGTGGTAGCAGCGACACCAAAAGCCTGGCGAAAACACATCACTTAAAAGGAGCCACTCACCTACAGGGACACACAGGAGTCCATGGCCACCATGGAACCTCTACGGAACCTCAACTGCAAGGATTCCCAATGCTGTACCACGCCATGGCTTTCCTGGAGCAACAATGCAGATGAAGATGATGACGGTAAGTACAGCCGCCTAGCACATGGGATGAGAGTGGGGAGAGTGATACACACACCACACACCCAGAAACACATGCACAGGAATAAACAACAACAGAACCCCGGAGTAAATGAAAGCAGGACACATACACAGTTCCAACCGCTGTATTCCTATTGTATGAATATGTAAAATGCAAAAACATAAACAACTGCAGAAATAAAGAAATGCAGGCTGTTAGAAATGGGGTCTGTGGTTGACAGTCATGTTAACCCCTGTCCAAGCAAGGACCCTCACTCTAGTTAGGGTAAGTCACACACAACCCAAATTATTCTGTGCCCACTCTCTGGTAGCTTGGCACTGAGCATTCAGGCTTAACTTAGAAGACAATGTGTAAAGTATTTGTGCAATAAATCATGCAATAACACAGTATAGCACCACATAAATCCACCACACAGTGTTTAGAAAAATATATAATATTTATCTGATAAGATGCAGGTTAAAACGATTAAGATGCAATAAGTATATGTTGAAATATCACTGTAAGAATGTCTCTTGCAAGCACAAAGTACCTGGTTTGCATTCAAATTCTCTGCAAGGGACCGCAGAGGAGGAGATGCCAGAAAACGGGGAGGTGTGCATCAATTTTTCCAGCACACACAGGCGATATGTTGTCGAGTTTTCACGCAGGGCAGGCTTTGTGTCGATTTCCGGTGCGTAGACTGGGATCCTCTTCAGGTTGCGGGGTTTTCGGACGCCCTGGGGACGATGCATTGAAATCCGGCACTGGCAGGACGAAGTAACAGGGGCTGCGTCGATCTGGTGGGCGTTTCATGGAAATGTCTACCACACGGCACGTGCTGGATCGATTCCTCTCAGGAAGTCAGGCTGTGTCATTCCGGCTGGGCTTTGCAGTGAGTTTCTGACCACAATGCAGGCTGTGCATCCTTTCTGGCAGGCTGTGCGTCGATTTTCGCTGCACAGGGAGTTCTTCTAGCAAGAAATGAAGTCTTTCTGGTCCTGAGACTTCAGGGAACAGGAGGCAAGCTCTATCCAAGCCCTTGGAGAGCACTTCTTCAGTACAGCCAGAGAGCAACAAGGCAGCAGGGCAACAGCAAGGCAGCAGTTCTTCTCAGAAACCAGTCAGGTGAGTCCTTTGGGCAGTCAGGCAGTTCTTCCTAACAGGTTGCAGGTTCTGGTTCAGGTTCTTCTCCAGGAAGTGTCTGAGCTGGTAGGGGCAGAGGCCCTGTTTAAATACCCAAATGTGTTGTTGAAGAGACTGAGACTTCAAAGAGTGGCTTAGAAGTGCACAAGGTTCCCTTTCAGTTCAGTCCTGTCTGCCAGGGTCCCAGTAGGGGTTGAGGCAGTCCTTTGTGTGAGGGCAGGCTACAGTCCCTTGACATGTAAGTGTTAGGCCCTCCACCCTACCATGCCCAGGAAGACACATTCAATATGCAGATGTATGCAAGTTTGACTGAGCATCCTGTGTTTGGGGTTTGCCTGAGTAAATGCACAAGGGAGCTGTCAACTAAATGTAGCCAGACGTGGATTGTAAGGCACAGAAGGATTTAAGTGCAGAGAAATGCTCACTTTCTAAAAGTGCCATTTCTAAAATAGTAATATTAAATCCAACTTCACCAGTCAGCAGGATTTTGTATTACCATATTGGCCATACTAAATATGACCTTGTTACTCCATTCAGATCAGAAGCTACCACTCAAACAGTATATGAGGATGGCCTTAATGTTAGCCTATGAAAGGGGCAGGCTTCACAGTAGTGCAAAATGAATTTAGGAGTTTTACACTACCAGGACATGTAAACTACACAGGACATGTAAACTACACAGGTACATGTCCTGCCTTTTGTCTACATCACCCTGCCCTATAGGGTACCTAGGGCCTACCTTAGGGGTGACATATGTAGAAAAAGGGGAGTTGTAAGCTTGGCAAGTACTTTTAAATGGCAAGTCAAATTGGCAGTGAAACTGCACACACAGGCCCTGCAATGGCAGGCCTGAGACATGGTTAAGGGTCTACTTAAGTGGGTGGCACAATCAGTGCTTCAGGCCCACTAGTATTTGATCTACAGGCCCAGGGCACGTATAGTGCACGTTACTAGGGACCTAAAAGTAAATTAAATATTCCAATTGGGTATGATCCAATGTCATCATGTTTAAAGGGAGACAGCATATGCACTTTAGCACTGGTTAGCAGTGGTAAAGTGTGCAGAGTCCTAAAACCAACAAAACAGTGTCCAAAAGGTGGAGGGAGGCAGGCAAAAAGTTAGGGGTGACCACCCTAAGGCTGTCAGGTCTAACACAGGCCCAAAAGGCCAGCCCAAAGTCACTAATGCCCACAGGGCAAAGTCCAAGACTCCACTGTTCAGGGGCATCATGTTGGAAATGGGCAGGCACCCCAGGGGGTTTGGGGGTCCCAACTCATTGTGAGGGGGCTTCTAGCCCACTGGTTCTGGAGGGGGTTTCCTACCCACAGGATGATGAGGGGGCTGGCTGCCCACTGGTTTTGGAGGGGGCTTCCTGCCCACAGGATGAGGAGGGGGCTGGCTGGCCACTGGTTCTGGAGGGGGTTTCCTGCCCTCATGATGAGGAGGGGGCTGGCTGCCCACTGGTTCTGGAGGTGGCTGGCTGTCCACAGGTTGAGGAGGGGGCTGGCTTCCCACAGAATGAGGAGAGGGCTGGCTGCCCACTGGTTCTGGAGTGGGCTTCCTGCCCACAGGATGAGGAGGGAGCTTCCTCCCCACAGGATGAGGAGCGGGCTGGCTGCCCACTGGTTTTGGAGGAGGCTGGCTTCCCACAGGATGAGGAGGGGGCTGGCTGCCCACTGGTTATTGATGGTGCCCCTTGGCCTCTGGTTCTGGATGCTGCTCCTTGGCTTCTGGTTCTGGATGCTGCTCCATGGCCACTATATTGTGGGATTCCTGGTCCAGGGATTTATCTGGGGCCTCCTTGACCAGGGATTTATGGGGGTCCTCCTTCTCCAGGGATTTCTGGGGGGCCTCCTTCTCCAGGATTGCTGAGGCTCCTCCTGGTTCAGGGATTTCTGGGGCTCCGCCTTGGCCTTGGATGTTTTGAGGGCCACCTTGGCCTTGGATTACTGGGGGGCCTCCTTGACCTTTGATTTCTGGGGGGCCTCCTTGGCCTTGGATGTCTAGGGTGCCTCCTTGGCCTTGGATATCTGGGGGGCCTCCTTGGCCTTTGATTTCTGGGGCACCTCCTTGGCCTTTGGGGGTGGAGCTGTGTCGGACTGGGTGTCTGGGGTACTGGCCTGGGGTGGTTGGACCTTACTTTCACGGACAGGATGGAGGAGGGGAAGGGAAGAGGTCAAGGCAGTCACGGAAAAGCTTCTTAGGGACAATGGGGCAGGATGTGGGAGGAGGAATGGGAGTGGAGGTAGAGGGAGTGGTTGTAGGAGGAGGTGTGCTGGACTTGGGTGCAGGTGATGGACAATGTGCATGTGTGAGGTGGATGGCATTTGGGGGTCTGAGTGTGAGCGTGTGTGTGTTACTGGAGGGGCAGACAGGGTGGGGAGGACATACATGATGTGTGGATGGATGTTGTGGTGGTATCTGAAAGTGAGGTGGGTGTGCTGCATGTGGTGGTGGGGGAGTGACTGTGCATGTGGTGTTTGGGGTGCATGTCTGCAGGTCTGCTGTTGTGGTGACTGTGGGCAAGGCTGTGCAAGTGGCAGGATCTGGGACTGTTGATGCAGTGCATGCAGGTGTGAGTAAGGATGTGACTGTGAGGGAGGAGGAGGAGGGGGAGACAGTGGAGGCAGTGGATAATGTGTGTGCATCTGACTGATGGTTGTGTGCATGCTTGTGGACTGAATTTTACTGCGTGTGTTTGTCTGTGTGAGTTCTGTGTGTTATTTTGGATGCACGCTTGTCAGAATGTGTGCGTGGAATGGGTTGAGGGTAAGGAGACTGGGACCGGATAGTTGTTCTTGGAGAGGGGATGGATGAAACAGGGACACTGGCTGCCATCAGTGAAGAGGCCAGAGCCTGAAACAATCTCTGTAGGGCTGCCAACACACCGTGGATGCCCTCCAGGAAGGCATTGCATTGCTGCATCTGGGATGCCAGCCCCTGGATGCCATTAACAGTGGTTGACTGCCCTACACAGATGGATCTCAGGAGGTCAATAGCCTCCTTACTGAGGGCAGCAGGGCTCACTGCGACAGGGCCTGAAGTGCCTGGGGTGAAGGAGATTCCCACCCTCCAGGTTCAGTGAGCACAGCAACTCAATGGGGGGGGCTACTGGGAGGGAGGTGCTGGTATGGGGGTGGCGCTAGAACCTGCATCTGGGGTGTTCCCAGAGCGGTCCGCCAGCACCAGGAAGCTCCCTTTGGAGGACAATCAGAGTCAGTGGTGTCACCTCCTGTCCCCGCCGTGGTGCTCCCCTTGCCCTCTGTCCCACTGGTCCCTTCGGTGTTGATGGACTCTGCCTCCTGGGTCCCGTGAGCTGCAGCTCCCTCACTCACTGGTGCCCCTGCTCCTTCGCCAGATGATGCTAATGCACAAATGGAAAGGATGACAAAAGGAGAGAGAGGGGAGAGAGAGAAAGGGAGCACAGGGTCAATCTCAAAACCAACAGCATAGATTGCAGACATATCACTGTCACACACTGAGACTGAAAATGGGCAGTATGGCCCACACTGACATACCATTGGCTAAGTACCACAGCAGGTAGGAGCCAAACCCTGCCAGCCACATACCAGCTGGGACCAGCTAAGCCCTGCCTGATATGGGAAGCCACCTACCTAGCTATCTAACACATGCTTTATACCCTATTATCCTGAGCTAGACCTTGCAGCAATATCTGAACTGGCATGTTGGGGCATCCACTGACCCTGCACCCAAATCCCATGCCAGCCAATAGAGATGGGTGACATACACACTGTTCTCACCCCCTTGTGGCTGCTGTGATGCCTCAAGCACCCATCCAGCTCTGGGTAGGCCACCGCCAGTGTGTGGTCCAGCAGGGGGGTCAGGTTCTGATGGACACCACTCCCTCGTTCTGAAGCCATCCCCAGCTAGTCCTCCGGGGTCATCCGGGCCCAGCGTCTCAGGTCCACCCACCATTTCCTGCAGTGGGTGCTCGCCTGCTATAGACACCCAGGGTCCGCACATCCTTGGTGATGGCATGCCACAATCCCTTCTTCTGATGGGCGCTGACCTGCAGAGGAAACACAGAAGGCGGTACACCATGAACCTGACAATCCAGCCTGTCACACATATGGCCCACAAAAAGCATTTCTCCTCATAAGGCACAGACATGACCCGTACCCCTGCATTGACACTACCACCATCCATTCCTCCCCCACCTGACACACTGCCGGCACCCACACGCATCTCCATGCAGTCATGTCGCATGCAATGTACCCATGGTGTACTCAGTTGTTCTGGAGGCCCATACAACTGGCCATACTGGGGTAGCACCCCATCCTCGAGGCACTCCAACTCTTACGATGTGAAGGCTGGGGCCCTTTCCCCTGTAGCACGAGCCATGGCAGGTTCCAGACACAGGTCACAGCAGCACACGCAGTGGAGATGCCATTCTGTGAATTTCATGAATCAAGTGAAGTGTTAGAAAGGAAATGGCAGTCGCACCACCGGCATTGATCAATATTGGTTCCCATTCTCCATAGGGGGCCATGTTAGCCAATGAGGAATTGTACGGTGGTGTGGGGCGCCTTCCACTATGACGCCAACGCCAGCGGCGTGAGGTCACTTCCACCTGTCCCTAAATACAGGACAGGCGGGTGCCATTTTCTAATGCTGGTACACATATACAGTGTGTCAGTGTAGTTGAATGTACTCACCTACACAGTTCCAGTGTCCAACATACAAACATGCTCTGTGTACAGTGCAGTAGTGTGTTCATGGTTCCTGTTGACCCTCCTTTTCTACATTTGGGTCTCTTAGGTACCAACCCTGTGGAGGAATAGGAAGAGGCAAGCACTCGTGTACAGAACCCTTGTGGACTTGGCTACACTGGAAGACCGGCACATCATACTCACCTATCGACAGGGCCACAATCACAGAGGTGTGTGCACAATTGGAGTCTAATCTGCTACCTGCTATCCGTAGCACCACAGCAATCCCCCCTCTTGTGCAGGTACTCTCAGTGTTCCATTTCCTGGTAACAGGCTCCTTCCAGGTGACAGTGGGCTTGGCTGCAGGGATGTCACATCCAATGTTTTCTATTGTGTTTGCAAGTGTTTTGTCTGCCTTGCTTAAACACATGTGCAGCTACATCGCATTCACCCAGGTAAATGACTTACCCACTATGAAGGCTGGATTCTATGCAATGGGATATACACCTCATGTTATTGGGGCCATTGATGGGACCCATATTGCCTTAGTCCCCCCACCAGGGCCAATGAAACAAGTGTACAGAAATCAGAAGAGTTTCCACTCACTCAATGTTCAGATGGTGTGCCTGGCTGACCAGTACATCTCCCACATCACTGCCAAGTATCCAGGGTTGGTGCATGATACCTTTGTCCTGAGGAATAGCAGTTTCCCACAGCTGATGGCACAACTACAGAGGCACAAAGTGTGGCTAATAGGTGAGCCTGTGTCCCCACCCAATGTTTGTGACTGTATGCCTTCAGGAGTCATGGCCCATGCCGTTGCGCTGGGCTAATGTGTGCCCCTTACTTCTTGCAGGTGATTCCAGCTACCCAAACCTGTCCTGGCTCATGACCCCTGTTAGGAATCTGATAACAGGGGCTGACAATAGGCATGGGCATACCAGAGGATTGTAGAAAGGAACTTTGGTCTCCTGAAGGTTAGGTTCAGGTGCCTCCATCTGACAGGTGGATCCCTCTGCTTCGTCCATGAGAAGGTCTGCAGAATCATTGTTGTGTGTTGTATGTTGCACAATTTGGCCCTCAGATGGCATGTACCTTATTTGCAGTAGGAAAGGGGTGACAATGCAGCTGTGGCAGCAGTGGACACTGAGTACAGTACAGTGAGGAGGAGGAATAAGAGGAGGATGTGGACAACAGGTCACATTTGAACCAGCAGTACTTCCAATGACACTCAGGTAAGACTGTTGAACTAAGCATGACTACATTTTAGTGCTGTACTGTGTGACTGCAGCATGATGCCAGTCATTCCCTGTATATCCAACCTGACTGTCACCTATATCTTCCCTTATTGCAGATGTTAGTTTTGTTCAAACAGTGTACAGCTGTGATGTGTACAGACTGCTGAGGCACATTTGTTGGATGGGTCAACATGTTACTGGACAGTTACACAGGATCATGCAGTTTATTAAAGTTTGCTACATTGTACAATACCTGCAGCTAAATCACTATTACCCAAGTTGTGTCCAAGGGTGTTTATTGAAAATTGTTCTACAATGGGAAGAGCAATAGAGTGGGGTTATTGTTTGGAATAGTCCAGGGTAGTGGTCCAGTCTGTTTGTAGCACAGGTCCAGTGGCCAAGGGGACATAGGAAGGGGAGCAACAGCAGTTCAAAGTGGACAAGGTGACACAGTGGAACACATGGGGGACATTCAGGAGGAGCTCATTTCCTGGTGGTGGTCTTGGTCTTGGCAAGTGTCTCTGGTGTCTGTCTGGGTCGCAGGAAACGTTTGCTGGGTGATTCACCTTCTGCAGAGGAGGGGTGCTAGTGGCCTGTGGATCCTGTGGCAGGGCCTCCTGTCCACTAGCTTCAGCAGATGTGGAAGGGGCCCGCTGGTGTGATGCGTACTCCCTCATGATGTTGGCCATATCACCCAGCACACCTGCTATGGAGACCATGGTGGTGTTGAGGGCCTGCAATCCTTTCCTGATCTCCTGCTAGTGTTCCTCCTGTAGCCGCTGGTTCTCCTGCATGATGTCTATCACCTGACCCATCTTGTCCTGGGATTTTTGGTAAACCCACAGGACATTAGTGAGTGCCTCCTGGACAGTCGATTCCCTAGGCCTGTCCTCTCCCTGGTGCACAGCTGTCCTCCTAGTGTCCCTGGTGCTCTGTGCCTGTGTCCCCTGAACGGTGTGCCCTGTGCCACTGACCCCAGGACCCTCATTGTCTTGCCTGTGAGGTGTGGACTGGGGTCCATGTACAGGTGGGCACACTGCTGATTGACGTGTCCTAGGGACAGAGGTGTGGGGACATTGGGTGGCTGCTGGGGTGTTAGATACTGAGGGGGGAGGCTCTGTGGTGGACTGGATGTAGGCTGGGGTATCCGACTGACCAGTGGTCCCTGATGGGCCAGGGAGTTCATCCAGATCCAGAACTCTAGAGATGCTGTCATCATTTGGGGCATCTTCTGGTGGGGGACTGGGTAGCCGTGGCACCTCATCGCCACTGAGAGTGGCTGGGGCACCTGTAGGGATGTAAGTGGTGTATTATGCTACATGTCTGTGACATATTGTGCATCCCTAGCTTCCCCTATATTATTGTGGTAGCCCTACCACCTTTGTTTGTGTATGGTGATGTATTGTGGGATTGTTAGTTCTCCATGCTGTGCATGCATTGGTGGTGGGTGTCCATGCAGTGCTTGAAGGGATGTGCATGCAGTGGGTATGGCATGCATGGCTTGGCATTTTGGTTAGTTAATTGTGGTGGTGCACTGTGTGGGATGGAGCGGAGTGATGGGTTTCAGGGTGAAGGGTGATGGTGGCATGCAGTTATGGGGGGATAGGTAGTAAAGTCAACTCACCAGTGTCCAGTCCTCCAGCAACTCCAATGAGTTGCTCAGGATGCAGGATTGCGACTACATACTCCTCCCATGCTGTCAGCTGTGTGGAAGGAGGTGGGGGTCCACCACCAGTCCGCTGGATGGCGAGCCGGTACCTACCCCCATAGGTCGTTTCACCTCTTCCTGATGTCATCCCTTGATTTTGGATGATGTCCTATTACGTTTACCAGGTCCATGATCCTCCGCATTAGCTCCATCTTCCTGGCAATGGATATCTGCTGGATCTGTGCCCCAAACAGCTGTCGCTCTACCCTGACTATTTCCTCAACCATACCCCGCAACTCCTCATCAGTGAAACGGGGGTGCCTTTGTGGGGACATTGGTGTTGTGTGGTGTGTGTTTTGTGCAGAGGGTGTTGAGTAATGTGGTCGGGTATGGGGTGTATGGTGCATGACAGATGAATGGGTGGTTGTGGTGTGTGTGAGAAGTTGTCTCTGTGATTTGCATGGCTAGCTATTGGGGTCTTGTCGTGTTAGCAAAGGATTGTGGGTGATGTGGGTGTGTGTTTTATAGTGCTGTTGGTGGGTGTGTGTGTGGTGTGTGTATTTGTGTCAGGTGTGGGTTTTTTGTTCTGGTGTATGTTGTCATATTTTATCTTAGGGTGGGCTTATCCGCCTTGGTGGTGTTCACCGCCAATGGTTTACCGTCGTTGAATGTCCTTTGTGGTGATTGGTGGGTCATTATTTGGAGGGTGTAGTGTTGGCGGCGTAACGGTATGAGTGTTAGTTCCGACTGTTTATCACGTTCAGTGGGTCTGGCGGATTTGTACTTGTGGCTGTTTTCTGTTCGTTTTGAATGTATGTGTCATTATGTGGCGGGCGGATGTCCGCCTCCGAGGCAGTATGCTGGCGGCCGTCAGCAAGGCAGTATTCGGTATTTACTGTCAAGGTCATAATGAGGGCCTTAATTTTATATTTGTTCAAATTCTACATTAATGGTAAAGTTGTATTGTTATAAAATATATGGAAAATATAACTGTTTTTAAAAGTTACACTTACCATGTTTGAAGCTGCTGAAGGTTAATTTGCAACAGTTTTCCAGCCACTTTCCAGCATATACTTTGTCTAAATGAGGTGTGAAAGACAGATGAACTCTACTCCCAGAGCAGAAAAAATAGGTTTAGAGTAGGGAGATGTTTTCTTTCCCTGGCAAGAATACCAGTTAGGGGGAGCCCAGGAACTTTATTTACTGACAATAGACCTGACCTGTCACAACAAAATGTCAGATAACACCTGGAAAGGCCTAAGCCTTTGCCCCAGTAGTCAGGCTGGCACCAAAGACAGTGAGAAGTAAGTTACTCCCAGAATCAGTTTTGTATGACGACAGAGAAGGGGACTGTTTATTACTCTAGCCACACTCTAGGTGGGCACACGGGTTCCGCACAAGGGGGAAAGGGCTTCCAATCTTGTGTTTTGAGATTAAGGAGTTTGAAGGGCACAGTGGGTTTGTTTGCAGTGGCCCCATGGGAACCTTTACCCTATTGGTTAGGTAAGAGCCAGGAGTCATCCTCACCCACTGGCTGGTTCTGGACATAACTGTGACACCACAAAGCACTAGCCTTAGAACCCTCTCTGGACCTGTGGAAAAACAAAAGAAGGACTGCTGGTCTTGCTCCCACAAGTTCCAAGAACAAAGCAGTGAACTTCAAAGGTCATTTTGCTGACCTCCTATGTGGTAACAGGGACACAAGTTGCAAAATGCCTTTTTCCCAAAGTGCCCAGTGGATCCACAGCATCTGATGGTACCCTGCTGATGGGTTTTGCCAGACACCCTGAAAATTTCTAAGAGCGTTACCTAAGGTTTAGGGGCAGCCTTAGAAGTGTATCCCTGTGATTATTTAGGCACCTGCTAGACCTGGCATCCTTGGTGTGGTTTCCCTTAACATTTTACCTTCTGACCATCTGTTTTTCTGATGTCATTTTTACTGGCTTTAGGATTCTGCGCACATTACCACTGCTGACCAGTGTTAAGGTTCAGGTGATCTGTACTCTAAAACATGGTGATATGTGCTTATCCACAATTGGCATATTTAAGTTACCTGTAATTCACTAGTAAACATCACTATATGTGCCCAGTGCCTCTAAATTAAATGCTACAAGTGGGTCCGCAGCACTGATTGTCCCACCTACTTAAGTAGTCCTTTAAACTTTACTCAGGTCTGCCACTGCAGACCCTGTGTGTGTAGTTTTAAACTACAACTTCAACCTGGTGAGTGCACCCTCTTTCAAGGCCCAGACCTTCCTAAGGTAGGCCCTGGTTAGCTCCAAAGCAGGGAGCAGTGTATTTAAAAGTGTGTACATGCACTTTTAAGTTGAATATGCCCTGGTAGTGAAAAACTATTAAATAAATGTTTCACTACTGCAAGGCCTATCTCCTCCATACGTTAACAGTGTTGTTACCTTGAGGCAACCTTAAGTGTAACTTTCAAGTGGAAAATTTGGGGGCATATTTATACTCCGTTTGCGCCGATTGTGCGTCAAAAATTTTGACGCACAATCAGTGCAAACGTTGACCCGTATTTAAACTCTGACGCCCGAGCCCGCGGACGTAAAAATTACGCCGTGTGCGTCATTTCTTGAATGCGGCAACCCGCCCTGCGTTAATGATATGCAGGGTAGGCGTTCCCGTCCAAAAAATGACGCAAACGGCTGTGCGTCGTATTTATGCTTCCGGACAAAAATGACGCACGGCCGGGATGCGGAACCAGAAAATGACGCACAGCCCGATTTGCGTCAAAATTTAACGCCTGGGTAAGGGCAGGTGTTAAAATGGGGCAAACACACCTGTATTTAATAAGAACACACAGAACAAGCAGCAGAGCAGCAAAAGGGAGACATGGAGGTGATTCTTATCCAGCGTGCACGCAAACGTAGAGCCCAGCAGCAACAACAGCAGCTACCACAACACCAGCAGGGACCCCAAAGGCAGCGCAGAAGGCAGGAGAGGATATTCCGCCCAAGAACAACCCTTTAGGGCCTCAGTGAACACAACATCATACAGAGGTACCGGTTGAACTGGCAGGCCATTCAGCAGCTGCTGCAAAACATTGAACAGCAGTTGGCCCCCACTTTGGTGACACCCCACACCATACCAACAGAAACAAAGCTGCTTGCCGTACTTCACATGCTGGCAAGTGGCTCATTTCAAACAACTGGTGCCCTGGTTGGCGGAATATCACAACCATCATTCTCCGCATTTCTGCCCTAAGTAGTGGATGCCATCATTCGCCTGACACCCCGCCACATCTGCTTCCCTAACACACTGCAGAAGCAGCAGGAAACTAAACAGGGGTTCTACGCCATCAGTGGCTTCCCACACGTCCTTGGTGCAATCGACTGCACACATGTACTCCTTGTGCCACCTGCTGCGACTGAACACCTCTACCGCAACAGGAAGCACACACATTCAATCAACGTGCAGGCCATAGTCGATCACCAAGAAATGTTCACAAACATCGTGGCTAAATATCCTAAGAGTGTGTCCATGACTCATTCATCTTCTGTCACTCTACCATCAACCGACACTTCCAGGATGGACGGTATGGCAATGGACTACTTGTTGGTAAGTACAAAAACCTACTTATTCACACACTGCACAGCAACCCTCTAGGACACACAACACATACACCACAACAGCAACATCTAGACAGGAACACACTGAGGTCCTGACATCACTAGCCATGTTTCGTAAGTCACCATTGAACTTGTCACACATTGGAATTTACTGTACAGCCTAATGTGAAGACATTAATGAGTTCGGTAGCCGAAATGTCACCTTGCAAATTGTAAGTGTCACAATGACCTTTACATTAATACACTGCCTAAGTCTAAAGGTATGAGATGTCCAGGGTACTTTCATTTGAACGTGCTAACAACACTTATAAATTAAACTCTACATTGAACTATCTACTCACCCCAAGTGAAGACACAAGGACACCTGTATCACAAGTCACAATGTTAGGGAGAGCACGCTGCACTGAAAATCACAAAACATACTGATGACAAACTGTTAGCCGACAAACACGTGCTCAGCCAAGGTAAAAACACAATGCAGATGGTATAGCCTACAAGTATAGGATGTCACATCAGTACACAAAAGAGTCACAGACAACACAAGACAACTACTGCCATGAACGGTCTTTTCAATAATGCAAGCTACATCAACATGATCCCATTCTTTTTTTCTTTCAGCTGATCAGGGGTATGGCATCCAGCCATGGCTAATGACACCATTTGGCAACCCGAGTACTGCTGCAGAGCGGGCATACAACGACGCCCATAAGAGGACACGCAGCATTGTCGAGCGGACCTTTGGCATCCTCAAGTCAAGGTTCTGCTGCCTCGACATCACTGGTGGTAGCCTACTATATTCCCCCGAGATGGTCTGTAGGATCATACTAACATGTGCAATATTGCACAACATTTGTGTCAAAAGGAACATTCCCCTCCTCGAACCAGACCCATACATGCCTGAAGACGAGGAAGAGGAGGATGCTGGCCTGCAACAGGAGGGGGAACAACCAAACACGGCTGCTGGAGTGCGTAGGCGGCAACAGATTGTAAATAATTTATTTTCATAATTATCACCATTACCACTTAATGCACTATTGTAAATAAACACTGATAACAAACACCACATCATGGTCTGGCCTATTCATTTCTGTCCACCTTTAGCTTTAAATATCAGAAGAAGAATGTCGTCTCATGGAGCAATAATGATATAACAATCAGGACACAGAAAAACACATAACAAATGTAATGCCTATCATAAAATGGTCACATACACACACAATGTAAATGACTGACATCCTGTACAGTTCACCTTTGAAGGGCAATAGCTGAGGACCACACATATGACACACATACATGTAGGAAACATGGTTCATCGCAGCAGATGGCACACAACTAAAACACCATCACTCAACTAGGGGAAAACAGGCCTCATACATCAGGCAGTTGACATGCTTATGCTTCAGGAACAGGAATGTATTACCAGACTCTTGGCAGCAGTAATTCCAACTACTTACAATCTTTGCAATGACTATCTGTCACTAGAGTTACACATAAGCAGAACATACACAGCACAAGTGCCACACATATGACAAGCATCCAGCACATCACATCCCATCTACATGTCAGCCCTTTTCTAAAAATGTTACACACCCATGCGGCTGGTCACACCCCAACTGTCTGAAGAGGTCCCGGGAATGCTGATATGTGTACCCTGAGATTCCCTCATCTACATACAAACACTCACAAGAGTCATCCAGTGTGCCACACCCTTTCCTATGCCTACCATTGTCATAGTACCATCTCACTGCATGGAACTCAGCTCATATAATACACTGGCTTGGAGTTTATAAGGCCTGGTATCACTCTAGGAACACCCCTAGATTGATTCTCGTGTGAAAGGTACTGTAGGCTATTTTTCAGCAAATCTCATCCGACAGGACTAGTGAGACACTGATGGAGGCCACACCAGTGATCCCCTCCAAGCACACCACCCAAATGTACATGCCCCGTCCCTGCTGATGCCTGCTACAGCATAGATGTAGACATTTGGGCAATTAAATCATTAAGCATTGCTACTAATGTTGCCGTGTAACACTTTATCAGGGTTCATGTGTCACCTTCAGGACAACACAGGACATACACAGTGTGACATGTCAACTGTCTACTCCTCCCTTTGACCAGTCCTAGTCAGACCACTGATCATGTAATTTGTGAAAGAGCTGGCTCCTGATTGAACCTGACTTGCACCTGTCCGTGGGTCACCCTAAAGATACCCGGTGTCCACCTATGGACCACACTTGCTGTCCAAAACCTCTCATACCTCAGAGGCTAATTTGTCATTTGCCTCATCAATGTATACTCAAATACATAGTATTGCCTCATCTGACTGTAATTTGTATCATATTTGTGACAGTGCCCTTGAATAGCTAAATCATGGCCCTTCCGTTGTCTGGGCCTCATTAATGCCTAAACTATAAAGTGTGACAGTGTACCTGGCCCATAGCGTTTGATGGTGTACGTGGCCTCCAGCAGAACCAGCAACCTCAGATAATGTCCATGAAAAGTCAACACATATGAGTACCCTGACAGTTCACACGCTGAGTTACATTGTTCAAATAATAGAGATGAGTCGTGTGTGCTGAATACCAGCCATTTACTTCTGCACAGAGGCTATGATGTTTCCTGATACATTACCATCCACAGAGGCCAACTTGAGTACAAATGTTGCAATGACACATGCCGGATCCAGACACCTGAGACATTCTCTCACTCAGTACACCAAGGTTGCCCAGTTGAAAGTCTCATTACACGTCTTCAGTGACAGGGTGGGACCATCCACGTGTAGGTTACCATGTCCTCAATGACTTTACTCACATTTAGCTACAAACGATACTCATTAGATACACGATTAGCTGCCAATAACCCATGAGGAGACGTGGACGTTACAGTGACAACATACACCTTAACAGTTGATACAGGATCAACATTGGACCACACACATGTACATGTACCATCCAATCAACAAAATGGTTGCAAGCAGCCTATCACAGTAGTGTCCCCGTTGTAACCTAGCAGGAAGAATGAAACATGCCACTAAACCAGGTAATGCATAAAGGGCCACATACATCAACAACCTATTTGCTATCATGACATAAGGAACGTTGAGAATTTGCTATTAAATCTATGCTAAATGGTATGTCAGAATTCTCCAAAGAATCAATAGGGCAAATGTCAAATGGGCAAATGGGATTACAGATTAGCAAACAGGGAATCATACCCAATTTGCTTCCATGGGCCTGCTGCCAATGGTTTCGCATTACTGAATTTGGGAAAACCTTGGATAAAGTTGCAAGTCAGGAACAGCAAACCCCAGGGTGCTGGGGGCCTAAGTCCCCCTCTGCTGCACCCCAAATATACATTTTTTAGGCACATGTGAAGCACACACATGCATAAGGCGCATGTGTGCCCTACATGTCAATAGTGAAACACATTTTAGCTAGATTAACTCGTAATTAGGACATGGTTACCCCCAAAAAAGGTTTAGGCGACCAATTGACCTACCTAATTGGCCTTTATGCAATTTGGAATAGCTTGATACATGTGCACACAATTTTGCTAAGGAATACATCCTGGTATCTCTTTCATATTTTGAAATTAGCAATCAGCAATTACCTACATATGTGCACAATTATGAGTAATATCCATTCTGGCCAATCATTACTATTGCACTGTGAATACCTTCTATACATCCTACAAGGGACATTTGCTATAGCTAACCCCAAAGTTTATCACTTAGCACCGTTTGGTCATGCAAAATTCAATTTCTCATTTGGACAAATGAAATACATATTTGTCATAATGCGTCATATTTTCACGCATACAGCTTGTGCGTCATAATTTTTGACGCACAGGAGTGCAGATAATGCAGAGTCAAAAATATTTTTCATAAATAGATATCATAATATCCTGCATAACATGGGCGCCGTTTTTTTCCATTATGCGTAATATTTTCACGCATACAGCTTGTGCATCATATTTTTTGACGCACAGGAGTGCAGATAATGCAGAGTCAAATAGATAGCATAATTTGCTGCGGCTTAATTTTCACCTCTAGAACTGTAAAATATGCTGCAAACAAATCTTAATTACCAATTATGAAAAGTATTTTGAGACTGCATTATCTGTACTCCTGTGCATCAAAAAATATGACGCACAAGCTGTATGCGTGAAAATATGACACATAATGGAAAAAAACAGCGCCCATTTTATGCAGGATGTGATGTAATAGGATATCCTGCTTACAGAATCTGTACATTGGGTGTACTTTCACTTTCACTTTGCAGTCTCTGATTATTCTAGACTGTGTGGCTGTGTGCAAAGTGTTGTCCTGTGTATTAGTGCTTTTGTGTCCAGTGTGCCATCTCACTTGTTGTTTTGTCATCATTATCTTGTTGTAGAATACTGTCTGAGTCTGTATTGTATAAATTTGTCAAGTCCAGTGTTGTATATATTGTCAGTGGGAGTCTGTTGTGGGTACTGTGATATAGGGTATAGTTGAGCTCTTCTTTTTGTTAAGTTTTCCTTGTATTTCCCCACTTTAAATTTCCCCATTTCCCCCTTTTCTTTTTTTCTACTACTTTTTCCCCTTTTTCAGTGCTTAAATGTCTGGTAGGCCACGGCTTTCCAGGATGGGTGAGGAGGAATTGGGGGGGTTTATATGGCTTGTTTGCCATTTCCTCCCACTTATGCTGGAGGCTGGGGGTAGGGTGATACAGGGGTATCACACAGAGGCCCGAAAAGTCCGGTGGGGGAAGATGCGCCATCACTTGGTGCGTCTATATGGGAGCCAACGGAATGACCATCAATTGAAGCACCGCTGGGCTGATCTGATCTCCAGGGAGCAAGATCTGCTGGACCACCTGGGAATCAGGATTGGTGGCCATGTTGGTGAGTACAGATCATGTAAATGTGCACAATTTAAAGCTGTGTTGTGACATGTGATGATTGTTACCCAATCTGCCAGATAAGTAGCTGACTGTGTGTAATGCTAGGGAAGCATACAGGGTAATTGATGCGCTATATGAAGGATGACAAATGCTAGCAGTCAGGCAGCTCATGTTTTCCACACATACAGGTTGCTTGTAGCAGAATGTAATGTAGTGCCACCTTTGTGTCAGACAAGCGACACATTAATGACGCAATCAGGACTCTACAGGTCACAATTGCCAGTGAAGTATGGATGCAGAAACATCATACCTACATATGTTGACGCTATAGCTAGACTGACATTTTTAAACCCTACATGATGCTGAAAATGAGTGCTGCCTTCACGTCAATTGAAGTTAGCAATGTGGCCCACACATATGTCACATGTGTGTCTGGTTGGTGTGTAGGGAAAATGTTCACGGAAGTGCCATGCCTTGTCATGAAAAATGTGCTCCTTCACATTTTATTGTTACATGCCAGATCTGAGCATGAACCATATTTGTAAAGGACTCAGGTGCCCTCAGCTATCATATTAGACAGGTATTTATTGTCACTTGTGCCCAAATCAGAATAGGGATGGCAGTCCAAAGGTATGGACTAGGGTACAAACATCTATGTTTGGTGCCAATCACCATTGTTTGGACACATCAATGTATGAAACTGTAACAACATGAGGTATTGCCAAAGTACCTAGCCCTCTGTACCATGTACCTATCTGTCACATATGTGTCATGACCACATAGGCTGTTTGACAGGTCAGGCAGTCCTCAAGTAACCAGCTTTTGGATGTCTCTCTTGGATGCACATGATGAGATGAATGCACACCTATATTGTTGCTGCATACTAATGGAGGTGCATCTTTGCCACCACATGACAGTGCGGGCCACTGCATGTGTGTAGAAGTGTGTGTAACCGTAGCAGGAGACTCATCCGATGTAAATGTTGTGCATGAATAATTCCATGCAGTATGAGCATGTGTGAAAGTGTTTCATTACTCATGTCATATTATCACATTGTGTTTGAATTTGCAATTGTTTGTCAGTGCACGGATTCTGAGTATATTCTTCCTTCCATGCTTTACAGGTGGACCTGCACCATACACAGTGGGAGAGGTGGCTCATTTTGAGGACCCCGACACCTACAGTGAGTGTTGCATGTGTGGTATGTTTTGTGTTTGCTGGTGATGTGTGATGGACTACTGTGTGTTGAACACATTGCAAGGTTTGATGTGCTGCCCAATCATTAGTCTTGTTCCATTAGTGGGATTTCAGTTATCACTTCATTTTGAGTTGACCTATGCTTATCCATTTGTCTGATTTTGGGTCTGTAGGCCATTCCTGTAGGGCCCGCTATGGGAAATGGGGTGAGTCATGTGGAATACACTAGTTAATGTAAGAGTTCACTGGGACTCGTCTCGGACTGAGTCTGCATGTCAGACTGACATTCTCCCAGATAGCTTCTGCAAATGGCTTGTCTGAAACTGCTGCTTCCCTAGTAACCGATGTATTGAGTACACTGTAGGTTGGATCTTCCGGGGGCATGTACTTCCACAAGTTGTACTAGAAGTGTGTGGGACTAGAGTGCAACGGCCTAGGTGTGCATGCTATTCATGATCATGGGTGTTCTTGCTCCTCTGTGTCTGTAGAAAAATATGGCTCTCGGTAAGTATGTGATGTTGGCCTAGGTCAGTACATTTTGACATGTGTGCACCTTGGATAGGACAAGGTTTAGCTGACTCCAATTTGTTGATAGCCCTTACTGGTGGTGTGTGTTTGGAGGCAAAAACCTGTTGAGGTTTCTATCCACTCCTGGGTGTGCATCTATTTTGGGATTGTTGGTTGTTCTTCCCACCCCCCCTCAAAGACAGGCATGTGTTTGGAAATAGGGTACCTAGGACTGAAGCAACCAGTATGTTACACATACTTGTGACCATTTGAAACTTTGTTTTGAACCTAGTGTACACACTCGGTTATGGCATATGAGTTCTATACTAGCGAATCCCATTACAAATTGCAGATCTTGAGGTTTGTGATTGTTATCACATACACTGACATATGTAGTCCAGGCAATAGGCGGAGGAGGTGCAGCATGATTGTTGGCTGCATTTGTAATTTTTATGATGACAAGTTATTGGCTGATGTTACCCATCATGTAGATTATTGTATATGCTATGTGTGAGATGACCTTTGTATGCAGGCTTCCCATGTACTTCCTCTGATACTTTCAATGATCTATATGGTGATATGAGCTGTTACAACTACAGTAAATGTATTGTCAGATTGACCACTTGTGCTATTCCACACAATGCAGTTCCTATGGTAAATAGTTGCCCTTTGTCTTCACAGCTGCAAACATGAGTGCTGCACAGAGGCATGAATTTGAGAGGCGGGCCATGAGGTACCGACACATCCTGCAGGTGCAGTCGGGGTTCCGACGGATGGCCCGAAAATACCAGTCAGATCGGGCCTCCGGAGCGTGGTGGGCTTCACCACGGGGTGGCCCAACATTGCCCACTACAGCCACCACCACCACAACCACCGGTTCTCCCCAAGTGGCCCCAGCCACGGCGGGGACAGTTATCCCTGCCTCTGCAGCACAACCAGGACCCAGCATTATGACAGCTGCAGGACAGTCCAGTGGGCTAGGCTCAACACCCACAAAGAGCACCTCTGGCGGGACCCAGACAGCAGCAGAACCTCCAATTGACCCTGCTGCATTCCAGGCTGTGGAACGCAAAATGGACAAATTTATGAGGAAGGTGGACAAGCTGAGCCAGGATGTGGCCTACATCAAGAAGCGGGTCAGGTCTATCAGGCGGACTCTCCGGAGGGCCAACCTCTAGGACTGATATGGTCAATGTACATAATTCCCTCCCCTCCCTCCTCTTTCCTTGTTATCATGATTAGTGGGCTTGAGGGATTAGTGTTAGGTTAGTATAGGTTGTTAGCTTAGTTAGTGTTAGGGAGGATGGTGGGGGTCCTTATTATTTCTACTTTTCATTATTAATTGTGTGGGTGGACGGTCAATGTTGGGGTTCCTGTGTGTTTAAAAAAAAAAGAAAAAGAAAAAAAAACTTTAAAAAAAATATATGATTGTTTAGGATAGTATAGTATGTGTGTAGGTTAGTATGTGTTGTCCTGCATGTGTCCTGTTTCATAATGGTGGGTGGGGGTTTGATGTTTAGATCGATTCGTTATATGTGTAGAGTAAGTTTAGCTTAGGTTAGTTAGGGACAGTTGTGGGTAAGGAGTAGTCAGGTTAGATTAGTGTAGGTATGACTTTTCCCTTAGTTGCCTCTGGTGTGATTACTTATGAATAAATATATAGTTAACCCTTTGCATTATGTGTTAACTGCTACTTGATCATGGCCTTGCCATCAGTGTAGGTGATTGTTATTCTATGACATTTGTGTCCTATGCTACAAACCAAAGAAAACGGAGGTTTAAAATGGCAGCTACCCCTATGCTACCTTGGTAAGTATCCACCATTTGATAGAACCACCAATTGGAGTTTACATGGATCACAAAGGATTTGTGTCGATGAGTATGTTTTCTACGTCACAAAGTGTGCTTCCAAACTTGGTATTGTGGGGAACTTTTTAGGTCGGACTGCAGTGTGATGTTTAGGGACATCTTTGAAGATGAGGTCTTGTTAACACTCTTGTCTTCTTGTCTTCATAACTGACATAGATCATTTGTGCAAAAAATCAGCATGATTACCTATTTGGAAGTTTACTCAGAAAGGTTGATTGATGCTGTGCTTAGTTGTGTTTGCTTAGATTAGACTGCATAATTCAATGTATTAGTATTGCATGGTGACAACATTTATCAGCCACCATTATTTGACTTTGATTTCTCTTGATGAAGCATTATTATGTCCAACACAGCATGATTGTGTGTGGTTTCTCCCTTCATCAGTTATTCTCCTCAGGATGGGCAGGATATGATGCAATCCTGCCCACTGCACAGATGTATCTGACTACATGATGTCAGGATAGTTGTATTGACAAGCTACATGGTTGTCACACAGGCACTTTTGTGTTATCTACTGCACAGTTGATGTGTCAAATTACACAGAGACATATTTGGTGTGCAAGTGCTATTTATTGATAGGTGCTGTAGTGCAATATGTACATTGTCCATGTTTGCTGAGTCCATTCTAGTGAAATCTTACATGGTGATCCTACAGAAGGGGTGTGGATAATGCTCCTGACATACTTGGGTGATGTTACCGACGGTGCAGAGGGACAGGATTTGCCTATTAGTAGGAGAGAGACATTCACTGGCAATGCTGACAAGTTATACAGTGGTTAGCAGAACAGTCATTAAGTATAGTTGTAGTGAGACTGGCATTTGACAGTACGTAGGACCTTGGTCGTAGTAGGCCATGGTGCAGGGACTAGTGCTTCCGGGTACTCTTCCTTGTGAATGTGATCTGTTCCATGTCTTTATCTTCTGATGTGTGTGTTGCCTTCTTCGTCCTTGTTGTTGTTGGTTGTGAAGGGGCAACGCACACCTCAGTGTTAGAAGACGTGGAGTCAGACATCCCGGTGGCTGCTCCGTGTGAAGTTCTTAAGGGCAGTACTGCAGCAAGGAGGGCCTACTGGTTTTTGAGAATAGCAGCCACATCACGATGGTAGGCAGCCAGGTCGGCCCTGAGGGAGTCATGATTGCATTCGTGCATGCAGTAGAAAGTTTGGGGTGCGAGGTGTTGTGGCATCTCCCTTACTGCAGTGGTGAATTCCTTGACAGTTTCTTGTAGTCCTTGCAGTATGGATGTTAGGGCTTGCATAGCTGCTGCCTGATCTGCAGATGACATCATGCATGAGCGCACCGCCTCAAGGCTGGCTGCCATAGTTTGCATCCCCACCCGCACCTCCTTGGCCAGCTCCCGCTGTACTCCAACTACAGTTCTTTCAAAGCTGGTGCCAGTGTTGTCAGAGTCCCCAGCTGTATAGGAGCTGGCAGGTCTTGCAATTGGGGTGGTGGGTGGTTCTTCTGTGATGGCTGCTTGTTCTGTGCTCCTCCTTGTGACTGAAGGTGGGGTCTGGAGGGTTTCTAGGACCTTTTGGATGGTCTCCTGGGGAATGTTTATGGGCTCGTCATCCATGTGGTCAGGGAAATCTGGGACAGGCATATCGGCAGGAGATCCATCTTCCTCTGCAATGAAAAAGGGTACAATTAGTGTGTCTGTGTTGTGACAATTTTGACGTAACGTGCCTGCCTTTTGATGAATTCACTTTGTGATCTTGTTTGGTATTGGTATCTGCTGTCCTTCAGATGGGCATTGTTATAGGCCTATGGCCCACCTGTGTGTCACATGTATGATATTGAGTTATCAGACTTGTCTGCCTAATCGCCTCTAGGTGTTGCTTTATACCAAATAGAGAATAGCCACCTTTTTGTCCTACTCGACCCTCCGTGTATATCCATTCTCATGGTGAGACCTTTCACTGGCTGAGGGTGTTCTGATGGTCCTGGCAGCACAATTGCCTCTCAGGATCTGCCCCAGTCCCTGATTGTTCACATTGACTTAAATTTAATTGACATGTAGCATATCCTATGCATGGCAATGTTATGATGTGATATGGATGTTGATATTGTTAATGTGTCCTGCTGATGTTGGGTAATGTGTGTTACATTGGATTGCCCTGATTATCGTATCAGTGTCCTATTTCCCCCTCTGACTGTGCAGGTGTTTTTTAGTGACCAGTTCCATGGGTCCCCTCCTCAATGCTGTTGTCTGAGCAGTATGACCTTTGTGATGTTGCCTTGTTTGCCAGGTACAGGATGGACCCTGACATATGCAGCATGGGTGTGTCCTTAGTGCTGTGTCGCTCCTATTGCTGTTTACATTGGCTGATGTTTGCGGCAACTATGGGCATTTACATTTGAGTGTACTGGGGCTTTGTCTTGTTTCAGGAGATTGCTGCAGATGTCATCCTCACCCCCTAATTTAGGTAGGTATGTTCCATGGGGAGGTTACTGCCATTGGCTACTTGAGCTGCACACAGATCAGAGGTGGTAGTGTCAACTGTTGTGGCAGTTACATTGCAGTTGTCGTTTTGGCTAGAGGATTGCTGATAGGGCCCTAGTTAATGTAGGAGATATGTTGGCTGACGAGTGCCAGGATGTAAGTTTGACGTAGTGGCTTTCCCTTTGCTCCATTGTTGGCATGACAGCATTCCACCATGGGACTGTTGTTGGAGTAGTGTAATGTTGTGTACCCAGCTTCTGTTAGTGCAGGCAATGCCCCCCTGCAGTACCCCTTTACCCATGCCAATCCATGTACATGATGACTTACATGCAATGTGTAGTAGGTATTTCCCCCCCTGCTTACAGTCAACATTATTGTATTTTATTTCCCCATGCGACTTACCCTGCATGTGCGTTGTCTCGTGGTAGTCTGCGCTGTCCTGTCCTTGAATCCCTGTGACGATCTCCTCAGGGATGACGGCTGCGACCATCTCCTCCATGTGGCCCAACGCCTCCTTGTGTGCTGGACTCCCACCTCCAGTCTGCAGTGCTGCCTTCCTGTTCCTGGCCATTTTTTCCTTTGTCCTACGTTTGCAGTCATGCCAGCGTTTCTTACACTCGGTGACTGTCCTGCGTACTTCAGCCACACTGTTGATCTTGTCAACAATTTGTTGCCATATGGGGGGTGATTCTAACCCTGGCGGTCGGTGATAAAGTGGCGGCCAACCCGCCAACAGGCCGGCGGTCGAAAAAATGGAATTCTGACCCTGGCGGGAACCGCCAACACAGCCCGCCACATTAACACTCCGACCGCCGCGGCGGTGCCGACAAACAGCGTGGCGGTCACCGCCAACAGGCAGGCGGCAGACAATGTACCGCCCACAGTATCACAACTCACCAATCCGCCACCTTTTCCGGGGTGGGAGCCCCGCCGATAAAAACACGGCGGAAACAGACTACGAACGGGAAAACGCGCACCAAAACACACTCCACGAGGAAGGAGGACAGCATGGAACCCGAATTAAACATCCTACCTGCTCTCGTCTACCTTCTCATCTACCACGAGTACGAACTCCGGTGCAGACGACAACGGTGAGTACTGCACCTACGACACACGGGAGGGGGGAGGAGGGAAGCTTACGGCACACACATATGTGACCCCCACCCCCCCAAACTATGTACACACTAATGCAGAGCAACAATGCACAGTGACACCACCCAAACCCCCCTTAAGAATGCAAAGACAGAAATAAATTGGGGCGAAAAATGTATATAAAAAATAGACTCTGATATGGAGCGGTCAACTATGCAAAATATCCATAACAAAATGATAATATTTACACTGCCATGGAGAACCGAGGCAATTAGTCCTGTACATGAAAGTTAAATGGAACAGTCCGTGGGCTACAGTGTAGCGACACAAGGGCAAAGCCCACACAGGAGACCTGAGTCATTTGGAGAGAACACTGCAGGGGCATCTGATGAAAAAATTACAGGCACCTCAGGGGGAAGGGAAGGGAGAGGCACCACAGCCACATGAGTCCACGACGCCAGATCCACGAAGGGGCCACCATGCCCATTGATGTATCCTGGGGAGTGCAAAGCCACAGTCTCTCAAGTCTCTACAGTGGGTGGGTTGCCCACAATTCACCATCCTGGGGAGTGCAAAGCCACAGTCTCTCAAGTCTCTACAGTGGGTGGGTTGCCCACTTCACCATCCTGGGGAGTGCAAAGCCACAGTCTCTCAAGTCTCTACAGTGGGTGGGTTGCCCACTTCACCATCCTGGGGAGTGCAAAGCCACAGTCCATCTGGTGGATGACAGTGTCCACTGCTCAAGGAGGAGGCATGGTGGGCACAGTGAACCATAAACAGTGCTTGAGAGGAAGGGCCCAGCGGAGCGGTGCTTGAGACGGCGGGGCCCAGCGGAGCGGTGCTTGGACGGCGGGGCTCAGCGGAGCGGTGCTTGAGATGAAGGGCCCAGCGGAGCGGTGCTTGAGACGGCGGGGCCCAGAGGAGCGGAGCTTGGACGGCGGGGCCCAGCGGAGCGGTGCTTGGACGGTGGGGCCCAGCGGAGCGGTGCTTGAGATGAAGGGCCCAGCGGAGCGGTGCTTGAGACGGCGGGGCCCAGCGGAGCGGTGCTTGGAAGGAAGGGCCCAGCGGAGCGGTGCTTGAGATGAAGGGCCCAGGGGAGCGGTGCTTGAGATGAAGGGCCCAGCGGAGTGGTGCTTGAGACGGCGGGGCCCAGCGGAGCGGTGCTTGGAAGGAAGGGCCCAGCGGAGCGGTGCTTGAGATGAAGGGCCCAGCGGAGCGGTGCTTGAGACGGCGGGGCCCAGCGGAGCGGTGCTTGCGAGGAAGGGCCCAGCGGAGCGGTGCTTGAGACGGCGGGGCCCAGCGGAGCGGTGCTTGAGAGGAAGGGCCCAGCGGAGCGGTGCTTGAGACGGCGGGGCCCAGCGGAGCGGTGCTTGAGAGGAAGGGCTCAGCGGAGCAGTGCTTGGACGGTGGGGCCCAGCGGAGCGGTGCTTGAGATGAAGGGCCCAGCGGAGCGGTGCTTGAGACGGCGGGGCCCAGCGGAGCGGTGCTTGAGAGGAAGGGCCCAGCGGAGCGGTGCTTGAGACGGCGGGGCCCAGCGGAGCGGTGCTTGACAGAAAGGGCCCAGCGGAGCGGTGCTTGAGACGGCGGGGCCCAGCGGAGCGGTGCTTGACAGGAAGGGCCCAGCGGAGCGGTGCTTGAGACAGCGGGGCCCAGCGGAGCGGTGCTTGACAGGAAGGGCCCAGCGGAGCGGTGCTTGAGACGGCGGTGCCCAGCGGAGCGGTGCTTGAGATGAAGGGCCCAGTGGAGCGGTGCTTGAGATGAAGGGCCCAGCGGAGCGGTGCTTGACAGGAAGGGCCCAGCGGAGCGGTGCTTGAGATGAAGGGCCCAGCGGAGCGGTGCTTGAGATGAAGGGCCCAGTGGAGCGGTGCTTGAGACGGCGGGGCCCAGCGGAGCGGTGCTTGCGAGGAAGGGCCCAGCGGAGCGGTGCTTGAGACGGCGGGGCCCAGCGGAGCGGTGCTTGAGAGGAAGGGCCCAGCGGAGCGGTGCTTGAGACGGCGGGGCCCAGCGGAGCGGTGCTTGAGAGGAAGGGCTCAGCGGAGCGGTGCTTGGACGGCGGGGCACAGCGGAGCGGTGCTTGAGATGAAGGGCCCAGCGGAGCGGTGCTTGAGACGGCGGGGCCCAGCGGAGCGGTGCTTGAGAGGAAGGGCCCAGCGGAGCGGTGCTTGAGACGGCGGGGCCCAGCGGAGCGGTGCTTGACAGGAAGGGCCCAGCGGAGCGGTGCTTGAGACGGCGGGGCCCAGCGGAGCGGTGCTTGACAGGAAGGGCCCAGCGGAGCGGTGCTTGAGACGGTGGGGCCCAGCGGAGCGGTGCTTGACAGGAAGGGCCCAGCGGAGCGGTGCTTGAGACGGCGGGGCCCTGTTCAGCAGTGCTCTTCTGCACGGCGGGCCCTGTTCAGCGGTGCTCTTCTGCACGGCGGGCCCTGTTCAGCGGTGCTCTTCTGCACGGCGGGCCCTGTTCAGCGGTGCTCTTCTGCACGGCGGGCCCTGTTCAGCGGTGCTCTTCTCCACGGCGGGCCCTGTTCAGCAGTGCTCTTCTCCACGGCGGGCCCTGTTCAGCGGTGCTCTTCTGCACGGTGGGCCCTGTTCAGCGGTGCTCTTCTCCACGGCGGGCCCTGTTCAGCGGTGCTCTTCTGCACGGCGGGCCCTGTTCAGCGGTGCTCTTCTGCACGGCGGGCCCTGTTCAGCGGTGCTCTTCTCCACAGCGGGCCCT
Source organism: Pleurodeles waltl (assembly GCF_031143425.1). Taxonomy (NCBI): domain Eukaryota; kingdom Metazoa; phylum Chordata; class Amphibia; order Caudata; family Salamandridae; genus Pleurodeles; species Pleurodeles waltl. The sequence goes on along the minus strand of NC_090447.1, from coordinate 473,233,499 downwards.
GTTCAGCGGTGCTCTTCTGCACGGCGGGCCCTGTTCAGCGTGCTCTTCTCCACTGCGGGCCCTGTTCAGCGGTGCTCTTCTGCACGGCGGGCCCTGTTCAGCGGTGCTCTTCTGCACAGTGGGCCCTGTTCAGCGGTGCTCTTCTGAACGGCGGGCCCTGTTCAGCGGTGCTCTTCTCCACGGCGGGCCCTGTTCAGCGGTGCTCTTCTCCACGGCGGGCCCTGTTCAGCGGTGCTCTTCTGCACGGCGGGCCCTGTTCAGCGGTGCTCTTCTCCACGGCGGGCCCTGTTCAGCGGTGCTCTTCTCCACGGCGGGCCCTGTTCAGCGGTGCACATCCAGTAGGTCAAGGGAGCCAGACCTGGCCTGGACTCCCTGCTCAGTCGCCCTCCGACCGTGATGCTTCTGGACCCTTCGGGGACGGAGTCCTGGGCCCTTTGGTGTCCTCCTTTCCAGCTGGGATGTGGCATGTGGGGCCCACCTGCTCCGCGCTCCTGCTGCCTGACTTCTCCGCCCTGCTGCCCTTACACTCCTTAGATGGGGCTCTCGGGCCCTTGCCTCCCCTAGATGATGTGGCTGGTGAAGTGGGCGAACTTTGCTCCTTGGGGGCAGCCATGTCAGTCCTCGCACGGCGGCCCTTGTGTTTCCTGGTCCTCTTGCCGGGGGGGGCTGGATGTGTCCTTGCTGCTGATTGAGGTGTCACTGCTGGCAAAGGGTGGGCTCCAGAACCCATGCACAACAGTAACACCCGAAGCTGGGCTGGTGGTGGCTGTGGTGCTCTTGGGACTCTTTGCAGATGGAGGGGGTAGGTCATCGGAGGGAAAGAGGTCAAGATTAGCCAGGAAAAGTTTTTTAGGGCCAAGGTAAAGGGTAGGAGAAGTGGTGATGGGAGTGGAGGAAGAGGATGTGGTTGTAGGAGAGTCAGGTGTGCTGTCATTGGGTGAAGGTGCTGGTGCTGTAGGCTGTCGTGAGGTGGATGGCTGTTGGGTGGGTGGCTGCCTGCGTTTGTGTGTCTTGGAAGAGGGGGTGACAGACACAGTGGGAGAGGACACAGGGGACGTGTAAATGGCAGTGGGGGTGGTGACTGCACGCGTGCGGACTGTACAGGAGGGTGTGGTGGTGATGGAAGCACTGGCTGATGTTGGTGTGCATGCAGGTGTGAGTGTAGACGTCACAGGGAGGGAGGAGGGAGACGAGGAGGAGGGGGACACAGGGGTGGCAGTGACTGTTGGAATGTCTGCATCTGGGTGTTGCTTGGGTGAGTGTTTGTGGGATCTGTGGTGCTTGTGTCTGGATGAGCTGCCCTTGGGTGTTGAGGTGTGTGCAGGCTGGTCAGATGGTGTGGATGGGATAGGCTGAGGAACAGGAGAAAGAGACAGGCTGGAGGCAGTCAGAAGAGGGAGGCTGGAAACAGGGACAATGGCTGCCGTCAGTGCTGAGGCCAGAGCAGTGAACGATCGTTGATGGGCAGCCTGACCCGAATGAATGCCCTCCAGGTAGGCATTGCTCCGATGCACCTCCCTTTCTACCCCCTGGATGGCATTCGAAAGGGTAGTCTGCCCAACAATGAGCGTCCTCACAAGGTCAATGAGCTCCGCACTGAGGGCAGCAGGGGTGACAGGGGCAGGGGCTGAGGTGCCTGGGGCGAAGGAGACGCCCGCCTTCCTGGGCGAGCGGGCACAGAGCGTAGGCTGAGGGGCTGCAGGGAGGGCGGGGCTGGTGCGCTGGGTGGCGGCTGTACCTGTAGAGGCGGGGGTCCCGGATGTTTCCACCACCGCTAGGGAGCACCCATCCGAGGACGTGTCTGTGTCGCTGCTCTCACCACCGGTCCCCGTTGTGGTGCTCCCCTCGCCCTCCGGATCACTGGTGCCCTCGGTGTCTGTTCCTGGGCCCACCGGGGCCTTGTGACTTGCAGCCCCCTCGTGCTCCGATGCCAAATCTCCTCCGCCTGATGATGCTAATGCACACATGCACAAGAAGATGAAGAAGAAGGGTGGGGGGAGAAAAAAGAAGACCAGGTTGAGTGCATGCAATGTCAACACCGTTGGCGGAGAGGACAGACACAGGAGCCTCATGCACTAAGCCGCGCATTCGGGGTACACTACTCAGTACTTCTGACTAAGATAACAGGTCAAGAGACGACAAACGCGCAGATGTGTGAGGCTGGACCATCAATAGCTGTACTTGTCACCCTACAGAGGTGGGGGCCGGGAGCACAGGGCCATGCCTAAGGGAGAGGACTACACTACAGAAAGCGCCCTGGCCTAATGTCACCCACAACCCTCCTCCCCCACCCAGACGCCTCCACTGCGCAGAAAGATAGCAGAATGTGCTGATACTCACCCCCTTGTGTCTGCTGTGATGCTCTCAAGCGCCCATCCAAATCAGGGTAGGCCACCGCCAGGATCCGGGACATCAGGGGGGTCAGGGTACGACTGGCACCCCTCCTAGGTTGGGAGGCCATCCCCAGCAGTGACTCGGCGGTCTTCCTGGTTCCGCGGCGGATGTCCTCCCACCTCTTGCGGCAGTGGGTGCCCCGTCTGACGTGGACCCCCAGGGCCCGGACTTCCTTGGCGATGGCACGCCAAATCTCGACTTTCTGATGGGCGCTGACCTATATGACATGTACAGGGTGGGAAGGAAACATTCATCAACTTACTGCATGTTAGATGTGATTGGCCCCCCCTCCCCAACCTTGCCATATGGCACATGCTCTCATCTGTCGTGCGTTGCACTCCTCATTCGCCCCCCACCCCACCAACTTACATCCACCCCACTCCACACAGGCATCGCCCATTCCATGTGCACCCGGTGTACTTACCTGTTGGTCTGGAGGACCGTAGAGTAACGCATACTGGGGGAGGACCCCATCCACGAGCTTCTCCAACTCTTCAGACGTGAAGGCAGGGGCCCTTTCCCCAGTCGCAGCAGCCATTGTCACTTCCAGACCGAGGTCACAGCAGCACTTGCAGTATAGATCCTCTCCTGTGGATGATCAGGTCTCGAGTGATTAGGCAGATAGAAAGTGGCGGTCCCGCCCGCGGCGGTGCGTACCGCGGCGGTGCGTACCGCTACCGCCGGCGCACCTCGTCATTGGCTCCTGAAACCCATAGGCTTCAATGTTAACCAATGCGGCTCCGTGTAGCGGTCTTCGACCGCCTACCGCCACGGTGTGCTCCGCCAGCGCATTGACCTCACATCCCATTGTCCCACTTCACAGGTCAGGCAGCCGCCATTTCAAGGGCCCACATGGCATAATTTCTACTGCGACACACAGGCCTAGGCCTTGCATTGCCACACATACACGCCTTTCAATACATAGATAACCGTGTGCTATGCAAGCTGTGGTGAACGTACCAGTGATTGGCTTGACTCTGTGCTCCCTGTTGTCATTCCTAGGCACCGTCCGCTGGGACTTGCGAGGAGAAGGATGAATCCTCGCGTGTACCGACCGCTGGTGGACCTGTCGACAATGGAAGAACGCCACATCATACTACGATACCGACTGGACCGTGCCACTATCCATGAACTGTGTGCCCAGCTGGAGCCAGTCCTGATGTCCCCAATCCGCCAACCCACAGGAATTCCCCCTCTGGTGCAGGTTCTGTCAGTCCTCCATTTTCTTGCAAGTGGCTCATTCCAGACAACAGTGGCCATGTCATCTGGAATGTCTCAGCCTATGTTTTCCAAAGTTTTGTCTAGAGTGTTGTCTGCCCTGACGAAACACATGCGGAGTTACATTATATTCCCTGAGGAAGTTGATTTGACCACTGTGAAGGGTGATTTTTATGCCCTTGGACATATTCCCAACATCATTGGTGCCATTGATGGGACCCATGTAGCCTTAGTCCCCCCAAAAGACGATGAGCAGGTGTACAGAAACAGGAAAAGTTACCATTCTATGAACGTCCAGGTGGTCTGTTTGGCTGACCAGTACATCTCCCATGTGAATGCCATGTTCCCTGGGTCAGTGCATGACGCGTATGTGATGCGTAAGAGCAGCATCCCTTATGTGATGGAACAGCTACAGAGACAACGTGTGTGGCTAATAGGTGACTCTGGTTACCCCAACCTGCCTTGGCTATTGACCCCAGTGAGGAATCCCCGGACCAGGGCTGAGGAACGGTACAATGAGGCCCATGGGCGAACTAGGAGGATCATAGAAAGGACCTTTGGCCTCCTGAAGGCCAGATTTAGGTGCCTGCATATGACAGGGGGATCCCTGATGTACTCACCAAAGAAGGTGTGCCAGATCATCGTGGCCTGCTGTATGCTTCACAATCTGGCATTGCGACGTCAGGTGCCTTTCCTGCAGGAGGATGGTCCAGATGGTGGTGTTGAAGCAGCTGTGGAGCCTGCGGAGAGTGAAGAGGAGGAAGACTCAGAGGACGACACAGACAACAGGGACAGAGTTATCCAACAGTATTTTCAGTAGCACACAGGTAAGAATCACCCACGCCATTTTACTTTTCCTGAAAGCCTCCTGCTTCTCAACTTTGTCTATGACCCCCCCAGTTCTTTTAAACTGATGTTTGATTTTCCCTTCCCTTTTCAGTGCTGTATGACCCACTGCGTGACTTCTGCTTGGTTAGCCCATGGACTAATGCTTATTGATCTCGGTATGTGTTCAGCACAAAGTTAACAGAACATAATTGATCGGTAATGTGTTATACATTTGTAAATAATACAGCCTGACTCCTGTTTGATTTCAGTGCATTGAGTGATTTATTTTTTGTGCTAGATAATGGTACATGATATAAACACGGTGATGGGTGGGGGTGGAGTAATGGCCATGGCAGAGTCCAGTTCTCAGTCTCACAGGTGCATTGTCCATATGCCTGTGGAAGGATGGAGCAGGGGCAGTTCAAGGTTGGACAGGGTGGCAATGTGGGACAGTAGGATGACTTCAGGGGGTGTCTCATGCTGGCGGGGGTCTTGACATCCTACTCTGTCGATTTTCTTGATCTCAGGCTCCTCTTGCGGGGTGGTTGTTCTTCAGCAGGAGGTGGGGTTCTGGCAGCCTGTCGTTGTGGTGGGGCCTCCTGTCCACTAGCGCCGGCGGAGGTGGTAGGCTGTTCCTGGCTAGTGACAGGGGCCCTGTGTGGTGCCACATGGTCCCGCAATGTGTCTTCTATCCGGTTGAGGGCCTGGACTATGCTCCCCATAGCGGTAGAGATGTTGGTGAGTTGATTGGTGAACCCCATGTAGCGTTCCTCCTGCTGTGCCTGGATCTCCTGGAACCTGACCAGTACCGTCGCCATCGTCTCTTGGGAGTGGTGGTAGGATGCCATGATGGTGGTGAGGGCCTCTTGGAGAGTGGGTTCCCTGGGCCTCTCCTCCCCCCTGTCGCACAGCAGCCCTCCGAGTTGCCCTGTTTCCCCCGGCCTCTGTCCCCTGGACGGTGTGCCCACTACCACTGCCCCCAGGTCCCTGTTGTTGTTGGGGTGGTGGGTTAGCCTGGGTGCCCTGTAGTGGCAGACACACCGCTGATTGACCTGTCCTAGAGACAGAGGCATGGGCCCGCTGGGTGGGAGCTGTGCTGTTGTTCCCAGAGGGGGTTGGGTCTGCTGTGGCCTGTGTGTGGGGAACCGACTGTCCAGAGGTCCCCGATGGTCCGGGCTGGTCATCAGGTTCCAGGTCGACAGAGCTGCTGTCATCACTGGGGTCCTCTTCCGGGGGGGGGGGATGGACATTTCTGGACCCTCCTGGCCGGTGTGTTGGCGTTCGGGTCCTGCATGGGGTAAGAGAGTATGGTTATTGTTTCTGTGTGTGCTATTGCGTGCCATTGATTGGTGCCCTTGTCCCCCAGTGGTGCCATTCCCTTGGGGGAGGTGTTGTGGGGGTGTTTTTTGGGGGGGGGTATGTGCAGTGGTCATGCTTGGGTGATGGGTGTCCATAGTTTGTGGTGGCATGCAGGGGTTGGTGTTGGGTGGGTTGTGCTGGTGAGACATTCTCAGGGAGGATGTGTGATGGGGGTTGGGGGTGAGGGTGGTGGTGGGGGTTAGCATGCTGGGGGGGGTGAAGTAGTTGAGATTGTACTTACCAGAGTTCATTCCTCAGTGTACTCCAGCGAGGCCATCAGGATGCAGGATGTTTAGTACCTCTTGCTCCCATGCTGTGAATTCGGGTGGAGTGGGTGGTGGTCCCCCGCCAGTCTTCTGCACTGCGATGTTGTGTCGCAAGACCATCGAGCGCACCTTTCCCCTTAAGTCGTTCCAGCGTTTGCGGATGTCGTCTCGATTTCTGGGATGCTGTCCCACCGCGTTGACCCTGTCCACGATCCGCTGCCATAGCTCCGCCTTCCTGGCTATAGTGGTGTGCTGCACCTGTGAGCCGAAGAGCTGGGGTTCAACTCTTATGATTTCCTCCACCATGACCCGGAGTTCTTGGTCCGAAAAGCGTGGGTGCCTTTGGGGTGCCATGGGGTGGTGTGGATGAGGTGTGGGGTGGTGTATATGGTGATGAGTGTGTTGGTGTGTGGTGCTTTGTGCTTCTATGTGGTGTGTGTGATGGTGTAGTGTGCCTCTGTGTGATGTAGCTCTCTATTCTGTGATGTGTCTCTCTCTCCTTCGTCTCTGATCTTCGGTCGTAGGGGTTTGTGGGTGATGTGGGTGTGTGTTTTATAGTTGTATGGATGTGTGGGAGTGGTGTGTGTATGTGTATCAGGTGTGTGTATTTCAAATTGCCCAATGTGGCAGTGTTTTGGAGCTGTGTGTGTATTTTGACCGCAGCGGTGTGTACCGCCAATGGAATACCGCGGTTGAAAGACCGCCGCGTGGATTCGTGGGTCAGAATGGCATGGGCGTGTTTGTGTTGGCGTGGCGGTGGAGGTTTGGTCATCTCCAGTTTTCCGCGGCCCGCTGGTGAGGCGGCCTTCCTTGGATGTCGGGTTTTTGGCGGATTCACAGTTGGTGGTCAGAATGACCGTGGCAGTTTACCGCGGCCGCGGCGGTAGTATGGCGGAGTTCTGACCGGCGGTATAGGCCTTTTACCGCCAAGGTCAGAATGACCCCCATGGTCTCTCTCCTACTGATTGGCAACTTAGAGGTGATAAACAGTTGGTGCTGGTGTTCCGTCACCTCTTTAACCAGGATTTCCTGCTCCTCTGCACTGAAGCGACACTTTCTTTTCTTTCTATAAATGTCCTGGTTCTTGTATGGATCGTCCTGGCTGGTTCCTGGTCTGTTGTCATCTTCCTGGGGTCTGTAGTGGCATCTGGGATCCATTTTGGCTCTCCTCTGCTGAAATGGCAGTGTTTGCGGGTATTTTTGACGATATTGTGTAAAAAAAAACGGCGCATATCCGGGTTGCGGTGTCGTAAATCGACACACAGTCATTTACGCCGTGTTAACGTCGTTTTCCTTTACGACTTGACGCCGCGATGTGCGTTAAAAAAAATGACTCCCACCTGTTGATTGCACCGCCGTGCGTCAAAGTATAAATTTGACGCCCGCACGGTGCTACGAAATGGCGTTAGCCAACGGTAAATTTTTTGACGCAAAACTGCGGCGGCGCAGTTTTGCGTCAAAAAGTATAAATATGGCCCTTGGAGTTTTGTGTCTCTGGATTCACAATTTAAAATCACAACTTATGGTGAAGTTGTAATTTTCTTACTTCGACTATTTTGTACCTCTGCCTTTCCTTGAGTACACATCTGGGGCGGGTGACAGTGGGTGACAGCTGGACTTTGTGCATTCCCTGTAGATAGTCACACACAAAGGGAGCATTTGTGTGATATTTGCATCATGATTGCCCATTACTAGGCTAATGAGTCTTCCTGAGCTAGATGGATGGGAAGAGCTGACACTTACACCTGAATGGGACAGTGCCTCTCCCCACACAAAGGGCTGCATAACCCCCTGTAGAGTTTCTGGAGCTAGGGGCCTTTTGGATTTCAAGGGCATCTCTTTGAAGTCTCCCCCACTTGAAAGGCTCAGGTAGGTATAAGTACTGGACCCCAAACCCAACCAAGTCAAAACGTTGCTGGAATCAAGGGCATTATGCCTGGAAGAAGATTGTTGTGCTGCAGGATGGATTGCCACTTTGCTAACTTCTTTGCAGTGTTGGCCAGCTGCCTGCTGATTGCTCAGCTGTAACAGGGACGGCCACTTTGCTACCTGCTTTGCTGTATTTGGCCTGCTGCCTGGTGCATCTTGCCTAGGAGTGAGAAGGACCGGACCTGCTCTTACATTCTTGACCCCAAGTTTCTCTAAGTGCTTGATGGTTTGCCCTGTTTCCATCACCTTTGTTTCAGCTGCTGGACTCTGCCAACTGCGAGGCCTCACTTGCCTGAGGTGCCAATCAATCCCTGGCCTCAAAAAGGGGTTTTGCAGCTGTCTTCATCAAAAAGCGACACATCGTGGCTGTTGTACCGCTTAGAACTGATGCAGTGCCCTCTCGACACTGATGCTTTGCAGATTTGACAATGACAGTGGACCTGACTGTGAGGTTCGATGATGATGCAGCATCGATCTGAGGACATCACTTTATGGCTCTATGATGACACATCACATACATCTCAATGGAGCTCAACCTTGACGTGGGATCCAACTGCGCAGCTTGACGTTGACACATCTACCCGACTGTGTGGATCGGAACCAACACATTGAGTCTTTGACATGACACTTGCTCCATCCAGGTTACCTTTTCAGTAGGCTCAGTGTGAGTCCTGTAGCGGGCTTGCCCTTCCTCATGGTTGACTTGAACTTTTAATTTACCCTGGTCTAGCATGACCTCACGTAACCTTTTAGCGCTATTATCTTCTAAGCACTACATTGATGTTTATTCTTTAAAAAATCATATCTCAAGTTCTATTTATTGGAGTTTTGTTGTGTGGTCTTGTTTTACTTGGAAAAATGTTCTCTATCTTTCTAAACTGGTGTGGAGTCTTTCTGTGGCATTTTCACTGTTACTGTAATTTAAGTGTTGCAAAAATACTTTACACATTGCCTCTTAAGTTAAGTCTGACTGGTCTGTGCCAAGCTACCAGAGGATGAGCACAGGTTCAGTTAGGGAGTGTAACTGGCTTACCTTGACTAGGATTGTGGTCCCTACATGGACAAGGTGCACACCTCAGTCAACTTAAGTTCCAAATTCTAATAGCAACAGAAGAAAGTTTGAAACTTTGAGCAACTTTTCCTCCAGAGCTCCAGGGAAACCCATGGGAAAAGTATCAGACTAGAAGTTCCACAGGATTAGATTGAAGTTCAGTTTTCTCCTGCTCAAAGCACTCAGCACCTCAGAAAAACAGGTAAGACTCATTCTGTGCTAGGATTTAGAAATTTTCCAGTGAGAAATCACATAATTTCCAGTGCTCTAACAGGACCAAACTGCTTCAGTATTCAGCCTTTAGTTCCACGGTGGCAGATATATTTTCAACAGTAGCCCGCTCAGGGGAGGATTGTTCTCCTCACAAATAGCCAAAGTCCCTTTCTGTATCCATATTCAGAAGAAATGTCAATATTATTCTTCAGAAAAGTAACAAAGACCCATTCTGTGTTGGGACGTAAAAACTTTCCTGAGTTCCATCATGCCTGAATTTGCACCTTGGTCCTGGTGTACTGGATCCATTGGCTTACATTGGGTGTTTTATTTTTCTTGCCAGTCTTTTAACTTTTTAACAGTATCAATCTCTGGTCCCCCTTTTTGGATTTTTGTTGTTTTGATGTAATTTTACACTTTTCTCTCTTTTTATAAATTGGAGCTGGATTTTTTTGTGATGTGTCACTTTTTAATTATTTTGGTACTTCCAAATACTTTACACATTTTCTCTAATTTGAGCCTGTCTGTTCTATGCTATAGCTCTCCCTTGTTGAGCACAGGTAAAAATGACTATATCCTTTGCAGACATCTAAGAGGTTAGTTACTTTATTAATTATTGTGGACCCCAATTAATAATTTACTTTCTAACAACAGGGCTCTAAGTTGAACTTTAACTAAAAGAAACATGAACCTGCTTGCAGTTATTGCTAGTATCCCTCAGTTTTTTGGAGTCCAAAGTAAACCAAAAGAGTCTTTAGATGGACTCATTGTCCATTGATTTTGCCGAGTGCTTCTGGCATGTAAGCTATTGATGATTTAGCCCATTATCAATTAATAATGAGCAGGCACAGGAACATACAGTAGACTGTTCATGCTTTTTATCTGGGCACATGAAAGTATTAAATATACCTTTACAGATTACTTTGGTTTTTCATGAATGAGTTTCATTTGACATGATTGTTTCACTGAATGATGCTGAAATATTAAGCACCTCTTGGCTAGAATGACATAACCACTTCAATAATTGGCCGACTAGAACCATCTGTTCAGCTTTCCTGCATTGTACATATAATTGTTATACCACAGGAACTTAGCGACCTCCTTTTGAGGAGAGCTTTGTTGAAGCCACCGGTATGCCTACTACTGTTTATTAGTCCTCACTACTTCTTCATTATCTTTAGTTTGTAGACATTTTTCAGAAACCCAAAGCCTTCTCCATGAGCCTGCATAGGGAATTTGACCATGCAATATCCATTGTACCGGAAGCCATCATTCTATTCAGACACATGTACCCCTTGTCTGAAGCCTAAAAATAGTATACAAGTAATGCCTAGAAGAAAACCTGCAAAACACATTGATTACAAAGTATACTTCAGCAAGCACTTTTCTTGTTTTTGTGCCTTGGAAGACTTATGACTTTAGGCTATGTATTGATAACAGACAACTGAACAAAGTTGCCATCAAAGATCATTATCTCCTACCACTCATTAAGGGTATGCTAGAGCTGGTACAAGGTAGCAACCTTTTAAATTAAACTAGCTCTGTGTGGGGTATAATTTCTCCACGTAAGAAAAGGGAATAATTGAAAGATAACCTTTCATACTTCTCTTGGCCAATTCAGGTAACGGATATGCAGATTTAGGTCAGTAATTTCTTGGGTATCTTTCACAGATTTGTTTACCTTAACAATATACTGAGATGTTCAGACTCTTTGGAGAAGTACTAGAAACATGTTTTCAGTTCTTTCCACCAAGAATAATAAAATCACTTTTTCAGTAAACCGGAGAAGTAAAAACCTAAAAGAGAAGACTTAGAGTATCTTGGTTATTGTCTGTCTGCTCATAGATTATGCAAGAAAATGCCTCTTTTTCCATGATAACCCCTCTTTGGTGCTGCCAGTGCCCTAGGCCCTGCTAAACAAGCCTTGGTGTCAGTGGTCTGACCCTTAAATGTTATATGTTTAACTGGTTCACCCAAAATTGGCATATGTTAACTTACTTATGAGTCCCTGGTATATGGTACCAGTGGTACCCAGGGTCTGTAAGTTATAGGGGGTCACTAAATTGCCGGCCGCCCGGCAAGTTGTAACCGCCGTGCTGCCGCACTCCCGCGGTGCCCATTATGACATCCCCGCCGGCCCAGCGGGGATGTGGGCCGCAACATGGGAGCCGGCTCCAAATGGAGCCAGTGGTGTTGCGGCCGTGCGACGGGTGCAACACTGCTGCAGACAGTGAAAAGCTGCACGGGGCCCTGTCAGGGGGCCCCGTGACTCCCCGTACCGCCAGCCTTTTCCTGGCGGTTCAAGCAGCGCTGCCCTTGCGGATAATCACCGCCGGGGCAAATGTGGCGGGAAACCGCCGGCCCCAGCGGTGCGACTGCGGTCGTAATCCCCTTTGAAGCACCGCCAGCCTGTTGGCGGTGCTTCAGCCAAAACAGCCCTGGCGGTCTCAGACCGCCAGGGTTGTAATGAGGGCCATAATGTCTACCGAGGACTGCAACACTTATTGTGCCACCATGAGTATGACAAAGCAAAGTATGACTCCCAGCCCACCATTGCTGGCTGGCAGAGCAGTTTTTGATGGCTAATTCAACTCTCCTATTTAAATATTTAAAGTAATGGCAAAGCCCAACCTTCCCTTCTTATTATATGTAAGTTATCCCTAAGGTATGCCTAACAAGCTCTAGGGAAGGTTCTGTATATTACAGAGTAGAACATATGGCTTTATATGTCCTGACAGTGAAAACCCCCACATTTTAGTTTTTAGTGTAGAAAGGCTAGTAGACCCAATGGTGAGTACATGGTTACAGACTGACAACCTAGCAGCAACAAATCTTGAGTGGGACTACTAAATATGGTACATCAAGCGATCAAGAGAATCGTCACATCAAACTCAACTTGATGCTCAAGTCAAATTTGAAGTAACGTTTGCACACATAGCAACTTTAGAAAGCTGTCACTTAGGCCCATATTTATACTTTTTTACCGCCACATTGGCGTCTTTTTTTGGACTATGGTCCAGTATGACCTGTATATGGTCCAGTACTTGCATTGAGATAATTAAGATATTTGTTATCTTGTAGTATTATCTCAAATTTGATCCCACATTACCTGTGTTGGGAGAGTAGTGTCATAAGATATGCATACTTCTGACCATCTATTTTCGATATGATAGGAGTTTGGACGAACATGTTTCTTCAGAATTTTATAGATTGATGATGTAATGTGCCCTTTGCCAGGTAGTAAGGAAAATAATTTTGTACATCAGAAGAATGTGATTTACCGCTCTTTCTGAGCGCAGCATTAATCTATAAGGAATTATACAACTTTGTGGTGGGGAGACTATGTTTCACAGAACCATAATGAATGATAATGAGGAATCAGAGGAGCACAGGTGTTTGATAAGGAGTGTGCGTATTTTTGCTCATATTTTCCAGAAGTAAGGCACAGAAGTTAATTTGATTTGGGTGTTAACCAGACAGAGGAATAGTCTGATTTTTAAACCTGTTTTGGAAGCACTTATTCAGTGCATGTATAGATAAAATGGTGTTTTTAAGGATCCGGTATGAGTGAGGTGCCTTCAATTGTTTTAAAGGTAGTTCATCAGAGCTAGTGGATTAACTTGATTGGATTCAATGTCAACCCAAGGAGGATGATAAGGGAGTATAGGATACATCGAGCGTATGGCTTGTCTAACACGAATAGCTGTTTGGTAGTTATTGAAATTTGGGATTCTTAGACCGCCTGAAAATCTATTGACTTTGAGTTTCAACAAGGTTATATGGGGTCTTTTATCTTTTTGTATAAAATTATAGATTAAGGAATCAATAGCTTTTCAAAAGCTACCAGATAACTTCAGTGGAAGCATGTCAAGAATGACGTTTATTTGTGGGGCAATCAAAATCTTAACTGATTCAATGTGATCCTACAGGGTAAATAATTTGGGGACTAGGGGCCACATGTACAAAGATGCGGTTTTGCGACTCGCATACAGCGAGTCTTAGCGACTCGCAATTTGCGACTTGCAAAACCGGATGTACAACAATGTACTTTACACTGTTTGCGATTCCCAATGGTGTTGCAAATGACCCACCTCATGAATATTCATGAGGTAGGTCGCAATTTGCGACCCCATTGGGAATGGCCGCCCTCACAGGGATGGTGGCCTGCTGGAGACAGCAGACCACCATGTCTGTGACTGCTTTTAAATAAAGCAGTTCTTTTTTTTTTTTTTAAATGCAGCCCGTTTTCCGGAACGGAAAACGAGATGCATTTCAAAAACAAAAATGAAAAGTTTTCTTTTCATATTTTCAGAGTAGTTTTTAGCTGCCATTCCCAAAGGGGAAGGACCCCTTCCCATTTTTGAATGGGCTAGCACCAGTTTGAAACTGGTGATAACTGTGATTGTTTTGTGACTGCATTCACGGTCACACAACAATCCTACATCGCACTGCGACGTACAATTAGGAAGGGTGCGCCCCTTCTTAATTGCGAATCACAAACCTATTTTGCAATTCGGTAAATAGATTACCCCATCGCAAAATAGGCCTGTACATACCAAAATGTTTTTTTTCCTGTTGCAAACGGTCCAATTCTGCGAACCTGGCCATTTGCGACAAGAAAAATGGTATGTACATGTGCCCCTATTCTTCTATCATAGATATCAATCAATCAAAAAAATTCTTAAGGGCACTACTCACCCGTTAGGGTCTCAAGGCGCTGCGGGGGGGTGGGGGGGGGTTTGCCGGTTACTGCTCAAAAAGCCATGTATTGTTGTGCTTTCTGAAAGTTAGGAGGTCCTGGATATTGCGTAGGTTGGTGAGGAGGGAGTTCCAGGTCTTGGCGGGGAGGTTGGAGAAGGATCTTCCACCGGAGGTGGTTCCGCTGGATGCGGGGGACTGTAGCGAGGGTGAGGTCAGCGGAGCTGAGCTGTCGAGTTGGTATGTGGAAGTTTACTCGTTCATTGAGGTAGGCTGGTACAGTGTCCTGGAGGGCTTTCTGAGCGTGGACGAGGACTTTGAAGATGATCCTTTTGCTGATGGGCAGCCGGTGTAGGGATCTGAGGTGGGTGGATATGTGTTCGTGGCAAGGGAGGTTGAGGATGAGACATGCGGTTGCGTTTTGAATTTGCTGGAGTTTTCTTTGAAGTTTGGCTGTGGTCCCTGCATAGAGGGCGTTGACGTAGTCCAGTCTGCTGCTGATGAGGGCATGGGTGACCGTTTTTCTTGTTTCTAAAGGAATCCATTTGAAAGTCTGGCATAGCCTGTGAAGGGTGTTGAAGCAGGAGGACTATATGGTATTGATTTTCTGGGCCATGGAGAGGGATGAGTCTAGAACAATGCCAAGGTTGCGTGCGTGGGTGGTGGGTGTTGGGGGTGGTCCGAGGGTGGTGGGCCACCAGGAGTCATCCCATGCTGTCTTGTTGGGGCTGAACATGATAATTTCTGTTTTGTTTGAGTTAAGTTTGAGGTGGCTTGCTGTCATCCATTTGGCGATGTCGGGGAGTCCGGCGTGTAGATTTGTCAGTGGTGGTGATGGTGGTTGCTGATGCCGTGAAGCTGCTGTGTATGTCTGCGATTTTGAGGTGAAAGTAGTTGGAGAGGGAGTTGCAGAGGTTTTGGGTGTGTGGACAGGCGATGGTGCTGGATTTGGGTTTGGTGAGACGATGGCAAAGAGTTCCTTGCTGTTGTGTGTGTTGTTGCCTATGCGTTCTTTGTAAAAGGACTGTTTGGTGATCCGGATGAGTTGGTGGTGATATAATTTATATAATTATAATTATAATTTTAAATAGTAGTTTGTTTTTATTATGAGATTTTGTGTCATCCAAATTCTTTTTTAATTCAATTCCTCAATATTTTAAACAGTTGCTATTACGATTAGAAACTTGGGACATATGTGGAAGACATGGTATGTTAAGATGGAAGATTTAATGTTTTTCTTTGTTGAGGGAATACCCTGAAACAGTGGCATAGCTCTTGATGAAGTCTAAAATTTCGGAAATTGTGGTCTCCGCTTCCATGGAAGAAATAAGAACATCTTCTGCATATGCTGCAACTTTCTGATAACCAGAGGGGGAGGAATCCATTTGGTTACTTTATTGCTACATAGAGTATGAAGCAGAACTCTTATTGTTACTAAGAAAAGTAAGGTGGACAAGGAGCAGTCCTGTCTAGTGCATTGATGTATTAAAACAGAGACCGATACTTGACCATCAGTTTTGATGCAGGCTGAGGGTTTGTGATAAAGAGATAAAGCCATGCGTGTGAATCATGAGTCCACTTTGAATTTATCCATAACTGCTTTTGGAACGGTCCAGGAGACCTCGTAAAAGGCTTTTTTGGCATCAAAATCCATAGCCTTAAATAGGGAGGGAAGTAGGTTTGCCTTCTCAATAACATGACTAAACAAATGGATATTGCCTTCAGGCAGTCTGCCCTGTCTGGGAAGGGTCGATGATGGAGGGCAGAATGTTTTCCAATCTCAACGCTAAGATTTTGGAATACATTTTGCAATCAGTACTAAGCAATCAAATAGGTCTAAAATGTCTATACTTTAAAGGGTCAATACCATTTTTATGTGCTACTATAAAATAAGCTTCAGAGGCACTGCTCTCTATTTTCCCAGATGTTTCAAAGTATAAGAATAATTTTTATCTTGTTTACTAAAAAGAGACTGTGAAGCTATCAGAGCCAGATGCTTTCTTAAGTTTAACAGATTTTATGGCCTGTATGATCTCAGCTTCATCAATTTCTTTGTTTAGAAGTTCAATAGTGTCACGGTCTGCACGTCTCTTACCACCGTTGGCTGAAGAACATGAAGGAACACCCGGTCTTCTAGTTGTTCTTGACTGGCCAAGATAGGGGCGACCCTTTCTAGTAGCCACAGCGCTGCAGACTGGAAAAGACGCCAAGGCAGACGTACCCTTCAGAAGGAGTCCAAGATGAAAAACCCCAAAAGTTGGGAAAAACCCCTATCACAGGAACTCCTGAAAAAGAGGAAAAAGAAACAATGACAAAAGGAATAATACAATAAATCTTGCAGGAAAAAACAGGAACGCGGAAACCACGGAAAAAAACAGGAGTGAGGTTCACCACCAAAGCAGAAGTGTTTGCAACGCAAGGAAGAACAGAATGAAGTGCTTATATACCAGAAAACAGGAAGTGACACAAAAGGAAGAAAGTGCAACACAATCTTGGATTGGGAAAGACCATATAGGAAAAAATACCAAGTATAAAAGGAAAAGGAAAAAAAAGGCATGCTCGGAAGAAGTATACTAAGGAGGAAGACAACATGGACACCAAGAAAAAAGAAGAAACGAAGATGGAAGAAAAAAGAAGATGAAAAAGGAGGAAAGAAAAGGCAAAAACCCAAGAAGGTAAGTACAGGTGAATTCAGGTAGGCAAAACAACCAAACGCGGCGGTGCCGGCCGGAGAAGGAGTCGCTGTGGTAGTGTGCGCTGACACAGTAGGCCCCCCTCCCGAGGCCCCAGGCTTGTCATGAAAAAGAGAAAAAAAGTGTGAACCAAATGAGATGCATGAACTGAGGAAGCATCTTCCCATGAACAGTCACAGAGGAGATAACCTTTCCAGTGGATCAGGAATTAGAGCTTGTTCCGAAAGATTCATGAATCACAGATCTCTGGTACCTCATATTCAGGATGGCCTTCCAGAGAAAGGAAGGAGGACATTGGAAATGCTAATGGTATGGATCAGGAAAAAAAGGTTTCAGTTGTGAGACATGAAAAACTGGATGAACCTTCCAAGTCTGTGATAAACGTAGCCGAACAGCAACAGGATTTAATAACTGCATTATGCAAAAAGGCCCATAAAAATGGGGTTTGAACTTGTTTTGGGAAAACAAAAGGGTAAAAATTTAGATGAAAGCCACACTTTGTCTCCTGGTTGATAAGATTGTGGCAGCCAACGTTGACGATCAGCCTTTCTTTTCATTGTTCTTTTAGAAGCCAAAAGAGTAGTATGGATCAGGACATGAATATGGCAGAGTCATCGTGCAAATGATGTAACTGCAGGAACAGAAGGCAACACATGAGGGATAGTGGAAAAAGTCTTAGGATGGAAACCATAGGTGCAGTAAAAAGGTGTTACTCCTGTTGCCCTATGCACCGGATGTTTATAGGAGAACTCAGCTAAAGAAAGGAAATCTGACCAGTTACTTTGAGTGGCAATACAGAAACAAGGTAAATATTGTTGGAGTTCCTGATTCAAGCCTTCAGTTTGACCGTTGGTTTGTGGATGAAAGGGAGACATAAATGTGCAGTAAAGTACAAAAAGCTTTCCAAAAAAATGACACAAATTGGGGTCCTCGGTTTGAAATAATCAGTTGTGGAAGGCCATGTAGGCGAAAAATATCTTGCATGAATATATGACTCATTTCTTGAGCTGTAGGTATTTTCTTTAAGAGTGTGAAATGTGCCATCTTGGTAAAAGAATCAACAGTTACCATGATGACATGATTCCCTGTAGAAGACGGTAATGAACAGATGAAATCTGTAGACAGGGTGTGCCATGGAGCAGAGGGAACATGCAGGGGCATCAATAATCCTTCTGGCTTGGTTCGAGGAGTCTTGGTTTGGGCACATATGGGACATGATGTTACATAGGATTCGGCATCGTTCTTAAGAGTTGGCCACCAAAAGGAACATAGAAGCAACTCCTGTGTCTTTTTGATTCCACTATGTCCAGCTACGGGAGAATCATGACACATCTGTAACGCCTCGGTTTGTATTTTCTTAGTTGCCAAAAAGAGAGTGTCTTGATAATAGAAGTAGTCCTGATCCTTTTGTGGTAGAGGGCTACATTTCTTCGATTCTTCTAGTGGAAGATACTGATATTCTGATTTAACACAGTCAAGAAAAGACTGAGTAACCCATAGTATTCAACTGGATTCGATGATATTTGGAGATGAAGTGTTAGTACTTTCTGGATATAGATGGGATAATGCTTCAGCTACTATGTTCTGTGATCCGGGAATGTAGGTTACAAAGAAGTCATATTGGCCAAAAAAGAAGGCCCATCTTGCTTGATGGCTGTTTTGACATTGGAAATTCCGGAGACATTGTAAATTAAGATGATCAGTTCTTGCTTCAAACGGTTCTTTGGTATCCATTAGGAAATGTCTCCATTCTTTACAGGCAGCCTTGAGAGCAAGTAATTCAAGTTCTAACACCGAATAATTGCGTTTGGCTTCTGTAAGTATATTGGATAAGTAAAAAATAGAATGTTCCAAGCCGTCATCTTCTACTTTCTGAAGCAAGAATGCAGCAATCGCTCTCTCAGAGGCGTCAGTAACTACTATAAACTTCATAGTAGTATCCGGGTGTCGTAATATAGGAGCTTGGGTAAAGGCACATTTCAGATTTTAAAAAGCCCTTTTGGCACTGTCAGTCTAGACAAATCCATTCCTCAGATTTTCTCCCTTGATGGTCTTGGTGATAAAACTTTGTTGATGGGCAAAGTCTTGTAGAAATTGTCGATAAAAGTTGGAGAGACCTAGAAAGCATTGGGTTTCTTGGACAGAAGAGGGAGAGGGCCAATCCAATATGGCTTGCAATTTGTCTGGATCCATAGCTATTTCTGTCTGATTGATGCAGAACCCAAGATACTGTACTTCAGTCTTGTTAAATTCAAGTTTTTCGGGTTTACAATATAACTGATTCAGTCTGAGTTGTTTTAAAACCTGAAGTACATGATCAGTATGCTGTTCAGGGTTATGGAAGTATACTAGGATATTGTCCAGATAAATCACCACACTATGATTTAATAAGTCAGAAAACACGGAATCCATGAATCGTTGAAATATGGAGGGTGCATTGGTTAAATCAAAAGGCATGACACGGTATTCATAATGGCCGAATGGAGTACGAACGGCTGTTTTCCATTCATCTCCTTACTTGATACATAAGAGGTGATAGTCACCCCTCAAATCCAATTTTGTAAACCTCTTGTCACCTTGGTCTGCGTTCAGAATATCCCTAATAAGGGGTAAGGAATAACAATCCTTGATGGTTCTCTTGTTAAGTCTGCGAAAGTCAACACAGGGACTCAGATCTTTCATTTTCTTTGGAACAAAGAAAAGAGGAGCCCATGCAGGAGATGAAGAGGGGACAATTAAACCATTCTGTAGATTCTCATTTAGGTATTCTTTCAGTACCTTCTTTTCTTGTTCAGTCAACGAATACAACCGACCAAAGGGAAGCACTTCTCCCGGAATCAAAGGAATAGTGCAGTCATAGACACGATGAGGATTTGCAAGGCTTCTGGAATACATCATAGTATTTTTGGTAACAACTTGGTACTCCCTGCATCATGTTGATGGAGCAGTTGGTATCCTTGGGAAAAAGACTTAACCCTTTGGAGACCAATAAGAGTTTGTGGAGTAGCAGTTCTTGTCTCCCAATTGATATAAGAGTTATGCAGAGTTAACCAGGGAATTCCTAATTTCATGGTATGATTTGGAGAGGATATGAGATTAAAGGTAATCAAAGGTAATGTGTTCCTGGTGCCTTTCAAAACGCAGACAGATGGTAGGTGTAAAACCCACCACTGGTCTTGAGGTTAAAGGAGAACCATCAATTGTGTGAACTTGTTCCGGCATTTCTTTAGGAACTCGTGGGATTCCTCTTTCTTTGGCCCATGTCTCATCCAAATATATACCGGTGGCTCTGCAATCCAACAAGGCAAAAACCTGCTCTTCTTGAGTTTGGGAACAATGTCCCGTAACAGATAGAATAAACACTGTGGAGATAGTCTCTCTGGAGGAACATATTGAAGGTAAATCTACTCCTCCCATCCCCTTTCTCCTCACAGGAGGGGGAACTGGCGTTTCCTGAGGGTCTGAAGGGACGGACAGGACACATACGGACCAAGTGACCAGCTTTGCCACAGTATAGACAAAGACCCTTTTTCCACTTAACCTTTCTTTCAGAGTCAGATAAAGGACTACAGACTAGATCAATGTGCATGGCTTCTGTAGACTTGGTTGCTTCAAGATGGACTTCATCAGAGCATCGGTTTGAAGTACAGGGTATTCCGGACTAGTGCTGTAAGTGAGGCTTTTGCCTTTCCATCTTACATTCTCCCAATCTATACTCTATATTCAATGCTTGATCCATCAGGTCTTTCAGAGATCTACACTGAGTAGAATATACCAATTAATCTTTTATTTCTTCTTGAAGTCCTCAGCGACGAGGGGTTTACAAAAGTGCATTCTACCCAAGTGGTCTCAGATGCTAGCTGTTTATACTGGGTTATATATTGTAATACATCCTGATTGCCTTTCTGTATATCACATAATGCTTCTTCAGCAGCAAAAAGAAAGCAGAAAGAAAATAACTGAAGTGCTTATATACCAGAAAACAGGAAGAGACACAACAGGAAGAACGTGCAACACCATCATTGGATTGGGAAAGACCATATAGAAAAGAATAGGAAAAAAGACCAAAAGAAAAGGAAAAAGAAAAAGGCATGCTGGGAAGAAGAATAACAAGGAGGAAGACAACATGGACACCAAGAAAAATAAAGAAATGAAGATAGAAGAAAAAAGAAGAAGAAAAAGGAGGAATGAAAAGGGAAAAAAAACAAGAAGCTAAGCACAGGTGAATTCAGGGAGGGTGGCAGGGGTTGCTGCGTGACCCAGAGCACAAAAAGTGCCTCCTGGGCCACACCGCGGAAACAGGTAGGCAAAACAACGGGCACGGCGGTGTCGGCGTCCCGAAACTGTAAAGGTAGTGTGCAGCGACACAAATAAAGGAGATGGATACTTTGGGCAAATCCAAGCAGTTGGAATATTTAAAGCATTGGGAGATATTAGGTCATACAAATACTTGTACAATGAAAGAAAATAGTTCACGAATGGATTGGAGTGTATAAACTGGTACCATTTTTGTCCATAATTGCTGATATGCTAGACCTTGATTTTTTTTGTTTTGAGTACATAGCGAGGTGTATCACTGTTTTAATACTGTGAAGATGATTAATAGCTCTAGCTTTGTTCAACCAAACTTGTGCACGCTCAGTAAGAATTTTGTTCTATTTATATTTTAGCAGTGTGAGCTTTAGGTTGACAGTAATAGCAAATTAGCATGTTCTTTCTTATTCTATTTGTTTAATTGTGGATTCTAATTACATTAACCTCTTATTTTTTTCATTATTATTGGATATGATTTATCCTCAAACCGTGGGATTCATTGTGTCCCATATAATTTTAGCTGAAAATTTGTTTCGGGAATTCTCAAAGAAGACATTGGTCATACCTTTCCAAATGCATGGTTTTGATATTGGATCCTCCAACCCTACATTCTCCATGTGTGCTTTTTATGTTGATACTTAGCTAAAACAACTTGTGACAAAATGCATGCATGGCTTGATATAACAATAGGTTCATTAGAAGGTTGGGAAGAAAAGGAGGGGGAAAGATTGTTACTGGTTAGTAAGTAATCTATTCTTGATAAGGATTTGTGAGGATGCAAGTAAAAGGTGAGATCGCTGCCGCTGGGATTATGTAAGTGTCAGGGATCAACTAATTTGTTGGCTTCATATAATTTACACATCTGAAGATTGGATTTGGGTAATTTGTATAAAAACTGAGATAGTAAATCTGGAGTGGTATTCCGAGCGAGATTGAAATATCCACCTAAAATCACAGTTATTTTTAGGTAAGTTTGTTAAGATCCTTCCAGAATGAAGGCTCATCATTTGTAAGGGAGTAGATTTTAATAATATAGAGAGTGTATCCGCTGTGGTGAGATGGGTTTAGCCATCTGCCATTAACATTATTTGATGTTGTGTCTAAGAAGTCTAATATTTTGTTAAACTAAATGTATTACACCAATTTGTTGTTAGCAGGTGCACATGCACAGTATTGTACCCATGAGTGGCACATGCTACAAGTCTCACTTTGCCCAGTTCTAGTTTCTTGCAGTAAGATGATAACACTACAGAGTTTATGACATCAGTCCAATACATTTTTCCTTTTGATTGGGTGATTAAGACCTTAAGTATTTAAGAATAAGATTTTAATTGGAGTGTTCAATGAATATGATACTGTGAGGATTTGGACTGTAGTATATGGTATGGCTGGGCAGCCTAACAACTACTGTCTTGGGTCCATTCAGGTATATTTACTTAACCTTAAGATCAACCCTGGGTAGCTGTGGCTACAAACAGTCAAGTTTAGCAAACAAACAATGTGAAAAGCATTTAAGAGCAACAAACAACAGAATAAGAAAGTCACATCACAAGTAAGCAATAAGGTGCCAGGTTAGAAAAATAGATGAGGTTTTTATGAATCTTTAGAGATCGTAACCAGTTTAAAGGAATAAATAATTTTAGCATCACCTGCAAAGAAGTATTTGTCAACAAAATCTTTAGAAACTTTTGAAACGTTTGGTAAAGTTAGTTTGGCAACCCCAGCCTGAGTTGGGTGACCAAGTCTGGTACGACAGAGGTCCAGGTGGGCAGAGAGGGAACTTTGAACAATTACCTGGCCATCAGAGGGAATTTAGAGTGAGATCCAACTTTACAGGATGACCACCATAAATGATAATGGAGTGGTGCTGATGCTGAGGGATGTAGGCTCAAGGATGTTCAAGGATGCTCCTGGTGCTCTTTTGTCCACAGGGGTGAAGTCCAGTCAAATCCACTAGTATGTGGGGGGTGACTCAGTCCACGGATCTTGGGGTCTCATGAAGTCATCTTTGCAGGGTTCCAACAGCTCCTGATGCAGAACTTGCCCTTTTGCAACACAGTGGTCACAGTGCAAAGCTTTGGTGTAGACTGGTGTCTGCCTCGGGTGATGACCCCAATCCCAACCAACACTCATGAGTCCAGCACATACGGTGCACCTTTTGGCTATTCACTGAATTGTCCTTTGGGGTGCCTGGCATCTGGTTGCAGCAAAACGTCTGCTGTGGATTCTAGAGATGTGACTTGGGCTCTTTCAGCTTTGATGTCCCCAGTGCTGTTCTAGGGGGGCAGCCAACTGATCCTTGGAGTATCTGCTTCAAACTGGGGTTGGGAATCAACTTTTCCATGATCCAGGCATGCAGAACTGGAGCCAAACTCTACTAACCTAAAGTGTAGCAGGTGTATTCGCTCAAGTATCACAAACTCTCCGGGTGCCGAGTGGTCTTCGTTTCATCCTCTTCCAAGTCCAGCCAGTACTAAGGGTCAACATGTTAAAGGTGCCATATTTATCTCAGGAAAGTGCCCTGAGGGGATCATGTGGTCACTAGCCAATGTGCTACTGGGTCTCCTTCTACCTAGTGATGAAGTTCCTGTGATGAGTGTCATCTGGCTATCCCAGAATGGCACATTATTGCCCCCTTCATGATGGCCCAACCCTTCCTCGCTTGTGAGGAGCAAGGTAGCCCATCCTAGAGGTGTGACTAGCTGAGGACAACACGCCCATGGTAAAACTGGTTTGGCGAGTTTCCCCCCTCTCTAACCCTGTCTCCATACTGTCTAAAGGGACAAAAGGCATCCTGCTCAGGGGTGTTGGGCCAGGTGGCACATCAAAGGCGATTTCCCATTTGAAGCATATCTCTGGGCTAGTCCCCTGAGTGGCCATCATGGCAGAGGAGGTGACACCTCACAGCTGCAGCACTGCCTTTGCCCAAGTGCCTAGGAGTCTTTCACATGTTTCCTCAGGCACTCAGAAAGCTATCTGTATGTGTATGTGCCTTTGTGAGGCCGCTGGGCGAGTAGAGCACAGAGTGACAACTTTCTAAAAGTTGCCTACCATTAATAGTGACATTAATTGTGACTAGGCCATCAACTCACATTTAATACAATGATTAATTTGATACCTTTCATGACCCACTTTGGTAGTCCCAGTCAAAAGTTAGCAGGGTACGATGCTACCCGGCAACCATGTGTTAGTCAATAGGGCTACCAACTTTACCCACAGCAAAATGACAATTTGGAAGTGTTGCAGTCAAGACATAACATAAAACATAAGTCTAATTTCACAAAATACACTTACTGTTTTATGACTTCACGGGCCTTCCTTAGAGGAGACTTTTAAGGGGTCGGTGGGTTTGCCATTGGTTTAGATGGCAAAGTCAAACTGACAATGAAAACACCGTCCTTCCAATCTGCAGTTGCAGGATGGGGGCCATTTTGTACCTTGTCACATGAAGAGTGGCATACGCAATGCTGCAGCCCTAAGTGCCTGCCTTACATGCCCTGGGTATCATGGGTACCATATACTAGGGACTTATAAGTGAGTCCTGCCTTGCCAATTGAGAGTATCCAATTTGACATGCAGTTTGTATGGGGATAAACACACTGGCAAAGAGGTGGGGTTTACAGCTCTCAATGCACTCCCACAGTCGAATACCAGCAACTAATAGCCCAATGGGGTAAAAGAGTGGGGCAGGGGGACCTGCAAAAAGCATGTTTCCTTACAGATACCAATCAGTTCTAGCCTTTTGCAGGGACTGAACCCCATAGGAGACCATAATTAAAACAGAGTAATGCTGTGGAGGCAAGTGATTACAAACAAGAATCATATAGTTTGAAGAGAAAGAGTACCCTAAGAATGTATGAAGGAAGGAAAAAATAAAATAAAATGCATTTAGTAGTAAAATGAGCAACCATGCACAAAAGCAAATAAGATTCAACAAGAAAACAATAACCTTCCAATGCTCCACTTATCCCAACCCTCAAGAGATATCTGGGGACAAATCAAGGCCTTGTCAGAAAATGAGAGGCCAGCCACAAGTGGACTCAACATCAGAGAGGCGTATGTAAACAAGAAAAAAACATGTAAAGAGCATCCCACTTAATAAGGCAAAACCACATACCAATAATGAGCACTCCTCAACCCTGAACATAATATGAACTGAACAGAGAACTAACTGTAATGATAATAACATTCATGGCAATATGAGCGGAAGCGGTCTATGATATCTAAATATCTAGGAAAGGCATATTACTTAGCAATGTTGAAACAAAAAATGTAAACAAGTCCTCTGGCACTATCAAATGACAAGGTAAAGAAGTATCCTATATGTAAATATTGTGCCTTAATGAATACACTATGGCTACAACTGTGAAAGAACTGGGCTTGAGTGGCCCTCATGGTGGTTCACTCCATGGAATTCCACAGAATTACATAAAATCTCAGAGAGATTCCATGGAGTTCCACAAGCAGGCAGAAATTGTCATGTTGCAGTGCTGGTGCTGATTTATATCACCAGGAGCTCATTCACTGCAGAGTATTCAGTTTGAAGGACACCACACGGTGTGTCATGGGGCACTGCCACTGTATTTGGTTTTGCTGCCACCCAAGCAGATTTTCTACTCAAGCAGCAACTTTCCCAATGTGAACGGTCGCAAGCGCCCGTGACTGCCTGCACTGGGATTGCACCAGGTGCGCTCCTAGCTCCTGAAAATTGCTCTAGAGGAGTTCAATTCTCAGTCACGCTTTCCAAAATTTTATTGGCAAGCCCCAAATGAGAAACTCCACCACACAGAATTTGGCCATATCTCTGCTTAACATGCGTAACACGGAGTGGCCAAAACTGTACCAACTCCAGGCATAGAAAGAACTGAGAAAGTTCTGTCTTGGATAGCAAGTGAGTGATAATGAGTTCTAGTATACTGACATATCAAACATCAACCCAACGTTTTAAATCAGAAGAAACATAAGAGTTAGAAAAATAAGGGAGTCATATGTAAAAAATAGAGGGCCAGCTCTTATATAAAGGGTATTGTTATAAGCAAAAAGGCACAGGATATCAGGTTCACAAGGTTGCCATCTTGGACTCCATAATTTTTCTTATGAGCAATTCAAGATCTTTGGGATCATCAAACACTTTGGCTCTTTCTTTATGGGTTAACAAACATAAAAAGGGATTGTTAGAAATTGGGTCTGTATTTGGCAGAGGTATGCACCTTGTCCAAGTAGGGACCATAAACCTAGTCAGGGTAAATCAGATACACACCCTAAATCAATGTGTGCTCACCCTCTGGCAGCTTGGCACAGAGCAGTGAGGGTTAACTTAAGAAGCAATGTGTAAAGGATTTGTGCAACACTTAATTACAGTAACAAAATGAAAGACACCATAAAAAACTCCACACCAGTTTAGAACTTTAGAGAATATTTAATTGAGTAAAATAAGACTGAAATGACAAACAAACAATACATAGCAGTCAAGATATAAATCTTTAAAGATTAAGGAGCAGATTTAAGAATTCCTTGCCCCCCCCAGCACCCCCCTACCACCAACAAGTGTGCGACGTATTTAAAGTACGGCACACCATGGCGCAGGGTAGAGGCAATAGCATCCTTTTTTTAGACACTATTGATGTACTCTGCAGGAGTAGTGCCAAAATGTTAGCACTACTCTTGCAGAGTACATAGGGGCCCATTATGAATAACGGTATGCACCACTTTAACGCCTGCTCTGAGCAGGCATTAAAAGTGCTGGAAAAAAAAGGTGCAAGGAAATTTCTTAGATTTCCTTGCACCCGTTTTTTTGGCCCTTCTAACGGTGGAACACCTCATTGCATACATTATGATTGGCTCAGGCATAATGTTGTGCAAGGGTTTAAAAAGAGGCGCAATGCAAGCATTGCACCATTTTGTAAATATGGCATGTGGGAAATGTCACCTTAACGCTACATTTGTGTCAAAATAAATGTCACAAATGTGGTACAAGGTGGTACCAGAGGCTTATAAATAGCTCCCTAAATGTGAAAACAGTGCTTGGAAGTCAATAGCACTAAAAGGTTACTTGAAGTCATGCTAGACCAGGTAAATCTAAAGTTCAGGCTGATCATGATACAGAGCAGGCTGACTACAAGACTCAAGCAGAGCCCACGGAAACACTACCGTAGGTAGAGCAAAGTGGCCACATCGAGAACACGATTTGTTGGTTTCGATCCACGCAGTCAGGGAGATGTGTTGTCATCGAGTCTTGCAGTCAGGTCCTGTATCAAAGTCGAATTCCATTGATATGAACGTGATGCATCATCGTTGAGCCGAGCAGGTTGTGAATCTGCTGCCATCGAACAGCCTCTGCATTGGAGTTGAAGGAGCAATGTACTGATTTTTCACATCCAGTCCTTCCGCACCAGGCAAGAAACAGCAGAGCAAGTAGCAAAGTGGCAGTCCCTCCTACAGAACAGCACACAACAAGCAGTAGGCCAGCACAGCAATACAGTTGCAGAGTGGCAGTCCCTTTTGGCAGCACAGCAGCCCTTCTTCCTTCCAGAATGTCCTTGGTTCCAGTAGAGTTCTGATTTGGTGGGGTTTGGAGTCCAGTACTAATATCCAAATGTGCCTTGGAAGTTCTTCCCTGGCTCCAGACACTCTACAGGAGAATATGTAGCCATTTTGTTAGGATAGGCACAGCCCTTTTCAGGTGTGTTAGCTCCTCCCTCCTATCTAGCCCAGGAAGACCCATCAGTCTGGTGATGGGCCATCAAGATGCAAATGTCACTCCCAAGCTCCATTTGCGGGTGGCTTTCTAAAGGGAATGTACAAAGCCCCAGTTGTTATCCACCTCAGATGTGTATTCAAAGACAGGCAGAGGCACAGAACGGTTAAAGTAAAAAACTTTCTAAAAGTGGCATTTTCAGACTTACAATTTAAAATCTGACTTCACCATAAGTTGTGATTTTAAATTGGGAATACAGAGATGCCAAACTCAATATTTCCCTCTGTTCCCATTTGGAAGTTATACTTAAAGGATGCTTCAAGGTACCTCCAATGTTAGTATATAGGACAGATTGACCTTGCAACAGGGAAAAACAAATGTAAATTTTTTTCACTACCTGTGCATGTTAAACTTAATATTACCTGTCCAACTTTTTAAATACACTGCACCCTGCCTTTGGGGCTAACTAGGGCCTACCTTAGGGGTGACATATGTAATAAAAAGGAAGGGTTGTGCTTGGCAAATGAATGCACTTGCCAAGTCGAAATGGCAGTTGAAAACTGCACACATAGGGTCTGCAGTGACAGTCCTGAGACATGTTTGAAGGGCTACTCTAGTGGGTGGCACAATCAGTGCTGCAGGCCCACTATTAACATTTAATGTATGGTCTCTGGGCACATATAATGCACTTTACTAGGGCCTTACAAGTAGTTTAACTATGCCAGTTGTGGATAAACCAATGTTGTCATGTTTAGAGTACAGAACACCTGCACTTTAGCATTGGTCAGCAGTGGTAAAGTGCACAGAATCCTAAAGCCAGCAAAAATGAAGTTTGAAAAGCAGGAGGTCTGAAGGCAAAAAAAAACACACCAAGGATGCCAGGTCTAACACAGATGTTGAGGCTACAGAGCTCTGGTCTGAGATTTAGGAAACATTTTCTGTGAAGCACAGTAGGGCTTGCAAAATCCAGGAAGATACCTATCTTATGTCCATTCCATGTCAGGGACTTTATCTTTCTCATTTGGTCCAGGATCATGTCAGTGTGTTGATATCGGAGAGAATGAAAAATAGTAGGTCTAGGTTGTTTTTGAGGTGAGAACCTTCTGGTGAGGATTTTATGGGCTCTTTCAATTTCAAAATCTTTCAGAAATGTACTACCCAGCGTGTTTGGTAACATTGATTCAAGGAATGCATGCAAGAGTCCGCTATGCTTTCTGAGTCTTCTGGAACACCAACAAAAATCCTTAGGTTTCCCCACCTGTTTCTGTCTTCCACATCCATTTTCTGTTTCTCAGTTATTCATAGTTTCTTAGCAAAAACATCTAATTTTTTGGTCAGGATATTTTGAATATCTTTTTTTTTTCTAAAACATTCCTCTGCTGCTTCTAATCTGTTAGAGGGGGTGCTGACATCCATGCGTAGCCCTGAAATTTCAGCTTGGAGAGTTTCAGAGATTGATTTGGTTGACTTACTATTTCATACAAAGAATTGAGGGCCATATTTACGACTTGGGGTGCACCACTCTTGCACCAAGCAACGTGGAGCAAGAGGGACACAAACCTTGAGTTAGATTTATGAAGCCACACAAGGCCCCTTGCGTGGCCCTGCATGCCATGGTTTCATAAATCTCCAGTGACGTAACTCAACGCAAATTACTCCGTTACATTACTCTGCGCCAGGGAGAGGTTTCCATGAGTATTGACTGGGTGTTATCACGCAACATCCATGAATTTTGATGCATTCCCAAATTTACAATAACTTGGAAACCTAGGAATGCACCAAAAAGGTATAACTCCCCAGGAGAGGCACTACAAGGAGAAATATGTTTATTTTTCCTCGTTTTTTCCACTTTCTATGTGCACACATACAAAGAGGAAATACACTCTCAGATTGTTTTTGTACAGGAGGGTATCCCTTCCTGCACAAAATCAATCCTGCATGCAATGCAGGCATCCTTGCACCATGGGACAGGGGTGTCTGCATTGGTGCTAGGTTGTCAAAAGGACACCTGTGCAGGAGGAAAGAAGAGTAATGTGCTGTATTGGATAAATACAGTGCATTCCTGTCTTTACCCTTTGAAGCAGGGCAGCACAGCAAGGAGGCTTGCGCCATAAAGCTCATAAATATGGGCCTTAATCTTCGTAGAATAATTTCCATATTGCCAGCATCTTATCTTTTCCCTTTTTCTCCATAGTTTCTTTTCTTAGGAGAGTCCGGTGAAGGTAGTTCTTATTTTGACCTCTTCTAGGCTGCTTCTTTGGGGTTAGCATGCTTGCTTTCTCTAATGGCCGCCATTGTGCCCGGAAGAAAGATAGATCAACGAATGACACTGTATAGTGAATGCTCTAGAATAGGTATCATTTAATAGAAATCTATTAGTCCAGATGGTGTAGTGAGCAGTAAATATGGGCTAAGTAAAAAAGTATTATTTGCACGAGGAGCCGATACAATACTGCTATGCTCGTAGATGTCCGAACATTGTTTATTCATGTGACCATTTATGAACGGTTGATTTAGAGCCTCTAAATGAAGCGAAAAAGATGTTTTCCCAGGACAACAGTCTTAGCAGATTGATTAGTGCCACTCAAACAGTGATTTTGAATACAGCTGCTAATGTCAAAAATTGTGATAGCAGTGTATATAGGGTCCACGTCTAGATCATAGGTTGCATCCTGCAAAGTAATAACACTATCCACAAAAGAAGCAATTTCATGCAGAAACATTGGAGAGGCAGGCCAAAATAATTTACTCAGGAGATTTGAGGTTGAGAGTGATTTGTTGTCACTCACTTAGTAGAGCCTATGACCCATAGCGTTGGAGAAACAAGCTGATTGTGAGGTGGAGGTCCAAAGTTAGTATCTGTATGCTGAAATGCCATAGTCAGGTAGTAATGATGGGACGTACATCCAGGTTCCTTGCACAGCAGGGGTCCATGCCACAGGTGGTAGACTACTAAGGGTGGTGTCCAGTAGTGTGAGGCCCCGAACAAGGAGTCAGCATGCTCTGATGTGGGTCGGGGAGAGAGTGTATATTGCCTAAGAGGCCCTCTTGGTAGTCAATGTGGCAAGCCTTGATCGGCTCTGGTGAGTGAAAAATCATACCGTGGGGATTGCTTTAGATCTCAGAAACTATGTATGATGTGGTATGAAGGTTGACAGATTTAAGGAAGCAAGAAAGCTCTGAAGGATGGGAAACGGACATCTCTACGCAATGTCATGGCAGAGCACCGACTCTAGGTTGCCATCCTCCTCGGGATACAGAAAAGCCTCACCAAAAACTTTAATAACCGTTTATCATATTTTACGATAGGGGTTCTCCACCAAGGTGGTGGAGAAAGCCATCCAAGTGTGAAACATTTTAAGTAGTAACTGTACACTATTAATTTAGGCTACCCTTGAATTCAGGGGGTGCAGATATATAGGCATACACATTTTTGTAAATTTAGGCTTGTGCATGGTGAATAGTCTAAAGCAGTAAATTTACTACAAAGTGCAATAGTAAACTTACACATGTAGATTTACTCTCTTGTAAGTGTATGTTTCTGAGTTCCACCCTTATAGTCCTGGCCCCTTGATATACCTCTGTAAAAAAAATGTTGTCCAGAGATTTTCATTTTTGATTTGTATTTTTGTATCATTAGAGAAGTAATTGAGCTTGGGTAGACTTTGCTGATCTAGAGCGATTTTTTCTGGACTGCATTTTTAAAAATGGCAGATGTGTTGCTGTGATGATATAATATTTCAGGAACCATGAGACCTATATACTTCATTTTAGTTGCAAAACATAGGTTTTGGGGGTCAAGTAGTTTTATGGAGACAGAAAATAACTCCTCAGAGGAATCTTTCTGCCATTTTCCAAAATGGCAGCTCTACAATGATGTGCTTTAGCTATCATATTGGTACTTTATTTTATTATGGTTTTGTTTCAGGTTTTCCGTTGATTCAAATTTATAAACATGAGCGAAGCAGGTGGTAGCAAAGGATCTTTACCTTCTGACAGACTGTTGCTAGCTACAAAACCTGAGGACTCCTTCAACAAAGAAAATATTTCATATGCCAAACTAAGCCGAAAGAAAAACTAACTTCAACTGCTGCTGGGCAGAAAAGGGCTTGAGAAGCTGTTGAAATACACCAAGATGAAGTTCACAAAAGATTGTCACAGATGGGCATAGAGGATCAAACATCTGAGTATTGTAACAATAAGTGCTACAAGTCATATACAATGAAAAAAATGTGTAAAAAAATAGCAGGTGAATCACAACAAGAATCCAATGCCCATCCACTTAGAAAATCTATGGCTACCCCTCATCCACCTTCGACAACTGATCAGAAAGCAGAAGATCTTCAATGTGTTATTTGTGGTTTAGCCAGAACAAGGGCCAAAGGGACTGACGAAAGAACAAAGTATTGAGTATGTGAGTCTCAAAGGGCAAACATGTTTTTATCGAAGATGAAGTTTTCAGCCAAGTAGCTAATCTAAACAGTGAGGTGAATGTATTTGCTGCGGTTTTTTTATGCCCACCTGAAGTGCATGGGTGCATACATTCAAAAATATTAATGTACAATGAGCTCCCACCAGCAGCGTAACTGCCGGCCTTCAGTTAAGTTTGCACTCTTTGAAAAAAGCAAATGAAGCATTAAAGCCACTCTTCAGTGCTGGCTATGTCTTCCCACTCAGTGAGATCAGAGAAATAATGGTCAACATTGATAAAACTGTATTGATCCATAATAGTCAAATTAAGGCCCAGATTTAAGAGGGCCTAGAGCCATCTAATGACACATCCGTGTCATTTTTTTATGATAATGTGGCGTTAGACGGCCAAAAACGGCACACCAGGTTTACAAATCGGTGCAGTACTTACATTGTGCCACTTTGTAACCCCTTACACCACATTATACCTGCGCCAGAGATAATGTATGCGCCAGGCATAATGTATTGCAGGATTAGCATGAACATTGTTGATGCTAATCCTACGTAACACCGAACTAGCATAAAAAATGATGACGCTACGTTCCCTAACTACTGCCAAGGTGCGCAGTATATTAAACGCTAAGGGGCACAAGAAAAGTTGTGCTGCACTATATGCAGCACCACTTTTCATAAATCTTGCCCTAAAAGTTTTCTAGCGAGAATGTACAATGACTGAATTCGTTTTTGTGAGTCTAACAAAAAGAATGAGCCACTTATGGTGTTCTCAGCTGATCTGACTCCTGAAGTTCCTGAAGTTCCTGAAGTTCTTGTACAAAATAAGATCACAGAATACAGTAAAATCAGCAGGGACCATTTTAAGAAACTTACTGAAAGATTTAGACTTTGGACTTAATGACAAATTTTGTGATGCCCCATAGCTCTCCAAATCATGGGAGTCAACAAGAATGACTGATGTTATCTTAACATTTTTTAAATCATTGTTTAATATCAAAAGCAAAACTGTTTTCTTGAGTTTTGAACAGAAGCCAACAACATTGATGATAGCTTTATATGTATAAGCGGCGAAGTGGAAGACAATCCTGTGAACTGACAGGCTGATGCTGTGCAAATGTACTGTCTTTTCCAAATCATGTTTTATGAACTACATCACAGCAAAAATAAAACTCTGCTACGCATGATGGCTGCCAACGCAATCTATGACAAGTGCAAAAGTAGAAAGCTAATCACTTGAATGAATAAGATTAGTGTATCAACAAGTTATAATGACATAGTGTGGATAAGGAACTTGTTAGCAGCTCATGTTCTAAAATCTTGTGACTCCGACAGCACACCACTTGCAAGTCAGTTTACCAGGAAAGGATTTACAATTGCTGCTCTTAATAATGTAGATTTTTTTTTAACCCCTTGGGTGCCCCGGACGAGCTGGTCTCGCCCTTGGCACCGGTTGCCCGTCCTGCTATGGGCCCTCGCCGGGGGGAGCGCCAGCGCTCCCCCAGATGGCCGAGCACCCTCCTCCCCTGGGCAGAGATGGAAGGGGAATCTCTTCCCCTTCCACCCCGCACCCCCTGAACCCCTGTGGCGTCTGATGACGTCAGTACGCTTTCGCACGCTGACCTCATCAGAGGCCTTCCCCCCGGCGCCCGATCGAACTCTGATCACGTGGAGGGGGCAGAGAGGCATGAAAGGAGAGGAAAGGCCTTTCCTCTCCTTTCATGTCTCTCTGAGCATTTCTGCTGCCCGATGCGATCGGGCAGCAGAAATGCCCACTAGACACAGGTATTATTTTTTGGGGGGATTTATGAAATAAGGGGAGCGGCCCCTTGGGCAAGGGCTGCTCCCCAGGGGGGGAATATATTTCTAGGCCATTTCTGCCCCCCCTGGGGGGCAGAAATCCACTAGACACCGGGGATATTTTTCTTTTTTGTTTTTTTATGTTTGGGGAGCGACCCCTTAGGCAAGGGTCACTCCCGGGGGGGGGAAATTATTATTAGGTCATTTTTGCCCCCCTGGGGGCAGTTCAGCCTTGCGATCTGCCCCTAGGGCGGGCAGAAACCACTAGACACCAGGGATTTTTTTTTGGGGGGGGGCTATTTCAAATAAGGGGAGCGGCCCTTTGGGCACGGGCCATTCCTCGGGGGCAAATTATTTCTAGCCCATTCCTGCCCCTCCCGGGGCCATACCCCCACCCCAAATAAATGGGGCCAAAGTTGTTCTGCCCACCAGTGGGCAGATTGGGCAATTACCCCTGATCCACACCCTGGGGGGACAGAAAGTCTACTAGATGCCAGGGAATAAAAAAATAAAAGAAAATAGTTGGGTTGTGGCTACCAACCAGTATGCGCCTGGTTATGCCCCACCCGAACTGAAGGGGCTAACATTCTTTCAGCTCTCCCCCGCACACTAAAACATCCTATCCCATGGCAAGCAAGAGGACATTTGAATATTTTTTGTTTTTGTTTAACATTTCCGCCATGAGAGCTTGGTAACTCTCAAATGGTCCCACTTGGAATTGTGAATGCTGCACTATTTTTTTACTTTAGGGCGCTGCCATGTAGAAAAATCCACAAGACCTAGACACATCTGAGAACTAAACATCTAGTTGATTCCAGGGTGGTATGCTTCACATATACCCCGCACCATTTCCTTACCCACAATGCCCTGCAAACCTGCAACTTTGCTGGAAAGCACCCATTTTCCCCACATTTTTGTGATGGAACCTTCCGGAATCTGCAGGAATCCACAAAATTCCTACCACCCAGCATTGTCTCATCTATACCGATAAAATTTCTGCTGCACTTGTCAGCCTAAAAACATTTTTTTTTCAAACTGCCCTTTTGGACCCACTTTGGTTCCCCCTTAATGTTGACGTATTTTTGGCTCTTCCCTGTCACAAACACTTGGCCCACCAACACAAGTGAGGTATCATTTTTACCGGGTGACTGAGGGAAATGTTGGGTGGTAGGAAATGTGTCCTGGTGCAGTGATCCCAGACAGAAATGTGGGAAAAATGTGATTTTTTAGCTAAATTTGAGGTTTGCTGAGGATTATGGGTAAGAAAACATTGGGGGATCCACGCAAGTCACACCTCCCTTGACTCCCTCAGGTGTCTAGTTTTCAGAAATGTCTGAGTTTCGTAGGTTTCACTAGATGGGTGCTTAGCCCAGGACCAAAAACACAGGTGCCCCCGCCGCAAAAACAGGTAGTTTTCTATTTGATCATTTTGATGTGTCCAGATAGTGTTTTGGGGCATTTCTTGTTGTGAGCACAAGACCTACCCACACAAGTGAGGTACCATTTTTATATGGAGACTTAGGGGAATGCTAGGTGGAAGGAAATTTGTGGGTCCTCTCAGATTCCAGAACTTTCTGTCACCGAAATGTGAGGAAAAATAGTTTTTTAGCCAAATTGTGAGGTTTGCAAAGGATTCTGGGTACCAGAACCTGGTGAGAGCCAAACAAGTCACCCCGTCTTGGATTCCCCTAGGTCTATAGTTTTAAAAAATGCACAGGTTTGGTAGGTTTCCCTAGGTGGCGGCTGAGCTAGAGGCCAAAATCCACAGGTAGGCACTTTGCAAAAAACACCTCTGTTTTCTTTGAGAAAATGTGATGTGTCGACTTTATGTTTTGAGGCATTTCCTGCCGCGGGCACTAGGCCTACCCACACAAGTGAGGTACCATTGTTATCGGGGGACTTGGGGTAACGCTAGGTGGAAGGAAGTTTGTGGCCCCTCTCAAATTCCAGAACTTTCTGTCACCGAAATGTGAGGGAAAAGTGTATTTTTAGCCAAATTTTGAGGTTTGCAAAGGATTCTGGGTAACAGAACCTGGTGAGAACCCCAGAAGTCACCCCGTCTTGGATTTCCCTAGGTCTCTAGTTTTAAAAAATGCACAGGTTTGGTAGGTTTCCCAAGGTGCCAGCTGAGCTAGAGGCCAAAATCCAGAGGTAGGCACTTTGCAAAAAACACCTCTGTTTTTTTTTAGAAAATGTGATGTGTCCACTTTGTGTTTTTGGGCATTTCCTGTCGTGGGCACTAGGCCTACCCACACAAGTGAGGTACCATTTTTATCTGGAGACTTGGGGGAACATAGAATAGCAAAACAAGTGTTATTGCCCCTTGTCTTTCTCTACATTTTTTCCTTCCAAATATAAGACAGTGTATAAAAAAGACGTCTATTTGAGAAATGCCCTGTAATTCACATGTTAGTATGGGCACCCCAGAATTCAGAGATATGCAAATAACCACTGCTCCTCAACACCTTATCTTGTGCCCATTTTGGAAATACAAAGGTTTTCTTGATACCTGTTATTCACTCTTTATATTTCAGCAAATGAATTGCTGTATACCCTGTATGGAATGAAAACCCACTGTAAGGTGCAGCTCATTTATTAGCTCTGGGTACCTAGGGTTCGTGATGAATGTACAAGCTCTATATATCCCCGCAACGAGTCCAGCAGACGTAACGGTATATTGCTTTAAAAAATCTACCATTGCAGGAAAAAGTTACAGAGTAAAATGTAGAGAAAAATGGCTGTTTTTTTCACCTCAATTTCAATATTTTTTTATTTCAGTTGTTATTTTCTGTAGGAAACCCTTGTAGAATCTACACAAATCACCCATTGCTGGATTCAAAATTCTGTCTACTTTTCGGAAATGTTTAGGTTTCTGGGATCCAGCATTGGTTTCACACCCATTTCTGTCACTGACTGGAACGAGGCTGAAAGCACAAAAAAATCGTAAAAATGGGGTATGTCCCAGTAAAATGCCAAAATTGTGCTGAAAATTGGGTTTTCTGATTCAAGTCTACCTGTTCCTGAAAGCTGGGGAGCTGGTGATTTTAGCACTGCAAACCCTTTGTTGATGCCAATATCAGGGTAAAAACCACAAGCCTTCTTCTGCAGCCCTTTTTTCCCATTGTTCTTTAAAAAACGAAATTTTCACTGTATTTTGGCAAATTTCTTGGTCTCCTTCAGGGGAACCCACAAAGTCTGGGTACCTATGGAATCCCTAGGATGTTGGAAAAAAAGGACGCAAATTTGGCGTGGGTAGCTTATGTGGACAAAACGTTATGAGGGCCTAAGTGCACCCTGCCCCAAGTAGCAAAATAAAAGGCCTGGCACCTGAGGGGGAAAAGGCCTGGCAGCAAAGGGGTTAAGATAGCTCTTCTTTGTCTGGAACATCTAGCACACATGATACTGCCATGGTGCTTTTTCACGACTATACCAATGAAGTAGCTGCTGAAAAACAAGCTGTGTCAGCTCTAGGCATAAACAAACGAAGCAGTAAGCTCATAGCCCAACTGCCTTGCCAATGTGTGCAAAATCACTATAAGCCATCAACAAGTCCCAGTCTATCAGAAGGTATCAAAGTGGCTAAGGACATAGATCTTCTACCTGATGCTGTGGTCTCCAAAGCTCATTAACTGAATTATATCATATTGCTTATTTGGTGCAGACTGAAGGGTGAAGAAAAGCAGGTTCTTTCTTATGTGGGCTGGAATTCATGCTCTGATCTCCCAGAATACCGTCCCACTGAAGAAGGTTGGGTTTTTACCAGTAATACCCTCTCCAGTCACAAACTACACAACAGTATACACAGCTCTAAATAAATTCCAAAATGTGCATGCTCAGATTGATGACCAGCCTATCCTACCAATTTTCTGTGATGCAGGTGTTTACCATATAGTAACTGACATTTTATGAGCAATCCAGTAGAATTTGATGATCTTTATCCAATGATCGGTGTTTTCCACATGACAAACGTTGAGCTGCAGTGTGCAGGTAGTTATCTCAGTGGATGTGGCATAGTCAATGCACCTATTGAGGTTGAATTCTTTGGAAGCAAATCTGTCCAGTCAGTATTGAGTGGAACTCAATATGTTTGTTCATTACAAGGTATGCTCATCATATATGAGGCTATAGATAATGGAGTACTTTCTGGAGCAAGAATGACAAATTAGGTTATGCATATCGTACTTCAGAAGTGAACAAGGAGCAGGGTGCACTTCATTCAAAAGCCATGACGCAAAGTCAGGCAATGTTCAATACACTCTAACATTAGAACACCTGAAAAACAAGTTCATAGATTTTGTCAAAGAATGTGAAGAAAAATCAGAAGTTTGCAAGTACTGGGAAATGTTTTGCACATGATGGACCTAGTGAAATACTTGATACATGCTGATGGGGAAGGTGATTGGGAGCTGTAAGTGAAGACTGTAGAGTCAATGATTGCTGTGTTTCTCAAATTTGAATGCATTAACTACCTTAGATATGGGTCTTGGTATCTGGAAAGAGTGAAGAAGCTATAGTTGGAAAAACTATATCGCTGCAGAAAATTCATCCAAAGACATTTTGTGGCGAAAGACAGAGGGGGAAGGTTCAATGATGTGGCTTCAGATATGAAACTGGAACAGACGAACCAGAGATCACAGAAAAGCTCCAAGGGAATTGTTGATCAGACACATAAAAATGAATATGTTGCTCAATGGCAGCTGGCCTACCATGAAGTCCTTTCTATTTGCAATGTTTTCAGAGAGATGACAAATTCAAAATGAATGGACCATTGTGCATTGGGAAACTGTTCCTTACCACAAGCTTGTGAGAAAGATAGTGGACAGTTTTAATAAACATGTTGAGAGACTTCTTCATTTCAAGCAGCAGCAAGGAACCCTCTTTGAAATGACTGAGCCTGTGCAACAATACAGCTTTGTGACGAAACAATATGTGGAAAATGATAGACAGACATGTCTACTAGATGTCCTGGAACATAAATCGAAACTACATGCAGAATTGAAGCAGGAGAGATTTGTATTGAAAGAGAAAAAGCTGTTTGACATAGTCATTAAAGCTAAATTTCCATGTTTTAATTTCCATAGTAAGAGTTTTGTCCTCCCAGCTACTACAAAACAGAGAACGGGAGAAAAAAGAGAGTGACACACACAGGCAACACCCCCACCCACAACACCATACACACAATCAGCTGCAGTAATAAAACATATGTACCCCGTACCTCGGATGAATAATGCAAGGACAACAGTAATTTACTAAAGTGAGTGTAATAAGATCAACACAGTATAAATAAGAAATATGCAATGTGACTGGTATATACAAATGTACAGTTCGAGGGACAATGCCCTGTCCTCAGTGTGCATGGGCCACAGGGCCATATGCCAAAGTCCAAGGCCCCACTTGTCACCTGCCCCAACACGGAGAGAACACCGCAGGTGCATCATTTGGAAAATAGGCAGGCACCTCAGGATGGATGGCAGATGGAACAAGACTACTGGTTCTGGTGGGGGCAACATGCCCTGTGCTTGGTCCTGGGGAGTGCAAGGCATGTCTCTCAAGTGGGTGGCTTGCCCACATGCTCTGGAGGGGGCAACATGCCCTGTTCTTGGTCCTGGGGAGTGCAAGGCCACAGTCTCTCAAGTGGGTGACTTGCCCACTGGTTCTGGAGGGGGCATTGTGCCCTGTGCTCTTGATCCTGGTGTGTCTGGGGTAGGTGGGTGTCTTACCCACTGGTTCTGGAGGGGGCATCATGCCCTGTGCTCTTGATCCTGGGGAGGCTCGGGTTGGTGGGTGTCATACCCACTGGTTCTGAAGGGGGCATTGTGCCCTGTGCTCTTGATCCTGGGGAGGCTGGGGTAGGTTGGTGTCTTACCCACTGGTTCTGGAGGGGGCATTGTGCCCTGTGCTCTTGATCCTGGGGAGGCTGGGGTAGGTGGGTGTCTTACCCACTGGTTCTGGAAGGGGCATCGTGCCCTGTGCTCTTAATCCTGAGGAGGCTAGGGTAGGTGGGTGTCTTACCCACTGGTTCTGGAGGAGGCTACATGCTCTGTGCTTGGTCCTGGGGAGTTCAAGGCCACATTCTCTCAAGTGGGTGACTTGCCCACATGCTCTGGAGGGGCCAACATGCCCTGTGCTTCGTCCTGGGGAGTGCAAGGTCACAGTCTCTCAGGTGGGTGTCATACCCATGGGATTTGCAGGGGGCAGGCCGCACAGCAGCCCATGGATGCTTGATTACATACCGTTCGCTGGTGGTCACGGCTGCCCAGTGGTGGTAGTGGTGCTGCTGCTGCTGGTGGGGGGAGGCTCCAGCCCATCCCCCGCAGCTTCGGAAGGCTGCAAAAGCATGGTTGGTGGTGGGGGCTCCGTGTGAGTCCTTTGTACTTCCTGCCAGCTGGTGCTGGCTCCTTGCCCTTCCTGGCTGCAGCTGGGACTGGCTCCTTGCCCTTCCTAGCAGCAGCTGGGGCTGGCTCCTTGCCCTTCCGGGCAGCAGCTGGGGCAGACACCCATTCCTTGAGGCCGCCTGATGCAGGCTCCATAACTCTCTGCACAAGTGCCCTAGATCCTATCCCACCATGAGTGGGTGTGGAGACTACTAGGCCCATGGACTGATTGGCTGAGGTGCTTGCCTGGTGATGCTGTTGTGAGGTGAATGGCTGTTGGGTATCTGAGTGCTTGCGTTTGTGTACTTTAGGATGGGGGCAGATACAGTGGGAGAGAACACAGGGAACATGTGCATGGCTGTTGTGGAGGTGTCTGCCAGTGAGGTGTGTGTTCTGCTAGGTCTGGTGGTAATGCTGCTAGTGGATGAGGATGTAGTGCATGCAGGTGTGAGTGTAGAAGAAACTGGGAGGGAGGTGGAGGCGGTGGGGGAGACAGTGGAAATTGTGGATGTCGGTATTTCTGCATCTGGATGGTGTTTGTGTGAGTGCCTGTGGTATGATGTATGGTACTTGTGTTTGCCAGTGCCACTCCTGTGTGTTGTCTTGTGTGCATGCCCATCTGCCTGCATGCTTGGGATAGGTTGGGGTTGAGGGGAATGGGGTTGGGAAGAGGAAGTTGGAGGGGGTAGGGTAGAAACAGGGACAATGGCTATCATCAGAGAGTAGGCCAGAGCCTGGATCGATCTCTGTTGGGCCGACAAGCCAGTCTGAATGCCCTCTAGAAATGCATTAGTTTGTTGCATTTGGGTTGCAAGTCCCTGGATGGCATTCACAATGTTTGACTGCAATGCAGAGATGGATCTCAGGAGATCAATAGCCTCCTCACTCAGGGAGGGGTGCTTGTGGCCTGTGTGTCCTGTGGTGGGGCCTCCTGTCCACTAGCGGCAACAGAGGTGGAAGCCAGTTCAGATGTCTGGCTAGTGGCAGGGGCCCGCTGTTGTGGGACTCCCTCCCTCATAATGTTGGCCATGTCTGCCAGCACCCCTGCAATGAAGACCAGGGTGGTGTTGATGGCCTGCTAGTCCTGCCTGATCCCCTGGTACTGTCCCTCCTGAAGCCGCCTGTTCTCCTGCACATTGTCCAGGATCTGGCCCATCGTGTCCTAGGAATGTTGATATGTTCCCAGGATCTCAGTGAGTGCATCCTGGAGAGTGGGTTCCCTGGGCCTGTCCTCCACTGGCACACAGCACTCCTCTCAGTTTCCCTGTTGTCCTGTGCTTCTGTCCCCTGAACCGTGTGCCCACTGCCACTGATCCCAGGACCCTGATTGTCTTGGGTATGAGATGTGAGCTGGGGTCCCTGTAGAGGTGGATACACTTCTGATTGACATGTCCTGGGGACAGAGATGTGGGTACGCTGGGTGGGTGCTGTGGTGGTGTTTCCAGATGGGGAAGGCTCTGTTGTGATGTGTGACTGGGCATGGTTAACCGACTGTCCAGAGGTCCCTGATGGGCCAGGTTGGTAATCCAGATCCAGGCGACCAGAGTTGCTGTCATCACTGTAGCCCTCTTCAGTTGGGGGACTGGATAGTGCTGGCACCTCTTCTCCGGTGACATTGGCTAGGATACCTGTGGGGATGTAAATGATGTGTTATTGTTTCTGTGTGTGACATATTGTGCATCAGTGGGTTGCCCTATTTGGTTGTATTTGCCCTGGAATCTTTCACTTGTGTAAGGTGGTATACAGTGGGCTAGCTGATTCTCTCTAATGTGCATGCTTTGGTGATAGGTATCCATTCAGGGCTGTGAGTGATGTCTATGCATTGGTAGTTCATGCCGGGCTTGGCATTGGAATGAGTGGGATGTGATGGTGGGGTGTGTGGGAGGTGATGAGTGATGGGAGTGGGGGTGAGTGTCAGAGTCACCAGATCCTCGGGGTCTGTGCACGTTCCCAACACTTCCACCACAAGACAGCTCCGATACTCTGATTTGAATTGTCACAGAGTCTAAGAGAGTCCAAGTGTGGAAAAGGGGATTAGGAAGGGAACAGCTGGGAAGGAGACCTGTAGGAAGCAAAAGGGTTAAAACACACAATATCAAGATTACATCATATGAATCAATACTAGGCTATGACTCTAAGCATTGTCAATCTGAAAACATGGACAACCTAAGGATAGACTTAAAATGACTAGGTTTTAAGATGACTGGATACTTGTGAGGAAATCAAGAAAGGTTAAATGCAACTTTCAAATTCAAGTATTATCCATTGCATGAGGATCAGGAAACAATCTGAATGATTTCTAAACCATCATATGAATCGTGTTTGAGAAACATATTAGGAACACACAACATTACATCTAGAACTCAGGCTTTTTTGTTCTCTCAAATTTTCAGAACATGAATTGCGCACATTGCAGATTTTTACATGAGTAGTAAATTCCATAGAAAGATTGTGCACCATGAATAACACAGATGAGACTCGAGAAATAAATCACGCGACTTGCCAACTCGAAAGCCACCAAGTAAATACCTTAAAATGGTAGCGCATAATGAATACCGTGATTTTAAACACAGAAAAGGAATTGCGCGGCTTGCCGATTCCAATGTCACCAAATAAATGTCAGGAAATGGTAGCGTACAATGAGTAACATGAATTATACACAGGAAATTAATTACACGTCTTGGCGATTCGAGTACCACCATGTAACTGCCAATTAATGTTAGCCCACATTGAATTTCAAAGGTTAAAGCACAAGAAAATGAATCACACGTCTTGCCGATTCGAGGGCCACCATGTAACTGCCAATTAATGTTAGCCCACATTGAATTTCAAAGGTTAAAGCACAAGAAAATGAATCACACGTCTTGCCGATTCGAGGGCCACCATGTAACTGCCAAGGAATGGTAGCGCACAATGAATAACATGAATTAGGCACAAGAAAAGAATTGCGCGTCTTGCTGATTCGAATGCCACCATGTAACTGCCAAGTAATGGTAGCGCACAATGAATATCAAGAGTTAAAGCACAAGAAAACAAATTGCGCGTCTTGCCGATTCGAATGCCACCATGTAACTGCCAAGGAATGGCAGCGCACAATAATTAACATGAATTAAGCACAAGAAAAGAATTGCGCGTCTTGCCGATTCGAATGCTACCTTGTAAATGCCATTAAACGGTAGCGCACAATGAATATCAAGAGTTAACACACAACCAAAGAATTGCGCATCTTGCCGATTCCAGTTTCAGCATGCAAATGCTACAAAACGACCAAGCGCACATTCACATGCACAAGAGTAAAATTGTTTATCAGGCAAAGATTATGCCCAAGAACTCAAAAGTCTCCGATAACGGGATCGGGGGCCCAGCCCGACCTCTGTCTTACCGCCCTGATCTAGGATCACCAATTAAAGTGAAAGGGCAAGGCCTGGAGGATCAAAGTAGGCCACCGGAACAGGAGCTTAGAAAGTTGGTGCTCTGCACCGGGACCTCTGAATAGTAAGCACGTGGAGTTGGGCTGACTCCCTTATATAGAGTCCTGGCCCAGCCCACAAACCACACCCAGGTATGCTGCAGGGAAAGCTTCTAGAAGGCCCTGGAAGGGGACCACACCCTGACACAGTCTGAAAGCCTACAGCAGTACATTACATGTGAACAGTATTTATATGCATGCTGAACATAAGTCTTCAAGATTAAACTCTGCAATGCAAAAGGTTAAACAACATCATATCAGCACAATGCATAAATTATGTTAGCTTGAAATTGTTAGGTTTTTGCATTCTAGTCGCCCGTAGAGCGCGCACTGCCCTGATGTTGACAGTGAGGGTATATGATGACATGCAGGTAGGGGGATAGTAGTAGTATAGAGTTGACTTACCAGAGTACAGTCCTCCTCCTACTCCTGCGAGGCCCACAGGATGCATTATTGCTAAGACTTGCTCCTCCCATGTTGTTAGTTGAGGGGGAGGAGGTGGGGGTCCTGTACAGCGAGTTGGTGTCTTGCTGCAATTGAATGTACCTTCCCCTGTAGGTCGTTCCACCTCTTCCTGATGTCATCACTAGTTCTTAGATGCTGTCGCACAGCGTCGACCCTGTCCACGATTCTCCGCCATACCTCCATCTTTCTAGCTATAGATATCTGCTGTACCTGTGCGCCAAATAGCTGAGGCTCTACTCTGATGATTTCCTCCACCATGACCCTTAGCTCCTCCTCTGAGAATCGGGGGTGTCTTTGTGGTGCCATGGGTGTTGTGTAAGGTGTGTATGTGAGGGTGTGTAGGGTAATGTGT
This sequence comes from Pleurodeles waltl, assembly GCF_031143425.1. Lineage (NCBI taxonomy): Eukaryota > Metazoa > Chordata > Amphibia > Caudata > Salamandridae > Pleurodeles > Pleurodeles waltl. The sequence continues at coordinate 473,188,957 of NC_090447.1, read as the reverse complement.
TGGGGTGTGTAATGTGGGGTGTGTGAGTGGTCTATAGGTGTGAGTAGTATGTGGCTCTGGTTGTGTCAGTGGTCTTGCTGTCTCTCTTTGGTTGCAATTATTTTTAGTCATAAAGGGTTGTGGGTAATGTGGGTGGGTGTTTTATAGTGGTGTGAGTGGGTGGGTGTGGTGTGTGTATGGGTGTCAGGTGTGTGTTATTTAAATTGACCAATGTAATGTTGTTTTGTATGTGTGTGTGTATTTTGAGCGTGACGGTATGTACCGCCAGTGGTTTTCCATTGTTGAATGTCCACCATGGTGATTTGTGGGTCATCTTCGGGAACCACGGACTGGGGTAGGGTACGTCCTGGTCACAGCAGCAGACAAAAACGTCATTTAGCGCTGGACCATTGGTCTGTGTATTCCTAGGATGCGCGTCTTCAAGTTTAGGACGGGCACGAGTTAGGAACGACTGGTTCCACGTTCATGTAAGTGATTGTTACTCCCCCCAGCTAATTGCGGGCTTATAGTAACTTGTATACCTTGTTCGGAAATATATGTGGCCCTTAGTACTTAGGAGATACACATAGTCATATAAGGTCCTGATGAAGCATCACTGGATCCGTTTGGACCACCAGGATGCGAAACATGTTGACCCATGAGAGGGTAGATTTTGGAAAATTCCCAGACCCCTCCTTTTGATACATTTTTTCACCATAAGAGTGATTGATCTTAATTTCTCTATTCACTCTTCTGACTATATATTTTTAACCTTGGCCCTGACCGTCCATCTGGTCTAATAAAATCCATTGTCTCAGTGGCAGTTTTGGTAGTCAATTTTAAATCACATTCTTTTTTGATCTCCGTTGACACTTCAATTACCTTTGGGGTCACGGCACCACCACATAAAAAGATCTCCGGCAAAGAGCCCCCCCTCACGGGGTGGTGCCCGTCAGACATTGCAGCGCCGGTCTGACGAGGAGCAGTGCCTATGATGAAGCATGACACCCTATGGGTGTGTGAGGCCTCTTGCTCCTAGAATTTAGGACCCCGGTCACTACTTTCTGTTTTACATGGTTGGAACAGTGTATTACTTATTTTTGATTTTTCATACTGTGATGGGCCTAGTTCTGTTGGTGTAACGGTGTGGGTTTTGATACCGCCAGTTTATAACTGACCTTTGGTGTGGCCGACTTGTGTCTGTGGCTGAATAGTGACGGATTGGTGTGTGTGTGTCATAACATGGTGAATGGATATCCGCCGCAGCTGCGGTATGTTGGCGGCAGTCAGCATGGCTGAAAGTGGGATTTACTGCCAATGTCATAATGAGGGCATATATGTCACAATTGCAAATGGTCAAGATTTTATCCATGCCAATCTTTGGAGAGGTGGTCCAAATTGTTGTACACATATCAAAGTCAGTGTGCATCTTCTAAGAACTGCACATTGTCTTTAACAATTATCTTGAACTATCTGTCAAAGAATGGGACAGAATCAGACAAATGTCTACAAGTTGAGCAATTGGCCTTGCCTGCATCAAACATTTGATACCTATACCTGTGCAACTTGATATATTCTGGTAAACAAGATGAACTTGGAGATGTTAACTCACCACAACAATGCTGATGCTTCAGTGAACACTGAATTTCCAATTATTTCAAGTGTATTGATTGTCACTGAGGATTTGGTGCCTGCAGAGATATATTCAAAATGTATGGGCCATATTATTAAAGAACTTTACAGCTAATTGGAGGAAGCATTGTGCCACTTTATAAATCATTACGCCACATGCCTGCGCCAGGCATATCGTATGCAAGGGAGGCATTCGGAAAAAATGGCGCAAGAAAATCTAAGAGAGACTTTGCACCATTTTTTCAGCACTTTTACGCCTGCTCAGAGCAGGTGTTAAAAGGGGGCATACCATTATTTAGAATGGGCCCCTATGTACTCTGCAGGAGTAGCGCCAACATTTTGGCGCTACTCCTGCAGAGTACGTCAATAGCGTCATAAAAAATGATGCTATTGCCCCCTACCCTGAGGCATGGTGCACTGTATTTTAAATACGGCACACACATGGTGGCAGTAGGAGGGTGGTAAAGGGCGTAAGAAAAGTGGAGCTGCACTGTGTGCAGCACCACTTTTCCTAAATATGCCCCTTAAGGCTTTATTCAAGTCTGGCGGTCAAAAGATTGAGGATAGCTGTCGGACCACTGCCAATGCAGTGGTCCGAGTGCCTCATTACAACCCTGGAAGTTGGGACACCAGCTCCACCAGGATCAGAGATTCAGGCGGTCTGGATGTAGGTGGCGGTTCTAATCCACCAGGGCAGCACTGACCTGGGGATTACAACCTCGTGCTCTGCCAGCCTTTTCATGGCGGTAGCACTGCCATAAAATGGCTGGTGGAGAACGGGTACAGGGGGCCCCTCTGGCCAGCACCACCATAATGTTCACTGTCTGATTTGCAGACAGTAAACATTGCAAAGGTGACATAATTGCAGCCGGCTTGATTACGAGCCGGAGACAATGCTGTAGCCTGTTTCCGGCTAGGACAGCGGGCAGAAACTCAGGTTTCCACCTGCTGACCTTACGGGAACCTCTTAGTAGCGTAGACAGCGGCCACCCTTTCAGAAGTTTGGCGACAGAGTTTTGGCTCCACCAAACTCAAAATCAGGTCCTTATTCCCACTTCCTATTCTGTACAACAAGCTTGACCCAGAGAAGCCCAGAGTTCTTATCAAGGTACATTTTCTTACAGGTGATGATACTATGTGCAAAATTGGAACAAAGCTTGGAGCTTTAACTGCTGAACCTGTGAAGTTTCTAAAAGAATTTGCTGAGACAACAGAAGAATGTGACTTTAAAGATGTAGAAAAATACCTTGTGCATGTGTGGAAAACGAGTTCTGACCATCTTCGGTACAGTGTGCTCATGAGATCAGTCAAGCAAAGTGACCTTCCACCAACGTCATATTCTGTTTTTGGACACAATAAAAGAGCGTTCTACTTGATCAGCAGATGTGTAAATATTTTGGACTATGCATATGTAGAAAAGATGCATGTGAATTTGATTGGGAAGATATTGATGGGGTGCTAAAACCTCTGAAATTTCTAAAGCCCTACCCACAGAATTTACATGTACATGTACTTGCAAAACCTGTGCTATAAAAAGATATCCCTGTTGATATGCTCTTCTCAAATGTTCAGCATTCTGCAAATGTACCACAAGCAATTGCCGAAACAAATAAAGTGAACTATGAAAATGGTTCCAAAACAGGAGTGATAAACATTATTTTTTCATATTCAGATCATAAATATTGTTTGTTGTAAACATAAAAGGATTAAAAAAACATTATTATTTGTTTCATTTCTATATATGCCTCTTCTTCCTTTATTATAGCGGCCATTTTGGAAAATGGCATAAGGGTTGTTCTGAGGAGTTATTTTCTGTATCTATGAGACTACTTGACCCCACAAAGTTATGTTTTGTCACTGAAATGAAGTATATAGGTCTCATGATTCCTGAAATATTGCATCATTGCATCAACACATCAGCCATTTTTTAAAATGTAATTCAGAAAAAGTCGGCCCTGATCAGCAATGCCTTCCCAAGCTAAATTACTTCTCTAATGATCCAACACACAAATCAAAAATGAAAATCTCTAGACAACGCTTTTTACAGAGGTATATGAGTGGGCGGGGATAAATGGTTTCTTAGTTATGCTCTAGAAGATGACCTTACTGCAACTCTATTTCTACTACCAAATCAAGGAATGGGGTCTGTCCATCAGAGAGCAAAGGTGCACATACTCAAATGGTTTAAGAGTCTTTGGAAGATGTCTCATTTGAGGTCTTGTTTAATTTTATTAGTTTTTAACTTACCTTGTTTATTGACCTACATGATGCCTTCAGTGCTGATCACAATATTACTACTGTTGCTAGCTTAGACAGATGGAACGATCATGTACGATCAAATACCAGCAACATTCTTATAAGCCATTGTTGATAGAGATTTTTCTTGATTAAACAAAATGTTCTTAATGTATGGCTAAAAATATTCTCATACATACTGTATGTGTTTAGTCACTAATAAAACATAAGAAATTGTTTTAAAAAAGTGTCTTTGGAGAATTCACAGCTTAAGACACTTTCGAGCTATTGGCAGAAAATGTATTTTTATCCATAAGCTCCAATAATTCCTATAAAAGGTCTATAAAAAAACGTCTATGAATGTGCTATGATACAGCTGTAGCAGGAGATTGGGATGTGAAATCTAATCTCAAATTGGTTCTTTGTGCCTTTTGGTTTACTTCTGTTCTCTCTTTTACAGTGCATACTAAAGAAAATGTGATACTTGACAAACTCTTTGTGTATTTACAGCTTTTACTTCTACCACCTTAGACGTGTCATTAAATATCAACAGATTTGTCATAGACCTGTCACCCTCTGTTAGAAATGGCCCTATCTGCAGGGTCATCCCTGAGTTTTTTGCCTTACTTCCTCCACATTTTGCTGAATCTTTTTGTTGGCTTTAGGACTCTAAGCTATTTACCACTGCTGACCAGTGCTAAAGTGCATTTGTGTCTCCACTAAACATTATAAAAATTGGTATATACACAATTGGCATATTTAATTTACTTGTAAGTTCCTTGTAAAGTGGTATACTGTTAGAAATGGGGTCTTTGGTTGGTAGTCAGGTTACCCCCGGTCCAAGCAAGGACCCTCATTCTAGTCAGGGTAAGTCACACACAATCCAAATTATCCTGTGCCCACCCTCTGGTAGCTTGGCACTGAGCAGTCAGGCTTCACTTAGAAGGCAATGTGTAAAGTATCTTTGCAATAAATCATGCAATAACACAGTAGAACACCACAAAAACACACCACACAGTGTTTAGAAAAATATATAATATTTATCTGGTAAGATGCAGGTCAAAACGTTTAATATTCAATAAGTATACGTTGAAATATCACTGTAAAAATGATATAAAGTGTCTTTAGATTTAAAAAGCAACAAGTGTCTCCTGCAAGCACAAATTATCTGGTTTGTGTTCAAATTCTCCACAATGGACCGCAGAGGAGGAGTTGCGTGGAAAACGGAGAGGTGTGCGTTGAGTTGTGGAGTTTTCCCGTAGGGCAGGCATTGCGTTGATTTCCGGCGCGTAGACTGGAATCCTCTTCCTTTTGCGGGGTTTTCAGGACACCCCGGGGACGATGTATTGAAATCCTGGGCATGCAGGATGAAATCATCGGGGTTGCGTCGATCTGATGGGCGTTGCGTGGAAATTTCTGCTGCACAGCAGGCGCTGATACGATTCCTCTCAGGAAGTCGGGCTGCGTCATTCCGGTTCGGCTTTGCGTCGCTCCAGTGTGCATGCGACAAATTTCCAGTCGCAACGCTGGTGCTGCTTCGATCTCCTCGTCGGGAAGTCGGGCTGCGTCATTCTGGCTCGCCGTGCAGTGACTTTCTCACTGCGCAGCAAGCTGTGCGTTCTTCCAGGCTGTATGTCGATTTTCGCCGTACATGTAGTTCTTTTGCAGAGATGAAGTCTTTTTTTGTCCTGAGACTTCAGGGAACAGGAGGCAAGCTCTATCCAAGCCCTTGGAGAGCACTTCTCAGCACAGCCAGGGAGCAGCAAGGCAGCAGGGCAACAGCAAGGTAGCAGCCCTTCTCAGAAAAGCAGTCCAGGTGAGTCCTTTAGGCAGCCAGACAGTTCTTCTTGGCAGGTTGCAAGTTCTGGTTCTGGTTCAGGGATTCTTCATCAGTGGTATCTTGTCAAGAAGTGTCTGAGTTGGTAGGGTCAGAGACCCTGCTTAAATACCCAAATTTGCTCTTGAAGTGGGGGAGATTTCAAAGAGTGGCTTAGAAGTGCACAAGGTCCCCTTTCAGTTCCATCCTGTCTGCCAGTGTAGGGGGTGTGGCAGTCCTTTGTGTGAGGGCAGGCCACTGTCCTTTGACATGTAAGTGTCAGGCCCTCCACCCTCCCAGCTCAGGAAGACCCATTCAATATGCAGATGTGTGCAAGTGTGACTGAGCACCCTGTGTTTGGGGTTTGCCTGAGTGGAATGCACAAGGGAGCTGTCAACTTACCCAGCCAGACGTGGATTGTAAGGCACAGAAGGATTTAAGGGCAAAGAAATGCTCAACTTCTAAAAGTGGCATTTCTAAAATAGTAATATTAAATCCAACTTCACTAGTCAGCGGGATTTTGTATTACCATTCTGGCCATACTAAATATGACCTTGTTATTCTGTCAGATCAGAGTCTACCACTCAAACTGTATATGAGGGTAACTCTAATGTTAGCCTATGAGAGCAGCAGGCCTCACAGTAGTGTAAAAAAATTAATTTAGGAGTTTTACACTACCAGGAAATATAAGCTGCACAGGTACATGCCCGGCCTTTTAGCTACATAGCACCCTGCCCTATGGGTTACCTAGGGCCTACCTTAGGGGTGACTTATATGTAGAAAAAGGGGAGTTTAAGGCTTCACAAGTACTTTTATATGCCAAGTCGAAGTGGTAGTGAAACTGCACACACAGGCCTTGCAATGGCAGGCCTGAGGTGTGGTTACGAGGCTACTTATGTGGGTGGAACAATCAGTGCTGCAGGCCCACTAGTAGCATTTAATCTACAGGCCCTGGGCACATGTACTGCACTTTACTGGGGTCTTACAAGTAGATTAAATAAGCCAATTGGGTATTAACCAATGTCACCATGTTTTAAGGGAGAGAGCATATGCAATTTAGCACTGGTTAGCAGTGGTAAAGTGTGCAGAGTCATAAAACCAGTAACAGTGTCCAAAAAATGGAGGGATGTAGGCAAAAAGTTAGGGGTGACCACCCTAAGGATGTCAGGTCTAACATATCCCATATACCATATACCCAGTGCCTGTAAATTAAATGCTACTAGCAGACCTGTAGCTCTGACTGTGCCCCCCACTAAAGTAGCCGTGTAAAAATGTCTCAGGCATGTCATTGTAGAGCCTGTGTGTGCAGTTTTACTGCCACTTTGACTTGGCATTTAAAAACCCATGCCAAGTCTTAGACTCCCCTTTTATTATATATAAGTCACCCTTAAGGTATGCCCTAGTTAGCCCATAGGGCAGGGTGCAATGTAAGTAAAATGCAGGATATGTACTTTTAAATTTTACACGTTCTGGTAGTGAAAAAGTAATTTTTCACTACTGTAAGGCCTACTACTCTCATAGACAGCATTTGGACTTCCTTAATATACTTTTAAGCTGTTCTTTCTGATCTACTGTTTTGGAAATGCCACTTTGACAAAAGTGGACATTTCTCTGCTCTTACTGCTCTGTGTGCCTTGCAGCCTGTCATTAATACATGTCTAGACTAGGTGATAGCTAAGCATTGTGCATTCCCTCTAACACAGAAAGGGTGGGTGTGACAAAGGACTCAGCTGCATTCATCTGCATTCTGATCGGCCTTCGTGGGCTTGAAGGGTGGAAGATAGCTAACACTTACACTTCAATAGAGAAGTGCCTGTCCCCACACAAAGGGCTGATTACCCCTACTGGTAGGCTGGAGCCAGGGCCGGGAAGAAGGGATATCTGTGCAATTCAAGGAGCTGCCTTGAAATTATCCCCACTTCAAAGGCACATTTGAGTATCAGTACTGGGTCTCTCACCCCATCAAATCAGTACACTTCTGGACTTGGGAAGAACTCTGCAGGAGTAAAGACTGCTGTGCTGTAAGGATTGCCAATTGGCCTGGACTGACTGTTCCAAGAAGCTGCTTCTCTGCTTTGCTGAACTGCCCTGCTGCTTGTTGATTTCTTCCCTGCCGAGGACCAGGACTGGGCACATCCTGCTGAACCATGAGTGACTGCAAACATTAGCTGGCTTGCCCCCTGTTCTCATGCCATCTCAGGGACATCAAAGACCGCCTGCAACTCTCCTAGTGCTGCTGGACTCTGCCACATGTGAATCCTACCCTTGCCTGAGGTGCCTCCTCTATTCCTGGGCCTCAGAGGGGGTCTTGGTAGATGAATTCTGCAAAACCTGACGCATCACTGCAAGTGCTTGAGGAGTTCCACCAGATCACTCCTTCAATGCTGATGCAGAGGCTGTTCGACAACAGCAGATTCAGTGCCTGTGTGGCCAGATGCTCTGCACGACACGATGATGACATATCGAATTCACTTCAATGGAGTTCGATGCCATCGATGCCATCACAGGACCCGACTGAGAGGATCAACATCAACACTTTGCTCCATCAAAGGTACTATTTCAGCAGACCCTGCATGGGGTCAGTATCCATCCTACCCTGCATCCCACTTGGCCTGAACTTTGAATTTTCACTGGTCCCTCACATCCTCAAGTAACCTTTTGACCCCTAGTGTCTTCTAACCACTATTTTTTATTTAATCTTCAAAAATACATATCTCGACTTCCACTGATTGGAATTGTGTAGTTTTGGTCTTGTTTTACTTAGATACATATTTTCAACTTATCTAAACAAGTGTGGAGTCTTTTGTGGTGTTTTCATTGTGTTACTGTGTGTATGTGGTGCACAAATACTTTACAAATTGCCTCTTAAGTTAAGCCTGATTGCTGTGTGCCAAGTTACCAGAAAGTGAGAACAGGGTTATTTAGGTTCTGTAACTGACTTACTCTGACTAGGATTGTGGTCCTGTGAGAAAGTAGCCTCTTTCTAGCCTTGTTACCCCCACTTTTGGCCTATTTGTGAGTATATGTCAGGGTGTTTTCACTGTCTCACTGGGATCCTGCTAGTCAGGGCCCAGTGCTCATAGTGAAAACCCTATGTTGTCAGTATGTTTGTTATGTGTCACTGGGACCCTGCTAGCCAGGACCCAAGTGCTCATAAGTTTGTGGCCTATATGTATGTGTTCCCTTTGTAATGCCTAACTGTCTCACTGAGGCTCTGCTAACCAGAACCTCAGTGGTTATGCTCTCTCTGCTTTCCAAATTGTCACTAACAGGCTAATGACCAATTTCACCAATTCACATTGGCATACTGGTACACCCATATAATTCCCTAGTATATGGTACTGAGGTACCCAGGGTATTGGGGTTCCAGGAGATCCCTATGGGCTGCAGCATTTCTTTTGCCACCCATAGGGAGATCTGACAAATCTTACACAGACCTGCCAGTGCAGCCTGAGTGAAATAACGTCCACGTTATTTCACAGCCATTTACCACTGCACTTTAGTAACTTATAAGTCACCTATATGTCTAACCTTTACCTGGTGAAGGTTGGGTGCAAAGTTACTTAGTGTGTGGGCACCCTGGCACTAGCCAAGGTGCCCCCACATCATTCAGGGCAAATTCCCCGGACTTTGTGAGTGCGGAGACACCATTACACGCGTGCACTATACATAGGTCACTACCTATGTATAGCGTCACAATGGTAACTCTGAACATGGCCATGTAACATGTCTAAGATCATGGAATTGTCACACCAATGCCATTTTGGCATTGGGGAGACAATTCCATGATCCCCCGGGTCTCTAGCACAGAACCCGGGTACTGCCAAACTGCCTTTCCGGGGTCTCCACTGCAGCTGCTGCTGCTGCCAACCCCTCAGACAGGTTTCTGCCCTCCTGGGGTCCAGACAGCCCTGGCCTAGGAAGGCAGAACAAAGGATTTCCTCTGAGAGAGGGTGTGACCCCCTCTCCCTTTAGAAATAGGTGTGATGGCGGGGGAGGAGTAGCCTCCCCCAGCCTCTGGAAATGCTTTGATGGGCACAGATGCTGCCCATCTCTGCATAAGCCAGTCTACACCGGTTTAGGGATCCCCCAGCCCTGCTCTGGCGTGAAACTGGACAAAGGAAAGGGGAGTGACCACTCCCCTGACCAGCACCTCCCAGGGGAGGTGCCCAGAGCTCCTCCAGTGTGCCCCAGTCCTCTGGCATCTTGGAAACAGAGATGTTGCTGGCACACTGGACTGCTCTGAGTGGCCAGTGCCAGCAGGTGACATCAGAGACTCCTTCTACCTCTCTTAGTAGCCAATCCTCCTTCCTATGTAGTCAAACCTCCTTTTCTGGCTATTTAGGGTCTCTGCTTTTGGGAATTCTTCAGATCCGAATGCAAGAGCTCACCAGAGTTCCTCTGCATCTCCCTCTTCACCTTCTGCCAAAGGATCGACCGCTGACTGCTCAGGACTCCTGCAAAACCGCAACAAAGTAGCAAAGACGACTACTGCAACCTTGTATCGCTTCATCCTGCCGGCTTTCTCGTCTGTTTCCTGGTGGTGCATGCTCTGGGGGTAGCCTGCCTCCTTTCTGCACCAGGAGCTCTGAAGAAATCTCCAGTGGGTCGACGGAATCTTCCCCCTGCAACCGCAGGCAACAAAAGACTGCATCACCGGTCCTCTGGGTCCCCTCTCAGCACGACGAGCATGGTCCCTGGAACTCAGCAACTCTGTCCAAGTGACTCCCACAGTCCAGTGACTCTTCAGTCCAAGTTTGGTGGAGGTAAGTCTTTGCCTCCCCACGCTAGACTGCATTGCTGGGTACCGCGTGATTTGAAGCTGCTCCTGTGCACTCTTCCAGGATTTCCTTCGTGCACAGCCAAGCCTGGGTCCCCGACACTCTAACCTGCAGTGCACAACCTTCTGAGTTGTCGTCCGCCATCGTGGGACTCCCTTTTGTGACTTCGGGTGGACTCCGGTTCACTCCTCTTCTAAGTGCCTGTTCTGGTACTTCTACTGGTGCTGCCTGCTTCTGTGAGGGCTCCCTGACTTGCTGGGCGCCCCCTCTGTCTCCTCATCCAAGTGGCGACATTCCGGTCCCTCCTGGGCCACAGCAGCATCCAAAAACCCTAACCGTGACCCTTGCAGCTAGCAAGGCTTGTTTGCGGTCTTTCTGCATGGGAACACCTCTGCAAGCTTCTTCACGACGTGGGACATCCATCCTCCAAAGGGGAAGTTCCTAGTCCTCTTTGTTCTTGCAAAACACCAAGCTTCTTCCATCCGGTGGCAGCTTCCTTGCACCCAAAGCTGGCATTTCCTGGGCTCCTGCCCACTCTCAACACTGTCGCAACTCTTGGACTTGGTCCCCTTGTCTTACAGGTACTCAGGTCCAGAAATCCACTGTTGTTGCATTGCTGGTGTTGGTTCTCCTTGCAGAATCCCCCTATCACGACTTCTGTGCTCTCTGGGGGTTGTAGGTGCACTTTACACCTACCTTACAGGGACTTGGGGTGGGCTATTTTTCTAACCCTCTCTGTTTTCTTACAGTCCCAGCGGCCCTCTACAAGCTCACATAGGTTTGGGGTCCATTCGTGGTTCGCATTCCACTTTTGGAGTATATGGTTTGTGTTGCCCCTATACTATGTGCTCCTATTGCAATCTATTGTAACTTTACACTGCTTGCATTACTTCCTTTTGCTATTACTGCATATTTTTGGTATTGTGTACATATATCTTGTGTATATTTGGCATCCTCATACTGAGGGTACTCACTGAGATACTTTTGGCATATTGTCATAAAAATAAAGTACCTTTATTTTTAGTATGTCTGTGTATTGTGTTTTCTTATGATATTGTGCATATGACACCAGTGGAATAGTAGGAGCTTTGCATGTCTCCTAGTTCAGCCTAAGCTGCTCTGCTATAGCTACCTTCGATCAGCCTAAGCTGCTAGAAACACCTCTTCTACACTAATAAGGGATAACTGGACCTGGCACAAGGTGTAAGTACCTCTGGGACCCACTACAAGCCAGGCCAGCCTCCTACAGGTCCCTACTTGGATAGGGTGCATAACTCTGTCAACTAAAGACGCAATTTCTAACACCCTCTGATGGCTACCACCTTAACAGGACCATATTTGATGTTTCCTCTAACAGGTGCCATTTTATCCATTTGATTTCTACCACTATGCACAAATAATTTGTAACAGATGTGCTTCACTCAGCACATAGAGTACCACATACTATAATGTCTGGCAGAGGTTCTTGGTTCATATCTAATGTCTGACAGGCAATTCGTTCATCACATGCCATCCAACAGTTGTTATTATATGGCTTTCATCAGTAACTTCATGGCTAAACAGAAAAGGTAAATCAATGTCTAGAACAATACTTACAATGTAATCTTTATGAATCACAATATAACCGGTCTGACTAGTTACCATTATTTGATTTTTTGCGACAACAATGCTACTTATTCTGGAATAAATTTTCCACTTTCTTAATGTCTCCAAAGATTTCTTACTTGATCTTTTACATGTGCAGCTCAGATAATTTCAGTGGATGCTGCAGCCACCAATTACTTTGAGAAACTGTATATTTGTAGAGGGTGGATAGGTCACAATCTACATTGAACCAAGTATGACTTTCTTCCCAAATTTACTTTAGTCAGCAGTTAAATGTTAAGTTTCAACCTCACTTCTTTAGGATATTTACAAATGTTAAACTTCTATAGTCTTTTTGTTCATATGTTTCTTAATGTTGGAAGAACCATCGAAATTGTAATGAATTCCATTTAAAACTGGCTGGCCATTTTACTGTTTAGATCGGCCTCCTGCATTTCATTTAGATTAAGCTCCTAAATGCGAAACCACAGTAATTTGAGATACTTTTTATTTCAGGAAACAACTGAGAGTTTTCACTCTCCTGGAAGGGTTATTCACTTACTGAATGTTCTTGTGTCATTCTCCTCTGTACATGTCCCTACCATGTGCATCAACTCCCTCAAGCAGAGTAGGACAGCATGGGAAATCATCCTTTTGGGGGCTATGGTGTCATGCATAGGTGGGGGGCAACAGCTGGATTAGGATTTGTGGCTATGTAGAAACTTGCTGTGGGCCTCAAGGCATCCATTCTCCAGGTGTAATTACTTTCACTTTCACTCACCAATTCCAGATCAGGATATGCAGAATATCGTTCTCCTGGTCACTTCTAAAGCTCTCAAACTGCTAGGTATGGTTTCTAGGGTCCAAACTGTAGCCCACCTTTGACATTTGACTTCTATGTCACTGGAAATTCTGCTCCACAGTACTGTGACTTAATCTAAACGTCAGGCATGCCAACTGAGATTAGCAACTAATTTACCATATTTTATGGTGACAGTTCTTGAACTGTGAGTTGTTTCCAGCTACTACTGCTCAAAGTCAATTTATACCGGCAAATCGAGTACAAAACGTAAGAATATTGCATATAGATGGGCTTTTAAGATTTATGCTTCGATATAAAGGGTAAAATACATAATACATTATTACAAAGAAACAGTAAGTAGAGGGAACGATGGCATTTTGACAGTAAGTTAAACCATCTGACACACAATCGTTTCAAGGCAGAAGAGGTGATCTGAAAGTGTACCTATTTTGAAATGTTTTGTCTTGGTGAGCAAAAGGACGAGAGCCATTTCAGTACTAGGCCTCTTGTCTCCATTTAAGCCCAGGTAAAATTTTCTTTACACGGTAATCTCATTTAATTTCCGGCTTCGCATTTTACGATTGCTTTAGGAAATCACCCTAACTACACCTTTAAAGCATATCGTGAAATTTCTAGTCCATTCATGTAAAATCATATTGCTTGAGCATGTGAACAATATGAACAAAAAGAACGCAAGTAGCTGTTGATCATGTCTCCTGTGGGGTTTTGCACTATTTTTGTGTTCTGCACTAAAATATAGTGCTGAGTGCCAGATTTGCATTGTATCTAATTTTGCAAATTTGGTGCTATTTTTCCAACATTTCGCTTAGTTACATAATTTTGACTTAGGTTGACAGCGTTTAGTAGGTTAGAAGGTCTACTTGACCTTAGTGATGAAATCATTGAGCCTGAGTCACAAAGGTACTTACACTCTTGTGTACTTTTATGATTGTTTGCTATTTATAAAGGGGATTAGAAGTAGTATCTTTACGACTACAGAGTCTCACATAAAACGGTAGGTCTGCTAGGCAGCCAGATCCATGGAGAGAGCACAACTGCACCATTTCTTTGAACATATTGCACTGTTCTGCTCTCTCCAGGTAACACAGTGTAACATGAATATGAACCTGGGGCTGGAATAATTTATCTTTTGCTAAAATCAGTAACTTTTGTAACACAAACGTGCATTTACAATTATTATTATTTTCTTTCTCTCCTATGAGGCAGGAATGATTGCTTGTGAGAAACCCCTTCACCTACAATGACATGAACTTTAGGGGAGCTCGTCCCTCATTCATATATCTTAGATTCCCATTGAATTTTGCCTTGGGTTGGGAATCTTCACCAATCACCAGCCTTTCTTGTAGGCCGACCCAGGGACACCAATAGTCCAAGTCACATACTGTACCCTTTCTCTCCCTCCCTCCCCTACCCCCAATTTGCTAGTTTAAAATCCATCTCTTTCTTTTCTGTGAATTAGGCATTTTTCCCTAACAAATTTCTCTTTTTTTTTCTATAGCGTTACAAAACAATTTGCGGTTTGGATGCAAAATGGCTCGACCTAAATCAAAAGGACATACACTTCAAAATTAAAGGTAGGTACATGCAAAACAAAATTGTACACATGGTGGTGGTAATACTACTAAGATCGTCCCGAAAATTACACCGGTGAAAAGACGGTACCACTCATGAATGCTAAACTGAAATGTGTGGAATTCGTACATCCGCCATATGGCGCCTTCCCACGAAAGTGGCTTTCAATCTATTTTTGTTTCATACCAACGGCATTAAGCATACTTTAAATCGAATTTACACTTTGCTTGTAGTAAGTATAGGTCTTGAAATCACATTATGCCTTGTGAATGAGGCGATTCTGGGGCATTACACTACCTAGATCTGCTCAGCATGAGGTGGCACCTGGAACTGAGAAACAGGAAGTTAAACTGCACCTATCATGATTACAAGGATTCAGACGATAGACTTCTGCTTTGAAAATGCCTTCCAACAGTAGGAAACATTTAATTGTGCACCTAATACACACAGTGTAAATGATATGCTCCCTAATCTTTATGTATCATATGTTAAATTGTGCGTTACTATATAAGTATAAAGAACACTGCGAATAACCGAAATATCATCACTGGCATACGTCATTGTTAACCAAATGTGCATTTTAATACCGCAGCCATCATGGCGTCCATCCACTCCGGGTCACCCACCAACCCCTGCCCACATCACATCTTCAACCTCGGAACCAACCCAATCAGCACAGAACTCCCCACCACCCTCAACACCTCTATTTCCACAGCAAACTGCCCAGACAGATGGAAACAACAGAGGTCAAACGTCCTCTGAAGAAACCCCCAGCAGACCCCAGCGACCTAAAAAATTACCGACTTATCTCAATGCTTTCCTATCCAGCCAAAGTACTCAAGAAAGCCATCAACCAATAGCTCACTGAATACCTGGAACAACACCACCTACTCGATGCTTCACAATCAGGATTCCGTGCCAACCACAGCACCGAGGCAGCACTCATCAGAACTCTCCTCAACCGTGGAGAAACTGTAGCCCTGATCCTCCTCTACCTCTCTGCTACATTTGACACCATCTCCCACCACACCGTCATCGACAGACGTAGAAATATTGGCATACAGCAGAACGCCCTCAAAGGGATCCCCTCTTTTCTGACAGGATACACACATACCATCCAAATACCTCCCTTCACCGCCATGCTCTAGGATGTCATATGCGGCATACCCCAAGGATCATCCCTTTGCCCCACCCTGTTCAAAATCTATGTGACCCCCCTCGCAGATATTGCCTAATCCCACAGACATTCTCTCCTATGCAGAAAACACTCAACTAATCATCTCGCTCACCGCAAACCCCTCCAACGCCAAGCCAACTTCTGCAACACCATGACCCACACAGCCAAATAGATAAGAGACAACTCCCTAAAACTGAGCTCAGACAAAACAGAAGTGCTAATCTTCAGAAAGAACACCTCCGTATGGGACAACAGCTGGTGGCCGGCAGAACTCAGACCTACACCTACACTGACACCGACAGACCAATCACACAAACGTGGCATCATCCTTGACAGCCAACTGACCATGAAATGATAAATCAATGCAGTCACCTCCTCCTGCTTCTACACCCTCTGCATGCTCCACAGAATCTTCAGATGGATCCAAATCAACACCAGAAAGACCATTACACAGGCCTTTGTAACTAGCCGCCTCAATTACGACAACGCTCTCTAGGCTGAAATCTCCATCCAGCTCCTCAGGAGATTCCAAACCATACAGAGCACTGCAGCCGGACTCATCCTGGACCTCCACAGAAGAACCCACATCTCGCTCCACCTCAGAGACCTCCACTGGCTCCCCATCCAGAAGCGATGCCAGTTCCAGATCTTCACACTCGCCTTCACAGCTCTACACAACCAAGGACCAGCTTACATAAACCACAGACTAAGATCCCATCTCACCCACGAGGCACCTTCACTCCACCTCACTCGCCATTGTACACCTCTGCATCCATCGCAGCTGCACGGAGGGACTCTCCTTCTCCTACATCACCGCCAAGACCTGGAACGGCCTTCCTCTGCAACACTGAACAGCACCTGCCCTATCCAACTTCAGAAAGAAACTCAAGACCTGGATTTTTGATGGAGACACAGCACCCTCAGTGTCTAGATAACCCTAAAGGTGACAGTGAAGCACTTTACAAATACTGATTGACTAATTGATTGAACATTGGCCAAAATACAAGTAGGACTCCGTTGCTCAAACGTTTTCTACTGCTAAACATAATCTTGATTTCGAAATGTGCTTTTATGTTTTTCTTTTTCATTGAAGAAGAAAGATATCCTTTACTAGCTAGAAGAGTAGCTCATTTTTTACTTTCAGAAATGAGTAGATAATTCTAATTAGGAATCTGTTGTGATGGGTTGAGAAAGATCCTACTCTACCATGCAGCCCAGATCACTGATACTTTTAATGTCATGCAGTTGTGTGCACCTTTGCCAGATGATGGGAACAAGGGGAGTTACTTGTTCCAGGTAGACGGCACAACCTGATCAGTCTTGGTTTGAAGAAGTCGGTGGGAAGAAGCTCTCGAAAGAATGCAATGCACTAATAATTTGTGCATCTGAGAATAGTTGTTAGAAGATCTTGTTAGGGAATATTGTCCTGACTTTGCCAAGGGAAAACATTTCCCTATCTCTGCTGATGTCCCATATTCCTGGTTCTTGAGTTAGACTCTTGAACATTCTTTCTCTATCTTTCCCAGACCCTCCACAGTTCATTTCGGAATGACACCTTCTGCTTAGGATTTTCCCTTGCCCTATCACATAATTTTTTTGGATGGGGGAAGTTTCTTTATGGAACTGACATATCTCTGTTCTGCATTTTGTACTTTATAATGATTAGCATTGTCTTCTATCTGGTATATATTGGTGGATTGATTAAAACAGTGAACATTATGCTTACCTGATAGATACATTCAGTACTGAATAAAGCCTGTAACCATGATTAATTTGCAAATAAACCTTCATGGTTTGAAAACCATCCTGTCCGTTGTTCTTGTGGAGCCAATTGATTTCATTGTAATTTATAAGTATGTACTGATGTTAGCTCCCAGAACACACATTTACCAATTAACCAATGGTCCATGCAACCAGTGGCGCAATCTGTTTGATGACCACACCAGAGCCCAAATGTAAGTAATTGTGTTATCAGTTGAGGAAGGGGGGAAAGCCTACTCAAGCAGTAGGCCTCAAATTTACTAAATGAACCTGTGCCCGGCCCCCTCTAGCAGTGTGGCACAAAATCAGCTAGGCTTAATCTAAAGGCAATCTGTAAAATATTTATACAGCAAACAAACAGTAATAAAGTGAAAATACAACACATGAAAATTCCCACACCAATTTAGAAGAATAGTGAAAATGCTATTAAATAAAATGACACCAAAATAAATTAAATCCAATCAGTAGAACCGGGCTTATGAAATTTTAAGCTTTTCCCTGAAAAAAAGTGCCTGAAAGATCAAAGCACCAACTGCAGCATCAGGCGGGACAAAGTCAAAATTTAAGGCCAACCACAATTGAGCATATGTCTGATGCACTATATATTTTGGGCCCAGTCTCGGCTTACCTTCAGGCTTGAAAGAAATGTTGCTGAAAAACTCCTGAGAAGGAAAAGTTCGACAAAGCAGCTGGCAGTGTCTGAGGAAGAGGCAATGTCATCGAGGAGCCACTGGACAGACTCACATTAAAGATTTCTACCTTCGGATTTTGTCACTTTGTCAGCGAGACAAAGCTGCAGGCTCTATCCAACAAGAGATCCACGAGGCCCCCCTGAACAGGATGTGCTGCTGCAGAGAATGCAGTGGGAGCTACTGTGCAGTTAGACCGGCTGGCGATGCACCTTGGGCAGTTTGGCTGGCAAGTGGGTCCCAGTCTTCTGTTGGAGCTCAGGCCACTTTTTGGTGGAAACTCTTCTAAGTCACAAGTTCTGAGATTAGGCAGGAGCAGTACTACCAACACCACACCCAAAGGTCTAGGACCAGGTCCAGAGGGTTCTGGGGGGCATCACTAGGGGTTAGGACCCACTCCAGCAGAAGTCAGATTCAGGATTCAAAGCCTCTGGAACTTGCTATGTCCCAGTAGCTCACAAAGCAAACTAGTGCTTGGAGTCACTCTTGTTGTCCTGGATTTAAGCAGCAAGACAGTTCTCTAGCAGCAGGGCAGTCATCTGGTAGCAGTAGGGCAGTCTTCTGGGGAACTAGGCAGGCCTAATGCATCAGGACAGTCCTCTGTGGGTCCAGGTAGTCCTTCTGAAGCCTTACACAGGTCCAGGAGTGTACTGAAGATGTGTTCTGAGGGTCCATTATTTATACTTATTGTAAGCCTTTGAAGTGGAGGAATCATCTAGCATCATATTCTGGTTCTGGAGAGTTCTTCTCTTTCACTGCCAGTGCTCCAAGAAGTATGAGATAACAAAAAAACAAGCGTCAGGTTCCTTTGCATGTGTGCATACCGCAGCATTTATGGTTCAAATCTTTTTTATTTATTTTCTGAAGCAAGAACATACCATTGTCAGAGAACATGTCAAGTAAGAGATAACTTTGAACTTGATTGCCCAATTGAGGTTCCCTGCGTCCGTTCGGGTCATGTATAGAAATAAAATGCATAATCTGATGGATCAAAGAGAGGCAGACAAACTGTTGGAAGATATTGGAGCGAATACTGTATAAGTGTCACTTAGATAAGGTCACTTAGGTGGCTCTCAAGGTGGTTCTTGATTAGGTTTTGTAGTAAGCGTTGTAATAGTTTTCATTGGTGTCTACCTACTTTTGTTTGTTTTGAGCTCTTTTACCCTCTAGCTATGGGACCAACGTGAGAACATCCCAGAGCGTTCTAAAATTGACTTTTCTAAATCCAAGTGGCCTCTTGGTAGGGTCCACCAAGGGGAAGTGTTTTTGATTGGGTTGGAAGGGGAGCACAGGGTGTGAGGCAGGGATGCAGTGGGTGGGGAGCAAGGGTGAAAAAGCAAAAAAAAAATCCTCTGAAACCTCAGGTTGAAATCTTTAACTAGTGCCAAATTTTTAAACTGTACAATGGCGCGGGAATAATCTGGCTTTAAATTAGCTGCAGATTTTTACCTGGAATATTAATGGCCTACATACAAAAGAACGAAGAGATAGGATTTTACAGTACTTAAGGGATTTGCAGGCACATGCTATAATCTTGCAGGAGACCCACTTGACTGGAGTAGAATGGATTCAGTTTTTAATACACAAAATTTGTTCAACAATTGGTTTGTACAGATCATAGCTCCAATACAAAAGGAGTGACTATATTGGTTAAGCATCTGGAGGCATTTCTTTCAGGATAAGTTACAGATTAGGCAGGGAGGTGGGTCTTTACAAATTTACAGTTCTACGATAGAATCTTCACCGTGCTAGGATACTATGGCCCAAACTGACGATTTCGAGCCACTTAGAATGGCCTTCTTCCAGGTGCTTGATTTTTCTGCACCTATTATTATGGTAGGCCTATTGAATCTTAATTTGGACAGTTCGTCTATGTCCAGCGTAATTGGCTTTCCCAAATCTCAGGCATTTTTAAAACATATGATTGGGCAGTTAGGCCTCTGTGACGTTTGGAGAGAAAGAGCTAGGACACTGTGAGTCTACTCCTTTCACAACATTGAATGTGGCCACTGTTCTAAGATAGACGTCTTTTTAACGGTTTTAACTTTGAGAGACTTGAGTTTCCTTAATGTTTAAACCTACGGTTAGGGCTGAAGCAAGAAGGTGGACGCTACACTGTGGACCCTAGTCTGTACAATTTTATTGGATTCGGATCTGGTCAATGTCCTTTAGGCAGAGCTAGATGAATTTTTTAAGGTGAATGTTGGCACAGCACAGGTTAATATGGTGTGGAAAACCCTTGTAGGCCTTCCTTAGGAGGTAGATTACTAGTTTTACAAGCCTTAGGAGAAGGAGGTATAGAGATGAGATCATGAAGGTAAGCATCAGAATGAAGGAGGTTGAAGATCTCCTGAAGACCAGTACATTTCAGGGTACTTTAGAATGGAGGCTTCAGATGCTAAAAAAACAACTGGCAGCAATATTGGAGGCAAGGGTGAAGGAGAGATGGGAGGCCAGTAAGCTAGAAAATTCTGAATACGGTGAAAGTGCGGGTAAGCTTTTGGCTTGGAACATTAAGGCAGTCCAAGCAAGAAATACTATTAAGGGCATAAAGAGTGAGGGGTTCAGGTTTTTTTTGAAAACCTGTATGCTGAAGATCTTGCAAGTAACAGAGGGTACTGTTAACCATTGGCTGGGGCCTCAGGTATTGCCCTCTCTTTCATCACAGGATCAATCCTGTCTTTACCAGGCAATATCTCAGCAGGAGGTTAAGAAGGCAGTTAGCACTGGTATGGCAAGTAAAGCGGCAGGCCACGATGGTCTTCTGGTAGAGCTTTTAATTTTGAAACCCAGGAAAAGCCCAGTCATCTGTGAGTCTTATAGACCTATTTCACTCTTAAACAGCGATTATATTATTTTAGTGAAGATACTGGCAGAAAGGTTGAGTGGTGTGGTTGGCAGGCTGCTGCATGCAGATCAGAGGGGCTTGAAAAGGGGAGATACCTGTACAAATTAACCAATGGCCTTAATGGCTCAATAGACCTGGCCACATCTTTGAACATCCCCTTGGCAATTTTAACTATAGATGTTGCTAAGGCTTTCGATAGTCAATTGGAATTACCTAGCTAGTATCCTACAACATTATAGGCTGGGTGAAAATTTCTTCAGAGCAGTACAGTTGATTTATAATACTCAGCCAGGGTACTAGTGATTGGCACACATTAACCTTCCCTTTTAAGATATTCAGAGGTAGGAGGCAAGGATGTCCTCTCCTCTGCTTTTTAACCTCTATATTGAGCCGCTTGCTTGTAAGATTAGGAGGATCCTTCCATACTTCCTTTTGCTTGCTATGGCTGGGAGAAAGAAGTGGCCTTGTATGAGGATGATCTGTTGTTTTATTTCTGCTGATCTACAGACACCTCTCTCTGCAATGGGTCAGTTGACTTTTGAGTTTGGCGAAGTGTCTGGGTATTCTGTAAACATAGGGAAGACACAGGTAATGGTTTGGGACCTGGATCTAGTGAAAAGAGAAATTATATATCTTGGTGCAATTATTTCCCAGAATATAGATACAATTCCTGATTTGAATTTAGCTAAGGTTCTAGCAGAGCCAAATAAATTAATGAAGTGCTGGGTCAATCTACCACTATCCTTTTTAGACAGGGTCAATTTTGGTAATCATGGTCATTCTTCCCAGGTTTAGTTTCCTTTTCAATTAAATCCCCTTGCATTTTAGGAAGGAGTGGCTTGATAAAATACAACAGGCCATTAATTATTTTATCTGGGTGTTTAAAGGCATAAGAGTCTCATGGAAAAAAGCTCAGAGGAAGAAGGGACAAGGGGGGCTGACTCTTCCAGACCTGCAGATTTATGCATGGGGCTTTCAATTGAAAAACGTCAGAATGTTGTTTAATTCCCCAGATACTTCGGAGATTGGGTTCATATTCAGAGTCATGCTGAGAACTCTTGATGGCTCCAGTAAGCACTTTCTGATTAAATTTGGGGACACAGAGGGGCTCATTTACAAGGTCCCTGCACCGCCGTAATGTTATTTTTTTATGCTAAGGTAGCGTAAACAGCCCCCCACACAGTACTGCAAACTGGAGCAATGGGACCATTGTGCCAATTAGTAAACCCTTGCACCACATTATACCAGAGCCAGGTATAATGTATGCAAGGGAGGTGCTCCCCCGCCAAGAGGCCCACAGGTATGTTGCAGTGAAATCTACAAGATTTCACTGCGTCATTCTAGCATCATGTTTTAATGCTTGCTCAAGAGCGTTAAAGTGCCGCTAGGCTGTTTTAAATGAGCCTCCCTGTGCTTTGCTGGACAAGCATCAATTTTTGATGCTAGTTCAGCAAATGCCAAAACTGTGTCAGAAATTCTGATGCAGCTGTGCTAACGAGTGCCATGATGCACTACCATGGTGTCGTTAGGGGGCAGAGGATGGCGCAAGCAAACTGGCGCATTGTGATCGATGCTCCAGTTTGTTGTGAATGAGGCCCAAAGTACTTTTAAAAAGTGCGTCCGAAAGTTCTACAATCCTTGGCTAGGATGTGGTCCCACATAAAACTGTCCCTAAAGCTGGGTTACTATAGCAACCTGGCCCTTATCTCAGCTTTTGCCTGGTAACCAGAGTGCCTTAATGACAAGCTGGCATTACCGATTAAGGCTGCAGGTATTCGAACTTGGGGGCAGATTACTTCTAATGATGGGCTTCTCTCCTGGCAGGAGCTTACGACCTTATTGGAAGGGAATCTCTCTAGATTCAAGACTTGCAGCTAAAAAGTTGATCTTAAAACTTGGGCTCTGATATCGGGTCCTATAACCAGTTGGAGGAACAGCTTTACACCAAGTTGCTGGGAAAGAATGAATTAGCAGCGTGGGTTTGGAAGTTGTTGGAAATCTCAGATGGGAACTTTACACTTGCAGAGGAGCTCTGGGGGGAAGACTTGCCAGAGTCACAGCTCCTACATCTATGATAAGCATCAATGCAAACCCTATACAGTAATGTTGAACCAGCTTTGAGAAATTAGCTCTTTTTGACATGGTTAATCCCCACCTTTTGCCTGATGTTTGATGTGTGCCCAGGGCCCCTGCTAACCAGGTTCTAAGAGTCATAGCTCTTTTTCTAAAACTGTTGTGATGCATTGGCACAATTGGATTCATCCTTATCTACCACTATAAGTCCCTAATAAAAGGGTACTTAGGTACCCAGGGCATTGGGTCCTTTGGGTAGGCCCCTGAGGACAGCAGCATTGAGTGTGCCACCCTCTAGGGCCATGCATTCCAGATGCACCCAGCACTGCCATTGTAGGCTGAGTTTTCGGGTGCAAATCTAAAACACAAACTTGACATGGCACACTGCATGTGTGCGCTATCCACCAAACACTGCATTTACTATGGGTAAGACACCCCTCAAAGCAGGCCTTACAGCCCTAAGGCAGGGAGCACCATAATATATGTGAGGGCATAACTGGATGAGCAATATGCCCCCACTATGTCCTTGCCAAACCTGGAACATAGTGAGTGAACAGAGCAGCCATTTTAATGCATGTGCTGGCCACTGGTCAACATGAGTTTCCCAGCTATATGATGGCCACTCTGAACCCTGGGTTGTTTGGTATCAAACAACACGGAATCATAAATCTAAACTGATACCAGTATTAGATTTATCCCTAAAGGTACCCAGGAATCACCTTAAAGGCGCCCCCTGCTAAAGCTAACTAACCTGGCATGGTTGCTGACTGGTTCTATCCAGCCTGCCACCTCCAGACAGTCAGAGCCCTGTCTCTCTGGTTTGTGAAACAGTGCCCTTCCTCAGTGGAGAAGCTTACACCCCCTCCTTCAGGAATGTGCACTGCCCTGGAGGTGAGCTTCAAAGGGCTTACCGCCCTTGAAACTCGACCCCCAGGCCTGCTGCTAGCAGCAGATGGCCTCCCCCTTTGCAAACCCCTACTTTTGGTTGGAGCAAATGCGGGAAACCACACAAAGGGTAGGGGGAGTGGCACCACCTGGCATGCACTGCCCCTAAGGTGTTGCCTGTGAGGTGGACACTTCATTTCATTTTCCTCCATTTTAGATGGACGGGAAATAGCCAATTAGGTTTAGGGTAGTGACCCTTCCCACAGGAAGTGGTCACTATATTGGGAGTAGCCACACAAAGGTAACGCTGCCCTTGGACACTACCAGGATCCCTCTAAAATTCCCACTAAATTTAGTATTAGGTGGGCATCCCTAGACCAAGAAATCAGATTTGAAGGACACAAAGAAGTCCAGTACCAAGAAGATCCAAGGCACGAGAACTGTGGACCTGTGCACCAAGAAAACGTGCCAAACTCTGCCTGCTGCAACCACACCCGACAATTGTCGCTGCGAAGAAGCTGGACACTACACTGACATCAAAAAACCCAGAGGACCTCAAGGCTTCACCAATCGCCCAAGAACTCCCTCCAGAGTGGAGGTACCACTCTCCATCAATCCAAGAGCCAACAAACTAGTGAGTGTCACTTCACTGGCTGTCTGATATCTCCTGAACCAGAAGTCACAGCCAGACCCAACAACTCACCAATGACCAGAAGAACAAACCCTGCAAGTGTGCCAAGTTTGGTGGCACTGTGCCCTCCAGTGGCCAAATCGTGCCAATATCCTGACTACTGGTCAGCTGACATCGGACACCAGGAAAAACAGCTTGCCCAGAGCTGAAAAAGGACCAGAAGGAAGCTCTAGTCAAGGGACTTCAGGAACAACCCGGACCTCCTGCCAGAGTGCCCCTGTTGTCCTGTAAGCAACCTTCAAAAAGACCTACCTCTAGATCCGAAGGACATCTTTGCACACAGCCTCTGGCTCACTGATTTGCTCTGCACACAGCCACCCTGTGCCCTGCAATGAAGAACCAGCTGTGCCCCAAGGGTCCCTCACCACTTGCGACCTCGACACTCCAAGGGGACCCCAAGGCACCACCTTTAAACTTGCAAGAACAGGCCTTTGTCAAGTGGTCCCTCTTAGTGGCCATGCACCAGCTCCAAGAGACTTTTCACCACTGCTCCGCTGGAACCGGGAGCTGCCCAAACTCCTCCCGCTGGCACAGCGTGCCCACTGATGACCTCAACCAACCTGCATAAGTGGAACCTGAGAAAGCAAATGTGTGATTTTGTGTGAATTTTGAAATGTGTCTTCCTATTGATTCCTATGGTGCGTAATAACGCACAGAAACACTGCATTTAATAAAAGATCGAAATTCCATATCTTCAAAAGTACTTAACCAATTTTGATAATCTTGATCTTAACATTTAAAAACAATTATGAAGTATTTTTGGTAAATTCATCTCAAGTTATTCCTTTGAGTGTGTGAGTTGCATGATTGATACTGTGAGTACAACAAATTATTTGCACTTCTCCAAGATTGGCCTAACTGCTTGATCAAGCTACCTCAAAAATTAGAGCCTTAGGTGATCTAGTTTTTACCTATGGAAACCAATGTGTGGTTGTCTGGACACCCTGCACAGTGTGTCTAGCTTTGCACACTACATAGAGGGCCAGCATCCTACACCAGAATTCTCAGGGAGGAATCATTTCTTTTCTCTCCACAGATTCTACTGGACTACATGATTGCGAAGATTAGAAAAGGGGACTCCGCCCAATGTACCAAGTGTGGGCATGTGGAGGTGACTGAAATCCGTGTGTCACAGAGTGCCGGGGATCCAAGAATTTTGGGAGAGCATTGCTAATGTCATGTCAGGCACTCTTGGGTTGAATCTGAAGGTAAGGTTCAAATACATTCTCTGTGGTGTCAGCGGACGAAGCAGCAGGACTTTTTAAGGATAAGTCAAACCTTATTTTCTTTATGAATCTTCTGGCCCAAAGGGAAATCTACAGGAAATGGGTGGTGGATGTCCTTCCCCAGGTTACAGGTTGGCTCACTTCCCTTGCCTATAAATCTAGAATGGATCTTGTGGGAGGTATCTTGAAGAGAAATACGTTCTGGACCCCCTTATTAAGGAGCTGGGGATGGTATAAGGATGGAGGCTTGGTACAACATGGGTGTTAGCCCAACAAATGTGCAATGATTACACCCTTCACAGCATGTGGTGATGATATGCGCCTCACTGATCGGGGAACACCGAAGGCTAAAACAACTTCCTCAACTGCCTCCTTTCTCTTTCCTCCCCTTTGGGGGAGAGATTGTTGTCCTGGTTTTGTCTTGTTGGTGCCTGAGGTGGATGAGGACAAAAAGAAACAAACAAACAAACAATCAAACAATACAAAGACAGAAAGAAAGAAAAAAGAAGGAAAGAAAGAATGAAAGAAAGAAAGAAAGAAAGAATGGTTTATTTTGCCAGGTAAAATGGCAGTTTAAAACTGCACTAAAGGGTGTAGTGAAAGGACAAAGACATGTTTTAAAGGACTACCTTAATGGGAGGTCCAATGAGTGTCACAGACCCACTATTAGCATTAATTTAAATGCCTTGGTATATGTAGTACCATATACTAGGAATGTATAAGTAAATTAAATGTGCCAATCAGGTGCTGGACAATGCCACCATGTTTTAGAAAGAGAGGACAAGCACTCCAGCACTGGTTGGCAGTGATCAAGTGAACAGAGTCCTAAAAGCCTAAAAAAGACAGGTTCGTCAAAGGAAAGGGGAGAGGGCAGAAACCCTGCAGAGAGAGCCAAGCTCAACACTGAAGGAATGGAAAATTGTGCTGAATCATATTCTACATATGCAAGGATTGATGCAACCTAATATACATTCCAGGAATCAATAAAGAAGGCCATCCTAAGTTCTGTAAAGGCAGAGTGGGGTTTTGCAGGTTGATGGCATGAACTAGCTTTTGGTGGATGATGCACAGTCCATAAGGTTAGCAGAGATCATTAGATTCAATACCCTGATGGACTACAATCTGACACATTTATAGATCACGGCCAGCCCAACAGTGATCTCTGTTTCTTGTCAGAAGCCACTGTCATGGAGGTTCCTGTCAAGGTACAAAAAGATTGGTGGACAATTGGCATAATTTTTTCTTTTAACTTCATTTTAATTTTCTTTGATAACAAACAGTGTGAATATAATCTTGTACCAATTGCAATACAGGATATTCACCAGAATACAGTTGAAGTCATCCATACATTGTGTGCCAGTTATGATCACAGAAGTGCAACATCAGGTCATAGTTCTAATAGGGGGGGGGAAGAAACATACAGACAGGATCCACATTTAGTCCAGAAAATAGTGTGTGCATTATGAAAGAACAAATCATTCTCTCTGTTATTCCAGCATAGAAATTATGCTGTATTATTGCCAAACATAAAAACAAGCATATATTCAGGAGGCGATCACCTGTGCTCTGGTTAATGTGCACTCTGTGGTTAAAAATAATGTGGAGGGATGATTGAAACTTTGGGTTTTGACTGTGTGTTTATTACAGAAACCTGGGCTAAGGAGGGCTCAGGGTCAATTTTGCAATTTTGAATCTGTTAGCTTGGGCTCACAAAACACCTGTGAGATGGCACAGTTTAGACTGAAAGCCAATATAAAAAGCACTCTCTCCCAGCTCTTAATCTCCCCACCTCAGTTCTCTCAAAGTTGTTTTATCGAGGCCTGGGGTCAACTCTTGGAACCTTTTGGAAACTTCACAATACTGGGTGATTTCAACTTCCCTCTTGAAGACAATTCTTGTAATGATTCTAACACTCTTCTCAAATTTACGACAAATGTTGGCTTCACCCAGCTGCTTAAATCCTCCACTCATATTGCTAGCCATATGTTGGGTAGTATTTTTATTTTTACTAACCATCCATGCCTGGTAGTAGGGGATATTTTTCCACTGAGGTGGGCCTATCGGCAACGGTTGACCTTTAGAATTGTAATGCAGGCAAGGGTGAAACAGCCACAATGTAAATTAGTATTTTTCAGAATTTGAGCAAAATTTCTTCAGAGATATGGATTCTGCTCTTATAAAGTCCATAGTGGGGAATGACTATTCATAGGGACCGACCACAAAAGATTTTGTTGAGTGGATGAAGGCTGCAATGATTCAGGTTGCTCCAGTTAAAGCCAAGGTCTGTACTAGAACCTAGGCATCCACTCTGGTTCTCGGACGAACTGAAAGACTTTAGACAGCAGTATCAGAGAGAATAACATAAATGGAGGGCATATCTTGCCCCAGAAGATAAAGACTCAACAAGTCGGTGCTCATTTATAAACGTATAATGGATGTGGCCAAACCTTCCTTTTATGTGTATAAAATCAGATCTGCAAGTAACTCCCTGAATGAGCTCTTTAAGGTCATGAAATAGTTCTCTACTCCTGTTCAATAGTCTATGGAGAACTCACATAGTTTCTGCAACAAAGGTGCAGTTTATTTTAGAGATATTACAGTATATATAGGATTTACTCAGACTTCAACGTTATTAAGATAGGTCTGCCCACTCACTTGACTCTCTTGACTGTGCTGACTTGAATTCTTCCACAGATTTGGATGTATTTCCACCTATTTCATCCCTGCAAAGTAAAAACATTCTCATATATATGAAATCAGATTCACCTGACGATCCTTGCCCACCCCGAATTAGTGTGTGACTTTTTGGTCAAAGCCTTCAATCAGATACTAATAACTGGAGTCTATCTCTGTCTTTGGAAGGGAAGCTGTAGTCATTTCTCTTCAAAAGAAACCAAATAGGGACCCAGGAGACCTTAAAAACCTTTGCCTCATCTCACTAATGCCCGCACTTGCTAAAATGCTGGATAAATATATTAACCAGGAGTAAGTTAAGTTCATTACCTCTCAGAACTCCCAGGATCTCTTATATCCATCACAGAATGGGTTAAGAAGTGGTCACAGCACAGAGTCAGTGTTAGTTGCCACTGCAAATTCCGTTCGCCGCCAGGTAGACCAGGGGGGTGCTACCATCATGGTAATGCTGGACCTGCCTGCAACATTTGACACTATATGACCCTCCCCCTTAGTCAGAAGAGTCCATCAGGTAGGTGATGAGTAATACTTATCTGGACCTCTCTGTTCTTTTCTGATGTATAGGGTCCAAACAGTCAGCTGTGGAAATTTTTATAGCAGAGGCTTTCAAGCTCCCCTGTGGGGTTTCACAGGGGTCCTTCCTCAACCTCACTCTTTCTAATTTGTATGTCTCCCTTCTCACTGAGTTGGTGCACTCAGTTTACAAGTGTTATCCTATGTGGATGGCACTCAAATTATTGTTTCTATAGTGGACAATCTGCCACTGGTAGCGGATAAGTTTAAACAATATACGAATGGCATCAGTATATGGATGAAGGACAACTGTTTAAGATTAAGTGGTGAAAAAAAGAGATTTTGGTTTTCGGAGCACAGCATTCATGTTGTCCTTTAACATTTCCTGTTGCATCTGCTCAAATGTGGGAGCCATTTTCTATCATTCTCTCACTTTTGACTCTCAGGTTAGCTGGACCGCCAGCTCCTGCTTCTTCATTGTTAGAACCTTGAAAAAAATCTTTGCTATTATCCCTCCTTAAATTTGAGTGGCAGTAGTCATTGCCCTAATAACATCATGCTTAGAATATTGCAGTGCCTTATCTGAACATCGACAAGTCCTCCGTGGACAGACTGCAGGACATTCAGAATGTGGCAGCCCACCTTGTCCTAAATGTGCCTAAACATCTCTAGCTGAGAGTGGGCAGTTGCTCCTTTCACTGGCTTTTGGTTAGAAAGCAGGAGATACATAGGCCCGTATTTATACTCCGTTTGTGCCGAATTTGCGTCGTTTTTTTCGACGCAAATTCGGCGCAAAACTAACGCCATATTTATACTTTGGCGTTAGACGCGTCTAGCGCCAAAGTATTGGCAAATAGCGTCATTTTTTTGCGTGAACGCCTTCCTTGCGTTAATGAGATGCAAGGAAGGCGTTCCCGTCTAAAAAAATGACGGCGACGCAAATGCGTCGTATTTATACTCCCGGGCAAAAATCACGCCCGGGAGTTGGCGGGTCAAAAAACCCCGCATTTGCGCCACTATTTAACGCCTGGGTCAGGGTAGGCGTTAAGGGGCCTGTGGGCTCAAAATGAGCCCACAGGTGCCCTCCCCTGCCCCCAGGGACCCCCCCTGCCACCCCTGCCCACCCCAGGAGGACACCCAAGGATGGAGGGACCCACCCCAGGGACATTCAGGTAAGTTCAGGTAAGTATTATTTTTTATATTTTTTTACTTTTTTTTGGGTGGCATAGGGGGGCCTTATTTGTGCCCCCCTACATGCCACTATGCCCAATGACCATGCCCAGGGGACACAAGTCCCCTGGGCATGGCCATTGGGCAAGGGGCATGACTCCTGTCTTTACTAAGACAGGAGTCATGAAATGGCGTCTGGGCGTCGTAAAAAAATGGCGCAAATCGGGTTGAGGCGATTTTTTTGCCTCAACCTGACTTGCCCCATTTTAAGACGCCCTAACGTCATTTTTTCCCAACGCCGGCGCTGCCTGGTCTACGTGGTTTTTTTTCACGCAAACCAGGCAGCGCCGGTCTGCTTGCGCCGGCTAACGCCATTCAATAAATACGGCGCCCGCATGGCGCTTCAGAATGGCGTTAGACGGCGCTAAATTTTTTGACGCTAAACTGCGTTAGCGCAGTTTAGCGTCAAAAAGTATAAATATGGGCCATAATACTCTTTTCCTGGTCTGCCTGGCTCTTCACTAGCAAGGGCCTGCGCCTTTTAGAACAGTGTTTTAATGTTACCTCCCTAAATGACTGCTCAGTTCATCCTCTCTCAAGAAGGTGAATGTCCCTAGATTCCTCAAAGCCAGGTGGGGTAGCTGCTCCTTCTCAGTGGCATCGGCTAAACTATGGAACATTTAACCAATACATATTGCAGTTCTAGAGTCTTTATCAGTGTTCCAAAAGCAACTTAAAACATGGCTATTTTCTCTTCTGTGAGTGTAGTCCCTTCGTCTCCTTTGGCTGTTTCCTTATTTGCACTAGTACTTTGATACCTTCAGGTTTAGTGCGCTTTACAAATCTCTTTCCATTCCATTCAATCATGGCCTTCACAGAAAATACATTCTTTGACTAATACTTTATCCAATCCATAATATTCCATAGTCATCAGACACAGCATCAATTGGGCATTGTAGGAAATACAACATTAGCGGCAGCCAGACGTCTCAAGGTCTAGAATCCAGAGGCAGCAAATTGGCATATAGGTCCAGCTGTTCATTGCAGTATACTCAGTTGGTGAGCTCTCTCCCTGCCCCATCTACAAGTCACCTGTCTTTTAGCTAGTAGTACAGCAGCGGCCACAAATGTCCTCTGAGGCGCAGCAATTTCTTTTAAGAAAGCAACCAAATGGTCCACCTGCACCACCTACCCTATCATAGTCAACAAAGCTGCCGTCACCTCCACCCAATATAACTGTACATTGTCACAGGGCCATGCCAAGTGGAGGAACCTTGACTCAGGTAACCCCCATCTGGCACAACGGTCATTTTCCCTCATGCCAAATTTGTATAGGCTTATTGAGGTATAGCAGACCCATTTTAAAAATGTATAGAGCCTGATTCACAAAGTTAAACTTAGACGTTTGGTCTAAACTTAGACCAAATTTCTACATTTACGACTTTGGGAATTCACAAACGCCATTTATGAGTAGTAGCTATACGTCCGCAATCGGAAAAACATATAACTCTGAAAAACAAATAAATAATGACCCCCACACCCACAGAGCTTTTTCCCCTTGAAGTGATGGTCATTATTTGTTTTTTTCTGGTCCCTCACTGTAAGGCATGCCTCTTTTTGCATGATCAGCCTTAAAGCTTTGGGCTGATGCTGCTGGTTTTTCAACACTGAGAGCACACTGAGGCTTGCAAAACCAGATTTAAGTGCCCGTGTTCTAACTCCCTACTTAGGCCCTAATTATGAGTTTGGCAGGAAACCCCCCCAACCGGTATGCTGGCAGCCACCAAAAGACCGTCAGTGTCGGCAGAATGCAGTCCGCCATATTATGAGTCCAAAAAGCCAAACCTCCAAAAATCTGCCAATCCTCACACACCACCAGGGCTAACAATGACGAAAGGTGGGACTCAGCAACCCGTCTCCACCACGCCAACAAAAATCCGCCCACCAAATTATGACCTACAAATCAGGTCCACGTCATTTAATGGCGGTACTCCAATGGAGGTACGGACTTCCGCAGTCAGTAATGGCACCCACCAACAACAACCGCATGCATTGGGTTATTCAAAAGTCCCACACCTGGGACACATATACACACACTACACACACCAACACACACCACTATAAAACACACATACACACATCCCACAGTCCTTTGCAACGTCAATTGCACGATAACTATTGCCGCGAACACCATGCACACACTTTACAAACCTATTACACAAGTCACACACAAAACAACACGCATTACACAACCACCACACACACACAAGCAGGACCCACACATACACACACACACTGTTCCACCACCACTAACTCACCCTCACAATACCACGCACATCACACACCATGGCACCCCCTAAACACCCCCGCTTCACTGACAGGGAACTAAGGACCATGGTGGATGAAATACTCAGTGTCGAGCCGCAGCTGTTTGGGGCATGGGTACAGCAGACACCCATCGCAAGGAAGATGAAGCTATGGCAGAGGATTGTCAACAAGGTGAACACAGTGGGAAACCATCCACGCACAAGGGACGACATCAGGAAGAGATGAAATGGCCTGTGGAGGAAGGTACGTTCCATGGCATCACAACATCAAATTGCAGTACAGAAGACTGCCGGTGGCACCCAACTCCACCTCCCGAATACACTGACTGGAAGGAGAAGGTCTTGGATATCCTGCACCCAGAGGGCCTCACTGGACTCACTGGAGGACTGGACTTGGGTATGTCATACATACTCCGCTATGTAATGCATGTCTCACCCAACCCCTCTCACTACCACGAAACACCCAATCCCATACACATCCAACATCCCCAATACAATCGTACCCATGTTCCTTGCATGCTCACAACCCCCATCCAACTCACAACTCATCCCTGTGATCACAATCACCAACCCCTGCATGTAATGTATGTCTGCACTACATCACACACAATGCACCACCAATCCCTCAACTAACAATGTATCACACCTATCCCGAAGGGCCCCTGTATGCAAGTGACCCAGTATCCCCACACCAGTGTCTCCAGGCCACAAACTGTCTGCCCACCTGTACAGGGACTGGAGTCACCACCCACCACCAGGGAGGATCATTAAGGCCCCAGTGCAAGTGGGACTGAGTGACCTGTGGTGGGGACACAGGCACAGGGGGCTAGGCCCAGTAGGAGGTTGTCAGTGGCCCAGGGGGGTGGGCCAAGGAGGGATGCACCTGCCCATGAGGCCATATCTGAGGTCCTGGGGGCATACCACCATTCCCAGGACAGGATGGGACAGATCCAGGCCATGTTGCAGGGCAACCAGACGCTGTAGGTAGCACACCACCAGGAGGCCATGGAGCAATGGAAACAACTCAATTCTACCATGGCTTCCATTGCAGGGGTGCTGCAGAGGTTGCCTAACATCTTGCCAGAGCCCACCACCCACCAGAAGGCCCCTTCTACTAGCCAGGAAGGACCCAGCCCAGCCATCAACATCTGCAGCAGCTAGTGGAATGATGGCCTTGCAAGAGGACCCACAGGGCACCAGCACCTCTTCCCCTGTAGCCCACAAAGTCCGTCGCAAAAGTGGCCGGAGAGCCAGACATCCCAGTGACTCTGTAGCCAAGACCAAGCCCACTGCCAAGAAGTGACTCTGCCCTGAACTGTCTCTCTTGTGTGCCACTGAGCCACCTTGTTGACTATCCACTGACATTTGCCCATTTCACATTGACCCCATGGATTTTGCCCCTGTGCTACCAACAGCTTTGGAAATGAAACTGAGTATTCTGTTCACCATGTGCCCAATCGCTTCCACATTCCCCATCCATTTTATCATGCACAAAACCAATAAATAGTACCTGATCAGTGTCAATATTTCATACCAATGTATCAAATTTCAATGTATCCTACATCTTCAAACATGACCCTAAGTGCACACATCTTGCGGGGACATATTGTACAGAGAGGCGGATGGTAAGTACGTGACACTGCACACTCCAGGAGTGTTAGATATGTCCTTTCGTCCTCCATGATGTAGCCATATGTCAGGGGTAGGACACTATAGCAGCATCTGTCTGCAAGAGAAATGTAACACATTTCAACTGCACTGTACTAATATAACATAAGCCACATTTGCTGCCAGACATACACACACACCGCATTTCAGCATAGGAATCTAGATTAAAGTTAGCACCTATAAGCAATGTGAGATATGCACTACTCAGACATGTGTAAATACACATTTTCACACATATGAATGTAGAGTGGCAGATGAAAACTGAACATAGCATCACCCAATATAGTGTATAGGTATGCCAACCTACCAGGACAACTGTCAGCCCTTGCCCCACCACAAGTGTCACATCCATGACAAATATCCAGATGAGCTCCAGACAACAGCCTTTTCAGAGGTATGTGGAGAAGGAAAATACCACTGTGTCATACAGGTAATGATGATGTGTAAACCTACTGTGACCACTCTGTTCAACACTCAGTAGATGGCCAGAAGTGGATCCCCAAACATACACATATTCCTGTCTACACAGTACTGTGGAGGTACAGTCTCCATCTCCCACTGACATCCAGCCCAGCCTAGCTAATACCACAGGGCTATATGTACCTGGAAGTCATTGGAAGTAGAGCTGTATTAGCAGGTTTGTGGAGTCAACTTCTTTACCCTCATCTTCTCCATCACTGTCATCCATCATCCGGGTGACAGTGCAGCATCCTCCTCTTCCAGTAGTGGAACATTTTTCCTCAGAGCCAACTTATGGAGCCGGCAGCAAGCCACTACAATCTGACACACCTTGTCAGGGGCATAGCACAGTGATCCACCGGACATGAGCAGGCAGCGGAATCTGGCCTTCAGGAGCCCAATGGTATGCTCAATCACCCTTCTTGTCCTTCCAGAGGCAGCATTATACCGGTTTTCTGCATCTGTACTGGGATTTCTCACAGGTGGCAGGAGCCACTGCATGTTTGGATATCCTGAATCACCTGGGAAGAGGAGTAAAAGATAGTTCAAAATACACTTTACTACAATGCAAACAAGCTGACAGTCAGGTATGACTGGAAATCTGTTTCATACACACCCACCTATTAGCCAGACTCTCCCCCCCTGTAGTTCTGTCATCATGTGTGGCACACTGCTGTTCCTCAGTATGTAGGCATCATGGCCAATCCAGGGAATTGTGCAGCCACCTGTGAGATATACTGATCTGCAAGACAGACCAACTGTACATTAATTGAATGGTAGTTTTTGTGATTCTTGTACACCTGTTCAAAGGCTCTGGGGAGTATTAGGGGCTTGAGGGTGCCATCTATGGCACCAATCACATGTGGTATGCTCACAATGGCATAATAATTTAACTTGATAGTAGTGAGATCCGGCTTTGGGAAACTGGATGTAACTCTGCATGTGTTGAAAGAAGCCATGCAAGAAATCTGTCAGGATGTTGCTAAACATTGTCTGTGACACACTGGATGCCATGCCCACTGTCCCCTGAAAGACCCAGTCACAAAGAAATGTAGGGCAGATAGTACTTGCAATGTTGGAGCGATAGCATAGGGGTTTCTGATTGGAGGCATTAGATCAGGCTCCAATTGGGCACAAGGCCACGGATTGTGTAAAGGTTCAGGGGATAATTGAGGAAGATGTGGCACTCCTCCATGATGGCCAGGGGTCTGTAGAAGATGGAGACCTCCCTCTCCACATGGTTCAATAGCTATGGGGTAAAAAGGTAGATACATGTTGTGTAGGACTAATTACTCTCCATCCATCTTTCACATCCATTGCATGTATATTCCACACACATTACACAGTATCAGATACGAAGCAGGATCAAACCCAGAATAGACAATGTATTGTGATTGCTGTGGAAGGGATATTTAACAGTGTAGGCATATGTGCAACCATGATATGGGTTTAGGCATTTGTTATGGCACCTTTAAGTCCCCGACAGTGGATGAAATGGTGCCATATACACTGCCCCTGTTTGGGTACACGTTTTGTTCATAAAATGGCAGCCTCATGTCATACAGGTTGAGTAGGAAGTAACATATTGCTGGCGTGTTGTCATGATGGTAGGCGGTGTATACCGCCGTGCAACTGTTCATTTGTTAACATTGGTGACTATGGGAAACAGGGGCCAATCATGATCACCCCCGGCAGTCACGGTGCACACCGCCATGGTCTACACTGCCATTTTGGCTTGCCTCTGCCACTTGACTCCTGCACCTCAAGACGGCCAGTACTCCGCTGCATGTGCTTCTGTGTCCTGACTCTGGTCCTTGAAATGGCACGAGCTACAGGGGAACGGGCCCCGGCCTTCACATTGAAGGAGTTGGAGAAGCCAGTGAACGGGGTCCTACCCCTGTACCCAAAGCTGTATGGGCGACCAGAGGACCAGGTGAGTGGCATTCATGCATCCTAGGAATGTGTGCCAATGCATTGGATGCTTGTGCGTGTGAATGTAGAATGTGGGCAAAGATAGGTGCAGTGTCCCAGGGCGTATATGTGCTGGCTCATTGATGACAGTTATTTTGCATGGTAAATTTGCAGGTGCTATTATATCCCATGTGTTAATGGCGCGCCTCCACTCACAGCTACATTCTCGTCTGTATGTTAAATAAAGGTTAGCACCCATCAGAAGAAGGGATTCTGGTGAGTCATTACCAAAGAAATGCGGAACCTGGGGGTCTAGAGCCCGTTGAGCACCCACAGCAGGAAGCGATGGGAGGACCGAAGATGCGAGGCCCAGAAGACCGCAGAGGCCCAGCTGGGGACGGCCTCCCAACGAGGAAGGGGTGCCTATCAGACCTTGACCTCCCTAATGGCTCGTATTCTGGCAGTGGCCAATTCGGAGTTGGACGGGCGCTTGAAGGCAGCACAGCAGCCACAAGGGGGTGAGTACCAGCACTGTTCAGATTCCTTTTTGTAAATTATAGCTTGGTGCAAAAGGGTGGGTGGCAAGTAGTGGCTGGGTCGTACACAGGTGTGTCCATGCAGGCGTCCCCCTCTCAATCAGTGGGATTGTGAAGTCTTTTTGGAAGAGGTGGGAATTTTGCCCTGTAACAGGTCCCATGGGTGGGCTATTGGGTCTGATGTATGTCCTCGGAGACTAATCACATTGTGGTGGAACAGCATCCCTCTCCGTTGGGCCAACTCAACCTATTTGGAGATGTAGGGAATGGATGGTGATGCAGTTGGCCAGTAAAGTGTAGGTAGCTCAGTGTAGTGTGGGAGCTAGATTAAGAATCAGAGGTACCTACCTTGATGTAGTGGGTGATGTTGAGGGATAGTGTCTGGGATGGGTGGGAGTGAATTTGTGACAACATGCCATTTAATCAGGTATTGACAGCCTACTTCCTCTTTTTTTTCAAACCCCTCTCACTGTGTTCTTGTGTCCTTGTGTGCATTAGCATCATCTGGCAAAGGAGCAGAGGCACCGGTAAGTGGGAATGCTGCTGCCCACGGACCTAGGAGGCTGAGAGCACCGATGCAGAGGGGACCAGTGGGATAGAGGATGAGGAGAGCACCATGGGGGAGGCAACTACCACTGCAGGTAGGGACTCTGACAGCTTTTCTGATGCCAGCTCCCTGGTGGTGGTGGACCCTTCTGGGCCTACTGGATCTACAACATCTTCCACCACCCGTACCAGCACCACGCCCCCAGTAGCTACCCTCTGAGTTACCCGTTCCCGCTCACCCAGGAGGTTGGGCGTCTCCTTCGCCACAGGCTCCTCTGCTCCTGCGCCCAGTTAGCCCTGCTGCCCTCAATGAGGAGGCTATTGACCTCCTGAGAACCATCTTTGTAAAGCAGACAACCATTGTGAATGCCATGCAGGGGCTAGCATCCCACATGCAGCAATGCAGTGCCTACCTGGAAGGCATTCACAGTGCCATGTCTGGCCTACAGAGATCTTTTCAGGCTCTGGCCTCCTCTTTAATGGCAGCCAGTGTCCCTGGTCTTTCCATCCCCCCTCCCACCACCTCTGCCCCTTCCAGCACCCCACTTCCTTCACCCATCCCAAGCACACATACAGACAGGCATGCACCCAAGACAACACACAAGAAACACATAGAGAAACACAGGCACCACACGTCCCACCACATGCAGGCA
Source organism: Pleurodeles waltl (assembly GCF_031143425.1). Classification (NCBI taxonomy): domain Eukaryota; kingdom Metazoa; phylum Chordata; class Amphibia; order Caudata; family Salamandridae; genus Pleurodeles; species Pleurodeles waltl. Next base: position 473,150,708 of record NC_090447.1, on the reverse strand, counting down.
CACACCCAACAACCAAGTGCACACACAACAACATCCACTTCCCCCACTGTGTCGCCCACCCCTTTCTCCCTGCCTGTCACCTCACTATGCACACCCACATGCCCTTCTCCCTACTGACTGCTCCTGCCCCATTCTCACAGTCACCACAATTTCTGACTTCCACTCATGCACCTCAGACACCCCACTCACAGTCACCATGACAACTTTTACAGACACTTGCTGCACACTCAGCAGACCTGCAGACACCTGCACAACATCCATCTACACTAGCTGCCTGTCTTCTACCACTGTTTCCGCCCCTCCTCACAGTAAACACAAACTCACCCACTCATCCACACACAGCCATCCACCAAACATGAGCAGACGAAGCATGAACCCTCATCCAGACAGCACGCCTACATCACATACTTCCACATCCTCAACCTCCACTCCCAAACCTGTCTCCAAAGTCCCTCCATCTGCACCTAAGAAGCTTTTCCTTTCCAGTGTCAACCTTTTTGAATCCACTGGCCCCCCCGTCTTACCCTAAACAATCCCTTGGCCTCCCCAAATCCACTCCTTACTCGTCAGAATCCTCACCAGTCCTCCCTTCACAGTCCCATGCTCCTTCCCCCGGAGGAAAAGAACATGTAGGAGGCCTGATCCCTCTCCCACCGCCCGGTCCAAGCCCACTCCCACTGCTTCCCAGGACAACCCCAAAACCCCACCAACTCAGAAACCTAAGCCAAAGTCCAGCTCTTCTAAGCCTGAGTCCCCAACCCACCACCTCCTATCCCTGCTCCCTGAGGTGCCTGCCTGCCCCATTGATGCCCCTTACCTGTGGAGGCCATGGTTGTGGTAGGAGTCAAGTGGAGGCCTTGTGGGCCCAACATGACATTTTGAATGGACTGGCCCATGACATTGTCTGTACATATTTTTCTGCCTCCAGTATGTGGTTAAATATAGCTGTCCATCAGGCATGTTGGTGCAATCTTCTTCTGCAGTCCTGCATTTTAATGTGGGAGGGTCGTGTACACAGGTATGTGCTTGGTATTTTCTTTCTGTGAATGTGTCAGGTAAGTATTTTCCTAAACAGAATATGTACTTAGTTTGGGGTGTGTGTGTGTGTGTGCGCGTTGGAGTGTTGGTGGTAAGGTTATGTGTGTCTAAGGGTGTCAGTGTGTGTGTGTGTGTGGGCATGGTGTGTGTGTGGGATGCATGTGGCATGTGTGTAATTGTCCCCTTCCCTCCCATGTGTGCAGGCGGCTGTACTCACCGTTGTCGTCTTTGTCGCCAGGCACGGTCCTGGAGGAATATCGCAAGGATTAGCACTGAGAAGATTTCCAGTTCACGCTTCATGTCGGCGTCGTCTGTGTCCCTATAGTGAGGGTTTCCTTATGTACTGCTCCCTTCCGCCAGGCTTTGTGTGGCGGTGGTTCCGCCTCAGTAATCGTGGTGGTGTGGTGAATCGTAATACAGTGGGCAGGAAGGGCCTTTCCACTGGCCTGAAGATGGCCACCGCCGTCGTCGGTGGCTCTCCCGCTCTGGCGGTAGCAGAGGTGAAGTGGCTGGTCACCGGAGTCATAATACGGCAGTCCGGACCGCCCCCCCTGTGGGAGGTCACACCCCAACCGCCGGTGGGGCGGTCCAACACCGCCAAACTCATAATGACCACCAAACTGTATGTTGATTTGGCTAACCTCAATAGACATAAGCTCACTTACTTATATATCTCTAGTATATGGCATCAAGGGTACCCAGGGCATTATAAGACGGACCCCCCCACCCTCCCCAGAGCTGGAACACTGGTTGTTCCATCCTGTGTGGACAAAGTACAAAATGTCTGCCAGCCCGCCACTGCAGTCTGGAAGATCAATTTTAAATTGCTATATCCACTTTGTCATTTAATCCAATGGCAAAGCCCCCATTTCCCTTAACTATGTATGCAAGTCTTCCCTAAGGAAGGCCTATGGAGCTCTGAGGCCTGTATTTTTGAGTAGGAAATAAGTTATGAATCTATCCTGACAGCAATACCTCAAAATTGTCATTTTGCTGTGGAAAGCCTAGTAGCCCCACTGACCCTCAGCCTGGGTAACTTCTGAATGGGACTACTGAAATAGGTACTTTTGAGGTATCAAATTGACAGTGGCATTAAACCCAACTTGATGCCCAATCCAAATATAATAACTACCCCAATAGGGGCCTGACCCAGTTAAGGAGACTAAAGGTAGTGTTACTCAGTCAGTCAACAACAAACAGCACTGTGAATTATGTATTGATTATGTTTATTGATTAGATTCCATGTTTTCTGGTGTCTATTGTTTAGGCACAGGGTGAATTTGCACAAGAATGCTTTGTTATATACAGTGAACACAAAACTCGTGCTATGGACGAACTGTATAAAAGTACCTGTGTTCAATGAAAATATTTGTATGTAAGTAAATTAACACAGACATGTTGAAAAATGTCTGCATGTTTTTGTTGTATCATTGCTGTGTTTTATAGTGTCACAAAGGATGTTGGATGAAGGTCCTGTTCATTATTAATCAATCCAAATTTAATGTTGTTTTTAAAGAAAAGCAACTTTTAGAAAGCTGCTACTCGGTATCCCAGTTTATCCAGTACCCTCACACGGTTGCTCGCCACCAGACAGCCATCTACCTTTCTGGGGAGTAATGTGCATGACTCCCAGGCTTAGGAGCAATGGTAGCCTGCTAGAGAGAGAGGTGTTACCTCCCCTTTGCAGGAAGCCACCTAGGGCCTCATTTATGAAGCCCTAATGGCACACTGTGCTACCGGAGCATCTTTTTTTTATGCTCAGGTGGCACAGTCTGCCGGGCCCATATTTTCTAGGCCATGCAAAGCCACCTTGAGTGGCTTTTCATGGCCTCGTAAATATGGATCCCATTCACTCATAACACTGTATTATTGGTGTTCCCACAACAACATCCATAGAATCCAACGAAATCTGATGCAATCCCAGATTTACAAGTCTGGGAATGAGTCACATTCCTATGCCACCCCAGGGGTGGCGTTAAAGTGGCACAACGGGGAGAAATAACATTACTTCTCTGTTTTTTCCTCTTTCTATTTGTGCACACATAGAAAGAGGAAAACACCATCAATGATTTTGTATGTGCATGAAGGGGTTCTTTCCTGCACATAAACAATCATCCCTGCAACAAAGACACTCTTGTACCATGGTGTAAGGGTGCCTGTATTGGCGCTAGGGAGCACTTTGTGCACCAGTGCAAAGGACAATACTAGAATGCAACGTATCTTATAGATGCAGCTAATTTCTGCCCTTTTGATTTGACACAGGGCGATGTAGCAAAAAGGCTTGCAGTGCTGCCCTGAACCAAACTTAGTAACTGAGGCCCTTCGAGTTTTGGCCCAAAAGACGAGCTTCTAAGGTGAAGCTGCTTTTGGTAGGTAAATGGTGATCAAACTCCTAAAGAATTGCCCTTATGTCCAGGTAGAGAGACTGGTAGTGGAAGCAGAGAGGGGAGACCAGTGCCCAAACTGGTTTTAAGTGGGTGTGTTGCCCACAGGCAGCTACACCTCTGGGGTGGGCTACCATGCTCCTGACATCCAAGGAAGAGTTCAGGCATCTTGGGAGTGAACAGAATAGTGTACTCTGGAATTGCTAGATGCCACATATAGCCTGGAGTTGTCACAGGGTGGGAGGGATGTATATAGCCCACTGGCTAGAGACCACATCATCACCTAAGGGCACCTACTAGACATAAATAAGGCATCCACGGCACTCTGAACCTCAGATAACTATGGAACTGGAGAAGGGACTGAAGAAGAACTGCCCTGCTGACCTCTGGACCAGACAAAGGGCCTGATTTAGAGTTTGGCAGATGGGTTACACTGTCACAGACGTGACCGATATCCCATCCACCATAGTATGATTCCCATAGAATATAATGGGATTGTAATACAGTGGACGGGACATCTGTCACGTTTGTGACAGAGTAACCCTATCCGCCACACACTAAATCAGGGTCAGAGAGAGGCTGCGCCGTATGCCGGACTGCACCTGCCACATCTTCGGCTAGTGAAGAGAGGACTGTGCCTGTGGCTCCTGGCTTGAGGAAAAGTCACTCCCAAGCACCAAACCAAAAAAGTGACTCTAGAGGTCAGTCATCTGAACTCCTGGAACCAGTACCAGAGCCATCAAAGCTGAGGTAGTCAAACTCAGCAAGTCAATAGCAACTACTGCAGAATCCACTTGGACCACCGCAGGGCACCCCAAGAGACTGATCCTGACTGAGACTGAGAGGCTAAAAGTTAAACCAGAGTGTTGGCTGAGTCCAGATTGGTCACCCAAAAGGGACATTAGCTCCACCAAAGAATGCTGCTGGACCTGTTGTGAACAGAGACTGGTAGCCCAGCCGTAGCTGGCCCTCTATTGACATAGAGAGGACTTTGAGGGAGCATGAACTGTGAAACCAAAGTTGTCCCACCTGACCGTGGACCAAGAAGTAAGCACAACTACTCCCCTGTTGACCACACAGCACCCAGAGCATCCTTGAGCATCCTGCATCCTCAGCATTAGGACCACACCATTAAAGTCTATAGCAGTCAAGCTGTAAAGTTCAGATCTGGAATAGAGAACAATTTAATGACCAGGTAACTCTTAGTGGCCCGCTTGACCTTCTCCCTGCTGGATCTAGTTGCCCTAGTTGTGCTGAAGTAGCCAAACACAGGCCTTTCAAACTTTTCAAAAGTTTCCAAACTTTAAGGTTATCAATGCTTATTTGTGATTGCAACTAAAAGAACAGAGATTTGCATTTGCTTTAACAATCTATATTTCGAGACCTCTTAGGTGGATTTTGCTAATCTTGGTCTTTAAAAAATTCATAAAGGTATAGTCTATTTTCATAAATTGGTGTTAGATTTCTTTCATGTTCTGTAACGTTCCTATTTCATTGTTTGGTGCTTCTAAATGCTTCACACTAGTTCCTTTGTTTAAGCCTTTCTGCTTGAAGCCGGATGTACTCAATTTTGAGCTAAACTGTTTGCAAACGAGTCTGACTGAACCCAAAACAGATTTTTCAAGTGTATTACATGATCCTCACACTCACCACCAGCTTTTACCTGACAGTAATGGGCAGAAAAAAAGGTTATCACACTTTCCACTCTAAATAGGGCTGAAGTTGTAATGCCCTTCATCTGCTTGGAATTGTAAAGAGTCAACTACACCTGCAACAGTTAATGTGAAGCTAGTATCAGGCCATCAAAGGATGCATTTCATTGACAGAGTCAATGGTTACTCAATCAGGAGAAATATGACAGTCCTCTCAACCCTAAATATATCAAGGGTACCTTTTGGCAGATGAAAGAGGTGGAAACGAGGAGACTAGGATGCTCTAAATTAGCCTAATACGCAAGTGTACTGTTTTATCCTACGGAGTGGGCAATACCCCTATACCCGCAATTGTAAGTTAAATTTAAGAGGAATGGTGCAGACGGTGCTATATATCACAAAATGCTTTACTGCATGGCATTAATCACTAACATTAAATTATAAAATTGAGTTCATAATTTCAATTTTAGATACACAGGTTTATTTAAGTAAGTATTATTGTAAGAAAGAATTAGACAGCCAAAACATGTTTCAGCCTGTAGGTGGCTCTCGAGCCAAGGGAGTTTTTGAGGCTGTATAATAAAATAAGTACACATTAATAAACATATTCAACAAATAAATCAGACATACAAAAAAAGCAAACAAAGTGATGAAAAGGAAGAAACATAAGGTCACAAAAAGCAAAAATAAAAGGTTAATGAAATCTCCAAAACGAATAATACCTTTAAGTTCCAAAAGCCCGCTCCTATGTACTATGTACACTGAACACTGTGCTCAGAGAACTAGGTGCATACCAGACGTTTAATAGGGGCCAAGAGTCTGTATGAGATCCAGTGCTCGTGTTATTATTGATTGAGATTTGAGATGCCAGTGCAGATTAATTTAGAAGAGCTTAAAATTGTGGTGGCCTGACTGGGTTTGTGTGTGATAGGGGAAATTTTAATCTTAAGTACTGTAGAAGGAGTTTGTGATATAATGTACACAGCCCGCCTTATTCCTTTGACAAATATGTCACAGGTACCATTGGATTGGTTGAATGGCAGGATGTATTATCTCGCCTTATCTTATCGTATCTTCTTTAAGCGATGAGGGGGCAGAAGAGATGGAAGACAAGGACCAATGCAGAAGACAGTAGGCAGCAAGATAGCAGGAAAGAGCTTTGTGGTTGTCTTTCCCAAAATACTAATATCAGACCAAACAAAGGGACGTCTAGAAGAAGCCAGCCTTAGACTATGAAAAAATATAAGGTGAATAGGTGGAGTGAGCAGAGGAACTAGCGAGGGTACTCAAGGAAAAACAGGAGGGAACTGAAGAGAAAGAGTATAGTACTTGGAGAACGTGTAAGGTAGATGTAGGGTGCCAGCATAAGAAATCATTTCTCATATAATTAATTTCCCTATTCGATGAAGTAAAAACCAATTTAAGCATACAACCTACTATTCGGAATCTTGGGAGTTTGAGTAGCAGCGTGACGGAAACATCGTGTAAGATCTGACATATTTAGTCCTCAAAAGAAGGCTTTATAACAGCCCACATTTTAGGTATACCTGCGTCTTTTAATTTGAGGCATATGTAAGAGTACATAAAGGACGCCTCTTATAAAACTATTTATTTTTCTCCGAAATGCTTTTGTGACTTGGGCCCTGAGAGTTTCTTCCCCAGTAAACGCGTGGAGCAAGCAATACTCAGCAGTGATATATTTAGTTAATTTTGAATGTACAACATTGGGCTGTTTCACAAAGTCATTCATATGTACGAGGAGCAGTACTCCTACTGTTCTTCTTCCTGTTCTTATAAATGCCTTTGTGAATTTCCCCCAACAAGGCTTCCTGGTCACGGCTACCTCGGTGCTCAGCTTGTTTAGACAGGGAATGAAGGAAATCATTAGAAAATATAATTTACCTAAGAGTGTATTTCACACAGAACCGAGTAACGAGTTCTACAGAATTCTCAAAAATATGAACAGCTTCGTCAACTTATAACCAATCCCGGAGACCAATGTTAGTTTGTTATATACACTTTGCAGCTCAGAAAGCCCGGCCTTTGACTTCAAAGCAACGATGCATTTAAGTAATATATTTCCCCCCACAAGATGTCAGCATTCGATAAGAATGAAACAACGATTTTCTTACTGTAATATCGCGTTCAAGAACTGTGCAGGAGAAAAAAAACATGCTGTTACAAGATGACAGCATTAGACGTATTTTGCTTCCTAAATTTCCTGTTCACTTATGTGCCACAGAAACAAAATGTGCTACGTTGGCTCATGAAGCACATATTTACAAAGAGGTTGTACCGCCGCGGTGTTGCTTTTTTTTGACACAGCGGCAACGCTTTCTTTACTCCGTATTTACAAAGTGATGCATCCCGTGAAATACATCACTATTCTCTCCTGTGGGTCATTTTTACCTGCGCTACAACCGGCTGCGTCAGGTTAAGTTAATCATATGCAGGGCGGGACCTCTTAAAACCAACGCAGAACTGAGGCATCCATGTTGTTGTGTATTGTTTTCAAGGGACAGGCCAGGATTGTCACTTACGCATGGAATAAGGGGTCCCCAAGTCTAGGTCTGCATACTCCAAAAGGACAACAGGTAAGTGCACACATAAGGTATGTGATACATTTATTTCCACTTCATATTCTAACACATACTTATATTTACTTACATTAAACTTTCACTCTCTATGTCACACATACTCAGGTTTCTACATACACATAAGTAGATTGTGCCCACTGAATGTGACACATTGCCTTACTGCATATATGCACTCTTACATCCAGGATCAATGTAAAGGTGTAGGTGGTGATATTCCACCATTTCACAGTCTTTTACCTTGGTCCTAAATCATTAGGCTTCTTGTGTCATTTAAAACTGATGCACCACCTCTAGATTTTGCCACATTGCTAAAGTTGCGTCAGTTCTGAAGCCAGCTTCAGCGATCAGTCTCTTTTTGGGCGGAATCATTACATCAAAATTCCCCCAGATGTATCAGAATTTCTGACGCACCTTTGGTCATTGCACCATGGTGCCCGCTATCGTAAAAATGGTGTATCCATAACGTCCTGAGTCCCGCACATCACAACTGTTTTTGATGCATCTCTGCCACAATGCAGCAATGCGTCATTTCTTGTAAATATGGCACAGAGGTCCTCTTTTACAGTGATTTGGTGTAGGGCAGCGCAGCAGTTCGCCTTGCTGTGCTGCCCTATGCCAAAGTGAAAGGGCAGGAATGCATTGTATCTATGCAAAACAGTGCATTCCTGTCCTTTCCCTCTACTCTGGTGCAGTTTCAGCAGCCTAACTGTGTTGTTGGCAGGATTGTTTTTGTGCAGGAAGGGGCACCTTCCTGCACAGAAGTAATCCATAGAGGTGTTTTCATCTTTCTATGTGTGCTGCAGAATGCACCACAGATGGAAAGGGGAAAAAACGAGGAGAAATAAAAATATTTCTCCTTGTTAAGCCTGCCCTGGGGAGGCGTCAGTGTTTGGCTCATCTCCAGATTTACAGGCTCTTGTAAATCTGGGGATGTGTCAAACTCCATGGGTGTTGAGTGAGAAAAGCCACTGCATTGCCCATGGAATGCCTCCCTAGTGCAGAGTAAGACAATGTACCAACTTGCACTGCCTTGCCTTACTCTCTATCAATAGGGCCAATCAAAACCACTCAAAGTGGCTTTGCGTGGCCCCATAGATATCATTTTGTATTCTGCTCTGCTGAAGCATAAAAAAGTGATGCTTCGGCAGAGCACAGGGCTCATAAATGTGCCCCCTAATTTTTAATTTTTAACCAGGTTGAGAAGATAAAATTGTGGTAAAATTCAGCTTGCATCTGTAACTTTTGATACAATGACCTGCATATACTTGGCCCGCTTAACAAAACTGTAGGCCCTTATTTACGGGGATTTGGTGTAGGGCAGTCACCTTGCTGCGCTGCCCTACTCCAAAGAGGAATGGCAGGAGTGCACAGAATCTTTGCAATGCAGTGCATTCCTGTCCTTTCACCCTAAGCTGGCGCCTTTTCGGCAGCGTAACACCAATGCAGGCACCCCTGCACCGTGGTGCAAGGGTGACTGCGTTGTCAGCAGGATTGGTTTTGTGCAGAAAGGGGCATATTCCTGCACAGAAACAATCCAGAGACACGATTTCCTCTTTATATGTTTACTGTAGAATGAAGCATAGGTGGAAAGATGAAAAAACAAGGAGAAATAATAATATTTTTCCTTGTTACGCCTCCCCTGGGGAGGTGTAAGTCTTTGATATATCCTCAGGCTTACATGTTCTCGTAAGTCTGGGGATGTGTCACAATCCATTTGTGTTGCATGGGAAAACGCACTGCAATGCCCAAGGATCACCTCCCTGGCGTAGAAAAGGCAACACAGTGACTAGCGCTGCCTTGCCTTACACCATATCTATGATGCCATTCAATGCCATGCAAAGCTGCTTTGCATTGCCACATAGATATGATTTTGTAGTCTGTGCCACCAGAGTGTCAAAAAAGTGATGCTCTAGCAGCACACAGGGCTCATAAATATACCTCGTAATCTATAGCTAGAATTTCTTCTGATGATATTGTCTTGTAAGACCCTCCCTTCTTTACTGGATGAGCTGCATACTTGCTAGTGCACATGCTTGTCATTTCTAGAGTTTCTAGGTCTTGCTACACACAGCTCTAGTTTTGTTTCCTAATGGAGCTTATGCCATCAATTCTTAAAGAAAGGAAAAAAAGGGTATGAAGAAAAAGGGAACTTTGCGTCAGCCTCCTACAACCATCGATCTGTTCTCCTATCTTTATAACTCTTTAGATATTGATTGAAAACCATGTCAGCCAAGCCCACTATATTTTGTGAATATGTACATTGTACAATCAGCTTTATAGTATACCTCTGGTGGCTCCTGAAAGATCAGTTGCACTGCCTGTGATAATTTGAAGGACCAGGCAGCAAATAACAAGCAGCTACCTCCCTATATCCGCCTTGATATGGATACATACAGCCTCTCCCTGCCATGCAGTGTCTCGCAGAATTCAGAGCCCACCTCCCACTTTACCTGATGTTCCTGCCACCAAGAAGCATGCTCTCATTAAGGAGGAACCTGAGAAAGCCTAATAAGAACATGCAAAGACAAGGACAGTAGTGGCTTTTGGAATATTGAGAAAGGAAACTAACAACCAAGTCACTTACCTTCAGTAACAAATTATCTGGTAGATACATATTCTAGTTGCAGATTCCTTTCCTTATAATTTCACCCAGGCATCAGTCTCCATCCAGAGATTTTTCTTCAAGCAGTACACTTGTACACTGTTAAGTGTCATACGACAACTCCACATCCATCAGTGGTGTCATGGTCAGCGGATATAAGATCGTGGGTCATATATAGGCTCCACACCGGCGTGCCAACGCCAGTTTGTTTTCACAACTTTCCACACCAGAAGTGCAAGCCATGAAGAATACTGACTCTGGTGCACCAGAACTAGGTCCCTGAAAGGGAAGTGACGTGATAGTGTTTCAGGGGGGCAGGTGATGGCAAATCCTGCCACCACCTGGTTCCTGGTGGGGAAGTATCAGACTAGTAAGGTTTGGAGGCTGCAGCAGAGGTTGGGGTGGTGGACTGGTTTGACCATTAGCTCCCTGATCCACACGGATGCAGGATCCCACTTCCCTGTCCAGCAAAGACTGATTAGCAAGACCAGCACAGTGGCTGGCAAGGAACGGACATGGTTGGGCTCCCCCTCCATAGCCACAAAATGGGGAAAAAGCAAACTGAGGTGGGTGAGTGCCAGTAGCGAGGCCAAGGGACCAGGCCGTAGCCCGGGACTCCTTAACACGTTCGGGCACCAAGTCTGCTTTGTCCCCAAAAAGATGGGTGGCATCAAAGGGCATGTATGTCAAAGTAGACTGGTCATCCCCCAAAAATCCAGATGTCCTTAACAAGGCATGGCGCCTCAAGGCCACCATTGAAGCAACAATCTGCCCAGAGAGTCAGTCATATCCAGCCCACATCTGATTGTGAACTTGGCTGTGTCTCTCCCATCAGCAACAACCTGGAAAAGAATGGCCTGGGCCTCCTCCGGGACCTGTGGCAGTACTTGTGTGACCGTGTCCCATAAAGTATGGGTATAGCAGCCCAAAAGGCCTGTGGGGTTCATGAACCGCAATGCCAGGCTGGAAGAAAAAAACACCTTCTTTCCAAGATGGTCCAGACTGTCTGATTCTATATCGGGTGGAGTGAATGGGAACGCATCATAGGATGTTGAGGCTTGGATGACCAAGCTCTTGGGGGTAGGGTATTGAGTCAAGAAGGCCGGGTCGTTAGGTGCAGGCCAATGGCAGTGAGCTATTGACCTAATAACAGGAGCCTCTGTGCTGGGTTTTAACCAGGTCCCCAGTAGAACATCCATAAGGGCTTCATTAAAGTCAAAAGGGGTTCTGATGTGGAAGCCCCATGCTGAAGCACCTCAGTCAGGAGACGGATCCTGAGAGCCATTGAAGGCAGCCTGAGACCCAAAACCTCAGCCACTCTCGCACCACCATGGAGTAAGAAGCCCCCTCCTCTGTAGCCTCTGTAGGGGGACAAAGCATACCAGCATCAGGGGGGTGTCTAGGCTGCTGAGCCCAGTCCATAGGGTCTTCAAGCTGGTATTCTAAAGGGTCCAGTAACCCAGCTATACTCTCACAGATTTGTACCCATAAGAATAAGGGTCAGGATCCAATCTAGGGACCAAGGTCCCCGCCGAAGTCGGAACTGGTGTGGAGGGATGCTGCTCTGGCTCCGTATTAGAGTTGGCAATGAGTTGAGGATCAACACTGCCCAGAGGCCCAGGCGGAATCAGGAGCGTCAATGCCAGAACCGCAGCTGGGGAATGTCGCAGTGGTATGACCGACGCTGTTTGGATCCAGAAGAGGATCCTTGGTTGTCCCTCGGAGCTGAGGCTGAAGCCGCCAGCACAGAACCTGAGGGGCCTGAAAGATCCTCGAAAGCCCAAAGGTGAGGCGCATGGCCTCATAAAATTCCTTTAATTGGCCAGGGGTGGCTCTGGCTCCTGGAAACTTGGGGAGGCACAGAGCTGACCCAGAAATAGGTTCCAAAGATGGAGGTCTAAAGCAAGAATGCTCCTTCTCCCTCATTGTGTCATCAGACAGGCAGGGTGAAGACAAAAAATGTTTGTGCTTCTTGAACTTCTTCTTGTGCTTACCCGAATGTCCCAAGAATTTCAAATGGGATGAGGAGAAGTGGTGATGGCTCCACGAGCAGTCTTGGGACCTTCCTCTTGACCGAGATGGGAGCAATGTGGAGCCGTATGGCGGGCAGAGAGCACTTTTAGGGTCTGCTCACTCAAAGCCTTTAGGTTCATGGCCCAGCAGTCGGAGCATGACTTTGGGTTGTGGTTGCGCTCCAAGCCCCACAGACACACCAGGTGCGGTTCCGTCACCGACATCATGCGGTGGCAGGAGCCGCAGGGCTTGAAGCTGGTCTTCCTTTACGACACCTCGACACACCAGAAGTCAAACAACATTGACAGTCAAAAGGCCAGTCAAAAAGTAACTGTAAGGGTAGCTCTCTCCAGATCTGCATGTAGGCTGCCGTAGAAAGAAAAGAACTGACGTCAGCATGCCGGGGAAAGCCTATATACAACCCACGTTGTCACATCCGACAACCACGACACCAGTGACAGAAGCAAAATCAGCCAAGCCACCTAACGAGGTGCAAGTGAACTGCTCAAAGAAAAATCTGCGGATCCAGAATGACGTCTGGGGCAAATTCTAAGGTAAGGACTCTGCAAATAGAAGTCTCTACCAGATTGCTTGTTACAAAATCAGAACATTTAAGCACATTTATTCATTTGAGGATACTAGGCTAGTTGATCTGCTGAAGGACACCTTGTTAGTTCCTCTTGTAGTTAAATTTGAATTTGAGGAGGTTATCCCAGCCATTTCGACCAGTCCACCCCGAAATGTACCCAGCCCCGATGGTATCCCTATGGACCTCTACAAGGGGAATGTTGCTTCGTGAGCCCTCGTAGTTACCAATTTTTGGACCATTTTTGTACTTTCCACGATTACCACCTCTTGGCAGACAGCCAATATAGTTTCAATTTTTAAGAAGGGCAATAAGTCAGATCCTCACTGCAATAGACTAATATCTCTGGTAGATTCTGCAGTCAAATTTGTAGGGCACATCCACTGCACATGATTGATGAATGGGCACAGCTCAAACATGTTATTAGTACAGTGCAATATGGGTTTAGAGAGAGGCTGGGGTGCAAGAACAGTGCCTGAATCTTCATATAATTAATGGGAAATATACGATTGCTAAAAAGGTCTCCCTCTGCCTCACATTTATGGATCTTAGAAATGTCTGTTGCTGCTTGAACCAATCTGAATTGTAGAACATTCTTACTCTGGTAGTTTTGCCCTAGTCCTTGGTAGAACTTTGACGAGCATTGCACTGTGGTGTAACTATGTCAGTTAATTATTGTATTGAGTGAGAGAGTGCTGACCACTTTAGAGTATCTTGAGGTGTGTGCCAGTGTTGTGTTCTGGTCCAAAATCTATTCCTCTTATAGATTCATGGCTTTAATTTTTTTCCATTATTGCCAGGGAAGGATCTCCCTAAGGTGAAATCAATTTACCTTCCAGCATTTCTCAGTGACGATGATGCTGATCTGCTTTCAGGTATGCCAAATGGCCTGCAAACCCCCCCTTTTTCCCCTAGCGCCTTGAGACCCGCACGGGTGAGTAGCGCGCTTTATAAATGTTAATGATTTGATTTGATTTGATTTGCAAGGTCTTTTAGACAACTCTGTAATGTTTATGAACAGCTTTGATCTTGATACCAACATCACCAAACCACATTACATGGTGTGTGGCCCACAACAATGTAAAATTGTACCCATTCCAATTAAGGGGAAAATATGGCAAGGATTAACACATTTTCATGCCTTGGGGTAACATTGACTCCCACAGAAGTTGGCTGCCCTGTAGCTCCAATCCTTGAATTGGTTTAACTATTCAGTTGGGACTCTGTTTGGACTGGACTCTAATGTTGGCACCAAGCCTATACTGTATTTACTTGAAATTTGTAGGCTTCACTGTGTTCCAATGCAGACTTATGGGGATGCCATATGGGAATACTATGATTGTGCCAGACTACAGCAGGAAGAGAATAATTTTTGCAGACACTTGCTGCTGGGATTAGATCCGTGTAGCCTGAATTATTTTCTTCATAAGGAACTGGGCCTAAACTATGTGTAAGACCACATAAGGTCTTGCTCCACTTCGCCTCAGATTTCATTGTAGAGAAATCAGTAAGCCTCATTTAAAGACAACATTATTACTGATCGTCTTGCATATGATTATGGACATAAGATTCTGTGGCAGAGCCATAGCAAGAAAACTACTGAAGCATTGGACAGACCTGATCTGTATACATCACCCCATATTCTTGACAAGTGGGAAGGTATTAGGGTAAAAGATCTTGTTTTGAAGTCTGCAGTTTCCAATAGAGAGTCTAGGGAATTAAATAAGCCAGACTGGAGAGATTTTGCTGTTATTAAAACCTGTTTTAGTACTGAACCCTGCTAATCTTTGGTAAGAAATGTTTGGAAAAGTGTAGGAGGCTGGCCCTCTATGTAGTGTTAGTGTGCAAAACATTGTACATTGTGCAGGGAGTCCTGGCAACCACACGTTGGTTTACAGAGGTAAACACTAAACCACCTAAAGTTCTAACTGTTATGGTAGCTTGGGTGAGCAGTTAGGCTAATCTTGGAGAAGTGCAAAGCATTTGTTGTACTTATAGCATCAATAAATGAAAACACACACTCAAAAGAATAACTTAAGACAATTTACAAAAATACTTAAGATTTTTATGTCATTTTTAAGACTAAGGTCATCATAGTTTGGTAAGTACTTTTTAAGTTATGTATGTTAAAAATTTAGAAAATGTCAGTTCTGTGCATAATTATGCACCATAGGGATCAATGGAGAAGTACTTTAAAAATGCATATAAAATCAGGCAATTCATTTACCAATGTCTTTGCAAGGCTGTAGGTCGAGGTCATTAATGGGCTCTGTGGATCAACTGGAGAAGTTCAGACGGCTCCCAGTTTTAGCGGGAGCAGCTGCAGAAAGTCTTTGGAACTGATGCAAAGCCACTGTGGGGGACCACGTGGAAAATCAATGCACAAGTAGACTTCAAGGTGAGTCCAGGGGTCCCCTTAGAGTCTTGAGGTCACAAGGGGTGGGGTACCATTAGAACACAGCTGCTTCTGGGACAGAAGTTCATCAGAGACAAGATGGAGGCCAAGTGAGAGGCCGATTTGGACCTACGCTCACACCCAGCCCGCTGCTTTTGATTGTGGAGTGCTTCTACTTCCATCACTGCCCTCCCTGGAATGAGGGAAGGCATTATTGTGGTTGTTGCCCTATGGATCTGTGTTTGCCAGCATTGTGGGATACGGAGCAGAGGAGCAGCTGGGAAATCTGGTACGGGCCAGTGCACAGACTTGTGGCGCATACCCATGCCCGTGCAGCAGTCCGGTAGTACGAGCGGCCGCGTAACACCAACTGCATTATCTGGCTGATTTGATATGGCCCCGAAAATGGCGAAATCAGCGATGGCCCCTTGTTATTCACGGGGAAAGCCCAACATGGACCCCGGGCGAATATGAGGGATCGGAAGCAACCTCCCCTCTCTCAAGTGGCCAGAATTAGTGAGCACTGAACAGGGGGACAGAGTGGCCTGGTCGTGGAGAAAGAGCCACCAGAAATGCGAGGACCCCAGCAGGACGTTGGCTGAAAAGATTATGCTGTGGATGAGGTGGGGCCACTGATACCTGATTTGTTCAAGCATCTGTCTCGGACGAGGTGCTTGGCTCCCTTACTGCCTTGAAATGATGGGGCGCAAGATGCCCAAATATCAGCGCACGACAGGACTGCACAGGACAGGATTACAAGCACTGATGCGGCCACGCAACAAGGGGAAAATGAGGAAGGAACAGGTATAACCCTGATACTTGATGATTTGGCTGACCTCAGGGTCAGGGACTCTGAACCCCTGCAGGTTAGTCAGCCTATCGATATCCCACAGGCAGCTTTAGGGATGAAGCTGGATGGAGTTTCTTAATCCACCAGGATACACTGCAGGAGGCTGTAAAGTGGGCGGAAATTCAACTCTGGCTGCCAAAGAAACGTCTCTTACCGCTAGTCGGGAGGGTGATGGCAGCGAATTGAGAGGTACTTTAGGAGACCCAAGGATGTTATCAGTGGGAGCAAAATCAATGAGAAGTGGGGAGTCTGGGCAGGCGTAGATAGCGGAGAACTTTTTCTCACTATCTGATCAATCGAAAGAATCAGATGACAACAGTTCATCGCTAGAAATATATTCTGTTGAGAGCTCTGCTGCCAGCACACGGGGTTCGAGCAAGCTAACCCGCAGGAAGAAACTGAGACATTCACAGCTCAGGGATGTAAGCAAGCATGGGGGGGCAGTGAATGAACAGGGGAAATGTTTTGGGATTACACAGCAACTCAACAGATGTACCTGAACATTGACAACCCCCCACAAGCTCAACGCCTTTTCCCCCAGAGAACCTAGCATCTCCCTCTCTTGAGCTTATTTACCGTACAATGGTGCAGCATCACGAGCAAGCACAAGGAGACAGTAGGAAAGCCAAGATTGCAAATTAACAACTACAGGTATTGATTAGGAAGGTTGTATAGTCTTGTCTTGAAATTGAGGAATGCATAGCTACAGTGGAGACTCGTACTGATGTACTGGAAGCAAAAGTCACAGCAGCAGTTAATCAATCAGTAATGCAGGAATCACATATATCTAATGGAAGTTGGAAGATGCCGAAAATCATCAACGCCACAACAATCTATGGATTTTAGGTATCAAGGAAGGGGCTGAAGGGTAAGACACGTGGGCATATATAGACAAATTATTCAAGAGTGCCTTTCCGGATCTAGCAGGTTGGAACTGGGATGTGGCGATACAGAGAGCGCATCGGTTCCCACTCTTTAGAAAGAAACAGGAGGAAGGAACTTTTGACAGCCAAAGACACCCTAGGGCTATTATTATTTACTTTGGCAACTATTCGCTTCGGCAAGCAGTGTTTGAAAAGGCCCGCCCTGATTCAATGATAAATGTGGATGGGGTATCTTTTTTTCCATCCAGATTTTGTACATTCTACAGTGGAGAGACGATGGTGGCTGAGGCAATTGATTGATTCATTTCAGGAGAAGAGGCATAGGCATATCTTCTGAGCCCCGCTCATTTAACGATTGTGTACAAGTGTGCAGTGTGTACCTTTACTTCAGAAACTAAAGCCAGGAAATATTTGGTACAATTGAATTGCAGGGACACTGGTGAAGGGTTAAACTGAAGAATGGAATTATGGGAAAAGATATTATGAGCTTAGCAGAATTGCTGAGGGGCCTTGGTTTACAATTGGCATATGGCTGGTTAGGTATCAGTGGCAGCATCTAAAGGATTATGATTTTAAGGGCAGGTATGCAGTGTGCTGGGTGGTGGGTAAGGGATGACTTCCATCTTACGGATTTAACGGGTTGGCGGTCTCACACAGCAGGATGGGGGGGTGGATTAGGGTGGGGGTGAGGCGTTGGCTCTCGGCCAAGCCATAGTGAGTGGGGAGGCTTTCCGTAGGGGGGCGCACAGCTGGGTAGTGTTTCAAAATGGTGTCTTTCACACAGGAGCAGAGTTTGGAAAGGGTATTTTGTAGACCCATTTAAGGGGAAGACTCCAGATTAGGACATGGTACAGAAAAGTAAATCACATATAGCAACTGTGAATATTTGTGGGCTCAATTATGGTAAAAAGCGGCAGTTGGTGAGGGAAGGGTTAAAATCCCTTAAGGCTGAAATAGTTTGTATGCAGGAGAAGCATATCTCAGGCTCGCAGAAGCATCGCTGGATTTTCCTGGCTGGTGGTTGTTGGCATATACTAGTCAGGGTACAACAACTAAATGGGTAGCCGTAATGACATGTATCAGGTCACTGAAGGTTATGAAGAAACTCACTGATAAATGTGGTTGATGGATGTTTTTGGAAGTTCTAATTGGGGGTACAAAATGTATACTCTGCGCAGTTTCTGGATCTAATGTAGATGATTCAGAGGTGTTGGATCTTCTTAATGTTGAGCTTGCATCCTGGTGGGCACCGGCAATTGTATGGAGAGATTTGAATATACATTTAGATAACGGGCATCCTATTCAAGATCAAACAAAGTACCAGGGGAGGAAACCTAAAGTTTTCGGGCTTTACAGACATTAGTACTGAATCATGGAATGGTTGACGTCCGGCAGATATGTAGCCCTTCACATCCAGAATTTAAGTTTTTTTCCTTCCAACACAAGAAGTTAGTGAGGTTAGACTACTTTTTTGTGTCTGTTACCTTGCGGGGAGGTTTATGGATTGAGAAATATCCAAGATTATTGTCAGACCATAAGCCGTTGGTTATGGAAATCCGATTGGGGAATGATGGGCCTCAGGTCAGGGCCTGATCATTTGATAGGAGTTTGTTGGTTGATCAATCATATGTTCAAAACATGAGGGCCTGGATTTCAGAATTTTTGGAGGTAAATGGGGGCACTGCCCCTAGCTACATAGTTTGGGGTATGCTCAAAGCAGGTACTTGAGGAGATACCCTTAGCTTTGGTGTAAGGAAGGCAAGGGTGTGCTCTAAATGGTTGGAGGTAGCACAAGCAGAGCTCGCTTCGCTTGAATTACGGATAGGGGAGGTGGTAAGAAATGACTCAGCTATGTTGGGAATTTTAAATAAGAATGCCGTGGTAACACCTAAAACCACCAAAATTTATATGGAAACTGCGGCGGTAAAGTTTCTGATACATCAACAGGAATGCTATGAATATAGTGAAAAGGTTGGCAAGCTTCTGGCTTGAAAAGTAAGGCAAAAAATAATCTATGGCTGTATTAGCACGCTTGAAGACTTAGATGGCCAAGTGGTGAGCGACAACCTAGAAGTTCTAAGGGTATTCAGGGAATTCTATCAGAAACTATATTTGCAAGAAATGTACCCGGAAGAGGTTGAGATAAACCAGTGTCTAGCAAGTATCTCGGTGGGACAGCTGCATGAAGAGAAAAAAAGTAAGTTAGAGGCCCCTTTGATGGATGGGGAGATAGCAGCAGCTGTTAACGCCCTTCCAGGTGATAAGGCTGCTGGCCCAGATAAGCTCCCACTTGAGTTTTTTAATGTCTTTTGGGGGGAATTGAGGGTAGAGCTCCTCACCCTATTCGTGAGTGTGCAGGCAGGATCTCAACCACCTGCATCATGGCTGGAGACGAACATGATAGTCTTTCCTAAATAAGAAAAGGATCTACGGCTACCTGGTTCATACAGCCCTATCTCCTTAATAAATAGTGATGCAAAACTTTATGCTAAGGTTCTGGCTACTAGGATGAGCTCAGTGATCACTAATTTAGTCTCTCCATGGCAGCACAGGTTTATCCCGGGAAAAGGTACAGCTGATCATGTTAGACAAGTGATTGCACTATTGGATGCCGCGGAAGTGGCTAAGAGGCCTATGGTAGTGATCTTGCTAGACGCAGAAAAAGCCTTTGATCAGGTGCATTGGGCATACTGGTGGGCTGTTCTGCATAAGAATAATATCGGGCCAGGCTTTATTGGGGCTATTAGAAATTTATAGCGAAATCATATGGCCAAATTGTAAATAGTAGGGTCAGAGTCGGAGCCTATCTTTATTTCGAGGGGCACAAGGCAGGGGTGTCCATGCTCACCATTGCTGTTTGCTTTATAGATTGACCCACTTATTAGAAAATTGTTAGATAACAGAGCAATTAAGCCATTGGAAACAGTAGGTGAGAGCACTAAAATACTTGACTACGCCGATGATATTGCAGTTGTAACTCCCGACCCAGTGGTTGCAATAGCAGAGATAGAACAAGAGACAACAGGATTTGGGAGAGTCTCTGGGTATCTTTTAAACAATGCTAAATGTCAAATTATGACCAACGGTTGGATAAAAATGGAGGATAAGCGTAAGGCAACACAGGTTAAGTATCTGGTTGGTCATGCTGCCACCTAATTTGGACGAAGAAGTGGGCATCAACCTGGCTCCGGTACTAGATGGAGCCAAAAAAGAACTGCACCACATAAACAATCCACAGCTTGAATAGTAGGGCAATGTAACGTAATTAAAAAACTTTTTTTACCCAGGGTGTTGTATCGTTTCAGAACTATTCCACTAGAAATTGGCCAGGATTGGTTTAAACAAATGGAGGACCTGACCAGTAGTTTTATATGGTCCTTCTCTAAAACGAGCCAAGCTCTTCGGTATTTAGTACTACCAAGAGAGAGGGGGGACTCAGCACTCCCCAGCTTTAGGCTCTATTACTTGGTGGCTGTTGTATAGTATGCCCAGACATTATGCTCATCTCGGTATCTTGGCAGAGTGTCAATATAAACTCTTCCTTCTATATACACATTGATCTGGGGCGGCATGGCTGATGCTGCCTTTTTAAGAATAGTTGAACCTAGCTATTTTAAGAAAGCTAAATTTAAAAAGATTATGGAATACTCCTATGTTCCCTGGGATTTTTAAGGATAATTACTGTTTAAAATGGATTAATTGTGGGATCCGGAACCTGGGAGATTTTTTCGAAGAGAAGGGCAAATAAAGACGTTTGAGGACCTGAAGGAGGAGTTTTCTTTGGATAGCAGGGATTTCTTCAAATTCCTGCAGATCAGAAACTTTTTGCTAACCATATCTAAGGAAAATCCCATGTGGGGAAAAGATCATGTTAATAGAAGCATTAGGGAATGCAACTAGCTGTACTATCGGAAATCTCTATCCGCTACTATTAGATTTTATGCAAGGCGATCTGGGATACCAAGCTAAGAATTAGGAAAGGCAAATAGGGGTCAGCGAAAATGCGTTCCTAGATTTTTTGGACGTGGCTCAAGGCATTATTACTGTAGGCTGGACCGCAGCCTCAGCATTATAAATTACTATTTAACCTATATTACATGCCTGCAAAGTTAGCTAGATAGGGTAGGACAGAGGGTATCACTTGCCCACGATGTAGCAGCACAAAGGCGGATTTATGCCATATGTTTTTTGGATGTGAAAAATTATTAGGTCTTATGAATGACATCACAAAATGTTTGGGAAAGCTCTTACATCGCAATTGGTGCTGCTAAGGGATGACGAGACAGCTAGCAGAAATCAATCAAAATACTTTCTTTTCTTAACTATGTCAGCAGTGCATGGCTGTATTGAGTCAGATTGGCTGAAACCCGACCCCTCTTCTTGGAATCAATGGCTGGCATGGCTTTTATCTGTATATTATTTAGAAATCTGCATGTATGCTTCTAAAGGCATTGCTGGTAGAAAAAGGGGTTCGAAAATATAGGCCCCATTGTCATCATGGCTTCAAAGGGCCTAGAGGATAATCTGCAATCTATAGTTTTTAATGAATTGGTGTTTGGCTAACTGTATTGATGAAACTGGTGAAGCTTTAAGTTATTTTTTGTACCCTGCTGTGTGTCACACAAAAAAAATAAAAAAAACATTAAAAAAAGAACACAGCTAGATCTTTGGTGCAGGACACAGGGCATCCGGTTGTAGAGTGAATCAGTGAACCAAGAGCTGTGCTCAATGGTGCCCTTGGAAGCAGGAGGTAGGTCAATTTGAGGGTCGCTTGCAGGTCAGCAGGGTCACTGGTGGGAGGTCCTAGTGTTTTATGAAGTCCCTCGACTGTGGCTTCCTCCTGGTCTTTTTGCAGTCCAGAGTGGAGTGTCCTTCTGAGTGTCCGATGTTGAGGTCCAGTACCCCTGGCTATTGCACGGTTCAGCCGTTAGAGGTTTTAGCACCACTAAACATGGCACACTTACAGGGTTCATCCTCTTGGTCTGCTGGATAAAATTTGGTCTGGCTGCAACATCTGGTTCCTTGGTCAGCAGCGGGTCAGTGAACTGGACTTCAATGGTTTTTTGGTTCTTTGATGCAAAAGAGTGATGCCTTCACTCTGAAGAGAAATCTTCAGTGATATTTAGAAGGGTGGAGGTCCTCTGGGAGTTTTTAGAGTCTGCCCAATGTCCGAGCAACCCCTCAGCAGTGATAGTCGAGTCCTGGGTGCCGCAGGCAAGGTTTGGTGTCTTTTTCTTGTTGCAGCAGGACTTCAGTTCTCAAGCCTTGGGTTTTCTTTGTTGCTGGTCTTCCTCTGCCCTTGGAATCTGAATCTCTGGTCTGGGGGTGCCCACTAAACACTGCATTTAGTGACGCTTAGGGGAATACCTAGCAATGGCCAACGGTTCATCTACTTTAGGGTGGCTACACTCATTATGTGACCACTTCCTGTGGGCAGAGGTCACATCCTTATCCCTGATAGGCTATTTTCCTACTGTGCAAGATGGAGGAAAATAAAATGGAGGGGTCACCTCGCATGCAACACCTTAGGGGTGGTACAAGCTTGTGGTGTCCACTCTTCCCATCCTTTTTGTGTTTTCCCACCTTCGCTCCTGCCAAATGTTGGGGGTTTACAATTGGGGCGGTCATCTGCTGCTAGCAGCAGGCCTGGGTGTTGAGTTTCAAAGGTGGTAAGCCCTTTGAAGCTCGCCAGCTGGGCAGTGCACATTCCTGAGGAGGGTGGTGTGACACCTTCATCCAGGAAGGGCTTTGTTCTGGGACACAGAGAGCACAATCTCTCGTCCCAGGGTTCCAGTATCTTGTCCAGTGGTGGGAGGCTGGTCGTGACTGGCCTGAAACCATGCCAGTGTTAATTAGCTTTGCACCAAACAACCCAGGGTTCAGAATAGCTATCATGTACCTGTGTCCAGCATATGCATTTAAAATGACTGCTCTGTTCACGTACTACGTTCCAGGTTTGGCAAAGATACAAAAGGGGCATATTGCTCATGCATCTATGACCACACGTACAGTATAGTGCACCCTGTTATAGGACTGGAAGGCCTGCCAGAGGGGTTACTTACCTAATTTGCATGCAGTGTGTAGTAGACAGGGCACACAGGCTGTGTGCTATGTCAGTTTGCATTTTAGGATTGCATCAGGACACGCCTGCAATGGCAGTGCTGGGTGCATCTGGATGCATGGCGCATGAGGGTGGCACAATCTGTGCTGCTGCCCTCAGGGGGTCTACCCTTGGTACCCCATGCTCTAGGTACCTACGTACCATTTACTAGGGACTTATAGTGGCAGCTAAAGGTGTTGCCAATTTTATCAATACCTTTGCAATTTTAGAGAAAGAACACTGGCACTGGGGACCTGGTTAGCAGGATCCCAATGCACTCCAGTCCAGGTTTCACCTAGAAACCAGGAAAACACTTGGGGGATACTGCAAAAGGGTGCCGGTTTCCCATAGAAAGGTCTCTTTTAACAAAATTCTGCTTAGACTCAATAAGAGGTAACCTTTGTCTTCCTTTAGGACAATTTGATATGAAGCCTATTCAGGTCTGTGATGAAACCTCTCCCCAGATGATGGCTCACTTCTTTTTGTGCAAATTTAATGAAACCTTTAGGCGAAGATATTTATTACCTGTTATTTAAACATATGGGGCTTGACTTAGATTTTGGCAGCACCTCTCTCTCTTCTGCCTCTTTCCAGCCCAAAAACTTTTGTTCTCACTCCCGTGGACTGTGGGCACCTCTTGCAGCTCTATCATATATATTCCCTACTTTTTGTAGCTAGTTTGAATGCCTTCAGCCCCTTCCTTCATCCTGTCCTCACAATTACTGGATGACATGAAGCTATTCCAGGCAGCCAGAGGTCCGAGCTCCTGAATCCTCTAAGAGCTTTCTTGTCCTACATCTGATGCTCATGAAATCTAGTTCAGTGCATCATCTAGGCCCCTGTCACAACTTCTGTTTAGGAAAAATTGTGAAGAGCCCCATGCTTCTCTGATCCAGTTTAAGAGATGACCAGTTGTTTACCTTGTATGTTGTGTGAATGACTCTCTCCTTGCCCTTGATAGGAGGCAGCATTAATTGTAAGTTGATGTTCGGTTGCCATTCTAGTGAACAGCGAAAAACTGGAAAGCATGTGTAATATTCTTGAACAGGTTGTGTATTACAATGCATTGTTATCACATTTTAATTCAATTAATATTCCAGACCTAAGCTCATAAAAAGCCGTTGCGTTCTGTACCTACCAGCACTTTTTGCAGTACACAAATTTATTGTAAACATTTTTATAGAGTAGCATTACAGTTCATTGTCTAGGCTATCAAAGGTATAAAATAGGCAAACAAATGTCTAAAGAATGTTCTTCTTATAAAGATGTATCAAGGTTTGTGAGTAGAGGCTGATCTATAGACAAGATGTGGAATTTCATTTCTGCTGATCTCAAAGGTATCTAAGGTGCCCTGGTCCAGCTGTCATTATACAAGAGTAGACTGAGGTTATAGAGGGGTATTTTCAACACAAACAATATCACAGAACAATAGTTTTGAAAGAAGTTAGAGATTTGTATCTAGTTGAGGGAATAGTTTCTAACTTGTAAATGGTTGAATAAATAGTTTTGGTACTTCATGTTATTGTGTACTTGCTCAAAAGAACATTTATTGGGACTATTTGGCATGTTGGTCCTGATAACTGTTTAGTATATCCAGTCTAGTAGAAATGTGAGCTGAAGGTATTTGAGGACATTCATAAACTGTTCAGAATGGAAGAACGCGCAGAGAGTCTTAAATCTAAATTTCCTTAAGTATTTGGGATAATTACATTTAAATAACATTCTGCCATGGTTTGGTGGAAAGGCTACATCTCGAGAGACAGCATCATTCTTTGATAGGCTACAAAACTAGGTTATATCATTTTAGTTGCCTTATACTGCCCAGAGAGGCAGCTTCAAGTCAGGAAGATCCTACTCACCTCTTTTCCAAAAGCATCTGGTAAGATTTGGAAGCTCTCATGGTTGTTTGTTTTTCCAAACAAAGTGTGTGACAATCCTGCTCAGTTTAAGAGAAAATGATGCTGAGCCATATAGAGGAAATGTTCTACATAAATATAAAAATGTAGGTAACATTCTTATCTTCACTGAGTTGATTTAGCTAGCAAGATGGATTAGAAGGTTTTTCCACTTCTTCATCAGATTTAGGCTTTACGTTAAAGCATTTTCAAAATGTCTACAAAAGTTAATTTCCAAATTTAGGGGATGCTAGAGAGCCTGGCAGCAAGATGGCAACTGCCTAGTATGGCTTTTCTACCCGACGGCAAAATCAATCAATTATCTGCGGTGCCAGGTTGCTAGGCATCACACAATGGGCTTGCCAACATGCCCCTATTGCTGAAGCTACTCAGAAGACCACTAGTGAGACAGAAGTGACAACAAGAGCTCTGTGATCTGCGTCAATCAGGCACAGCCTACTATGTGAGCTGGTGAGAGGTGACAACCCCTCCCCCGTGCCTAGAAAGACCTGTCGATACATGCAGACCCTACTCTCTCTGCACCTGGGCAGTCACTGCATTGAAGCTATGCTCCCCTCCACCATAGCGCTGCCCGCTGAAGCCTTTGTCTGCCTCCTTCATACCCCCCACCCCCACGGAGGCCCAAATACAGAAGATGGTGGTCACCTGTGAACTCCACCCACAGCCCAATGGGCCTGTGAAGGGGATTGGTGCTGAAGGGCAGCTGATATCCATGGAACCTGCAGATGAGCTGCTGGTGGGGCCCCCTTGTCATCGGAAGATTCTGACAGTGCAGACTGTTAACTGCTTTTGGCATGTAGCCTGCACACATAGCAGTTCATGCCTGGGCAGCTGCAATCCAGGCCTGGCTGCTTCATGAGGCCTACTCTCGGCCTGGTGCCTGCTGGAGAACTTGCGGGTCAGAATCCATTCCTGCCAGCTGTTTACTAGCCGCGCCAGGCCATCCAATGATCAGTACTTCTGATGTGAGGTGGGCGGGCAATATGTGCACCTGGGAGCTGCCGCCTTTACCACCCTGTAATGACATCATCCTTCATGCTACACAACAGCACAGAAATCTGGTGGGCATGAGAGAAGACAATCATCGCCCTAATGAGGTGGCTCTGTGCAGGTGTGGGTGTTCCTCCTTCCTCTTCTCTTCAAGGTGCCAGGTATGCTGGGACTCCCTAGTTCCCTCCTACTTAATTCTGGGTAAGAAGGGGCTCGTAGGGGACACTAGGAGCCTGGGCATGGTGGCATCTTACGAGGGAGCAGAACATGCCAATTTCTGCCTTAACTGGTCCACCAGCAGCATACCTCAGCAATCCCTCAACTAGTGCCTCTCAGCCCCCCGAGCTGTGAGCTAAATGAACAAGGACCTCGCACCTACACTCTTCACTCAGACGCCGCCATAGGGAAGCTGGAGGCTCACCAATCCAAGCTGGCATTCAAGGGGAAGAACCAAACATGGCATGCAAACCACATCAAGGATGATGCCCCCATACAGGTGCGCCCCAAACCTCAACTGTGCATGATCTAGACATCAAGTAGATGCTGGTGAATGTAAAGAACAGTCTTTGCTCCATCGATGCTGAAATCGACCTACTAACAATCCAAATGGACCACATCAAAGCGAGGTTCAATATGCATTTTGCCTGCCTTGACCTGCTGGAGACCCGCACTTCTGATATGGAGGACATGCAGACCTCTTCAGGGGAGCACCTTCTCCGCATGGATACAATTCTAGAAGTTGTATAACAGAAGAATAAAGGCCTTGAAGTGCACTCCAGGTACAATAATCTTCCCATCCTACGGGTACTGGAATCCACCGCAATCGACAGGATGGAAGGCTATGTGGAACAAATGCTGTGGTTGCTATTTGCAGACCAGCTGTAGGCTTACTTGGCCCTCTCCCTCCTCCGGGTGTGCCGGCAAGATCAGTTGTTGCAAGACTGCTCAATATAGAGCCCATGACATAGTGCTGAAGCTCACAGAGAGCACTACATTGTCCACTACCTACTTTGCCCTCATGGTGCAGGCAGCCTGGTGCAAGTTTCTCCCTGCAAAACTAATGCTCCAGTAAGCTGACATTACCTATATGCTACAGTATCCGGCCAAACTACGCATTAAGGATGAGAGCAACTCTCATTTCTTCATCAACCCCAAGGTAGCGCTAAAGTTCTCTCATTACCTAGCCAACTCTAAAGCCAGCCCCAGTGCCAGACCTGTTGCCCAGGATGACGAACGCCTGTGCATTTATGGATAATGAGGCCCCCCATGCACTGATGCATGGCGCCGCTGCTCCCCAGTAGTCAATCTGGTTCTGATCGTGGTCTTGATCATGGCCCTCCCAGCTACCCTCATGCCATTACAGAGATGTTCCTCATTAATGTCAACTGTTCACATCCTGAGCATATGTTCTCCCAGTGTTGCGCATGCCTGACACTCTTGCACCCTCCCCATTGGGGAGATATCATGCTGTCTTTGGCCATTTGGCCACTCAGTTAACTCAAACTGGGCAGTTCACCTGGCACTTTGACGCCTCACTGGATGTTTCCCATTGTGTTCTGCAAGTTGATGAGATTGTTTTCAGGAGGTGGTTGTGTCTCTCAACCATGTTTTGGGGTTGAGGTGGAAGGTCTGTGGCAATGTAATTTTTTCCAATTTTCTCATAGGCTTAGGCATGGATACATCCCCTCACACTGTATACACTAATATCCAGGGTGCTTCACATCCCTCCCCTGCATGCCCGGCGCTCCCTCTGTAGATCCAGACCTACCAACACACACTGCTTGACATGGAATATATACATTCTCAATGACTGTTGGAAAGCCAGACTGGTCCATGCTTTGTTCAATAGGCATGACATCAATATATGCTTTCTACAAGAACTCCACCTAATGGCTAAAACTGCACCCCCACCCCTTCAGGCAGGATGGGTTGATGAAACATATACGTTAGTTTTCCAGCCATGCTCAATGAACCGCTATTTTTACATGCAAACGGCTGTCATCGCACATGCAATAAACACCATGTAACAGCAATAGGCACTTCATAATCGTAGCTGGCACTGTGCACACACATCCAGTCATACTAATTTCCATATATGGCCTAAATACTGACAGCATAGAGCTCTGTACAGAGCTATGGTGTCTAACCTCTACCATGGGCCCCGGCACCATCATCTGGGGAGACGATTTTAATGTTGTCTTAGATCACACCACAGATTGCTCTAGCACTTCCGGTCGATCCCACCCCATTGCAGCAATGCTGCTCTACATGCTCATGCATGACAACTGCCTTGCTGACATATGGCGACTGTGGCACGCTGACCACCCAGAGAGTATCTGCATTACGTCTGAGCATGTAACGTGGTCCAGAATGGACTACTGGCGGCTCACCCGTGATGCCCAAAGCATTTTCCCCACACTCTTTCTGATCATGCCCTGGTTCCACTGGAGCTGACATCACCGCTAGCCACCTCATGCTCCTTTACCTGGCCTTTGAAACCTACTGCACTCCTGGACCTGCTCTTTTCAGACGAAATCCGAACGGTGATCATTAACTACTGTTGTCATAATGAAGGCTCCGTGGAATCTCCAACAACATTGTGGGAGGCTTTTAAAGTAAGGAAATACTAAAAGAGATCTGAACGCACATCACCTCCTTAGAGGGGGGGGAAGCTGAGCCCCTGAGCTGTACTCTACACAACACATAACCTGCAGGTCCTCTCAGACATCAGAGCAAAACTCTTGGTTTATGAAGAGGAGACTCAAAGGAAAACACAATACCTCTATTGTGAAGCAGCCGCGTGATGATATGGAGAGGGTGAATACCCCAGGAAGACACCGGCATCCATGCACTGTAAACTATGGGCATCTGCTTATGTAGTGGAGCTCATAGAACACAATCAGCTTAGCCATCCATAAGCCCTACTGCAGACCATGACATTGTTCTATTTTCAGCTGTACAGTGCCACACTCATGCCAGATGCAAAGGCTCTCACTGCCTATATAGACATCACAGAACTGATGTGGCTCAATCCTGCTCACCGCCTCTACCTGGACACCCCTTTCATGGTAGAGGAGATTACCCAGGTGATAAAAAGCATCCCTGGGGACAAGACACCAGGCCTTGATGGTCTCAATAACTACTTATAAAATGAGTATGTTGCGCTCCTTGCCCCTTGACTCTGAGCTGTATATGAGGACTCCCTGATGACTGGTACACTCCTACCATAGCTCCATGAGACAGTCATTGTCCCAATACTACAGCCTGATGAACCCCCCCAATCGTTGTGACTCATGTAGACCATTATCTATGATCAACATTGCCAATGGAATCTTAACTAAACTTCTGGCTAACACTCTTCTCCCCTTACTACTTGACATCGTCCATCCAGACCAGTTGGGATTCATGGCGGGCCACTCCCCAGCACACAACCTTCACACGATGTTTGCCCTCATGCATGCCATAGACCTCCAGCTCGCTACCATTGCTGCCCTGCTTGACGTCACCAGGGCCTTCGACACCCTAGAATGGCTGTACTTGTACCACCTCGTCCTGTGACTCAGATTTATCCCTTTGTTCCTGTGACTGATCTGCCATCTCTACACACTCTGCTTCAACTGCACACTGCCTGCTTCATTTCCAATCCCCTTCCGGACTCGCCAGAGATGCCCCCTATCACCGGTTCTATTTGCCTGCCGGATGGAGGCTGCGGCAACACCATGGCCACAGGGGACTCAACTTCACTGCTAGGTAGATATTCATATCAGTGTGTGCAGACGATGCCACGCTACACTTTAGGGAGCTGTAAACAAATCTCTCACTCATAATATGGGAAGTGGTCTGGTTCAATAGCTACTCCGACATAACTATCAACTAGGCTAAATCTACCCTATTCCCCCTCACGTCAGGCACACATGAATTCATGCCATACTATCCTCTGCAGTGCGTGGATGGTCCTGTTTGTTAGCTGGGCATCTTGCTCAGCTGAGATCTGGACAAGCTCTGGAGGGCCAATTACAGATGAATCATTGACTGGCTGGAAGAGCATGTCCAGTCTGGTCCTGGCTACGCTTTTCCATAGCAGGGAGAATAGCTATTAACAAAATGGTGGTTCTGTCTAAATTTCTGTACCTATTCCTTAATCTCCCACTCCCACTCACTACACAACTCATGAAATGATTACAATCCAAGGCAGAGGCATGCAGTTTCAGATGTGCATCACCTCAAGCCACCGTTTTAGATCTTGCTTGGGACTGCCACCCAGTTGCTAGCTATTGGGCTGATGATGCTTCTGCTACTGGCTAAGAGACGGGAGGCCATGCACTGGGGCAGGCGGCCCACTTCAAAACTGGAGGACTGGCTGTGCAATGCAGTGTACTGTCAGGAATGACTGTCTCACTACTGGAAGCTTATGCCGCCACAATCCTGCCCTAAAGACATTTTAGGGTGGAGAGAGCATGGGCCTCTTCAGACATGGGGGAGTCACAGCAAAATGCTGGACTGGCTTCCCTGGACTGAGCAGATGTTTTCCACCCCAGCGTGATTGCCCATCATGCAACTGCAACTGGGATGGCCTCTGTGAATCATCTATTGACCTGACCTGGATGTCCCCCTTCTCTAAGCTGATACTTTACCAATGCCAATTGATAGCATGTTATGTACCAATATCTGCCACATGTTCCTTGTTTTCCCTCCCCCCTCCTCCCACCTCCTTTTTCTCTTCTTCCTCTTTACAACTGCTTACCTAGTTATGGTTCATTGCATAAATTCCAACAAATTAATTTTTAAAATGAAACATTAATTTCCAAATTAAGGGCCTGATTTAGATCTTGGCGATAATGGGCCCACCAACACTTTTTCAACAGGAACCCAGTCCACCACCGTGGCGGTCTGCCTGCCTTATTTAGATGATGGCAGTCCCATAGACTTTAACCTGCCTTAGTCTTGCCAGCTTCATCAAGGATTTCCATCCGCTGCAACAGCGTCATAGGAAAGAGTGACTGATAGCGGGACTCCAGCCACACTTACTGATGAGCAGATTTGGATGCGCCCTACCGCCAAGCAAAAGGTAGTGGTCCGACCTCCATTTCTGTCTTGGTGGATTGGGGGGGAAAGGGTGAAAACTCACCTTTTCTCCTGAGTCCCCCCATTTTCAACTGGATACAACTGGACAACACCCTTCATCACTGCTCCCACTGGACCCCAGAGAAAACATGACCACCCAATTGCTGAACACGAAGGTAGGGAACAAGCATTGGCTTTGTACCTAGGAGGGTCACGGCACATGAGCTCGGGACCATTGGAACCATACACATGTCAAAGTATTTTTTTTTTAATTACTGTGTCATGCATATGTCAGGGATACAAGTGGGTTAGACATGGATGGGGACACAATGGTACACAACACATATCGCACACATACACAACTGTCATTATGATGTCAGTATTCATTGCCAAAGGAATGCTGGCTCCACAATGACGGTACAATCACACTCGTCAACTGTTTCCATGTGTGCACATTGCAAACAAATCTGTACCTGTCATGTTGTGCATCAAGTTGTGTGTGTGAGATGTAGTGGGTGATGTGGTTGTGTCAGTATGTGTGCCACGTGCATATGGCAAGGATGTTGTTGTGCATGTTGTGTTGTGTGTTGTGTTGCAGCGTACAGAATTCAGGTGAGTTTTGTTGTGTGGTGGTCATTGTCATGATGTGTGTAGTTGTGCTTGTGTGTGCATGTGTTTGTGTAGATGAGTGTGTGGTTGTGTTGGTTGTGTCATGGGTGGGTGCAGTGTCAGTGTGTGTATTTTGTGTCATGGATTTACGTAAGTGTGTTTGCTGCATGTATGTGTATTGGATGGCAATGGATAATGGTGTGTATGTGGTGTGTTGTGTTGTGTGTGATGCATGGGGACACATATGGCAAGGGTAGAGTGTGTGTGTGACTTGCCTCTGTTATATGGTCACTGCCTTTGTCCACTGTCCTCCCTCCATCAGTAAACCGGCAGCAGTTCACTGCCTGTACAACTGTACCATCTAAATACCACCAGTGAGAACAATGCCTGCCTCATGGTTAGGCACAGCACTCCATCATGATGGTCGGCGGCTCAGCCTTACTACATCTAAAAATCCCAGGTGGGATGCCGTCTGCTTGACAGTCTTCTCGGGCCCACAGCCATGGCAGCTTAGTAGCAACATCATTAAGATCTAAATCAGGCCCTTAATTTCAAGATTACTCTACAATAACACACAAACATACCTATTTGAATCTTGTGTTTGAAAGTCCCAACATCTAACATTTCAGTTTTAGATATATTTAGTTCATAGTCTGATAAATTATCACATAGTTAGCTCGTATGGAAAATTCTATCAAGCGAATCCTCATTCTGAGGTGGTTAAATTTTGCAATTAAGTCCACATATGGAGTTATGCAAATGGAGTGTTCAGGTCTGTATACCAAGGTATTAAGTTGAAGAGTAGGTCACAAGTTGCACCCTATAAAGTCTATAAAGAGAACAGGATATGGGACATGCTTGCTTTGTTCCTTTTTGTATAGAGTTAGGTGATGCCAGACCTCCACTGGCATATATTGAGGCTTGAGGATTTGTATATAAGAATAGAACAAGCTTAATAAACTGAAGGTGAATGCCTATTTTTGACTTCAACTGCCATAGAAACTGCCTGGAAACCATCAAATAATTTCTCACAGTTTAGTAATATCATAGGCATAGGTTACTGGAGAAAATGGGCTCATAATATAAGGCTGATAGCTCAGTTAGTGAGCGTGGGGTACTTAACATACATACATCTATGCTGTTCACATGAGGTTAGTTCTGTAACTCCAGCATGACCTTAAGCATGGAAGTGGGACAAAATGGTCTTCAATGGAAAAAGATACATTTCTTAAGAAAGACTATGATCATAGCTTGTGAACAGTATGGGGAAAGATTCCCTAAGACAGAAGGTTCATTAATCACTGCTTATAAAAGTAAGATAATGTCTGGGTTTAATACCTTAGAGATCTCAGCCTGTAATACATCAGTGTGAGAGGCTGATCCACTGGCTAAGTCCTTTATCGCTTCGATTAAATAGGTGAACTTTAATTAAGATTCTGAACTAAACCTAATGCCGGAGTGGTATTGACTCAAAATACCTTGAGCACTATGGTTAAGTCAGCGATCCAGCCTGTTTCTAGAGTGTATAGGTTCCTTTGTCATTCTATGAAACCTTGGAGGATATTCTTAATGTCTGTTACTATGTGTCTTGTTTGATTTTTTGATTGCCTTATTTGTATTCTGAGATGCTTGATGTTGTGCCTTATATGCAAGAAGACACCCAGGCTTCTCACCAAGTTCAAATTCTTTTACCTTATGAGTCCCAGCCTGTTAATTAAAATAAGTGCAGCATGAGGCTCTTAACTTGCCACATAGTGCATTCAATTTAGACCACATTTTTACTATTAAATGAAATAGAGTCATCTCAATACGGATGTGTTGAAATTTCTGTGGTCCTTGATGTATTTTGAGTTCTTCTAATAAATTAATTTTCTTAATTTTAACAATAAAGCACTTCGGATGAACACCTTCAACATGTCCCAGGATGTAGGAAATTGGGTAATTAGTTGTGTGGTGTACACAAGTAATAGGTCCAAAATCCCCTTACTGGTAACCAATCACCCCATTGTACCACTTGACTCTTTCAGGGTAGTGAGGCAGAGCAGTCCAAGGCTTATCCAAGGAAGGTGGTGTGGTCTAGTAATTACCATTCACTGGCATGTAATAATAAAACTCAATAAATGATTGTCCAGTAAGTACTTTTTCTTTAGAAATAGGAGATGTCCATTTATTACACATACACTACCACATACTACACAATAATTTACAAATATGTACATTGGCAGATGGCAAACACCAAATATGAGATTGTGTAATCACCTGTGACCCCCCCTAAAGGGGTCACACGAACATATCGAGTCAATTGGTTTTGCCAAGGTTTACAAACAACATCCCACATTTTAAAATCACCATTTTGTACTTAAACACAATTGTCAATAATAATAAACCTGTATGAATGCACTTACTAATACTAATTAAACATACATAATATAAGCAGTAATCAGTGTCATCATTATGGGAACCAATAAAGTATTCATAATTAGCAAACCATGTGTCTGTGTATTTTGTATTCATTTTTAACCATCAAACTGCAATTATACAAATAAACCCTATAGAGCATTACATTGTAACACCCTTGCATTACAAACATACATTTGACCCCCTAGAGAACATAACACTCTCCACTCTAGAATAAAAGTCCCCACTTTGGAAGTGTCTTAAATCAGCAAAGAAATACTGAGTCTGTTAATCTTTTTGAGCCCCACCTAACTTAGGGTGGGGACTCCTCAAGTCTGTTTTGGGGGCATGGCTGCATTATTCTTGATGTTGGTGGCAACTGCACTGTCTGGGGCCACCACCAAAGGGATAAACAATGAAAATGAGGGGAAAAATAGTCAAGAGTGATTCAGCCTTGCAGGGCATTATGGGACACTTCTTCAGCAGCAATGAACATTTTATTAGGGGCTCTCACACTGCCAATGAGAGCTGACGTCTTTATGTACTTTGGTTTTCAACTTTTTTTCCCTTGCTTTTAGGGGTGCCAAGTCCCACCTGGGCACACTGAACTTTGCCCATGTTGAGGGGCGGCCCAGTGAGTCTACCCCTCAGTGCCCACACCTCCTACCCAACCGGGCAGCACTCTTGTGTGCTGCTATGGGAGCTGGCAAGGTCTCACAGCCTGCCCGCTCCTGCACACTAGTGCTGCAGGCTGTAGCAGCCTCTGTTCACCCAGACATGGACATGAGGAGCAGGGCAGCTGACCACAGTTGAGGGAGAGTGACTGCACTCCCCCATCATCTCTTCTGTGTATGTACAGTCAGCGCTGTTGTCCCAGTTCCCCTCAAATAAGCACACTTGGGGTATGGGGTCCCTGGGTGCTTAAAAGAATAAAGGGAGGGAGCCCCACCCATGCCCCCTCATGCCTACTCCCAGGCCCTGGCCCATCCTAGGGCTTTACCTCAAAGAGGCAGCAGAGCCCATGCTATCCATGTGAGAAAAAGACAAAGGTTATCAAAATTGAAAATGCGATTAGTTTCTGTCCTGCTGGGCCACTTCGGACAATCCTAGGCTCATTTTGCTCCTGGTGGTGAGCTCTATCCACCAGGGGCCATTAAAGCAACCATCCTCACTTCCAAAGCGGTGCAGCCCTCAAGGAGCTGGATCTCTGCTCTCCCTGCGCCAGCTCTCCTCCTGGTCTTGGCTTCTGTGCCCAAAAGGTCCAAGGTTTCTCCCAGCTGGTCCTGAGGGGCTAGAAGGGTGCAAGTTTCACTGTCCCTTGGGGAGACACACTGGTCCTGGGGTCGACTGGGCAGAATCCTCATTTCTAAGTGGGGGTCAGGGGATTTCTCCTTTTAGTTCTCCAAAGCGATCCCAGAATCCAGCAGCAAAGTGTAAAAAATCCACAGGCAAGAGAGAGTCTCCCCCTTTTACAAGAGTTTTTAAAGGAGAGAGGAAGGATCAAGAAGTCAGATACCCCTGGCCAATCTTAGGGCCATATTTATACTTTTTGAACCAAAACTGCGCCGACGCAGTTTTGCAACAAAAATATTACCACCGCTAACGCTATTTCTGTGCGCCGTGCGGGTGTCAAATTTATACTTTGACGCACGGCGGCGCAAACCACAGGTGTGAGTCATTTTCTTTGACGCACATCGCAGCGTCACGTCATAAAGGAAAATGACGTTAATGCGGCAGAAATGACTGTGAGCCGATTTACGACACAGCAAACCGGATATGCAGCGTTTTTTGACGCAATAGTGTCAAAATTCACCACAAACAGCCATTTCAGCAGAGGAGAGCCAAAATGGATCCCAGATGCCTGTACAGACCCCAGGAAGATGACAACAGACCAGGAACCAGCCAGGAGGACCCACACAAGACCCACGACAGGGAGAAGAAGAAAAGAAAGTGACGCTTCAGTGCAGAGGAGCAGGAAATTCTGGTTAAAGAGGTGACGGAACACCAGCACCAACTGTTTGTCACCTCAAACTTGCCAATCAGTAGGAGAGAGGCAATATGGTAACAAATTGTTGACAAGATTAACAGTGTGGCAGAAGTATGCAGAACAGGAGTGCAAGAAACGCTGGCATGACTGCAAGCGCAGGACCAAAGAAAAGATGTCCAGGAACAGGAAGGCAGCACTGCAGACTGGAGGTCCTGTACCACATGGAGGAGATGGTGGCAGCCATGATCCCTGAGGAGATCGTCACAGGGATTCAAGGACAGGACAGCGCAGACTACAAGGAGGCAATGCACATGCACGGTAAGTCGCATGGAGAATTAAAATGCACTAATGTTAACTGCAACCGGGGGGGGAATACCTACTACACAATGCATGTAAGTCATCAAATACAAGGAGTGGCATGGGTAAAGGGGCATGGCACGGGTGCATGGCCCGTTCAGAGGAAACCTGGGGCACACCATTACACAACACCAACAACCTTTCCATGGGGGTATGCTGCCATGCCAAAGATGTTGCAAAGGTAAAGCCACGCCAGGAGGGAAGGCCACAACATCAAACTGACATCCCGTTACACGTCAGCCACTATACTCCCTACATTAACTAGGGCCCAATTAACAACCTCAAGCCATACCGACTACTGGAATGTAACATTGACAACACTTGCCACTACCACCTCCGCTGTGTGTGCTGGTCAAGTATCCAATGGCAGTAACGTCTCCATGGCTCATACACACCCAAATTAGAGGGTTTAGGATGACAACATTAACAATCCCCTGAAACAAGACAAATGTTCCAGTCCTGTCAAATGTGAATGCCCATAGTTGCCGCAAACATCAGCCAATGTCATCAACATTAGGAGGTACACAGCACTAAGGTCACACCCATGCTGCATATGTCAGGGTCCATCCTGTGCCTGGGTCACAATGGAACATCACAAATGTAATACTGCTCAGACAACAGCATTGAGGGGGAGGACACATGTAACTGGTCACTGAAATACACCTGCACAGTCAGAGGAGGAAATAGGACACTGCTACGACTATCAGGGCAATCCAATGTACCAGACATTCCCCAACATCAGCTGTACACATTACCAATGCTGACATCCATATCATGCCATAACAATGCTTTGCATAGTATACGCTATATTTCAACTACATATAGGTGGATGTGAAAGATCAGAGACTGGGGCAGGTCCAGATTGTTAAGTGTGCTGCTAGTGCCATCAGAACACCCACAGCCAGTGAAAGGTCTCACCATGAGAATGGAAGTAGGGTGAGGGTTGAGTAGGACAAGAAGGTGGCAATTCACTATTTGGCCAAAACCAACACCTAGAGGAGATGATGCTGACAAGTCCAGTAACTGACCACAATACATGTGACATGCAGGTGGGGCATAGGCCTGGGAGAGTGCCCATCTGAAAGACAGGAACAATGAACAGGAACCAAGATCACAATGTGAAAATCCTCACAAGGCAGGCATGTGACATCACAAATGCCACAACACAGACACACTAATTGTACCGTATTTCATGGCAGAGGACGATGGCTCTCCTGTGGATATGCCTGTCCAGTATTACCCTGATGACATGGATGACGAGCTGACAAACATTGTGGTCGTTTCTTGGTGTCCGATAAATCCGTTGCAGATGATGCGACACCTTTGCCCACCTGAGCCTCCGTGCCTCAGTGTGATACCCCTGTATCACCCGCCCACCTGCCTCAATCATTAGGGGTAGGAAATGTCACACCAGCCATATAAATCCACCCAGCTCCTCCTCACCCATCTTGCCAAGATGAGGCCTACCCAACATTTTTGCAGCAACAGAGAAATTGGGGATAAAGGGGAACAATGGAGAATAGGGGGGAGGTAGAACAGGAAAAACGTAAGCTAAACAACTAACACAGCCCAACTATACCCAAACTAACACTACCCACAACAGACTCCCAACAAAACAAAGACAATACTTTACAACACACATGTACACAAAAAACACTCAGACAGGATACTACAACAAGTTTTTATTCACAAAAAGACAATAAATAGACCACACAGGAAACAAAAGCACAATTTGAACAGACAAAACTCTGAACACAGCCACACAGTCAGGAAATATCACAGACTGCAAAGTGAAAGTACACCCACTGTACATAATCTGTAAACAGGATATCCTATTACATCACTTCCTGCCTAAAATGGCAGGTGTTTTTATCGCTATGCGTCAAAATATTTTGACGCATAAAGTCTGTGCGGCTTTTTTTTCGACGCACAGGAGTAGAATTGAGCCCGCATCCATATGTTTAGATATAGTTTTACACTTAACCAATTTTCTGAGGTACAGTGTGGAAGATACAGCTCAGGGGCAATGGTTATTTGAGGGCATTATGCGTCGTTTTTCGGCCATAACGCCATATGCATCAAAATTTCAGGCATTAACTGGGTTTGGGTCATTTTACCATTTTAATGTTATTTACAGTTATGACAA
This sequence comes from Pleurodeles waltl, assembly GCF_031143425.1. Taxonomy (NCBI): domain Eukaryota; kingdom Metazoa; phylum Chordata; class Amphibia; order Caudata; family Salamandridae; genus Pleurodeles; species Pleurodeles waltl. Next base: position 473,112,141 of record NC_090447.1, on the reverse strand, counting down.
TACTGAGATAGGATGATTGCACCCACTTTGGTCATGACGGTGTATGGGCACATGTGACACATCATACTACTGCGGACCATGATCCGCTACTTCATGTACTTTCACTCTTGACTGATGGCCAAACGTGTGGCCTACATATCTGCATTGCACAAATTGGGCATGTTTGGCGACAGGAGAGGATAGCAAGGAGACGCACAAAAGTACAATACCTCAATGCCTATGGCTCAATGTGTGTGCATTGGCTACTAATGTGGTTGTTGACCCACTGTGTGAGAATCACAAGATACATCATTGCAAATATGCTTGTATGAATGTGGAGTCAATGTGTCCAACTCTCAGATGCAATTCAGTGTGGAAATGAGAGAGGACATGTGTTAGTCATACATGTAGCAACATCTGTTGTGTGCACTTCCTAGTTTTTGGGTAACGTAAACACTACAAGTGACAAAGCATGCAGCGGATAGATAGCAGACGCTTGATCATGTCAATGGTCAAAAACTTGCCCATCACATGTACTGGAAATTTGGATACTGCTTCCTAGGCACTTGTTGGTGAACCCACCATGAGTCAGGCACGTGTACAGACTAAGTGGGTACCATGTTATTGACACGAAAAGCCAAAGGTGAACCACAATTGTAATATCACACCACAGTTGTGGTCATATGACTGAGCCACAACTCTCCTGTGGCATTGGTGGACCAGCAGACCAAGCAGCACGTGGCCACATATTTCCAGTGATCAAGTGCACAGAGGTGTCTGGTTCATGTGTGTGGTCCAATGTTGATCCTGTATATTTTTAGGGATCTATGTTGTCACAGTTACGTCCAGGTTTCATCATGAGTCAGTGGCTGCTATTCCTGTATCAACTGAGTATCTTTCGGAGATCAATGGAAGTAAAGCCAATGAGGATATAAGAACCTACATGAGGATGGTCCCACCCTGTCACTGTAGACGTGTTACGAGACTGTCAACAGGGCAACCTTGGTGTGCTGAGTGAGATCATATCTCAGGAGTCTTGTACCGGCAGGTGTTCTTACAAAATGTGTACACAGGTTGGCCTGTAAAGTTCCCACTGCATCTGGGAACATCATAGCCTCTGTGTTGATTCATCTTGCAGCTATTCACCATGCACAGTCTATCAATTTGTTGTGAGCAATGTGATTCAGCATGTGAACTGTCAGGTTCCTAACATGTGTGGACTTTTCATGCACATTATCTGACGTTGATGGTTCTGCTGGAGGCACCATACCCAATCCCTGCATACGGCCATGGTACACTGTCACACTTTGTCGCTCATGCATACATGAGACCCAGACAAGGGATAGGCCATGATTTGGGTATTTGGAGACAAGTTCCCAGTTATGGTAGGATAAATAAGCAGATTATGCTAAGTAACTTATTTGAGTATGCATTGAAGAACCACCTAACAAAATACCCCCGGAGGAATGTAAGGGTTGGGAAAGCAAGTATGGTACATATGTAGCCACAAGGAACCTTTAGGGTAACGCACAGACAGGTGCCAGTCAGGCTGACAGGATGCAGGGTCAATCAGGATCCAGCAATTTCACAAGGTACATACTCAGTGGTCTGACTAAGACTGGTCGGAGGAAGAACAAGACAGTTGACATGGAAAACTGTGTTTGTCCTGTGTTTTGGAAGGTGACACATAATCCCAAGGGCTGTGTTACACAGCTTATTTTTCTACCAATGCATAACAGTGTAATCAACAAAATGGCAGCTTCTATGCTGTTCCAAGCATCTGCAAAGGCAGTGCATGTTCAAATCAGTGGTCTGCTTGGAGGTGTTCACAGGTGTGTGCTGCATCAGTTTCTCACAAGTCCTTTAGGTGAGATTTGAGTTAAAATGGCCAACAGTACCTTTCACATGGGAAGCAAACTACAGGTGATAACAGGGCTTAGAGACTACAAGCCAATGCATTATTTAACCTGACGTCCATGCAAACAGATGTACTATGACTACGGCATACCATACTAAAGGGTGAAGAACACTGGATTAATATTGTTAGTCTGTGTGTGTGTAAAGGAGGGAATATCTGGGTACACATATTACCATTCCAGGGACCTCTTAAGACAGGTGGGGTGAGACCAGGAACATGGGTGTGTCAGGAATTAGGACATGGACTGACATGTACATGGAATGTCATGTGCGCAATGCTTGTCATAGGTGTGGCACATGTGCTCTCTATGTTCTGCTTATATGGAATTCTAGTCACAGATAGTCCTTGCAAAGATAGGTGCTGTACGACTTACTGCTGTCAAGGGTCTGGCCATACATTCCTGTTACCAACGCAATAGCACATCCACTGCCTCATGTATGAGGCATTTTCTTCCCTTATTGACTGACGGTGTCTTGCTTGTGTGCCATATGCTGCGATGAACCATGTTGCCAACATGTATGTGTGAAATAGGTGTGGTCCTCTGCTATTGGCCTTCAAAGATGAAATGTACAGGATATATGTCATTTACAGTGTGTGTGAATGTGACTGTTGTATAATATGCATCACAATTGCTTTGGAAAGTTCTGTGTCCTGATCGGTATATCAGCAATGCTCCATGAGGCTACACTCTTATTCTGATAGTTAGAGATAAAGGTGAGCACAAATGATTACCCAGACCATGAAATGGTGATTATTATAGGTGTTTATTTACATATGTTGATACAGTGGTGATGGTGAGTGGTTTCAAAAGAAATTGTTGACAATATGTTGGCGCCTATGCAGTCTCACCCACAGTAATCACATGGCAAAAGGACTGCACGTGTTTTACCTCTAGTGTCAGTCTACTAAAAAAAGGCTGTTGCGACTCAGCAAGAGTAAGATCACTTGGCTGGTTATACCTGAACACATATGCACACGTGTGGACATGTTTGCAGGCTGCACATGGGACATTACTGTCATGCACAACCCAGCAACTGTGCACAGGCAGCCTGGGCTCTCTTTGAACTTCAAGTCTGCAAATCCCTAGCAGTGATGTCAGCAAGGGAAAGAGCTGAGACTCCAGGCGCTGATGTGACCAGCGGCTCCTGGATGACACTATTTTGGACTGTCCCTACATGCTGTGCAGGAGGGTTGGAACAGGGATGGTGATATGATGTGACACACTAACAGGCATATTTATACTATAAGAGACTGTATCAGGACATGTAAAGCAAACCAGTCCTATTTTAAATACACTGCATCCTGCCCATGGAGCTACCCAGGGCCTACGTTAGGGGTGACTTACATGTAGTAAAAGGGAAGGTTTGAGCCAGGCAAGTGGGTACACTAGTCAGGTCGAATTGGCAGTGCAAAATTGCACAGACAGACACTGTAGTGGCAGGTCTGAGGCATGTTTACAGGACTCATGAGGGTGGCAAAATCAGTGCTGCAGGCCCACTAGTAGCATTTGATTTACAGGCTGGGCACCTCTAGTGCAATTTACTACGGACTTACTAGTAAATCAAATATGCCAGTCAGGGATAACCAGTCATAATCACAGTTACCTCCCATCCCTCCCTCCCCTTCCTAACTTAACCAATGAGGCCCCTTGCTTCACCTAGACCCCTCCCTTCCCCCTTTAAAAAGACCCAGTGCCATTCTGAGGGGCCAGCCAACTGACCCTTCGAGTCTCTGCTTTGGATTGGGGCTGGGAATCAATGTTTCCATAAGCAAGGCATGCAGCACAGGGTCCAAACTCTGTTTGCCCAAAGTGCAGCATGTGCAGTCTCTACAACATTTCAGCCTCTCGTTGTGCATGTACAACAGGTGCAAAGTGGTATTCATCTCATCCTTGTTTCGAATCTAGCAAGTACTAAAATCTCAGGTGCCATGGGTGCCCATTATATTCCAGTAAAGAACCCCAAGGAGACAACGTGGTCACTTGCCAATGGGCTAGCAGGTCCCTTCCTATCTGGTGACACAATTCCAGTGATGTGTGGCATCTAGCTATCCCAGAGTGCATCTTTCTTGCATGCTACAAACAACATGACTGAAGTCTTCCTCAAGTGTGAGGACCTTGGTAGCCCACTCCCAGGGGTATGGTCACCATGGGCTGCATGCCCATGGAAAACTGGTTCTGAAACTGGTTTTTCCTTCCCGGGCCCTGGCTCTACTATTTTAGGGGAAACAAATGACTTTCTGTGCTAGAGTGTTGTCACAGTGGGCCTTCAAAGGCAGCATCATCTTTTAATGCCTGCCTTTTGGGCTAACACCAATTGCATCCCATCCTGTGGGGAGGGACACACCACAGTGCAAAACATCAACCTTTGTTGCCAGCCTGGGAGTCATTGATACGTCTCCCCCGGACAACAGAAATCTGTCTCAGTTCCAGTGCCTCTGTAAAGTAACTGGACTAGCTGGGTCAATGTGTGGTAACTTCTGCAAAAGTGGCCAGCATCCAATTGGACATAAATATTGACTATACTATTGAGTCCCATTTATTGTCCCCTTTAATTTGATACTTACTTGGCATAGCTAGGTAGCATCTGTCAGATGTTAGGTGCATTGGTGTGCCAACCGTTTACTCTGCATGTACCTCATAAGGCTACTTAACTGTCCACAGCAAACACCAACACTTCTGGGCTTTGCTGTAGAGACATATCAAAAGTACATTTCTGTCTTAGCAATATACAGCTCCTCGCCATAGGGCTTCATAGGCCTGCCTTAGAGGAAACCTAATATATAGTTAAGGAACTAGTGGACTTTGACATTAGTGGTAATCACAAACTCAAGTGTGCAGTGCATGCACAGCCTCTTCAAACTGCAATTGGTCATATGTATCAAAGGGTTTTACCCAAACTGTGTCTGATGAAAAATGCTTTAGTACATATGGTCCAGAGTGGCACAACCAGTGCTGCAGCTCTTGAGTGGACAGCCAACCTTACATGCCTTGGGTACCTGGGTGCCATATAGCAGGGACCTATAAGTTAGTCAGCACATGGCAATCGGGTTGCACCAAATAAAACATACCATTTTCGAAAGGAAAGAACACTGTCATTGAGGTCTGCACAGTAGGCCTCAGTGCACTCTCAAAGTCAAAAACCAGCAGCTAATGGATCAAAATGGGACAAAAATGTTAGAGGAAAGTTGTGTAAAGCCTGTTTTCCTACAGTAAATTCAAGTCAAGACTTGATTTAAGTGTATAATTGTAATGTCTGCAAACGTTTATGGATCAATCTATCCAGAAGATAGAGATATCCATCAGGGGTTCCATATTAAGGATGCTGATGTGCTCTCTGAGGAAGTAATCTCTTTGCCAAAAATATCTGATAGTAAATAAAACATATGCTCAGTATTCTGTGCAAATTGATATGTCAGCAGAGTGTACGTATGTCTGATGTAGAGAAGTATGTATTTTGCTGCACTTTAGAGCCGGATAATTTAGAGGCCTATTCACAAACTGCATTTTGTAGCATATGAAGTAGTTCTAAAGTAGTATTATTCACATACTACAGAATTATATTCACTAACCTACAGGTGGAGATCTCCACTTCTGCCTTACCTGTTTTTTCTAGGTGATACATCTGCCAAAGCGGCAAAGATCGCTGCACACGTACGTATATGTTTATGTAATACATGTGGGGTGGACAGCAGGAGTGGATGGAAAATGAGGAATACTTAGTACAAAACAGGGGGTAATAGGGAAGAGAAAGGGGGGGTTGTGGAATGATAAGGAGGGGGTTTAGTGAGCAACATGCTATTACAAACACCCACCCACTAAAGAGTAAACCCATTGCTATTTGCAAACTACATTTCTAAAGTTACCACAGCCCCAAAAGTCTATGTAACTTTCATAAGCATACCCTAGTCCACCCTTGGGGAAAGTCAAACATCAAGCATGGCCACTTATTGGTACTGCAATACACCTAAATACACAATAATGGAGACAAGGACTTAAACTAAAATCCCATAGAAAATAATGTAAAATTAATTAGACATCAAATTTGTGTTAGTGTTGAAAAGATACATTACATTAAAAGTGAAATTATTTATAATAGAAAAATAATTAAATTACTTTTAAAATAATTAAATTCACATTTAAAAATGATACTACAAATTAAAATAAATGTTAATTAAAAGAAATTACACAATTACATTTATTAAATATTATATTTTAAATTCCTTGCAATATTATTTCTCAAACGTATTCATTTAATGTGGTTATTTGTATGCATTTAATACAGATTTATTTGATGACCTAATTCCTGGAACATGTTATTTTGCTATTTATTTATTAAGAATTGTTTTAAATTAATGTACAATTTTATTTCACATGTTCTTGTATATTTCTTAATAAATTAATATACTGCATTATTGTTCTCTATCCTTTACCCTAGAAAGATTTCTACAATCGTGGCAGAGATCTCTCCCTACATGTGAAACATTACTAGTAATAATTAAAAATTTGTAAACCTACTACTAGGTGTCTCCCCCCACCTACCCGGTTTTAGGTGGTGGAGACAAGTAGATCTACTCTAGTAAATCTGCACTCAGAAATGGTGAATTACACAACATAGATTCACTTCTAAGTGCATGAGCAAACTTACATGTGAGTAAACCTACACATGTACATTTACCTAAGTGTGTACAGCTAAGTAATTCATTTTTGCTTGTCCCTTTAGTTATCCAGATATTTTCAGGTACTTTAGAATTTGTACATGGATAACTGGCATGAGTAGAAGATAAAGCCATTGAAGTTGTGGAAGGTTGTTCTGGTTGTTTAAATAATGTATCCTCTCCTATAACATATGTATTGTCTGGAGTTTCCTGATCCTCTTCCTGGCTGTGTTGCCCCAAAATAGTATTACTATTAGCATCATGCCACTCAACTGACTTTGATGGGCAGTTTGGGAACAAAGGCTGTGTGAAATTAGAACGACTCATAGACCCTTTCATTGAAACTGAAAGTGGTGCTTCTTATGGATAATGGTTATTGGCAGCCATATATCCACACAGTTAGCCATAGCTGTAGCCCAACAACAAGAGCAGCCATCTACTGCATCTATACATATAATGTCAATATTCCCATTCTTCATGGTAGAAAAGCCCTATTTCCCTCACCTTCTTGTGGGCACTTAGAGCCCAAATTAGAGTTTGAAACAAATAAAAATATGATCCATCTTTAGAAGGACATGTATTTCTCCCATCGTCTTATGATTTTAATCTGAAATGTAAATGGCCCTCAATCAAAAATGGAAGTTTTAAAAACAATATATGGGATAAAGTATGCCCTGCCATACATTACAAGGAGATTACAACTCACTCAAGAACTCTATGACCACATAGAAGAACAGGGGTGAAAACCAAGCTCCTTTATAAAGTCACGGAACTCCAAAGTGCTCCTCTGTATGTAGAAAATGGAACTGTAGACTTCTAACCACAAATACGTTTTCTAAGGATCTGTATAAAGAACAAATGCAACTGCAATAGCCTTTTGTTAGAGCAGGACTTGTGCATGTCTCTGGAAATTGTACCTCCCCTCCTTTATGGAGATCTACAGGCAAGTCACTTAAAAGTTATTGTATGGTTTCTAGATCCCTATCTCAGAGAACACGACAATCATGCATATCCACTGAGGATCTCCTGTTTACACGGACTAAGACCCTAGAAATTAGCTCTGAGGTCAACGGGGCATGCATAGTGCACCCCCTATTTCACAGAGAGTGGCTACTGCCCTCTCTACCAAGGCAGTGGTAGAGGAGTGACAGTGGTGGAAGCCATACATCTATAGTCAGGGATACCTGTCCCCTTGGTGGGTGGGGGCTACTAGTCACCCTCCTGATCAAGTCTGTGCAGTCTTCTTTGCCTGTGGTCCTGTTGCCTTTGTCTATCTGGGATGTGTGTTTGAGTGCCAGTAGGTTCCCTAGGGGAGAAAGGCAAGGTGAGCCATTGTGTTTAACGTGAGCGGAGCTGCTCTGCTTACCATTCCAGCACCCACATTCCCCTGCCTATTCCTTGGGAAGCCTAGTGGGCTGGGGGTAGACACTTGCTCTCATTTACATTTAGCTGCACCAACTCTGCAAGAAGGAACCCTCTCCCCTTTCTGTTCATTGATGTTCATTGCCTCCTGGTCTGCAGATAATTAAAATTCCTCTCTGGGAAATAGCCCGGGCTGATACCAAGATCTTGTCCTGAAGGACAGTAACTCATCCTTGCATGCCTTGCACATACAGTTAGCTTAAAACACATGCGCCTCGCCAGTGGAGAGGCACCCAGGATTCAAAAGTAGCTGCCCCCCTGATTGGATCAGCCTGTCAATCAGAGGTGATAAACGTCTGGCCTGAGTGGTTGTTCAAGAATGGTCGTCCGTTTTAACAAGCATCTATAGAAGCCAACTGTGAGCCCATGGTGTAAAGGCAAAGAAGCTTGCTCACTGCATCTGAACTCGAGAGAGTTTTCCCTGTGATGGATGGATTCTGCTGTGAAGGAGCTCAGGCATCCGTCACCAGCCTGATTGCAGAGGACCAGCTGTGCCGTGAGGCTTGTCGAGCACCTGCTTGGAAGACAAGGAAATTGCAAACAGCTGCACAAGATAAGAAAGCTTGCAGGACATCAACAGAGACAGAGGGGGGCGGGGAGGCTTGATCCCAGTCCTAGAAGACTCCTCCCCTGTGCTGTGGGAGCCTGTATGATACTTCCAGTTACCATCTGTAGCTGGGGAAGAGTGTCCTGTGGTGCAGGCTCCCCTACCTTTCGTTTTGTGACAGCTCTGGGTTCCAGGGTATATTAGCACTCTGACCAGCCACTACCCTCTGAAATAAAGCCAGGGGCTACTGGACTAGTGGGACTCCAATAAACTGTGCCAAGACATGAGGCACCTGGGATCAGATCTTCTTTAAAGATGGTAGGGCACTTCTGTTCTTTGGGTGGCGGGATCTGGTGCCGATCTGGAACATTTGACTTGACATCATATGCTAAAACGAAACCATTTCAGTACAAAAATTGGTATCATGGCTCTAGCGAATGAGAGCAACCCTGTGCAACATGGTTAGTAATATGCAATGCTAATGGTGCGACTACATGCTAACTGTGTTTTTATAGTGCTTAGCATTTAGGCGCTATAATCTGCTGGGGTCAGAACTCCGGTCCAGAGGGTTGTACAGATGTCTGGCTTCGCTGTCTATCCTATTTTTATGTGTAGTATATTTCTATTAGATGTACTAAAGGACTTTTCTTTTTAAAAAGTAAAGTACTGACTGGACATTGATCCTATTAGCTTGCAGTACAGTGTGCACCATATTCTGAATGTCTAAGCCCATCTCACCTCCTCGAGTAAGCCTTGGACTGCCATGAGAGAGTCAAGTGCTGGAGAGCAGTACTTGGTTATCCAGCTTTGGGTCCACTAGTACTGAGGCCCCAGAACACCAGCGGGAACACTCCAGTTGATGCAATAGGAGCGTAGAAACCGCTGAGTGCTCTGGTGCCGAGGAAACTGGGTCTAACATTGGTGGCAAGCAGTTTTGGACCACTAGACGTCATGCTCAGTGGACACTGATGCCAGTTGATAAGTCCAGCAGATACTCATAAGGTACATGTAAAATGGCAGATAACATTGTAGAGGAGTATGACCTGCAGAACCTGACCATATAGAAATTAAAGCAAATGTGTGATGACAGGGGATGTAAGGTCTCAAGGCCTAAGGACACGTAACATGGATTAGCCACATGACAAAGTGCTTTGAGGAGGAGGTCAGTGCAGTGCATGAGTTGGAGAGCATTGTTGTCACAAGCCTGCCAAATCCATCAGTGCAGCCTTTCCTTACACTTTTCCCTAGGCTTTCCTCTAGGTTTACCCTACACCTGCCACTAGGAATTCCCCTAGGTTTTCCCCTACACCTACCCTTATACTTTCACCTCCCCCTATCTCTAGAGATAACTTTTCTCCTGCCCCCAGAATGTGCATCCTTAGGAAGAAATTACCTAGCTGATACTCTGAAACTCTAGCTGAAAGTCCAAGAAGGTAGGGGTTTAGCAGAGGAGAAAGCAAGGCCATTTGAGAGGGAGAAGCTAAGGAAGGTCCGTCAGACAGAAGAGGAGCTGAAGGGCCAGTCAGGAAGAGTGAGATTGGAAGAAGAAAGGAGGGAGAGGGAGTGGCAGGAGAAGGAGAGGGGAAAGGCAGGAGAAATAGAAGAATATGGAACTGGACAAAGAGTCGATATCCCTGAGAAAGAAAACCTGAAGTTAACAGTTGAGAGAGGGCTTAGTTCAGAGGATGGTGAGCCCTCTTCAAAGTACAAGGTGAAGGAAAACAACACCAAGGTAGCAAAGGAATTGATACACATGTGTGTCCCAGGCACTGATCTTCGCAACTGGATGGACGCTTTTGATCTTGCTTGTAAGGTTCAATGGCTGAATGGTCTGTCCAAAGCAGCAACTCTACTGACTCACATCCGACGGTAAGAGACTGAAGTCATTGAAAGCATACCAGAGAAAGACAGTCTGACATATGAGTGCATGAGGGATGCTTTGATTAGACGGTTTGGGTTTAAACCAGCCCAGTACTTGCAGAGGGTTTGTGAGAACAAGAAAACGGAAGGAGTTCCTTTTGAGATTTGAGTCCATGACATAGTGAGAGACTGGAATGAGCGGGTGAGAGGGATGGAAACAAATGATTACCAGTTTCTGAATCAGATAATGATAGCAGAGCACCTCCTAGAGGAACGCTCTAATACACTTAGACATTATTTTTTCTGACCTTGCTGAGAGTGATCCAGAGAAACTTGCAGTGTTGGCTGATAAGTGACTTTCAAACAGAATGAACAAGGGGCAGGAGCACCACAGTTCCAAGCCCAAGGGGGAGAAGGACTCCCAGCAGCCTGGTCCTAAACCAGAGGGGAAGGGACAGAACAGTTCTCTAGGCTCTCAGCCAGGACAGAAGTCTAAGAGGAGCACAGCCTCTAGTCAGCAGCAGAAGGGGAAAGGAGGGAAGGGTCATTTTACTGCCAAGGTGAATAAATGCTATAATTGTTATCAAGAGGAACACTTAAAGGCGGACTGCCCAGTGAAGGACGTGGTGCTAGTAGTACCTGCGATAGCAAGTGTGCTTTCAGTGGGGCCAGACAAGAAGGGGAGGCTCAACTAAGTTTATCGTAGTCTCCAGGGACATCTGGGAACTCAAACCAGGGGACCTTAAGCATATTCACCCTAACTCGAGTGGTATATGAGTGTGGCCAGTACGAATGTAAGGAAAGTTCCTGCCATGATGGATACTGGTGGCCACAAGACTATGGTTGAACTGAAATATCTAAAACCTGAAGAGATCATCCCTGGTTCCAAGGGGTATGGACTTGTAGCTAGTGGTGGTGACATGGAGTACCCTTTTGCCATTGTGGAGTTAGAGGTAAATGTCAAGAAGGCAATGGTTGACATGAGGGTGTGAGAGAAGCAGGGCACTGGGTGATTTCTGGGGAATTATCTGGTTGAGCCCAGGAAGTACCAGGTCCTGAGGCCTATATGGCCTGGATTTCATCAGCTGTGCTCACTAGGTGACCACTCTAGCAACAGATAAACTAAAGGGGAATAAACCAGAACAAGAACCAAGGGCAGAATCTGAGAAGACACCTGTCCTGGTGTCTGCACCTCCTGCTCCAGTTGGAAAGGAGGGTGAGCAGCCAGAGACGGATAACATGTTGGAGTCTGGGTCCCTGACAGAACTGACTTTTGTAAGGCACAGACTGAGTGCCCTACAGTCATGGGTCTACAGAACCTTTTGGGTTTCCTGTCCGAGGTCCCCTGACTTTCGTCAAGGACAGCTGGGATGGCAACCCTAAGTCCACCTCCCCATGATGTGGTCAACTATGTCCTAAGCCTCCATAGGCTGATAGCCTGGCTCATGAGTAAGGCAAATGACAATCTTCAAGCCAGCCAGGAGCTTATGATGGAGTAGTATGACTAGAAGGCTATGCTGACTGGATACCAGGAGGACCAGGAAGTGTGGGTCCTGAAGCCGATTTGTCCCCAGGCTCTGGAGGATAAGTGATGTGGCCCCTACAAAGTTGTTAGGAAGATTTATGACGTCAACTAATTAGTTGACACTGGTGTCACACGGAGTCCCAAAGGGTGTTCCATGTTAATCGGCTGAAGTCGTATCTTCACATGGATTACACTGTTTCTTTACGGACAATGACTAAAGAGGAGGAAGAGGAGAGTGAGCTGCTCCCTGACTTATTGCAAGGTAATGAGAAGAATGGTTCAGTTGAGGGAGTTAAGCTCACCTCCGAACTGACACCTGAACAGCAGGTGGAGTGTAAAGAACTGCTGGGTAGATTTTCCCATCTCTCTTCACTTACCACTCGGCTGACACCTGTCTGTGTCTACTACACAGACACAGGGGACACACTGCCTGTTAAGAGCAAGGCCTACAGCATGTCAGACTGGATCCAAGAGTGCATCAATACTGGAGTGGCCAAGATGCTGGACTTGGGTGTTGTTAAGCCCTCCTGTAGATCCTGGGCTAGGCCAATGGTGTTAGTGCCTAAGCAGAGGTTAGCTGACCTGTGCTTCTGTGTGGACTATTGTGGTCTAAATGCTGTGACACAAATGGATGCCCATCCTATTCCCTTAGCTGAGGAGCTGGTGGATAAATTGGGTGCCGCAAAGTACCTTAGTACTTGTGATCTAACCAGCAGTTATTGGCAGATTGCCTTAACCCCTGGTGCCTAGGAGAAAACAGCATTTTTAACCCCATAGGGCCTTTACCAATTGGAAGTTATGCCTTTTGGATTAAAGCAGGCTCCCACCACTTTCCAGCGCCTAGTTAACCATATGTTGGGGCGGAGCCAAGATGGCGACCGGGAGAGACGCTTGAATCGGCGCTCCTCTCGGGTTCGCCCAAGAAGAACTTGCGGGGCGCTCCGGGGGCGCCGCTCCCGCACCTCTTGTGGCGGGACCTGTCCTGTGGGTCGTTCTCGCCCCAATGCCGGCTCCGTGATCGCCATTTTGCTGCCCGCGCCGGGCTGGACGAGGCCCTGGAGCCGGGCAGAGAGGTGGGTGCGCAGAGCTGATGCGGCCCACCTCGTGAGGGCGTGAAGCCCAACATTGGATGAGTCCCGCGCTGGGTGCCCCCCGCTAAATATTCGTTCGCCGTAGGCTTCCTCCCCTCCCCCCCCCTATATCGGGTGAGGGGGGCCTCGTGAGACAGCAGCGGGGGGGCCGGCGCACGGGGGCCCCGGACTGATGTGGAGGAGTGAAGGAGCGGGGTGTCGTGCCTCCCCCTGCAGGGGGCCCTGTAGGAAAGCAACAGCAGGCTTGGGGGTAACCTACTACAAGTGCGGGCTGGGAAATGGCCCCTGAATACTCCGGATGTTATATGAGGCGATGAAAGTACTGAGCGAGCCCGTGAGTCATCAAAACTGTGGGCCCCACTCCTCTTCTGCGTGCCGAAGAGGGACTGGAGCTGGGTACTGATTGCTGACCTCGTGTGGTGCTGGCTGACCTGATTGCCCGTGAACTCACTTAAAAATCCACCAGTAGGCCTGAGACCGCAAAAATTGCAGCCTGTACCGGCGTGGCCCTGAGGAGAAGAGCGCGCCTTATTCGCTATCGCGGCCTAGAGTACGAAAGCGATTGCCAGAGTTCAGGAGGCACCAGGTCGCGATAGACAAGTCAAAATGGCCGGGAGGTCTAAATCAGCAAAGAATCAGGATCGGAACGCGCAGGGTCAGGCACCTGGAGACCAGCAGCATACGCCCTCCTTGCAGTCGCTGGAGTCCACACTCATGACTCACTCCTCACAATTTGAGAAAGTGTTACAAGCAATCATGGACACCAAAACATCGTTGGAAACCAGGATAGATACGGTATCACAAGACTTAAACATCCTCAGGGTAGATCACGGCAAACTATCTGATAAAGTGAAGTCAACGGAGGAGGCAATAAGTGCGCTGACCCCAAAGGTCGAGGAGAATCAAAAACAAATTCTCCGCCTGAATGCAGAAGTTAAGTCACTGCAGAGAAGAACAGAGGAGGCGGAGGGCAGATCCCGCCGCAACAATGTTTGGTTTCTTGGCTTTCCTGAAAAGACGCTGGATCAAAGCTCGGAGCTTCTGCTGGAACAATGGTTAATCAGGGAGGTTTTGAATGGCTCTCCATCCAAATTTTTCTCGGTGGAGAGAGCATATAGAATACCAGGACGCCCTCCAGCACCGGGCCAACCTCCGAGACCACTGATAGCCAGATTTCTGAATTTCAGGGATCGGGATACCATACTCCAACGGTTCCGCAGCAAAGGCCCATACAGCTATGAGGACTCGAGAGTGCATGCTTATCCAGACTTCACCCAGGAAGTACAAAGGCAACGTAACTCCTTTAACCAAGTCAAACAACGCCTCCGGGAGTATGACATAAAATATGCACTAATGTTCCCCGCCAAATTACGTGTAATTTTAGAGGAACGCTGTAGGAAAGTACCATCTTGCCTGGCATGTTACCCCCATTTTTCACTGTATATATGTTGTTTTAGTTGTATGTGTCACTGGGACCCTGGTAACCCAGGGCCCCAGTGCTCATAAGTGTGCCTGTATGTGTTACCTGTGTAGTGACTAACTGTCTCACTGAGGCTCTGCTAATCAGAACCTCAGTGGTTATGCTCTCTCATTTCTTTCCAAATTGTCACTGACGGGCTAGTGACCATTTTTACCAATTTACATTGGCTTACTGGAACACCCTTATAATCCCCTAGTATATGGTACTGAGGTACCCAGGGTATTGGGGTTCCAGGAGATCCCTATGGGCTGCAGCATTTCTTTTGCCACCCATAGGGAGCTCTGACAATTCTTACACAGGCCTGCCACTGCAGCCTGAGTGAAATAACGTCCACGTTATTTCACAGCCATTTTACACTGCACTTAAGTAACTTATAAGTCACCTATATGTCTAACCTTTACCTGGTAAAGGTTAGGTGCAAAGTTACTTAGTGTGAGGGCACCCTGGCACTAGCCAAGGTGCCCCCACATTGTTCAGAGCCAATTCACTGAACTTTGTGAGTGCGGGGACACCATTACACGCGTGCACTACATATAGGTCACTACCTATATGTAGCTTCACCATGGTAACTCCGAATATGGCCATGTAACATGTCTATGATCATGGAATTGCCCCCTCTATGCCATCCTGGCATTGTTGGGACAATTCCATAATCCCAGTGGTCTGTAGCACAGACCCTGGTACTGCCAGACTGCCCTTCCTGGGGTTTCTCTGCAGCTGCTGCTGCTGCCAACCCCTCAGACAGGCATCTGCCCTCCTGGGGTCCAGCCAGGCCTGGCCCAGGATGGCAGAACAAAGAACTTCCTCTGAGAGAGGGTGTGACACCCTCTCCCTTTGGAAAATGGTGTGAAGGCAGGGGAGGAGTAGCCTCCCCCAGCCTCTGGAAATGCTTTGTTGGGCACAGAGGTGCCCAATTCTGCATAAGCCAGTCTACACCGGTTCAGGGACCCCTTAGCCCCTGCTCTGGCGCGAAACTGGACAAAGGAAAGGGGAGTGACCACTCCCCTGACCTGCACCTCCCCTGGGAGGTGTCCAGAGCTCCTCCAGTGTGCTCCAGACCTCTGCCATCTTGGAAACAGAGGTGCTGCTGGCACACTGGACTGCTCTGAGTGGCCAGTGCCACCAGGTGACGTCAGAGACTCCTTGTGATAGGCTCCTTCAGGTGTTAGTAGCCTTTCCTCTCTCCTAGGTAGCCAAACCCTCTTTTCTGGCTATTTAGGGTCTCTGTCTCTGGGGAAACTTTAGATAACGAATGCATGAGCTCAGCCGAGTTCCTCTGCATCTCCCTCTTCACCTTCTGATAAGGAATCGACCGCTGACCGCGCTGGAAGCCTGCAAACCTGCAACATAGTAGCAAAGACGACTACTGCAACTCTGGAACGCTGATCCTGCCGCCTTCTCGACTGTTTTCCTGCTTGTGCATGCTGTGGGGGTAGCCTGCCTCCTCTCTGCACCAGAAGCTCCGAAGAAATCTCCCGTGGGTCGACGGAATCTTCCCCCTGCAACCGCAGGCACCAAAAAGCTGCATCTCCGGTCCCTTGGGTCTCCTCTCAGCACGACGAGCGAGGTCCCTCGAATCCAGCGACACCGTCCAAGTGACCCCCACAGTCCAGTGACTCTTCAGCCCAAGTTTGGTGGAGGTAAGTCCTTGCCTCACCTCGCTGGGCTGCATTGCTGGGAACCGCGACTTTGCAAGCTTCTCCGGCCCCTGTGCACTTCCGGCGGAAATCCTGTGTGCACAGCCAAGCCTGGGTCCACGGCACTCTAACCTGCATTGCACGACTTTCTAAGTTGGTCTCCGGCGACGTGGGACTCCTTTGTGCAACTTCGGCGAGCACCGTTTCACGCATCCTCGTAGTGCCTGTTTCTGGCACTTCTCCGGGTGCTACCTGCTTCAGTGAGGGCTCTTTGTCTTGCTCGACGTCCCCTCTCTCTGCAGGTCCAATTTGCGACCTTCTGGTCCCTCCTGGGCCCCAGCAGCGTCCAAAAACGCCAAACGCACGATTTGCGTGTAGCAAGGCTTGTTGGCGTCCATCCGGCGGGAAAACACTTCTGCACGACTCTCCAAGGCGTGGGGGATCCATCCTCCAAAGGGGAAGTCTCTAGCCCTTGTCGTTCCTGCAGTATTCACAGTTCTTCAGCCTAGTAAGAGCTTCTTTGCACCAACCGCTGGCATTTCTTGGGCATCTGCCCATCTCCGAGCTGCTTGTGACTTTTGGACTTGGTCCCCTTGTTCCACAGGTACCTTCAGACAGGAATCCATCGTTGTTGCATTGCTGATTTGTGTTTTCCTTGCATTCTCCCTCTAACACGACTATTTTGTCCTTAGGGGAACTTTGGTGCACTTTGCACTCACTTTTCAGGGTCTTGGGGAGGGTTATTTTTCTAACTCTCACTATTTTCTAATAGTCCCAGCGACCCTCTACAAGGTCACATAGGTTTGGGGTCCATTCGTGGTTCGCATTCCACTTCTGGAGTATATGGTTTGTGTTGCCCCTATCCCTATGTTTCCCCATTGCATCCTATTGTAACTATACATTGTTTGCACTGTTGTCTAAGACTATACTGCATATTTTTGCTATTGTGTATATATATCTTGTGTATATTTCCTATCCTCTCACTGAGGGTACACTCTAAGATACTTTGGCATATTGTCATAAAAAATAAAGTACCTTTATTTTTAGTATAACTGTGTATTGTGTTTTCTTATGATATTGTGCATATGACACTAAGTGGTACTGTAGTAGCTTCACACGTCTCCTAGTTCAGCCTAAGCTGCTCTGCTAAGCTACCATTATCTATCAGCCTAAGCTGCTAGACACCCTATACACTAATAAGGGATAACTGGGCCTGGTGCAAGGTGCAAGTACCCCTTGGTACTCACTACAAGCCAGTCCAGCCTCCTACATTGGTTGTGCAGTGGTGGGATAAGTGCTTGAGACTACTTACCACTCTTGTCATTGTACTTTTCATAAGAGAAAAATATACAAAACAAGGTCAGTGTATATACACATAGCCAAAAAGTTTTGCATTTCCTCTTTTCACTCTTTTCTAAGTGCTGAAAAGTACTTCTAAACTTTCAAAAAGTTCTTAAAAAGTTTAAAAAGTTTTTTTCTGTCTTTCCAAAAAGTTCTGAAAACTTTTTTCTCTTTGTCTATCACTTTAACTCTCTCTAAAAAAAAATGTCTGGCACAGGCCAAAAAGTTGAACTGTCCAAACTTGCATATGATCACCTTAGCTGGAAAGGAGCAAGGAGTCTCTGCATAGAGAGAGGTTTGAGTGTAGGGAAGAATCCTTCTTTAGAACTGTTAATTAATATGCTTAGAGTACAGGATAAGGCCATAAGTGCCCAATCTGTAGAAAAAGTAGCTAATGGTTCTCAATCTGATCCAGGGACTCCCCCAGGAAAAGGTTCAGGAAAGAAACTTCTCAGCCTGCCCATTACTAGACAGTCTAGCATAGTTGGTACAGAGGTTGAATCACATCATACTGATGATGTGCTCTCACATTATACTGGTAGCCAAGCTGTTAGGGTGCCCTCTGTAAGGGACAGGTCTCCTTCTGTTCATTCCCATCACACCTCTGTATCTAGAAATGTCCCTCCCACCCACCCTGATGACAGATTGTTGGAAAGGGAGCTCAATAGATTGAGAGTGGAGCAAACCAGACTGAAGCTCAAGAAGCAACAGCTGGATTTGGATAGACAATCTTTAGAAATAGAGAGGGAAAGACAGAAAATGGGTTTAGATACCCATGGTGGCAGCAGCAGTATTCCCCATAGTCATCCTGCAAAAGAGCATGATTCCAGGAATCTGCATAAGATAGTTCCCCCTTACAAGGAGGGGGATGACATTAACAAGTGGTTTGCTGCACTTGAGAGGGCCTGTGCTGTACAGGATGTCCCTCAAAGGCAGTGGGCTGCTATCCTATGGCTATCATTTACTGGAAAAGGTAGGGATAGGCTCCTTACTGTAAAAGAAAATGATGCTAACAATTTCCAAGTTCTTAAGAATGCACTCCTGGATGGTTATGGCTTAACCACTGAACAGTACAGGATCAAGTTCAGAGATACCAAAAAGGAGTCTTCACAAGACTGGGTTGATTTCATTGACCAGGCAGTGAAGGCCTTGGAGGGGTGGTTACATGGCAGTAAAGTTACTGATTATGACAGCCTGTATAACTTAATCCTGAGAGAGCATATTCTTAATAATTGTGTGTCTGATTTGTTGCACCAGTACTTGGTGGACTCTGATCTGACCTCTCCCCAAGAATTGGGAAAGAAGGCAGACAAATGGGTCAGAACAAGAGTGAACAGAAAAGTTCATACAGGGGGTGACAAAGATGGCAACAAAAAGAAGGATGGTAAGTCTTCTGACAAGGGTGGGGACAAATCTAAAAATGAGTCTTCATCAGGCCCACAAAAACACTCTGGTGGGGGTGGTGGGCCCAAACCTTCCTCTAATCAGAACAAGGAAAAGAAACCATGGTGCTATTTATGTAAGATAAAAGGCCATTGGACAACAGATCCCAGTTGTCCAAAGAAAGGCACCACAGCTCCTACCACTACAACCCCTACTGCTACACCTAGTGTCCCTACTAATAGCAGTGGTGGTGGGAGCAAACCTACTAATAGCCAATCCAAGGGAGTAGCTGGGCTCACTTTTGGTAATTTAGTTGGGGTTGGTCTGATTAGGGAGACCACAGAGGCTACTTTAGTCTCTGAAGGGGCTATTGACTTAGCCACTTTGGTTGCTTGCCCCCATAACTTGGAGAAGTACAAGCAACTAACCCTAATAAATGGTGTTGAGGTCCAGGCCTACAGGGACACAGGTGCCAGTGTCACAATGGTGATTGAGAAACTGGTGCACCCTGAACAACACATACTTGGACACCAGTACCAAGTAACCGATGCTCACAACATAACACAAAGCCACCCCATGGCTGTTGTAAATCTCAACTGGGGGGGGGTATCTGGTCCAAAGAAAGTTGTGGTAGCTTCAGATTTACCTGTAGACTGTCTATTAGGGAACGATTTGGAGACATCAGCTTGGTCAGATGTGGAGTTGGAGGCCCATGCAGCAATGCTGGGCATCCCAGGGCATATTTTTGCTTTGACAAGGGCTCAGGCCAAAAAGCAAAAAGGACAGGGAAGCTTGGATCCTGGAACAATGGACCAAGTGCTCCCTAAAGCTAGGGCTAGTAGAAGCAAACCACTTCCTACTATCCCTCCCTCTACAGTGGATTCTACTTCTGAGGAAGAAGAATTCCCTCCCTGTGCAGAACCTACACCAGAGGAGCTGGAAGCAGACACTGCTGAGCTTTTGGGTGAAGGGGGGCCTGCCAGAGAGGAGCTGAGTGTGGCACAGCAAACCTGTCCCACATTAGAGGGTCTCAGACAGCAAGCTGTCAAACAGGCTAATGGGGATGTCAGTGACTCACACAGAGTTTACTGGGAGGATAACCTCTTGTACACTGAGCAAAGGGATCCTAAACCTGGAGCTGCCAGGAGATTAGTGATTCCTCAGGAGTACAGAAAGTTCCTCCTAACACTGGCACATGACATTCCCTTAGCTGGGCACCTGGGTCAAATGAAAACTTGGGACAGATTGGTACCACTGTTTCATTGGCCTAGGATGTCTGAGGACACAAAAGATTTTTGTAAGTCCTGTGAAACCTGTCAAGCCAGTGGCAAGACAGGTGGCACTCCAAAGGCACCCCTTATCCCACTGCCTGTGGTTGGGGTTCCCTTTGAAAGGGTAGGGGTTGACATAGTTGGCCCCCTTGACCCTCCTACTGCTTCAGGCAATAGGTTTATCTTGGTGGTAGTGGACCATGCCACAAGATATCCTGAAGCTATTCCTTTAAGGACCACTACAGCTCCTGCAGTGGCAAAGGCCCTCCTGGGAATATTTTCCAGGGTGGGCTTCCCAAAGGAAGTAGTATCAGACAGAGGAAGCAATTTCATGTCTGCATACTTAAAGGCCATGTGGAAGGAGTGTGGTGTAACTTACAAGTTCACAACACCCTATCATCCACAAACAAATGGACTGGTGGAGAGATTTAATAAAACTCTCAAAGGCATGATTATGGGACTCCCTGAAAAACTCCGCAGGAGATGGGATATCCTTCTACCATGCCTCCTTTTTGCCTACAGGGAGGTACCCCAGAAAGGAGTGGGCTTCAGCCCCTTTGAACTTCTTTTTGGACACCCTGTTAGGGGTCCACTCACACTTGTGAAGGAGGGTTGGGAACAACCTTTAAAAGCTCCTAAGCAGGATATTGTGGATTATGTACTTGGCCTCAGATCAAGGATGGCTGAGTACATGAAAAAGGCCAGTAAAAACCTTCAGGCCAGCCAAGAGCTCCAGAAGCAATGGCATGATCAGAAGGCTGTTTTGGTTCAGTACCAACCAGGGCAGAAAGTGTGGGTCTTGGAGCCTGTGGCCCCAAGAGCACTCCAAGATAAATGGAGTGGTCCACACACAATTGTTGAAAAGAAGGGTGAAGTCACCTACTTGGTTGACTTAGGCACTGCCAGGAGTCCCCTTAGGGTGCTCCATGTCAACCGCCTGAAACCCTACTATGACAGGGCTGATCTCACCCTGCTCATGGCAACAGATGAGGGACAGGAAGAAGACAGTGATCCTCTACCTGATCTCTTCTCTTCCACAGAACAAGATGCTCTTGTGGAAGGGGTAGTTTTGGCTGATTGTCTTACTGCTGAGCAGAAAGATAATTGCATAAATCTCCTAGGACAATTTTCAGAACTCTTCTCCATTGTGCCAGGCACCACTTCTTGGTGTGAGCACACTATAGATACTGGAGACAGTTTACCTGTCAAAAGTAAAATCTATAGGCAACCTGACCATGTCAAGAACTGCATAAAGCAAGAAGTTCAGAAGATGTTGGAACTAGGAGTGGTTGAGCACTCTGACAGTCCATGGGCTTCCCCTGTGGTACTGGTACCAAAACCCAATTCTAAAGATGGAAAGAAGGAAATGAGGTTTTGTGTAGACTATAGAGGTCTCAACTTGGTAACCAAAACAGATGCTCACCCTATACCCAGGGCAGATGAGCTAATAGATACACTGGCATCTGCCAAGTATCTAAGCACTTTTGATTTGACTGCAGGGTATTGGCAGATCAAAATGTCAGAAGATGCTAAACCTAAGACTGCATTTTCTACCATTGGAGGACATTACCAGTTTACTGTAATGCCTTTTGGTTTGAAAAATGCACCTGCCACTTTTCAGAGGTTGGTGAACACAGTCCTGCAAGGGCTGGAAGCTTTCAGTGCAGCATATTTGGATGATATAGCTGTCTTTAGCTCCAGCTGGGATGATCACCTGGTCCACCTTTGGAAAGTTTTGGAGGCCCTGCAAAAGGCAGGCCTCACTATCAAGGCTTCAAAGTGCCAGATAGGGCAGGGTAAGGTGGTTTATCTGGGACACCTTGTTGGTGGGGAACAGATTGCACCACTTCAGGGGAAAATCCAAACTATTATTGATTGGATTCCCCCTACCACTCAGACTCAGGTGAGAGCCTTCCTAGGCCTCACTGGGTATTACAGGAGGTTCATTAAGAACTATGGCTCCATTGCAGCCCCTCTTAATGACCTCACATCCAAGAAAATGCCTAAAAAGGTATTATGGACAGCAAACTGTCAGAAAGCTTTTGAGGAGCTGAAGCAGGCCATGTGCTCTGCACCTGTCCTAAAAAGCCCTTGTTACTCTAAAAAATTCTATGTCCAAACTGATGCATCTGAATTAGGAGTAGGGGCAGTCCTATCACAACTTAATTCTGAGGGCCAGGATCAACCTGTTGCTTTTATTAGTAGAAGGTTGACCCCTAGAGAAAAGCGTTGGTCTGCCATTGAGAGGGAGGCCTTTGCTGTGGTCTGGGCTCTGAAGAAGTTGAGGCCATACCTGTTTGGCACTCACTTCATTGTTCAGACAGACCACAAACCTCTACTTTGGCTAAAACAAATGAAAGGTGAAAATCCTAAATTGTTGAGGTGGTCCATATCCCTACAGGGAATGGACTATACAGTGGAACATAGACCTGGGAGTAGCCACTCCAATGCAGATGGACTCTCCAGATATTTCCACTTAGACAATGAAGACTCATCAGGTAATGGCTAGTCTTATTGTCCTTCGTTTGGGGGGGGGTTGTGTAGGAAAGTACCATCTTGCCTGGCATGTTACCCCCATTTTTCACTGTATATATGTTGTTTTAGTTGTATGTGTCACTGGGACCCTGGTAACCCAGGGCCCCAGTGCTCATAAGTGTGCCTGTATGTGTTACCTGTGTAGTGACTAACTGTCTCACTGAGGCTCTGCTAATCAGAACCTCAGTGGTTATGCTCTCTCATTTCTTTCCAAATTGTCACTGACGGGCTAGTGACCATTTTTACCAATTTACATTGGCTTACTGGAACACCCTTATAATCCCCTAGTATATGGTACTGAGGTACCCAGGGTATTGGGGTTCCAGGAGATCCCTATGGGCTGCAGCATTTCTTTTGCCACCCATAGGGAGCTCTGACAATTCTTACACAGGCCTGCCACTGCAGCCTGAGTGAAATAACGTCCACGTTATTTCACAGCCATTTTACACTGCACTTAAGTAACTTATAAGTCACCTATATGTCTAACCTTTACCTGGTAAAGGTTAGGTGCAAAGTTACTTAGTGTGAGGGCACCCTGGCACTAGCCAAGGTGCCCCCACATTGTTCAGAGCCAATTCACTGAACTTTGTGAGTGCGGGGACACCATTACACGCGTGCACTACATATAGGTCACTACCTATATGTAGCTTCACCATGGTAACTCCGAATATGGCCATGTAACATGTCTATGATCATGGAATTGCCCCCTCTATGCCATCCTGGCATTGTTGGGACAATTCCATAATCCCAGTGGTCTGTAGCACAGACCCTGGTACTGCCAGACTGCCCTTCCTGGGGTTTCTCTGCAGCTGCTGCTGCTGCCAACCCCTCAGACAGGCATCTGCCCTCCTGGGGTCCAGCCAGGCCTGGCCCAGGATGGCAGAACAAAGAACTTCCTCTGAGAGAGGGTGTGACACCCTCTCCCTTTGGAAAATGGTGTGAAGGCAGGGGAGGAGTAGCCTCCCCCAGCCTCTGGAAATGCTTTGTTGGGCACAGAGGTGCCCAATTCTGCATAAGCCAGTCTACACCGGTTCAGGGACCCCTTAGCCCCTGCTCTGGCGCGAAACTGGACAAAGGAAAGGGGAGTGACCACTCCCCTGACCTGCACCTCCCCTGGGAGGTGTCCAGAGCTCCTCCAGTGTGCTCCAGACCTCTGCCATCTTGGAAACAGAGGTGCTGCTGGCACACTGGACTGCTCTGAGTGGCCAGTGCCACCAGGTGACGTCAGAGACTCCTTGTGATAGGCTCCTTCAGGTGTTAGTAGCCTTTCCTCTCTCCTAGGTAGCCAAACCCTCTTTTCTGGCTATTTAGGGTCTCTGTCTCTGGGGAAACTTTAGATAACGAATGCATGAGCTCAGCCGAGTTCCTCTGCATCTCCCTCTTCACCTTCTGATAAGGAATCGACCGCTGACCGCGCTGGAAGCCTGCAAACCTGCAACATAGTAGCAAAGACGACTACTGCAACTCTGTAACGCTGATCCTGCCGCCTTCTCGACTGTTTTCCTGCTTGTGCATGCTGTGGGGGTAGCCTGCCTCCTCTCTGCACCAGAAGCTCCGAAGAAATCTCCCGTGGGTCGACGGAATCTTCCCCCTGCAACCGCAGGCACCAAAAAGCTGCATCTCCGGTCCCTTGGGTCTCCTCTCAGCACGACGAGCGAGGTCCCTCGAATCCAGCGACACCGTCCAAGTGACCCCCACAGTCCAGTGACTCTTCAGCCCAAGTTTGGTGGAGGTAAGTCCTTGCCTCACCTCGCTGGGCTGCATTGCTGGGAACCGCGACTTTGCAAGCTTCTCCGGCCCCTGTGCACTTCCGGCGGAAATCCTGTGTGCACAGCCAAGCCTGGGTCCACGGCACTCTAACCTGCATTGCACGACTTTCTAAGTTGGTCTCCGGCGACGTGGGACTCCTTTGTGCAACTTCGGCGAGCACCGTTTCACGCATCCTCGTAGTGCCTGTTTCTGGCACTTCTCCGGGTGCTACCTGCTTCAGTGAGGGCTCTTTGTCTTGCTCGACGTCCCCTCTCTCTGCAGGTCCAATTTGCGACCTTCTGGTCCCTCCTGGGCCCCAGCAGCGTCCAAAAACGCCAAACGCACGATTTGCGTGTAGCAAGGCTTGTTGGCGTCCATCCGGCGGGAAAACACTTCTGCACGACTCTCCAAGGCGTGGGGGATCCATCCTCCAAAGGGGAAGTCTCTAGCCCTTGTCGTTCCTGCAGTATTCACAGTTCTTCAGCCTAGTAAGAGCTTCTTTGCACCAACCGCTGGCATTTCTTGGGCATCTGCCCATCTCCGAGCTGCTTGTGACTTTTGGACTTGGTCCCCTTGTTCCACAGGTACCTTCAGACAGGAATCCATCGTTGTTGCATTGCTGATTTGTGTTTTCCTTGCATTCTCCCTCTAACACGACTATTTTGTCCTTAGGGGAACTTTGGTGCACTTTGCACTCACTTTTCAGGGTCTTGGGGAGGGTTATTTTTCTAACTCTCACTATTTTCTAATAGTCCCAGCGACCCTCTACAAGGTCACATAGGTTTGGGGTCCATTCGTGGTTCGCATTCCACTTCTGGAGTATATGGTTTGTGTTGCCCCTATCCCTATGTTTCCCCATTGCATCCTATTGTAACTATACATTGTTTGCACTGTTGTCTAAGACTATACTGCATATTTTTGCTATTGTGTATATATATCTTGTGTATATTTCCTATCCTCTCACTGAGGGTACACTCTAAGATACTTTGGCATATTGTCATAAAAAATAAAGTACCTTTATTTTTAGTATAACTGTGTATTGTGTTTTCTTATGATATTGTGCATATGACACTAAGTGGTACTGTAGTAGCTTCACACGTCTCCTAGTTCAGCCTAAGCTGCTCTGCTAAGCTACCATTATCTATCAGCCTAAGCTGCTAGACACCCTATACACTAATAAGGGATAACTGGGCCTGGTGCAAGGTGCAAGTACCCCTTGGTACTCACTACAAGCCAGTCCAGCCTCCTACAAACGCACTCACCTGTTCACCTCACCAGAAGATGCCTGGACGTGGATGCATGCTAAAGGTGTAGCCCAGCCACGCGGGGAGGCTGGGGGGGATGCAAACTGGACAACGACGAAACAAAGGAAACGTTCCAAGAAACATACCAGGGGCCAGCCCACGGAGGAGCAGGCGGCGGAAGAGAGAGCAAGAGCCCTCAAAGAAACCCCCCTGTTAACTCAGAATTCTTTCGAGTTGCTCAGGACCCACCCGGTGGAGGGGTCGGATTCGGACTCGTTCAGCTCGGACTCTACACTAACGGAGGGTGTGAGGGGCCCGGAGATCACCCCCAGATCCGCAGACATACTTTAAATGTTCACCACCGAACTATCCCCCCGAGTGGGGACCAACCTCCAAGTCTGGAGCACAGAATCTAAAATTGCGACTTTCTCCTGAAATAGGTGGTAACATCACCTGAACTTATGTATCCTTGCTTGTTTGTTCCTGGTGATAACGCCTCTATCCGTACTAGGCGCGAGTGGTGGCTTGGTATGGGGGAGGCCTGCGGGGCCGTGCCCTTGGAGTGCCCTAAGACAACTGCGGACTGCGTCCGCAAAAGGATGCGAGCCCCTAAAATGAGCCGCATCCAGGTAGTATTATTGCCCCCCCGCAGATATCCATGCGGATATATCTTTACCCACACCCACTATGGGTGTGTTGCTTGTTGCAAATTCACAGTTGGGGTTGGGATCCAGTTGGAGTGGGGAAGTGGGTAATCGTTAGTTTGTGCACTACCGGCCTGACCATAATATTAGCTATTCGCCCTGTGGTGTGGGACCCGGGTGGGGGGTGTGGTGGGGGGCCGGGGGCTGGGGGAGGCCTCCCGGGGGTAGGGGGGCAGGACATTCGTTTACCCTCAAGTGAATGATGGCCCAACCCACTGCTCATAGAGCGTACAAATATGTCATAATCACCTGGAATGTCAGGGGATTGGGGACCCCGAGTAAGAGGTCAAGGGTGCACACAAGACTTAAACGCCATTGCACGCATATTGCAATCTTACAAGAGACTCATCTGCGTGACCCAGACTTGCAGGATCTACGCGCTAAATGGGGAGGTCAGATAGTGGGTACATCCTATTCATCATTTGCGAGGGGGGTTCTCATATGGATAGCAGGGAATGTCCCCTTTACTCAAACTTCATGCAAGATAGATAAAGAGGGCAGGTATGTGGTGGTGGAGGGCAAGCTAGACGGCAAACAACTGGCAATCATAGGGGTATACGCTCCTAACAGCGCACTATCTGAGTTCCTGAGTTCACTTACCCCAACGCTATTAACGCATCCCGAATCACCTGCTATATGGGGAGGAGACTTTAACTGCACGCCAGACCCAGCATTAGACAGGTCAAATCCCCCCACACATTCAACAGCAATCAGACTCCTCGGCCGTCCACTACTGTCATGGGCCAGTAATATGGGCCTTCACGACATATGGCGTATGAAACATCCACAAATTAGGGAGTATTCTTTTTACTCAGCTCCTCATAAGGTACACACAAGGATTAATTTGTTCTGGGGCACTCAGGAGATCTGCACGGGGGTCAGCGGTACAGACTACCTAGCCAAGACATTATCAGATCACTCACCGCTCAGTATCACTTTGGATTGGGGCAGGAGGCGCCATGCTATCCCAACGTGGAGGCTACAAGTGGAAGCATTACACAACCCTGCATTCATAGATGCATTGAGGACAGCGCTAAAACAGTATTGGGAATCTAACACCGGCACCACAAATTTAAGGGCAACAGAATGGGATGCACACAAAGTGGTAATCCGTGGGCATTGTATCTCCACTACATGGGGGGTTAGGCGTACACTTCATGCAGAGGTTAGCAAACTGGAGGAAAAGCTAAGGGCATTAGAAAACGCAGTTGCTTGCAATGTAACGCCATACTCGGCTCTGAGGGAAACGCGCGCGGAACATGCAAAGGCTGATGCTACATTACGCCTACACGATCACAAACATCACATGGCTAGACTACAGGCGGAAGGCGATAGATCTGGTAGGCTGCTCGCGTGGCTGTTGCGGGAGGACCGTCGGTGCCCTCCAATAGGGTCGATAATTACAGGCGTAGGCGCAATAGCCACCACACAGGTAAATATAAATGATGCGTTCAGGGAATACTATACACAATTATACACCAAAAGTACATCATGTACCATCCAACAGCTTGAGTCCTTCCTAGCAGACTCTCCCCTGCCCCAACTAACAAACACTGACAGGGAGTCTTTAGAAGCCCCCATCACGTTGGGGGAACTCAACAAGGCCCTCGAACAATTACCTAGGAATAAAGTCCCAGGGACGGACGGACTGCCGTCAGAATATTACTC
Source organism: Pleurodeles waltl (assembly GCF_031143425.1). Taxonomy (NCBI): domain Eukaryota; kingdom Metazoa; phylum Chordata; class Amphibia; order Caudata; family Salamandridae; genus Pleurodeles; species Pleurodeles waltl. The sequence continues at coordinate 473,084,131 of NC_090447.1, read as the reverse complement.
CACGTTTGCGACACACCTTAACACATATCTCCTGAAAATATTCGAGGAAGCAGAGGTCAACGGAAACCTGCCCCCCTCGATGAGAGAGGCAATGATAGTGGTCCTCCCAAAGCCTGGGCGTGACCCCACTGATGTCAGATCCTACAGGCCCCTCTCACTGTTGAACCTGGACTGTAAGATATTGGGCAAAATTCTGGCTAATAGGTTAGCTCCCTACATGCATATCCTGGTACACGAGGACCAGAATGGATTCATCCCGAAACGTAGCACCTTCCTAAACATTCGGAGGCTGCTCAGTGTGATGGGTGACTCCCTCCCGACTGCACTCGAGGAAGCGGTGATATCGCTTGATATAGAAAAAGCGTTTGATACATTAGAATGGGACTTCCTGTTCGCCACCATGCAGTTATTGGGCCTTGGCCCAAAATTCATAAACTGGGTACGCATTTTATATACTGCCCCGCAGGCTAGGGTAAAGACGGGAGGAGTGGTATCAGATGCTTTCTCGATTTGCAGAGGAACAAGACAGGGTTGTCCTCTCTCCCCCCTCCTATTTGCCTTGGCAATGGAACCGCTAGCTGCACGCGTCCGGGCCAAAAAAGAAGAATGGGGGGTGTCAAGGAATGGTACTCTCCACTCCATATCATTATACGCAGACGATGCCCTGATATACGTACGCAGGGCAGAAGATGCATTGGCCCCAGTGATGTCGCTACTGTCTGAGTTCGGAAGGTTATCTGGTTTAATGGTTAACTGGGGGAAATCCTGTATATTCCCACTAGTCAGCTGGCCCCCTGTGAGGCAAGAAAATGTTCCAACGGGTCAGCTAAAATGGTGTTTTCACACATTTTAATATCTAGGGATCAATGTCTACCATAAGCCTGAAGATCTAAGGGATGGAAATCTGGGGAGAGCAGTGTCTTCTGTAAAGAGCTCGTTATGCTTCTGGAATAAATTACCACTCTCACCACTGGGTAAGGTAGCTATAGCAAATATGTTGATATTACCTAGACTGTTGTATTATTTTGCGGCCCTACCAATCACTATCCCCAAAAGTTTTTTTATCGGTCTGAACTCTATTCTACTACAGCTGATGTGGGGTGAGGGCAGAAGGCGGGTTGCACTGACCACGCTGCACCATCCGGTAGCAATGGGTGGGCTGGGCGCTCCAAACTTCGAGCTCTATTCCGCGGCAGCACAGCTGCAGTGGATTTTATATTGGCTACATAGGCCTAGTTCAGCAGAAACTATATGGCTGAAGTCCCGTCTTCAAGACTCTCCAATACTGACCTGGCTGCTGGATAAGCAGAATAAAAGCACATGCACCAATCCATTGATGTTAACGGCACATTCATACTGGAAGAAGTATGTCCAAGGGGGGAGTAAAGCATTTCCTTACTCTCCACTCCTCCCACTGGAGTGGCTCCCCGGTTGGACAGACGCGGGTTCATTTTCACCCATAACTTGGCTAGAGGCGGGTATAAATGAAGTGGGAGATTGCTTCGAGGAAGGGAAATTGATGACCTTCGAAGCTATACAGGCCCTCACAGGGATTAATCGTGGGCAGTTCCTGGCATATCACGCAATATGTCATGCAATCAGGAAAACATGGGCATCAGTCGACTCAGAGCCTGATATCACAGCTACCCTGCATCACATGCTGAGGTGTGACTCTCAAGTAAAAGCAGTATCAAACCTTTACAAGCTTCTGAACAAACCCCCGGGTGACAACCTGCAGAAAGTCAGGGAGAAGTGGGACAGTGTATTGCCCAACCCGGTCTCTGAGTCAGAATGGTCAAAAGCTTTGAGCCACACACGAGAGGTATCAAGAAACCCTAGATTCGGATATACACAGTTTAATTACTTACATCAGACATACCTGGCACCGGCCAGGATCAAACGTATGTTCCCCGGGTCGGATCCAGCCTGCCCCAGATGCAAAAAACCAGCAGCACAGTTCTATCACATGGTCTGGGAGTGCCCGAGGCTGGGAGGGGGCTGGGAGAGGGTGGTTAAAACCTTAGCGGAGATCACGGGGCTCAACTTGAACATGGATCCCAGGTCCTGCTTACTTGGACTGAGGCCAAGAACGAAAAGAAATAAACACTCACACAGGTTTGTAGACTTAGCGTATGTAATCTACAAAAGACTGATAGCTATGAGCTGGAAGGCTCGTAACATGCCTGACTTAAAAGTCTGGCTTGCCCTCACGCTACGCTGGGCTCGCGCTGAGCATCAGTTGCTAATAAACTTAGCCCGTAGGGGTCTGGGTCGGATGGGAGAGGAGGCCTGGGGTGTATTAGTCTCCAGGTTGGAAGCTAAAAATGACGAAAGACCCCCCTGAATTATAGTCAGCTGTGCCCACTTAGCGGGCTGAGGGCCTAGCCCTCTGCAGAAAGATAACAATGCACTTGGAGGCACACACACATCTTGCATTAATACCTCACCAACACTGATGACCTGACGGCTCGCCCCCCCCCCCCCCAACACAAGCATGCCAAGGCACCAATAGTTCTGCACACTTGACCAATGGACATTAGCGCAGAGCTCTGCATCATGGGATCCTCCCGCCTTGTCCTCTTCCCCCCCCCTCCCCCCTTCCCTCCTACGCTGGGTTCCTTCGCCCCCCCCTCCCTGCTCCCGTGTGGGGGGTGTCGGGGGCTCTGATCACCAGGGGCGATAGATCCACGCTGCACCTGTACGCCTCTCCTTACGTGGCGTTGGATTGACAGTGTCGGGCAGGTTTAGCGGGCCGGGAAGTGCACACAAGTTCTTAGTAGTTTAGTTTATAGATAGATACTAATAGGGGAAAGCCGGATGACACACTGCAAATTGATGTTGAACTGTAACAATGACTTTATTTGCAAGGAAATGTATGGCTTTTTGTTTTGAAAAACTAATAAAAACATGTTTTAAAAAAAACAAAAAAACAAAAAAAAAAAAAAACATATGTTGTCAGACCTGGAACAGTTCTGTGTGGCATACCTGGATGTCATTGCTATGTTCAGCAACATCAACAGAGATAGAGGGAGATGATGAAGTTTGATCCCAGTCCTTGAAGGTGAGAACACTTTGCCCAGACCCCTCCCCGTGCTATGGGAGCCTGTGTGATATTACCAGTTACCATCTGTAACTGGGGAAGAGAGTGCTGTAGTACAGAATCCCTACCTTTCTCTTTGTGATACCTGGTAGTACCCGGGTGTACTGGAACTCTGGCCAGCTACTACCCTCCAACAGCTAGCCAGTGGCTACTGGAGTAGTGGAACTGT